>NC_040911.2:97631445-98301445 GCF_004126475.2 Phyllostomus discolor | reverse complement strand
AAATAAGAGAAGGCATGGGCCATGTTTCCTCGGGGGCCTGGCATGGGGGTGTGCTCAACCCTCCAGGCTGCCACTTAGTGGGCGGTTCAGAGGAACCAGGGGCGGGGCTGCGGCCCCGGCGCACCCCCAGTCTTTTAGGGTGAGTCTCCCACGCAACCCGGCATGGGAGGTGTTCTCTCACGCACTTGACAGGTGAGGATGCGGAGGCAGAGCAGCTGGCCCAGACCCAGGTCTGCCCGAGTCCAAATTCTGTGTTCTTCGGTGTGGAACAATGGGTCCCACATGGTCCTCATATACATAGCCCCCCCACAAAAGCAGGTTACAGGCCCCTGCTGCACTCCCCCAAATCTTGCCTTGGTCGTCAACATTTAAAAGTAAGGTGTTTTTTTCATTTAAAAATTAAAACTCTGCCCTGGCTGGTATAGCTCCGTGGATTGAGTGTGGGCCTGCGAACCAAAAGATGACCAGTTCAATTCTCAGTCAGGGAATCGAATATGCCTGGGTTTCAGGCCAGGTCCCCAGTAGGGGGCGCATGAGAGGCAACCACACATCGATGTTTCTCTCCCTCTCTTTCTCCTTCCCTTCCTCTCTCTCTAAAAATAACTAGATTTTTTAAATCTTTTAAAAAATCAAACCCCCAGCTTCTCTTAAAAATCTGTATGATTGGGCCTCCAGACCTGCTCTGCACCCCCCCCCACATGGCAACTCTCGGTGGGAGCTGAATCCACGGGACATTCGCCCCCCAGGTCGGCCCCCTTCTGTGTGAGACCCCTCCCCGACCCGGGGTTTCGGGGAGCAAGTTTGAAGACAGATGGAAAGGTTTAGACAGGTACACATTGTATAGGCAGAAGTAGGACACACTGTATTGGAGAAGCAGGTATGGCGGTAAAAACTGAACCTAAATATCGTGCCAGCCAGCACTTACTGAGCGCTGACTGTGTACCCTGCATGGGACCTCAGAGCTACTGACCCCATGGGGGGTTTTCCACACACAAGCGGTATGGAAGAAGGAGCGATACTCTTGCATCTATAACCCAAGGAAGCTTTCTGGCGCTTTCTTATGTGTTGAACTTTAGAAGCAAGTGCTGAGACAGCAGCACCCAGCAGCAAAGGTAACTATCGGTGGTCATAAAGGGAAGTGAGGCCGAGGGCAGGACAAGAGCCAGACGGCCTGAACGTAAGTCTTATCTCCTCCACTCTGGCTGTGTGTCTGCAGGCAAGTGACTTAACCTCTCTGTGCCTCAGTTGCCTCACCTCCCCCAAAAAACATGAAGCAAATGCTCACCATTTGAGACCTGTCTGGAAGCACCCAGATTTGGATCAGTATAGATTTCATTTCAGCGCCAGCCTACGCAATGCCGATGTCACCAGGAAAATACAAGTCAGGCCGCTGTTTTATTCAACTCCTGGCCCTTGACCTTTCCGGGGACTCAGTGGCTCCCTGTTTCCCCTCCTCCTTGAGCACACGTGTGAGTGTCTGCTGCATTCAGGCACCGCAGGGAGGGGCCGGGTGACCAAAACAAGTCACCCAGCCTCAAGGGGCTTCAAGCCCAGTAGGGGGAGGACAGTGACTCTCCCCTCCCATATCCCTCCCCCCCACCCTGTGACCATAAGCGTGAGATGCAAGCTGAGAGAAAGCTCTTGGGAGCTCCCCTTCCCACAGGTCTGAGACCTCAGGGCCCCTCCAAGGAGTCGTCCGTCCCTCCAGCCCCCAATGCTTTCCTAGAGGGAGAGAGCGAGAGAGCTGGTGGAGCAGGACTCGGGGAGCGCAGCTGTGCCCCGGAACCACAGGCCACGCCCCCCACGCTGGCTCTGTCCGTGTCTTCCTCCCTGCGGAGGCCCCTGCGAACTTGAGGCCCGCGGCCATCCAGCCACGCTCCTCAGAGACCAGCTGGCGGCGCACCTGCCAAACGCAGCGCACAGATGTGTCTGAGAGGCCCACAGTGTGCGTACTCCGCACTGAATTATCCCCACAGTTAAAACCCAGGAGCTTTCACAGAAAACTCCGGATTTCCAGCCTCTCTGGGAAGCTTCCAGGAGGCCGTCTCCATGATCCGGAGGCGGCGATCAAGGGGGCACGAGTGATGGCCGTGCTCTCCGGTGGCCTCCACCCACAACGGCCCCCCTCCCCATTCCCGCTGCCCGCCAGGCCCTGAGCGGCCGCGCCTGTCTGAGCGCCGGCCCGGTGCCCCTCCATCCAACCAGGCAGCAAATGTGAGCCGATCACCCACAGCACACGGGACCTCTTCAGGCGAACGAACTGCCCCATCCCTCGGGGGCACAGCCTGTGGGACAGGGAGTAGGGGGGGCGGGGCGCAGAGACAGACAATAAACACGCGAGATGCCCCGGCCTATGGGCTCCTTGGTTGGAGCATCGTCCCATAACCAAAAGGTTGCAGGTTCAATACCCAGTCAGGGCACGTGCTTAGGTTGCAGGTTTGATCCCCAGTCTGGGCACGTATGGGAGGCAACCAATCAATGCTTCTCTCTCGCATCAATGTTTCCTCTTTCCCTTCCTCTCTCTCTAAAAGCAATGAAAGAACATGTCCTTGAGTGAGGGTGAAAAAAAAAAAGATAATAAGCTCTCTGAATAAATAGAGCAGGGGAAGGGGAATCAGGTGCAGGACAAGAGGAGGGGTGATTGCAAGCATGGGGGAGGGGATCAGAAAGGCCCCCCTGGGGTGACACTGAAGCAAAGAGCTGGAGGCAAGAGGGCAGAGCCACGTAGGTGTGCGGGCAGAGGGATCCAGCCAGGGGAGAGAAAGCCCGGGCCAGGCCAGGGGGTGAGCCTGGGCTGTAGGGGGGCCAGTGAGCAGGCCCATGAGGCTGGAGCAGGCGAGCAAGGTAGGTGAGGACGAGGAAGTGGGAGAGGGGGCAGCCGGCCACGTGTGGCCTGGGAGACTTGCGCTGTCCTTCCAAGTCACAGAGGTGCTGAGCACGGGTGGCCGGGCCCTGACTCAGGGTGCTCAGGGTGCCTCCGGCTGTGTGTGCAAAATGGGTGGGAGGGACAAGGGAGCCCAGGAAGCAGGTGCCTGGCAGTGGACATGGTGAAAAGCGGCTTGACTCTGGAACCGCTTTAAATAAAGAGCCAACGGGATTCTGGGGGATTACACGGGAGGCATTGGGAGGAGGCCCAGTCTCCTGCCCTGCGTAGGAGGCGGGGTCACCGCTTGCTGAGAAGGGGAGCCACAGGCGGGCGGGTAAAATCAGGAGCCTGAAGACACTGGGTCTTCTTTTATTTTTATTGAATTTATTGGGGTGACATTGGCTAATTAAAATCATGCAGGTTTCAAGTGTACAACCCTATAAAGAAATTAGATCTTAATTGTTCCCACACAAAGAAGGAAACGATAATTACGTGGTGTGCTAGAGGTGTCAGCTCTGCGGCAGTAACCACGTTGCGGTGGGTAGATGCATCCAGTCAGCATGCTGACACCTGAAGCTTACACGATGTCCCATGTTCATGATACCTCAATAATAATACATTTAAAAACAAATCAGGAGCTGGTTTGGGATATGAGGTGTTGGGACTCCCGTCAGATACTGAAGGGGGTGGGGGGAGGTGACATCAAGAAGGCGGCAGGCCAGCCTGCCTGGAGTCTGAAGTTCAGGGGCGAGGTGTGGGCTGGAGAGAGAGGTGGTCAGCCTCAAGATGGCGCTCCAAGCCCTAGCGATCGCCCAGGGCGTCAGCGTAGCTGGAGAGAGGCCCCAGGGCGGGACAGCACAGACAGGCAGGCTGGCCGTGCCCAGGTAGCACGGCACCCAGCCCCGGGAGGGGGAGGGGTTGCTGGCCTCCTCGCTGGCGGGACCGCCGCTGACCTCTCCGGTGACTGTCCCCTCTGCCCCAGGGCCAGTGCTCCCAGATGTGCCACAACGTGTTCATCGTGGAGTCCGTGTGCGTGGGCTGGTTCTCCCTGGAGTTCCTCCTGCGGCTCATCCAGGCGCCCAGCAAGTTCGCCTTCCTGCGGAGCCCGCTGACCCTCATCGACCTGGTGGCCATCCTGCCCTACTACATCACCCTGCTGGTGGACGGCGCCGCCGCCTCGGGCCGCCGCAAGTCGGGCGCGGGCAACAGCTACCTGGACAAGGTGGGGCTGGTGCTGCGGGTCCTGCGGGCGCTGCGCATCCTGTACGTCATGCGCCTGGCCCGCCACTCGCTGGGGCTGCAGACGCTGGGGCTCACGGCCCGCCGCTGCACCCGCGAGTTCGGGCTCCTGCTGCTCTTCCTCTGTGTGGCCATCGCCCTCTTCGCCCCGCTCCTGTACGTCATCGAGAACGAGATGGCCGACAGCCCCGAGTTCACCAGCATCCCCGCCTGCTACTGGTGGGCCGTCATCACCATGACCACCGTGGGCTACGGAGACATGGTCCCCAGGAGCACGCCCGGCCAGGTGGTGGCGCTCAGCAGCATCCTCAGCGGCATCCTCCTCATGGCCTTCCCCGTGACCTCCATCTTCCACACCTTCTCCCGCTCCTACCTGGAGCTCAAGCAGGAGCAGGAGAGGGTGATGTTCCGGAGGACCCAGTTCCTCATCAAAACCAAGTCGCAGCTGAGCGGCATGTCTCAGGACAGTGACATCTTGTTTGGAAGTGCCTCCTCAGACACCAGAGACAAGAACTGAGCCCCGGGGACACCCCGCGCCACTGCCGCAGCCGCCACAGCCGCCTCCGCCGCCGCCAGGACAGCCCCAGCCCTGCCTGCCCTCCGTGGCTAGACGCCATCGCCGCAGAAGCCTCCGAAAGGCACGTGCTGATCCTGAATGTGTCCCTGGCAGAGGACCCACCCAACCCACACCCTGGGGTGTTCGTGACACCCGCACGGGGGTCCTGCCCTCCTCGGCCAGCCGAGCTGGCCACGAGCCCAGCACACAGCCGTGACGGTCCCCCCGCCCCCGCGCGCCCCCGTGCACCCCAACCCTCCAGCCTGTCCCCGCCCCCCATAAGGAGAGGGCTTTCCCTCCCCACCATGTAAATACGCCCAGTGAAGACTCGCTTTACGGCTCTGCCTGGAGAAAAAAGCGCAAACGGCCGCAGCACCGTGTCTGTCTTTCCTGCGGGTCACGCGCCACTAGAGAGAACCCGCGGGGAGGAGGGAGAAGCCTGCCGTGGGCCCTCTGAGGACAGGAAGCTGCACTTCCCCGCAGGCCCGGCCCACGCGGGAACCAGGAGGAAAAGGGCCTGTCTCCTGGGGTCCCTCCGGCCTGATGGAGCGCCAGGGCGGGGGGAGGGGAGGGGCAGGGAGGGAACGGCGCCTTGGGGAAAACTGGCAGTAAACACCCAACTCCCGCCCTCTCGCTTCTCTTTGACTCCTCCCACCTCCGTGCCTCTCCCCCCACCCCCTTGGTCCTTCCCCCGCATAGTCTCCTCTCCCACGTGGCACCGTCAGGCCTGTGTCCTCAAACTCTCCCCCCAGGAACCCCTTGCAGCTGAGCACACGCCGAGGGGCCCGCCGGCACTGCTGGCTGCAGGGGTGAGATCGCTTCGTGTTCTCTTTATAACACACTGTGTGTGTTTCGTTCTGCTCCACATTTGACTATTTTTTAAAAAAAACTTTAAGTTTTTGAACCCATATCTAAATCTAAACCTAGAGTGGGGCCCAAGCTTCAGGAAGGTGGGTCGTGGTTCCCTGGGCAGTCTGAAAAGCGTAGTCTGAAGCCCCCAACGGATTCCCCGTGTCCCCCAAAGACCTACAGGGCACCCACCGCCAGGAGGTGTCTCCTGACCTGATGTACCCGGGGTGCCCCGTGGCAGAGGGAACCCCAGGCCAGCCCGCCAGATGAACTCAGCTCTCAGGGGTCCTAGCCCCCCCTCAGTGTCAGACACAGCGAGGGGGCTTCGCCCCCAGGTCACGGTCACAAGCCCATCTTCACCCTCACAGACACGGTCACGCCCCTTTCTTCTTCATCCTTGGCCACAGCCCCTCCCCTCGGCCGGCAGCACCAAGCATGCTGCAAACCAAACCGGACCACCAGCTGTCCTGCCTAAATCCGCCAGAGGCTGTCCACCACGATGAGGACAAAACCCAAGGGCCCTGCGTGGCGTGGGCCCCGCCCCCCTCTCCAGCCCCAGCCCCAGCTCCCATCTCTATTTTGGTCGCTCCATCCAGCCACACTGCCTTTGTTCTGCTCCGTCCACGAACCTAGCTCGTTCCCATCTCAGGGCCTTCACACCTGCGATCCCTCCGCAGGGGCTGCCCTCCCCATAGAACACGGCATGGCTGGCTCCTTCCCACCGCCCCCTGACCACCTCTCTAGAGAGTCCACTCCGGCCCCCCCAGGCCGCCACACTCTCTCCTACCCTGCTTGAGCTTCTTTAGCCACTCATCAGCCTCTGATGTCACCTCGTTCCCTTCTCTGCCACTCAGTTCTGGCCAGTGCTGCACTGGCAGGGGCTCAGCCACATGGCTCACCGCTGGCCTCCAGCACCCAACACGGGGCCTGGCACCCGGTAGGTCCTCAGTGCACATTTGTTGAATGAATGAATGAATGAATGAATGGAAAATGAAGGGGAACAGGAAAGAGGGCCAGGGAGTAGAAAGGCATCTGCTTTTGACTTTGGATGCTGCGCCTCCCAGCACCTCTCTCCTCTCTCTCCGTGGGGGCAGGGTGGGCGCCTCTCAGCACGGCATCACAACACACACGCGGTGACTCGGAGTGGAAATATCACTCGAGTCACAAGAGCCTCGTTAAAAGCTCCCCTGACACACCTGCTTCTGTGAATCACGCCTGAAAAGTAAGTTTCCCGACTAATTAGCTCTGCCTTCCCAGCCGGGGGCGCCGTCATAGCGACCGGCACTGCCGTCACGGTACCAGTACCTGAGATTTACGGAGTGACCTTTCTGTCCCCTGCAACGTGGCTGTGAAAGGCAGGAGACCATTGAAAATGCTAACTGGAAAGAAACACGATGCGCAAAAAGGCATAAAAGGGTGCCCTTTAAAATTCAAGGGAGTGGGAAGCAAAGACTGTTTGGGGTGAAGAAGGGGATTTAAATGGAGCAAGTAGGGCAGCGCTAGGAGGGGGCACCCCCCCCCCACTAAGGACAGAGGCCGTGGCTGTGCAGGGAGAAGCTGGGGTCACGGAAGGTCGAGATTTCCGGCATCTTGCAAAGATTCTGATCGGAGCTGGTGACTGAGACAGAGGCGCGGACTCAGGCACCTCTCAAGGCCCCCCTTGAGGGACAAGGGGCCTCTGGGGCCTGACTTGCACAGCCACAGGGGGGCTGAGGGGCCCTTGGCCCTGCTGAAGAATCAGGGGGCCTCAGGACACCTAACTGGCCGCTTCCAGGATCATGGCCAGCTGGATGGGGATGGCTTTTCCATGTTTTTTTCAACAATGGGAAGTGGGAGGCAGAAGGCCCAGATATAAGTCAGACAGAACGAGGGCTGTTCTGCTTGACGTGTGGGCCACAGGCCCTGGGCCTGCCTCTCTCCGTGCCCTGGCACACGCGGCTAGCTCCACACCGCCGAGACGGTGCATGCACATCACCGCTCCGAGGGAAACAGCCGTCTCCAGCCTGTTTTCTCCTGGGCTGGCCAAAAAATCTGTTACTTTTTTCCCATACGACGGCTCCTGTAGCGCTTAGTTGTCTTGAACCTCATTCGAAACAGTTTTGTTCGATGGTATTGTGACAGCTGTCCTACCGGAGTGCATTAAAAAAAAAAATTATCAAAACTGGTGAATTTTTGTGCAGCATTTTAATACTGAAGGCAGAGTAAATATACAACGTTTTTGGTGTGTTATGATTTATATTTCAAGAAAGGTAAAAACGCAACTGAAACAAAGAAAACACACTCTGCGGTGTGTGGAGAAGGTGCTGTGATCGATCGGATGTGTCAGAAGTGGTTTGCGAAGTTTCTTGGTTACTATTGACATTCTGGCCAAATCATTCTTTGCCGTGGGGCTGTCTCATGCGCTGGGAGATGTTCGGCATCACCTCTGGCCTCTCCCCACCAGGAGCCAGTAGCGGGAGAGAGCCGACATACTCAAGCTATCCAAATCAATGAAATCATTGGTGAAATGAAAAATGTGTCTTTTACTTTACAGAAAAACATAACGGACTCTTAGGCCAACCCAGTACTTTAGGTTACAGGGTTATCCTCCATCTCCGATTTATCCCATCACCTCTGTAAGACTCACAGAGGGGCTTGGGCATTAGATTCCTGCACCCCACCTCTGAGCCAGGCTGGGACTTCTCGCCTTCAGCTCAGAATTTCAGGTGGAGGGGAGAAAAATCTCAGTGATCAAGATAAATCATAGTTTCAAGCAGTATTTTTTAAAATCGAAATTAGTGCCCCAAATCCATAATGGACAAAATATCGAAATTTTATGTGAAGACAGGATCTGCCTTTGTCTTGCCACTTCCTAGTTCTGGTCCTGTCCTGACGCCCCGGGCGTCTGCTGAGACAGGGCACCTGCCAGGAAGCGCAGGTGGGGCTTGGCACCTGCCACTCACGCTGCTGGGCGGGGGCACTCCATCCGCGGCAGGGGATCAGGACTGGTGCCCTCAGCTCCTCCTCCTCCAGGGGGCATTTTCAGAACTATGTCCCTGTTCTCATGGGCCCACACCACGATGGGGAGAGAAACAAGGGAATTAAAGAAAGTAATTTCTGACAGCAAGCTCAGGGTGACCTGGCAGAGACGGACAGGCCAGGGGGAGGTGGAGAGCAGCCACTTAAGAGGGCCAGGGAGAGACTTTCTAGGAAGGTGGCATTGAACGGGGACCTGGAGGAGGGGGAGGGGCAGCGACCCGAGCAGAGAGAACAGCCACGGAGAAGGCCCAGAGATGGGAGAAGACCCAGACGTTTCTCCAGCTGCCGAGGGAGCACATGCACACGGAAACACGTCCCCCCAGGGAGAAAATCCAGATCGCCACGTAGACACGCTTTGAATAAACATCTCCAGACACCTTACCCTGAAACTGG
This sequence comes from Phyllostomus discolor, assembly GCF_004126475.2. Classification (NCBI taxonomy): domain Eukaryota; kingdom Metazoa; phylum Chordata; class Mammalia; order Chiroptera; family Phyllostomidae; genus Phyllostomus; species Phyllostomus discolor. Next base: position 98,292,524 of record NC_040911.2, on the reverse strand, counting down.
TGCTAACGACGCAGCTGGGGACAAAACAGGCACAACGGAACTGCACTCAGTCCCTGCCCCAGAGGTGCTGGTGACGTGAGGGAGAAGACACAGAGTAAAACAGTTCTGCACATGTGAAACGGCAGGGGGCGCCCTCGCCCCCCCCCCCCCCACGGGCCCAGCTCCGTCCTCTCCTACCCGCGTTGTGGCGGGAGCCTCCTCCCGGGTTTCCCGCGCTCCTGCGTCCCTTTCCATCCATTCTTGCACAGCAGCAGAGGGGCCCTGTTAGAACCCAAGTCAGTTCATGCTCATCCTCTGCTCACAGCACACGCCCCACCCCCCAAAAAACTGATGACATCCCATCCCATTCACAGTCACAGCCAGAGTCTCTTCCAGCCCCACCTCCCTGACATGGTCTCCTTGCCTCCCCCTCAGCTCCCCTTTCAGCAAGAGCAACCCCTCCATTCAGGGAACAGACCGAGCACAGGACCACCCCAGGGGGCCAAGATCACTGCTACGCGGGTAGATGGTTTATCTCACCTCCTCCCCGCAGCCCCGCATAAAAGAGATACTCTCGGCATCACCCCAATGTATCAGTCAGCTCTCTCATTTTCTGTATTCTGATGCTTTGACATCTGGGGCCCTGCAGACCGCAAAGAGACTGACCCTCCCAGGGTTAAATAACACTCGGGAGCGACAGTCAACCGCACCTGGGGGATGTCTGTGGGGAAGGGAGGGAGCCTGTGGATTAGAAGCAGCAACCCGTTTCTTCTGCCGCCCCCTGCCGGTGGATCTTATTCCACCTGGGGCTGCTGGGCCGGCTCTGAATGAGAGGTCCCGGAGCGGCCCTGCGAGCTTCAGCATCTGTCAGCACCCCTTCAACAGTGCAAGTGTCCGCGAGCTGAACTTAGCACCCTGCCAGCCAGGCACAGCTGGTCTTACAAAGAGTCAGCCCACATGGTTTTCTTCGTTGGAACCTCCCCAAATAGGCACATACTGTTCTGTGAAAGTGACGACCTGGAGTGGCAGAAAGTGTTGCAAGTCTCCAACGAACAGAATGATCTCAGGCTGTGGGGCCAAAGCATCTCAAGTTCAAGTCCCTGACAAGCCACTGCCTTGGCAGGTGTCCCTGGGCAAGTTACCAAATCCATCCTCTATTTAAAAAAAAAAAAGAACACTAACACCCTCCATACTGGGGGGACGTGAAGGTGAAATGAAATAAAGAATATAAAGCACCAGGAACTGGCCCCATAGTAGGTGCTCGATAAATAGTGGCTATTACTACTATTGTTCACCCCCCCCCCCAACACACACACACACACACTCAACAGCAGCAACAAAATGGGTTTGATAGGGTTTGCAGGAACAAGTATAAAGGGCACAGAGACAAAAACAAGGGGGGGTGTGGAAACAGGAGGGAGGTGGGGAGGGCTGGGGGGTGGGCTGGGATGGGGGTAAAAGGCAGAAAGCTGTACTTAAACAACAATGAAAATAAAATAAAATCATAAAAAAACTACACAATATAAACATCTACATGCAAAAAGGAGTGTGATGTTTAACATTTAAGGTAAAAATAATAAATCACTTTATTGACCAAAAAGAAAAAATAAAGGGGGTTTGATAGATCACATACGTGGGATGGGGGGGGTGGGCAGGCCTCAGCCTGGGTTGGTACAGCACTTCAAGGGGCGGTCACACATTTCCCGGAGTCTGCACAGCGGCAGCTGCTGACGACACGTGCGTTGTCGCGCGTCCTCACAACAGGCGTGGCAGAACCACGATTTGCATATCTTTTTCATTAGCAGTCGGACGATGGATGTGGGGAGCCGCACCACTGTGCGGGTACTCTGGGGTGTGGATTGCGCCCCCGCCCTCCCCTGCGGCCAGTACGTGCTCCTCTGCTGGGAGGTGGGGCTCTGGCTACTTAAGAAAGCGGACGGCAGCCTTCGGCTCTGCTGAACAGAGCTTTCCTCATCCGGAAGAAAGGGAGTGATGATAACGCCTTCCTCCACGCGCTGAGTGAGGACGGGAAGAGGATTAAATGAGATAAGGCGGTAAAGTGCCTGGCAAAGAGGAAGACATTTAGTAATAGTTTCCTCCTAAAGCCACTTTGTAAAAACCAAAATGGAATTTGTGTCAGGCAGGATTATGATGTCTCCGAATAGCAGAAAACCCAAGTGCAACTGTCTTGGGCTGGGGGTTGGGGGAGTGTGGAGAGAGGACGGACGTTCATACATAGGCTCGCGTAACTGACAAGCTCCAAGGTCAGGTGCAGCTCAGTGTCAAGGGGAGTCCGCTTCCCTCTTTCTTCCTTTCTCCACCTTTCTCCACCTTTCTCTCTCGCGTTCCACCTGGCAGCTCATGGCAACCACATGGCTTCAGCAGCCCAGCTTCTCATGGTCTCAAGTTCAAGTTCAACAGGAAAGCGCGAGATAGCTTTTGATTAGCTCCTGCCAGAAGTTCTGCGATTCATTCTGGCTGGAGTAACTTAGACCGCGTGCCCATCCTTGAGGCTATAGAAGTGAGGCTACGAGGAGGCAATGCTCTGATTGGCTGGGCCCTGGGCCGTGCTCTACCACGTGGTCTGAGAGAGAAGAATGGAAACAGGCTGAGCCAGCAGTGTCCCTCTGGCGCCCTCTACTGAGGAAGCTTAACGTTGCACTCATGGCAAAGAAGAGATGCTTAATACGGAACTCTGTCTAGTATACAAGAGCAGTTACCGGAGGGTGAATTTGGAGCTGAGAGGCAGTAAATTGGCAATTGGCATACATCCCCAGGCCTGGACCCATGGAGGCATCTTCCTGGCAAGAGCTGTGGTCAGAGAAACGCAGAGAAACAGCCTGGGGCAGGAAGGAAACAGGTTAATGCATTTCCCAACCCCATCTCCTGCCGGTGCCCGCTTTGCAAACCCAACCGGAAGCCAGGAGGCAGGATGCCCGGGTGATGCAGTCCCCCTAACAGCCCTCCCTGGGCAGAGGTGGGTCCGGGGAACAAACAGGGGATGCTCAGCCCAGTAGGCACAGTTGCTGTCTGTGTCACACGTGACCCAGATCCACTGTACTGAACCACCAGCCCTGGAGCTAGTCTACATAAGCAGCTGTGAGAGGGAGCAGAGGCAAAGGGGGCGCGGGCGGGGCGGAGGGGGATGTGTTAGCTAGAACAGAGACTCCTTAAAAAAAAAAGTATTCCTAGATTCCTAGAAGCTCAAGTGTCCATGTTGTCCCTTCTAGCATTTTCAAAAACCTGCTTCTACTTGCTCAAGAGAGGGAAAGAGAGAGAGAGAAATAACCATTTCAATCTCTCTCCAACCGGGAGACCAGCAAGAGTTCTTCCCATCTTTCTCGGGACTGTCTCTCATTTGCACGTCCAAGCAGGCTGCTGTGGGTGAAAAGTAAGTGGGGGGGGGGGGAGGAGGAAAGAGGAGAGAATAATGCAAAAGGCAGTCGCACTGCCCCCAAGCAAGAGAGACTGAAGAGTTGGAAAGTAAACCCAATAAACAGCACCTGTGTTGGGTGCTGTCTGCCAGGGTGTGCACGGTTTTAGACAAATGTATATTCAGCAGCTGATGTGCACCGAGAACCTGCACCGCCCCGGGGGGCGGGGCCTGGGCTGTGTTTGCCTCCGGAGTGCAGACGTGCTTTCTGGGGGACCGTAGCCTCTCTCTCCTGGTACTGCTAAGTGGTCCAGTCGCTGGTTTACAGTCTCCTGAGTGCACTCCCCACCCTGGCTACTCAGGCCGCAGTCCGTGGACCAGTGGTGCCCACGCCCCATGGAAGCCCGTTAGAAATGCAGCCTCTGTGTGTGGAATTGCCATGGAAACTTACTATACTGAAATACAGTTATCAAAATATTTTTAAAACAAATAACTGGTTCATCATAAACGAGCTTCTTTATAAACCCCATTAATTAATAAGATAGAACAGTGGTTCTAATAATTACCATAATTAGGAGATATTGGACATAAACAATATTTTAAGGTATCTTCATGCATAGTTCTGGTGGGGTGGCTCCGGCGGTTAGAGTCATCCCTCACACCAAAAGGCTGTGGGTTCGATTCCCCATCAGGGCACGTACCTAGATTGCAGGTTTGGTCAGAAGTCGGGGCATGTACAAGAGGCAACTGATCAATGAATGTCTCTCTCTCTCTCTCTCTTTCTCCTCTCTAAAAATCAACTGAAAAACATATTCTCGAATGGGGATTTAAAAAATCTTCATATATATTCAATAAGAGCAATGTAACATGAAAATATCTGGGATTATTTTGGTGATAAATGATAGTGAAGGGGAGGAAAATCATTTTTTCCTCCCACCCTCCTCACCTCTCAGCTGGGGTCTAACAAAAGACAGAGTAACAAGAGAACAGCATAAAACTTATTTAGTAAAAGTGTTATGGGACCTACGAGCCCTCCCCACCCCCCAGGGAGAAAGACCCAAAGCAAAAACTCTACCTTAAGTGCTTGTATTCTACGTTGAACAAAGAATAGCGATTATGGGAAAATAACTAAAATATATGGGGGGACTAAAGGAAGATGAGTCATTTTCACAAGTCTGTTAGTACAGACTTTTCTTCACCTCAACCCCGCGTCTCTGGTGATAAGAATGTTTCTTTCCTCCCGGTACAGGGAGGGCATCTTTTTCCTCCAGGTACAGGGAGGGCATCTTTCACGTGGCACTGAATCCAGCTCAGAGAAGCGTTTTATTGGAACCACACGTTGTAGGGTGATTCACTAACATTCTAAAACCTGGAGCTTTTACATAAAAATCTAGACTTCTGGCTTCTTGGCAGCCTGGGGCCTGTATTCCCAATGAGCAGCCGCTGAGACAGCCAGCCCCTTTGGGTGTGCATGCGCCCTCCTGTGCTCGGCCCAGAGTCCCCAGCAGGAGCAGGCATACCAGTTGCTGCCTGACCCCCTGACCCCCGGCTAGAGTGTTCGTTGCTATGCTGCTTATAATAGAAAAATATTTCTCTGTACTTAGGATGCTTACCGAAACTGGGGAAGTGAGAAACACTGCGAAAGGGCACGTGTTTCTCCCATCCCCTGCCTTCCCCACTCCTTTAGGTTCGCCTTACAGCCCGGGTTTTTACAGAAGCAGGAAAGGGGTGGAGGAAGAAGTTTGCGTGCAAACATGTTATTGCCCATAATGTTCACTGATGTCCCTCCTTTGGAACTCGTAAGTACTCAGGCAGACTAACGCACCGGAAGCTGGCGTTCATAAACTCCGAGTACGTCTGAGCTAGATTCAGGGAGTGCTGGGCTCAACCTGAATTGCTGGGTCCGGAGGCTGCCCCGAACCGCGGTCTGTTCCCTGTCCTCCAGCCCCACCTACTGGTGTTTCCAGGAACTACACCCTGGAGCCAAGTCAGCTCTCCCCACTGCCCTGCTAGCAGACATCCAGGTCTGGAAAGTTCCCTAAAGGAAGTAAGAACCCTACCATCTCCATGTATCTGGAAGGAATTCTCGCGAAGGATCCCCTCTGTTCCCCATGTTCTTCTGGACCTTTCCATGACCGGCTGCCTCTAGCATCTGTTCTATGTCAGGGGTACGGATTCTGTGGGTTCTCCTCACAATTGTCTTACGGCTTTACTCTCAGGTTAGAAGTCAGTCCCAAGTTTGGATAATGTAAGCATGAGGAGAATATAAGTCACTCCCAGATGTTCACACGTCTGGCTACTTGTCATTCTTCAGTCCTCAAATTTAAATATGTCCCCTGCCATCCTCCCCACCTCCCCACCCCGTCCCTCTTATCACACTACCCGACTGATTTCCTTCACAGCTAATAAATATTATTTATCGTTTAGGTATTTTCTACCTGTTCGCCACCTGTTGACTCCAATAGAGGAAGGTAAGAGTCCTTCTATTTGGGTAGGATGTGACCCTCACTACCACCCTTCAGGACTAATAGTATTATTGTTATAAATACCCTTTTCTGTGAATTCTGTGTTAAGACAGTGCTTTCTCATCGTATAAAATTAAGATCTTTTCCCCAACAACTCCATGTCTGCAGAGCTAGCCTACATGAATAAGTGGGGATGTGTACCCAGGTACTCATTATAGCATCTACAAATTCATGTCTATACAGAGGAACCTCGGTTCTTCAGCTTCATTCATTCCAGGAGGCTGTTTGAGAAGCAATTCATTTGAAAATCGAATTTCCTTTGTTTGTCGCCTCAGAGACACATGACTGATTGGACAGGTATCAGCCTGAAAGGGTTGCAGCATTGAAAACCAAAGTTCTGCTCGCCAACCAAGACATCTTTTCCATGAACAATTTGGTCTAGAACCAGATTGTTCAAGATAGGAGACCTGTCAAGATGGGAACCGAGACTTGACTGTAGCAGAAAACAGACTAGAGACTAGACAGGGGTCCTTGTCCCAGCAGCCGCAGACTCCCAGAGCGTCTGTGGATAGAACTGTATTTTCATTTAATTCGTTTCCCTGTATTCCTTTACAGGGAAATGTGTATGTTACTTTATGCACATAAAAACCTTTTTTCCCCCCCTCAGAAGTCCATAGATCCCTGCAGACTGCCAAACAGAACTATGGGACCAAAAAGAACTCCTTCATCAAAAGCAACTAGTTCATTGGATCGTGGTGCATGTGTACAGTGCCATTGTAACTGTAAGGATTAGGTTTATTTCTTGTGCTGATCTGGAACAGTCTCAGGAGTGCCCTGCTGAGTGAAAAACCCAGGTATGGAATGGTGTGGAGAGCACGCGTGTTGTGTATGTAAGAGATGCTGCTGTGTCTTCACTCCTGCTGCTCGTCCCTTCTCAGGAAGGAGACACACGCGGCGGATGACCAGGGCTGCCCTGGGCAGGGGGGGCAGGGAACTGGGGGGCTCAGGTCAGGTGGGGAAGATCCTTACTTCTTTTTGGGGGGGGGGATTATTTAGACACTTTAAAAGCATGTGCAAGCCCTGGCTGGCGTAGCTCAGTGGATTGAGCACGGGCTTCGAACCAAAGTGTTGCAGGTTCAATTCCCAGTCAGGGTACATGCCTGGGTTGCAGGCCATGGCCCCCAGCAACCGCACATTGATGTTGCTCTCTCTCTCTCTTTCTCCCTCCCTTCCCTCTCTAAAAATAAATAAATAAAAATCTTTAAAAAAAAAAAGCATGTGCAAACATCTTGTGTTTAAGTTCAAGTGGGAAAGATTGCATAACTCTAAAGCACAATCCTCAAAGCCACAGCTTTTAGTAGGGTCTCGTTGCATTCGTTGGGGGAGAGAGACGTAAATACGTGATAAAGTGACTGCATGCTTACTTAAAAAAATGAAAGCTATACAAGGTCAAGGTCAAGGTCCACCCTGCTCAGAACCCTCTCCCAGACAAGGGCCCACACCGGGGGAACAGGTGGTCACAAGGCGGCCTGAGAGGCCCCCGGCCTCTGCACTCACCCTCCGACACCACGCCGCGGGGCCCACTGCACACGCCTTTCTCCCTACCGTCCTCGAACCTTCATTTTGCCTTGGAGAATATGGAAATAGCAGAACCTCAAACAAATAAAAAATGTTACCTTTAAAAAATAAATCATAGTAAAAAAACGTAACATTAAGTTTGCTGTGCGAACCACTCTCCTGCGTATAGTTAATGTTAAGTGCACTCCCATCACTGTGCCGGATTCCCGGAACTTTTCCACCTGGCAGAACTGAATGGCTACACCCGTCTCCCCACCCCCACCAGTCCCTGGCCGCGCCCATTCAACCTGTGTCTCTGTGGTTTTGACCACTCCAGACACCGCAGATCAACACCTCGAACACTGCCACAGGGCAAGGCGGCCCACGTCTGCCTCGGCTTCGTTACCTTTGAAGGACTGATGATAAATGTGCTCACCTCGTAATGCGAGTGAGTTCAATGAGGCCGTACGCGTAAAGCCGTTAGGACCATGCCTGGCTCACAGGAAGTGCTATATTTTAAAAAATGCTATTGTGCTGATGATTGAGATGGATTTATTTCATGTATATTCGGGGGGGGGGGGGCGGGGAATGAACCAATCCAGAAAAAAAAAATCTATGGTTTAATGGGTAGTATTGCTAAAAATGAGACTAAAGTGTGTTTTTCATTTTAAAAAAGCTGATTTAAAGAATGTTATTTGTTTAGTTCCGAGGCCGGCACTCAGTCCGCTAAGCCACATCAGCCACCGCAGAATGTTACTTTTTTTAAAAATGCAAGCATACCTGACGACAAGCTTTTTAAAGGGATGTAGCGCCCCCTCCTGGGAGCAGAGTGCAGCTGTCGGGCTGACCCTGGATTTCTGAAGTTGAAAATCAGAAAAGCTGATGAGGTCAGCTTTCTTCAGAGACTGAACACAAGGTGCTCCAAGGACCAGCCCAGAGAAATGTGGCCTCGCAGCATGGAAATGGCTTACCATGAGCCCACGTGCCATGCCGCTGTTGTTCGTGACAACTCACGGCTCAAGTGTGGCCCAGGTTGAAAGGTGACCCAGACTCAGCCAAGCTGCCCTGCCCCTTCTCAGGATCCTGCTCTGGCTTCTGGGTATGGCACTGCCTGGACAGCCTGGTTTCCTCCTGGGAATGTCTGCAGGCTTGAGGAAGCCCACGAGAAAGCCCACCAGGAGGTCTTGCGGGGGAGCGGTGGGAGGTCTAGCCCCACCCCCACCTCCAGCCAAGACACACCAAGAAGACGGACTCACCTGACTGCACTCACGCTCTTTGTACACCATGACATTTTGTCCATAATGGATCCATAGGTCAAATTACTCGCTGTGCCCTCTACCCTGACCTTATTGGGTCCCGTCACCTCCCCTGCTCCGACTCCAGCCACCCTGACCTCTGTCCTCAAATGCGCTTCTCTCCCCTCAGAGCCTTTGCCCATGCTGGCCCCCCCACCCAGATTTTCACACGGCCGGTCGATCTGGTGCCATCGATCCCGATGGCCCTGCTAACATTGGCCCCCAGCCGGCTGGCCCTTAACCCTTCGTGCCACTGTTTTGTTTTATTCCCTCCCTGACGTTCTCGATAGTGCCATTAGCATCTTTCTTTTCTTCCCTGCGTATCGTCTGTTTTTGCACCAGCTGTGAGCTCCGAGGAGACGGGGGCCTGTCTGCCTGGCTCACTCAGCAGCTCCAGCCCCACCTCGGTGTCCACTGGGCACTGGTTGGGTGAACGAACGGACATGAACATGAGCCTCACCCCCACTTGACACACAGGGGAACGCAGAGAGGTGGCGTGACGTGCCGGGCAGTCAGAGGTCGCCCTGAAGGTCACGCCTTTGCCCGGCACCACGCTGCTCAGGTCCGGTGTGGCCACAGAGCAGGATGGTGGTGCAGGCTTCTCTGGGAAGCTGCTTCTCCTCTTGTGTGTGTGCGGAGGGGGGGTCATCTCGGACTCTGGTGACGTCACATGGGGGAGATTTAGTCATGCAGTTGGCTCACGCGCCAGCACCGTGGTGCAATCCCTGGGCCCATGACTCACCCCCACTGACATTTGCAAAGAATGTGTAGACACAGTATCAGTGGAACTTCTCACTCACAAGGGAGAGTAATAGGTTACTCATGCCCTCGGTCACCAAATTAGCAAGTGAACTGCCCCGGAGAGAGCTGGACAAAAGGGGACCCTTATGCATCTTCAAAACTCAGACACATCACACAGATTTTTTTTTAAAACGGTCATCGACAATTCCAAACCCTTATTCAGACCTTATTCAGATGGTTGCCAGAGTGATTTGGTCAATCATTTGACAAATATTTATTGAGCATCCACTGTGTTCTAGGCACTAGGATACAGCGGGGAGCCAAACAGATGCAAGCCCCGCCCTCCCAGAGTGGATGTTCTAGTGACACAGACAGACAGTAAACAAATAAACAAGGAAACCGGTCGGCCAGACAGGGACACCCCATGGAGAAAAACAGAGCACGGAAGCCTGGGAGGAGATGCCATTTTAGATTGCATTGTAAATGTTTTAATTGTTTAAGTCAAGTACTTAGGAAAGGCCTTCCTGAGAAAGTGGTCTTTGGCCAGAGCAGAAGGCATAGCGTATGCAAAGGCCCTGGGGCACATGTCTCATGTGTGTGCGGGAGGCTCGGCAGTGAGGCCATGTGGCTGGGGCCCAGTGAGCAGGAGAGAGGGTAGGAGACCAGGTATAGGAGTCGGAGGGCAGAAAGCAGCCCCCTGGTCAATTTGGTCGTTACTCCGAATGAGATGTGGGAGCCCGGGAGGGATTTGAGCGTGGGTGCCATGGAACACCGCCTACGTGTTTACAGGTTCCCACTGGGTGCTGTGGAATAACAGACTGAGGGGGGCCAGGGAGGAGCAGGGAGAGCAGGATGTGAAGACGCATTCTAGAAGCATGGTCCTCTGTGCTTGGCCCAGAGGAGGGGGTGAGAGGCGGGCGGATTCGGGTGTATTCTGAAGGCAGGGCCCACAGCGTTTGGTGCCAGAGGGGATGTGGAAACAGGAGGCAGGGAGGAAACCAGGGTGATTCCACGGTTGCGGCCTCAGCACCGGGGAGGATGGGGGTGCTATTTCAGAGCCCGGGACTACTGGAGGAAGGGCATGTTTGGGAAGGAGGGTTTGGGAACGGATCGGTGTCACAGAGCAAACTTCTCTGGGTTCGTCTAGGTCAAGATGACCCCCAAACAATCCCTGACGAAACCCGGACTCGGTCCAGAACCAGGGGACGCTGCTCTGTTCAAGCACTTCGCAAGCAGCAGAGAAAACGGCTCAAAGGGTGTGCAGAAGTCCCGCCGGAGTAAGGCAACAGGAAACAGCAGGTCCCGGAGAAAAGAGAAGGCTGAGGGCCCAGCACAGAAGCCTCCAGCTCGAGGAAGGCGGGGGGGGGGGGGGGGGGGGGGGGTGGGGGGGGGGCAGCCCTCTCTCCCCTCCCAGAATCCAGGACCCACGCTCCAGGTCCCCTGAATTCATCAGCCCCTCCCTCCTAGGATTCGACCACAAAACCACAAAGGAGGCAGGCGCCTTCTAATCCATGGCTACTAATGAACGTCCCGCTCCCTGGGGAAGGATCTCGGTGAATATGGGGGGTGGGGGACAAAAAGGGCAAAGTCCCTAAACAGCCCGAAGCGTCTCGAAGCCTGACAGTCTTCCCTCAGCCCCAATGGCAGCTGTCCTGATGGCGTCTCTCACTTTGCCCAGCGCTGTGCCTGGGAGGCGGCTACTACCAAGTCTCTGAGCAGTGCCTGGGGACAAAGGTACTCAACTGCTCCAATTACGCTGCTCCCCCCCCCACCCCCACCCCCACCCCCCGCCGCTCCTGGCGACAGCAGGCACGGTTTCTGGGTGGTTTTTAATAAAACGAGTGGGCCTGGTGCCAGGGGAAGTGAGAACCACAGCCACTGTCAACTGTCAGCTTTTCCCCGCAGTGATCAGAGTGACTGGCAGTGGCAGATGTGCCCCGTGGACCCAGTGACAGGGGACCGAGGTGTCTGGACGTATAGTCACAGATCCCAGGATGGGACTGGCCAGGCCGCCTGTGGGTGCAGTCATCCCAGTGACAAAGAAAGATGGTCCACCCGGGAGGGGAAGGATGACAACTGACCAGACAGAGTCCAACTGTGGGGCCCCGAGGGGCGGGGCTCACGTTCGGGTAGCGCATCTCTTGTGTGTCCGGCTGCCCGGCGTCTGCCTCCACTCCCGGCCACAGAAAGTGGATTTGCGTTTGGAGAACTCTATTCATCATCTCATTTTATTACGTATTTTCGATGCTTTGACATCTGGGGGCCCTGCTGACTGTGGAGGGACTGCCCCTCCCTGAACTAGCCAGTCCCTAGAGACGGTAAACAGCAAACTCCGGAAGGCACTTTTCATGGGCAGACCAGCCAATCCAGAGCCCACGGCCCAGCCTCCTCCTTCTCTGGCTCTCGTAAGCCGGGCCCCTACCCACACGCCCTAACCACCCTGGGCCAGGTACCAGGCACCTAGGGTCAGCCTCAGGTCATTTATCCAGCCCATTATCCTAAGCCTGCTTTCCCTGCCTCCCGGTGGTATAGAACCATCTTTTCAACAGCAGTCATCTCCTGATCCCCTGGCCTCACCATCCCTGAGTAATAAAACCTGCTTTAAAACCAGAACCGCCGGGCCCTCACTTATAGTCCGTGGGATCGGACGGAGTTGCACCCAGCCCTGGTCCAGGGGTGGGCATGTGACCGGACCTGGCCAATCAGAGTGTCCCATCCCTGCTCCCCAGGGTTCACTGCACGGTGACTCCACTTTTGAATAATAAAGACTTTATTATGTTCTCTGGGACAAATACACTCAGAGTCCCTGTAAAGTCCAAAAGACTTAAAGGCTGAGCTCAAACCCACTTGCCCTTACGAGCTGTAAGATCAAAGCAGTTGGGGTCCCTTTTATCCCGGGAGCGGCTGTAATCTCACCACCGAACCCCTGTGGTGCCATATTGGGTAACAGGGCTGGCCCTAATTGGAGATGGAAGAAGAAACAGGGAATTTCTTTCAGTGAGGAGTACTGGGTAAGCTTTCTGTTGATTTAGAGAATGTGTTTTTCCTAGCCCTGCTGAGCCAGTCGGTCTAGAAAGATCCAGAAGGAGTCCTGGCTGATACTGGGGTTTGTTCAAGAAGGCAGACCCAGGACTGGCCTGAAGGATGGCTGTCCCCTGTGGGGACCGCCCACCCCTGTTGTCAGGGGACCAAAGGCGGGAGGACGTGGGAGGAGGACACCTATGTCCCACTCTTCCTGTTTCCTTGGTTCAGTGCTTCTCAACCTCGGCTGCAGGTGCGGGTCACCTGGGACCCCAGGGTTGCCAGATTTAGCAACTAAATATACAAGACGCCCACTAGTTGGGCATTTCAGGTAAATAACGGAATATAAGCAGGCCCCATGCAATGGTTGGGACATACTTGGACAGAGAAATGGATTTGTTATTCCAAAATACAAAGTTAACTGGACACCTTTGTAATTTATCTGAAAACCCTGGGAGGGAGGAGCTTTAAAAAACAAACGAACAAAGTAAAACAATCAAGGCCTGGCCCCTGAAATTCGGGCTTCGCTGGGGTGGGACTGCTGCCTGGGGACAGAGCTTTTCTGAGTCCCCCAGGTGACTTCCTGAGCAGCCACTGCGCTGGGGTGACAGTGCTTGTCCTCTGATCCACCCTCGCCCCCTCACCCTCTCCAGGGAGGATGACTGAGGTGGGGAGAGGGAACTGGGATATAAACTAGGACCCCTTCCTGCCTCCTCTTTGTGAGATTGGTGGGGGCGGACCCTGGTGAATGGCAGGCTGGACCCTGCGGGCTGGGGTGGTAAGTTCACGGAGGTGGAGATGGCGTGTTATCAGCAAGGCTGGCCGTCCCTAAGCACAGTCCCCAAGTAGCTTCCTTAGTTACAAGGGTGGAATTTTCACTTGTCTAGCTAAATCCTGGGTCTCTTTCTCACTTGGTTTTGAACCTCTGCAGAGAACAAAGGGATGTTAATGACCCCCTAAGGCCCCAATGTCTGTCACCTCCTCTCCTCCTCCTGAGCGTGGCTTATTCGTACTCATTTGTCAGGCCTCAGCTCAAAGGGCCTTTCCTCCAGGAAGCCTTCCCCAGCCAAGGCAGGTCCCTGGCTGTGTGTTTTCATAACACCCTCTGATTTTGTCCTTTCTGGTCTGTGTCAAAATTGTCATTGACTGAAACAGGATTTTGCAACCTCGACACCACTGAAACTTAGGGTCAGATAAATCTTTGCTGTGAGTCCGTCCTGTGCATTGCAGGATGTTCAGCATGATTTGTTTTTCCGAAATACAAAGTTAACTGGACACTTTTGTAATTTATCTGAAAACCCTGGGAGGGAGGAGCTTTAAAAAAAAAAACGAACAAAATAAAACAATCAAGGCCTGGCCCCTGAAATTCGGATCCTGGTCTCTCTACCCACAAGATGCAGTACCATGATCCCCTGCCCATCCCAGCTATGGCAACCACAAGGTCTCAGACATCATCAAATACCCCACACAGGGTCGGTGTTCAGGGCCCCACACGGTACAAGGGGTGGTGCAAATTACGCGGCTGATTCTGGTTGATATCGACATGAAACAGAACACATTGACATATGTGCCCCAATCGGGGATCCAACCCACAACCTAGGTATGTGTCCTCACTGGGGATTGAACCCGCCGCTTTCAGTGCACAGGAGGGTGCTCCAACCCACTGAACCACTCAGCCAGGAAGTGTATCTCCTTCTCTGAATGGTTCTTTCCCACTGCATACAAGGGCTTTGGGAGCAAAGAGAGTGCCTCCCCTACTCACTGCTGCACCCCCCAGGGATGACAAAGTACAAAAAAAATATTTGCAGATAACAGGAAGGAAGGAGGGGGAGGCTGGAGCCCTGCAGCTACCCAAGCTGAGAACAGGAGAGAAGCATAACCTCTGCTGACCTGTGTGAGCCGCTATTCAATAGCCTTCCTTCCTGAGGCTGCCGAACATTCTTCCCCAGGCCTCAAGCGCACGGAGGGGCAAGTGCGCCCTGTGTGGTCTGTGTGTCTTTTACATGGCTCTCCATATGCCGTGTCAGCTGGACTGAGCCTTAATCCCCAGATGTAAGAGGATAAGGCCCCAGGGGGAGAGTTTTAACGCTTAATTTCTGAGCTCTGTGCATTCAGTGCAGGCTTTCACTTGGCATTAATTCTGGCCAGTTTAGCTCATGCTCCCATCCAAAAGCCTGAGTCCACCAGGCTGCAATCCTTAGAGCCAGATGAGCCGAGGACCGCGGGCCCTAGCTAGGCAAGTACAACGAGCACTAGGAAAAGGCTGTTCATGGTGACTCTACTTAAAATGGACAGGGTGGCTCTGTTAGTTGGGTGTCCTCCTGCAAAGAACTGGCTAAGGTTGCCAGTTCGATTCCCAGTCAAGGCACATGCCTAAGTTGGGGGCCCATAGGAGAAGGTACAAAAGGAAACTGATCCGTGTTTCTCTCCCTTTCTCCCTCCCTTCTCTCTCTAAAAATAAATACGCTCTTAAATAAAAATTAAAAAATTAAATGGAGACCCAAACTTCAGAGTGAATAGTGGAGAGGAAAAAGTGTTTGCAAACTGGTAAGTACAGGTTCTGTCTGGCCCACAATGCTTTTTAACTCTCTTTACACATCTGTAGCCACAGATACAAAGACTGCACATTTATGTCTGCCGTTTCTGGCTGCAGGTGAGCCCGAGTGCAGAAGTCAGCTGCAGAGTGGAGGCGCCCTTTGACAAGGCGTTTCCCCTTCAATTAACCACTGCTACATACATACCAAATTTTTACTTTTGATTTTGCTGTAGATATTGGAAATTGGGCAGGGTACCTGCCATTTCATGGAAATGTTGTTTGTAACAGACTGGATAGGGAAGGGAAGGAGGAGGGCAGAAGGTTGGAACTTGGACTTGAAGATTCCAAAGCAAGCCAAACCATAATACACAGTTTAGAAAATGTCATGACTACAACATAAGGTGGTCCCTGAAGCCAACTTTAGGAAAAAAAAATCAGTTTATAAGAGAAACTGACATACTATGAAAGTGGCTTTGTTTATCTTGCTAACCTTTAAGTACTTCACTTGGGATATGAATTCACAATACTTAATATAAAACTACTTTCCAGATCATTAAAACAATGTACCTCATAACACTTATTTCTCTAGTACATATTCTAACACCTGAAGTGGAAATAAGATCCAAAGAACATCTTTAGTAAACAATAAATTGATCTTAAGTGTATCATCTGTGATCGTTTCAGTAAGACTAAGTTTACAACAACTTAATCCCAGGCATAAAATAGACCATTTACAGAGCTTTTGCATGGGGGGAGGTGGAAAAAAAGCAGGACCGGCAAATGACTGGCAGATTAAAACACAAAATCCTGTCCCTTACAATATAGCTCACAAGTTCAAGCCACTCTCCAAGTGCTGAAAACACAAGGCAACTCGCAGAGACAGAGTTATAATCCGTTCACAACTACATCATCCAATAAATCGCCGTGGTCTTTCAAGTAATGTGACAACTCACATTCTTCTCAGGTCCAACCAGTCTACCAGCCACCTCAGTACTGGGGAAATGTCCCGTCGATTTTGGCGGCCCAGGCCATGAGCCCCCCCACCACATCCTGCACTGTCAGGGAGCCTAACTCTTGGACTGCCATCAACGTCTGCAGGATCTTCACGGCCTTCTGGGATTCGTTGCCCAGTTTGCAAATCACGTAAATGGGGAGCGCTGCCCCTTCCTGTGTGCCTCGCTTCCCTTTCTGGATCGCTTCCCCTAAGAGTCTCAGGCTCTCCGCATCCCTCCGTTCCAACTGTTTCAAAGGGATGTGCAGGGCATGAGGCAAACGACAGATGTCCACTTCCACTTGAGGCCTGACGTCCAGCAACACGTGGGGTGACCCAGAATCCAGAAGCCGCTTATAGTCGGTGACAGAAACCCGCTCCTCCGGGCTCAGCAACTGCAGGGAGCGGCACTTATCGGTGGCCGAGGAGCCACAGAAGGCTTCATAGTCCTGCAGGTCAGTCACAGTGGGCTGCTCCCCGCAGGCCGCACAGTCGGGCCTGCGGCTCCGCAGCCGAATACAGCGGAAACGTCCTCTGAGAGCATCGAAGAGCATCAGTTGGCCACTGTAAGAGGGGCCCAGGCCCGCCGCGATCTTCAACACTTCCAGCGCCTGCAGGCAGCCCAGGACCCCAGTGACGACACCGAGCACCCCGCCATCTGCGCAGTTGGTCACCGTGTCCGCTGGAGGTGGCTGGGGGAACACGCAGCGATAGCAAGGCCCTCCGTCGTAGTGATAGACTGTGATCTGGCCCTCGAAGCGCAGGGCGCTGGCGGATACGAGAGGCCGGCCGGCCAGTACACAGGCGTCATTAACGAGGTACCGAGTGGGCGCGTTGTCGGAGCAGTCAGCCACCACGTCATAACGGCGGACCAGGTCCAGAGCCGTGGCTGGCGTCAGAGCCTGAGCGTACGGCACGCACTCCACGGCCGAATTAAGACTGCGCAGCGAGGCGGCGGCCGAGAAGACCTTGGCCTGGCCGGCCAGTGCCTCCCCGTGCAGCACCTGGCGCGGCAGGTTGCTCATTTCTACCACGTCGTAGTCCACAAGGCCCAGGCGGCCCACGCCGGCCGCTGCCAGGTACTGCGCCAGCGGGCAGCCGAGCCCACCGCAGCCCACGACTAGCACGGACGCGGCGGTCAGGCGCAGCTGCCCCTGCACGCCGAGCTCCGGCAGCACGAGCTGCCGGCTATAGCGCAGAATCTCCTCTCGGGTCAGGGCGGCCTTCGGCGGCAGGGGCGACACCGGAGCCGGCCGCTCTGGCTCTTCCTCCGCCAGAAGAGCCGCCGCCAGTCTCTGCTTCAGGGAACTCAGTTCCTTCTCCCGCCGGGCAACTTCAGCCTGCAAAGCCCGGACCTCCGCCTTGGCAGCCATGACGTCCTCTTTCCCTAGAGCTCTTGAACGGCATTTCCGCTTCCGGTTTACCGTCTCCTAGCAACCGCAGTAAACTACACAATTTTACGGAGCTTTGGAAGAGGTGATAAAATAGATACCCATTTCCAGGAACAACCTGTAGGTTCAACTTTAGAGATGCACAAGATCTGATATCTCCAACGGAACTATACACAGGGCCTTAGGGGAGCGAGCACTCTCCACCACACGGGCCCGCCCCCTGGTCCCCAACTTGGCACTGTCCGACTCGTCGCGTCATTCCGCTTCCGACGTGTCGCGCAGTTCCGCCATGGCCTCCAAGGAAGCCCGGCGTACCCCTCCGAAGTCTCGGCGGCGGCCGGAGGGGCGCGACCCGCGACAGGACAAGTACTCGGTGCTATTGCCCACCTACAACGAGCGCGAGAACCTGCCGCTCATCGTGTGGCTGCTGGTGAAAAGCTTCTCGGAGAGGTAGCATGCCCGGCCGCCCTGCCCGGGGAAAGGGATGAGCTGGCCTCCCGGCCTGGTGGCCTGCCGGCAGTTGGCTGCGCCAGGCGGCCCTGCGGTGCCCATCTGCGGCTGCCTGGGGAAGTCTTGGGGAGGGGGCCACCCTGCGGGGGACGCCGAGGCGGATACTTCGGGGATTCAGTCCGTGTCACGGTTCTCCTCGCTGCCCTTGGGTTTTGCGAGACAGTCCTTTATCTTTACTGTGCACTGCCCCTCCCATCTGTCACCGCCTTTTTTTTTTTCTTTTCTTTTCTTTTTTTTTTTCTTTTTCAAAAGGGCTGGTCCCTTTCACCGGGGGCGAGGCTGTAAGCCGGACCTCACTCTGCCTTCCAGGTGGTCGGGATCCGCGGCGGCAGCCGGGAGTCTGAGCGAGCACACGCACTCCCGCCCGGCGCCCAGTGCTTATGTAAGCGTGAGGTTGGGTGTCTGCTGCTGGGCTGACGGAAGGGCAGCTTCGCTGATCACTGGGGATGTCGTCGTCGTTAGAACCTGGGGCTTGCAGTTTGAATTTGAAAGTGTTTATACGATTAAAAAAAAAAAAACAACTTCGGTAAATTCTGGTGTCAGTGCAAAGCAGCTTGTTTTTATGATTACAGTGGTGGGACTGTGTTGTAGAAATCTTGAAGATCTTTCCATGTCATCAGCACCTACAAACTTAGCAAATTATTTTGAAAGCTAAGTAATATTCCATATGGCTATGTTGTATTTTATCTAACTGGGTCATATCAACGAACACAGATTATTTTCAAAGACTTTTTTTTTTTCACTTTTGCTTCACAAGTGAGAACGGGGACTTTGTTCACACCACAGCCTCCAGCATTTTGACAAGTGCTGGACACATAGCGAGAGCTCCCCTATTAGGTGAATGTTGCAACAAGCACTCATACTGTTGCTGGCACATCGGGATGAAGTCTTGGCGGTGGTATTGCTGGATCGACAGAGGTGTGCTAGAAGTTGATAGTTATTGCCAGATTGTTCTCAAAAACAGTTGTACCGGCTTATGACTCCCCAGCACTCTTCAGAGAGTACCTGTCCCCACAGCCAGTGAACTTGAGTATCCGAAAACTTACACCACTGGAAATGCTGGTTGGTGAAAAATATTGCTGGGGTTTTTTTCAGCTGCATCATTTTATTATTTTACTTTATTTTTCATTTACAGTTTATACTCAGTATTATTTTGTATTAGTTTCAGGTTTATATCATAGTGGTTACGCAATCATAAACATTGCTGTTTTGGGTTTTGTTTTTTTTTAATGAGGTAACTACTTGACATACACAGCTCTTCACATTTTTTATTCATCTCTTTTTACATTATCTTTTTATTTTGATTTCTACAAGCTCTTTCCAACTTAGAGAAATTGTCATGTAGCTGGCCTCATTCCTGTTTATCTTCTGATTATACAATATTTTTGCTTTATTTTTAATATATGTTATGTAGTGCAGTTTATTTTTCAATAGTCTGGATGGATTTTTTTAAATCAAAATGACATTTCATGAAGGAACGAGTACTTGCTTGTCAGATGCAGTCAAATTACCTTATTGATATCTGATCGGCTTGATTCCTTTAAGCCACCTTACCCTCAGGTGGTGTGGGTGCTTGGAAGTGGGAGAGAAGTGATCTTGCTTACGAAGTATAGCTTTCAGCACATCAACTAGAATCAACATCTTACATGCTCTGGCATGTAAAGCACATGCCCAAATTTAAGGCACAGTTGGGAAGCGGAAGTCATCATATCTTCTGGTAGAGGACAGATAGGCTGAGTTTTGCTTCCCGGCAAGCTGACTGGGGCTGACTTTCTTAAGCCTTCAATGGAGCGTGTTTTCTGGTTGCACCTTCCTTGCACGTTTCCCGAAGCAGGACCCAGAAGAAACAGAATGTTGGTGTGTGAGAGAGTTTGGCTGTGCCTCGTTTTCTTTCCGCTTAAGTTTCCCAGCAAAGTTAACAAAAAGAATGTTTTTTTTTTTTCAGGGAGCAGGGGCAGACATGCCCGTGATCTCGTGGACACCCGAGTATTGGCTTGTTTGTAGAATAGAGACTGTCCCGTAAAGAGACGGAGAACAGCAGAGAGATGCTAGTTTGGAAGCATATTGAATTCTTGTAATTCTGTGCTGTTTCTTTTTATCTGAGAGTGTGGGATACTGGGTACACTGTTTGAAAGAGTGGGGTCAAAGGTTATGGTACTCTCCTACAGTGGAGTTTTTTAAGGGTGAAATTAAGTTGGATTTATTCCTGATTACATTCTTTAAATTATGTGGGGATTAAAAAGAATAAATCACTCAGAGCTTCTCAGTCATTTTGAGTTGTCTTTTAAATATGCTTTTGAAATGGTATAACTAAGATTAATATGAAGGTTCCACAGTTCTATTTCCAAAGTAAGTAGAACTTTATGTGATATCCAATCATGTATATTACATATATAAATCACTGTTTTTTTTTTAACTGAAAAGTATGGTTTCCGTCAGAGTATTTTATCATCTTAGGACTTTATAATAGCATTTCCAGCAACACGCTAAGTTTGGAGGTGAAGTACTGAATATTTGACATTGTATTTGATAGTTGAAGTTTTCCTTAGTGATTAATATGGAAATACATTTCCACTACTGGTTAAGAATTAGTAGTTTTAAAATTAATGTTTTAATTTGACAGTACTGTAGTCAAGCAATACAGATTCCATTTGTTTTTTATTGTAGTGAAATCAACTATGAGATTATAATCATAGATGACGGAAGCCCGGATGGAACGAGGGACGTTGCCGAGCAGCTGGAGAAAATCTACGGTTCGGACAGAATTGTAAGTCACGTGACTCTTTCTCCGTCTGGCCAGCTGTGTTTTTGTAGGGGATGGATGAGAGATGAACCGTGCTTAAGTCCAGTCTGCCCAGAAACTGCAAAGACAAAGAGCAACTTAAGACACTTGGGATTCAGACGCATTTCCGCTATGCTTGAGGTTTTACCTCTTTCCAGTATGTTGGGTCAGTAGTTCTACAGCAAAATAGTTTGGGGGCGGACTGTTTTTATGACTGACTCTGCAAGGACACAATTAAAGCACGATCCTGAACTGACAAGGGAGGGAACAGAACGGTTGGTGGCATGTGTCCCGGCCTTTCCTGCTCCCTTTCTCCAGGTGGCCTGGTGCTTTCGGGAGCGAGTACCACCCGCGGGTGAAAGCTCGTAACTGAGGAAGGCGGCTGTTCTCGTGGGGAATAGGAATGGCTTTTCAGAGGACTTGGAAATTTGTATGTTTATTTTTACTCGCAGAATAGTCTCGTGGGAGTAGGTTGACTTTCTGAGTCTTAAACTTTAGATTTTCCCACTGCACCTTGAAGCGTCTTCTTCTTTGGAAGTAAGTTAGGCAGATGTAGTGTTCACTTTATAATGGCTTCATATATATATATGAAACTATATATGCACACAGAGGGCCATTATACCGTATATATATGGTTTCATATATGCATGGCTTCTTGTATATATGACCACGTGTATGTGTATACTTTTTAGTCACTAGCTTGGATTTTAATATGTTTGAGAATACTAGTGAGCTTGACTTTGGATAATTCTTGGGCCCAAGCATACAATTAAGTCCGTGTTTAATTAGAAAACACATTCGAGGCACGGGGCACTGTAACTCATGTAGACCAGAGGTTCTCAGCCTTGGCACCGCTGACGTTTGGGGCCCAGCGTTCCTTGCTCTGAGGGGCTGTTCTGTGTGTCGTAGGATACCTGGCATCAGCCCTGGTCTCTAGCCACCAGAGACCAGCACTACCCTCCTTCCCAGAGTGGCAGCCAAAAATGTCTCGGGACTTTGTCAGATGTCCCCTCCTCCCAATAAAGAACCATGGGCGTAGACATAAAGAAGTCTCTTGGAGAACCTCTGTTGATATTTGCATCTCAAGAAATGGCACTTGGCATCATAAAAAATAGTCAGTGGGTCCCAGTATTCTTGATTGGTAAATTAATTTGTTTTGTGGGAGGAGATCTTGGTGGGCGGGAAGAGTTAAGGAGCTGTGTTACTGGCACCCGCGTGGTGAGCCTGTCCTGCAGCGCGGACTCCTTCGGTCTCGCACGGAGCCTCGACTCACGGACCGGTCACTCCCCCACCCTCTCCAGCCCCTCCTGCTGAGTGGGAGGACAGGGGGGGTGAGAAGCCAGCGGATTTGCAGCCTTCCAGCCGTGACTCCAGCGATGGTCCGTGGTTTTGGCCACAGTTCCCCGGCTTCTCCTTCAGAGCCTCCGGGCACGGCCCGTGGTGCACACTGGTCACCTGCAGAGTGCTCTGAAGCCGGGGCCGCCGTTCCATCTGGGAGTGTCGGCCTGACGACATTTTGAGTATTTATGTCATAGGAGCTTAGTCTTGAGGTGTAATTGATTGATGGATCGGTAGGGACTGTACCCTCAATTGACCTTCACAAATTCTAAAACAACACTTGTTTTATTTGCCCCATCATTTTTCCCATCAACCCAATAAAATTCAAATGAATAAGAAAAAAATTAGCATTTACTGTGGTGATTTCCCTGTGGTACCAGGGAAATTCCCTATTCATTCATTATTCTATGACTTTTGAATCATCTTTTTAAAGATTTTTATTTATTTATTTTTAGAGATGGGAAGGCACAAACATCAACATGTGGTTGCCTCTCATGAGCCCCCTACTGGGAACCTGGACCACAACCCACGTATGTGCCCTGACTGGGAATCAAACCAGCGACTCTTTGGTTCGCAGGCCGGCACTCAATCCACTGAGCTACACCAGCCAGGGCTGACCATTGAATCACTTAAACTAGAAACATTTTTTTTTCAGTGCCCAGTGCAAGCCTTCTCCCTCAAGGGAGCAGCCCACACCATCTTATTTTCCTCCTTCTCCCCCCACAGGCAGGCATCTCCTAACCTCTAAGGCACAGGTGGCAAACACAAGGCCCGCAGGCCGAATCGAGCCCTCCACCTTGTTTCTACCCGGCAGCAGCGCTGAGCTCCCTTCTGCACCACTGTTACTTTCTAATATCTTGGAGACTTTTTGTCTCCAAACGGCCTCGTTCTTTTAACTGCTCCATAGTACTCTATCGTATGCAATGCACTTTATAGTTTGTAAACTTTGGAATATACTAAACCTTATAAATAGTAAAAGTATTTTTTATCTGAAGCACAAATTTTCCCAGCTGAAACATAGGGTTATGGGAAATGGAAGGTGAACTTTAAAAGATTGGCTTTTTCAGGGCAGAGATCGGATGGGCTCAGTATTCTGTCACTAGCTGTCACAACATCAAACAAAATCTGACACACCTGGTTTGATCTGTTCAGTGGATTGTGATTACAGGTGATCGATGGACTGTCTTGCTCTCCGGCAGGAATATGTTTTATCTATATTTGTTCCCCCGCTCCCTGCAAGGCCTAGCGCAGCATACGTGTAGTAAAAAAACTTATCCTGGGCGACTGGAACTGAAAAGGCTTTATTTAGAGGTTTGCAGCCTGAGGCACCCAGCTCAGACACTAGCACGGCGGGGGGCGGGGGGACGGACGAGATACGCTCGGGTAGTGGTGAGTCGGCTTGAGCCCTGTATCTCAGAAACTTACAACGGAGTCAAAGCCTTGGCATTCTACTTTTTCAAAAGTTGTCAAATAAAAAGAAAAATCAACTAAGTTAGGGTTTATAATATAAAGTAAAAAATGTAGGGAGACTGACTGGGCAGTTGACGAAACTGTAAGAAAAGAGAGTTTACAGCCTTCCCGCCACTGGGCCGGCAGAGAAGGGGACGGGGTCACTAAGCACAGCGTTGGGGTGAGTTGCTGGAGGAAGAGCGACATCAGCGTTTAAAGTCACAGAGGGAGCTGAAAAGCAACCCGGGCCACCGAATGTTCCAAAAACGTACAGAATAAGTGAGACCGCAGTTTTCCTGGGAGGGCATTCATCAATGTTCAAAATGATAAATCAGTGTAAAAACATTGTTTACAGAGTTTCCTGGACATCACCAAAAAAATTTCTGTGTGTAAATTTGGCTTTTATTATGAGGTTGGGATGAAAAAAAATTGCTTTCCCTTAAAAGCTGTTAAACTGTTCGATTTATTACTCAATGCTTTTTTTTTAGTTTGGCAAAAAAATGTTAAGTGTACTCTGCTCTAAGGTCTAAGAAATACAGCTATATCTCTGTTAAAATGAACAGCACTTATATGAATAAAAAAATAATTCTTAATAGACTTTTTTACTATTTGTATCAAAGTGTTCTTTTTCTTATTCTTACAGCTTCTAAGGCCACGGGAGAAAAAGTTGGGACTAGGTGAGTAGAACCTCTCGCCCCTTACACCTGCTTTTCGCCTCAGTAAGATTGTGCAGTGTTCTTGTAGTTTGCAGCGGGACGGAAATAATAGTAACCTCCCGGGATGGTTCTTAATGATCTTAATGACCTCTCAGCAGCTTGAGTTGCCCTCATCAGCCAAGGCCCACTCGGGAAAACAGAAGCCACTGTAACCCTCGCAGGGTAGAGAACTTAACACAGGGACTCTGGTTACGCAGGTGAGGGGATTGCCGAGAAGCCACACGGAGCGCTGTGGCTACTCAGAGGTTACCCCAAGGTGGAGCAGCAATGGGAGGTGTTGGGTTTGGGGTCAAGGAGCCAACCCGGGCTGCCCAGAGGGAGCTAGATGGATGGCGTTGGGCCACCTGGCAGGAGCTGGAGCCACTGAGGATACTGAGTCAGCGCTGGGGGAGGCAGAGTAAGAGAGGGAGGCCGCCCAGACGTTCCCCTCCTCCCTCCTCCGCCTCCCGTGGCGATTTGGGAGCCAGCTGACGAGAGAGCCTGGGAAAGAAGTGCCGGGCGTGCGATGCGGGGAAATGCCAGGGAAGGGGTCTGAGGGCAACCGTCCAGGACCAGCATACCGCCTCGGAGCATTTCTTCAAGTTATAAGTCTTAAGAGGGTATTCTTTATTTTTTAAAAAAAGAAAGCCTTCCCAGCTTTTAAACATAAAGAAAATCTCCAATGAGCTCAGCCATTCTGAGACGATCTAAATGCCCTTATTTCTGTTGTTAGTTGCTCGTGTTGAGAATTGGTGTAATTGGACTGAAAAACAGGGAGCACGGGGGAAGCACAGTTCTGAAAATGTGAGTATCTGCCGCCCCGGCAGATACTTAGTCAGCTGGCCCCGTCAGATGTTCTGCGTGCCCGAGTCCAGAAGGTGGTTTGGGATTGAAGGAATCTGGGCACGGCCATGGACGTGACCAGGGATTGCTGATAGGCCTGCAGTGTTCCCAGAAAGCTGCTACGGTCGCTTCTGAACACACTGAGGCAGAAGAGGTCGGTCTGGCTAATGCGACACTGAGGGGCTGGGGCCGGAGCGTGCAGAGATGAATAACTGATGGCTGTGCCTTTGGCCCCCAGTGCCAGAGCAGGGTGCTCGAGCTCCAGGCTGCCCACGGCGTGGAAGACACTGAGAGGGTGGGTAGTGTCTGTGGGAGTGGGTGGGGGAGGAGAGATGGGGAGAGCGGGAGGAGGGACGCTTGGTAGGGAGCGGTCATCAGAAGACGGTGCCTGGGACTAAAGGGGGGGTGGGGGACAGAGAATGGAGTTAAGAGATGTGTTCGATTGAGAATAAAAAACATTTCATTACAGTTCAGGATCACCTTTAGAAGACTAACTATACTTGTCAGTGCTTACCAGTTTCTTCTCCAGTAATTTTCTCTAATGGAGATCAATATCTTCATTTTCAGGAACTGCATATATTCACGGGATGAAGCATGCCACGGGAAACTACATAATCATCATGGATGCTGATCTCTCACACCATGTGAGTAGTGTGTTTCTGTATTAGCGATTTATCATTGTCTTAGTCCGTTTTACTGACTTACTGTTTATTCTTTCTAAATTTCAGCCAAAATTTATTCCTGAATTCATTAGGTAGGTAACTCTAATATTTGGAAAAAATATCTGATTCAAATCATTTATCTTATATTGATTTTGGACTTATTTTCATTCTTTATTCTTCACTAATTAAAAACAAACATGCTATTTTATTTGCTATCTAAAATAAGACATAGACTTTGAATCTCAAACTCACAAGTACTTAAGATGTGGGACTAAATGATGTATTTTTGGAACCCTGAGGGACAGATAATTCCTTTGTTATCTAGATTATTCCAGACATAAAAAGATAGCAGGTGACTTCCCGTTAAACAGAATTAAGTCCTGCATCATAAGGGTGAAGCCCCATGACCAAACAGGGTTTATTCCAGAAACACCAGAGTTGTTATCTTCAGGCACTCATCAACGTAATTTACCACATTAACAAAGAAAGCAGTGTGATCAGGTCTGTAGATGCCAAAAGGTATTTGATCAAATTCACTAGCCATTTCCAATAAAAAAACGTTAAAGTAGAAATAGAGGAAACCATTTGAACATGATAAAGATAACCCAGTCCTAATACAAACATTTTGCTAAATGGTGAAACATGGAGTCATTTCTAATAAATTCATCGAGACAGGCACACCAGCTACCATTACACATGGTGATTTTAAGTAGTGTTGTAGACAGTCTAGTATAAATACTGATAAGGATACAAAACCGTATTGCGGGTGCTGTAATTATATCCTTAGGAAACCAAGAGGCCGCAAAACCTCTCAGAGTAAGAATTTGGGAACTGATCTGAATATAAGCTAAACATACAAAAACAAGTCAAATTACGTCACTCTGCCGTTCAGAATAGTTCATTAACACACATGGAAAAAACCCACGCTGCTTGTCTTTGCCCCTGCAACTGCCGTGCGGTCGGGCACCCGCCTCCCTTTCCGAGCTCGCCTGGCGCCTCTGCCCTCGCTCTCCCCGCGCAGGCTTTCCGGCTCACGCAGCGTGCCGTGTTCCCTCAGCCTGCTCCCTAGACGCCGAGGATTTCTCGTCTGTGATCTCTGCATAAAGTGACCTCAGAGATCCCACCTCTGCTTGTATTTCCAGTCCACAAAGCCTCTTTGGCCTGATATGGAAGTAGAACCAGTGGAGTAGAAAATGGGAGAGATACAAACAGGCCATCTGTAGAAGGAATCCAAATGGCTAATAAATCCAAGAGAAGATAGTCACCATGGGATGTAGTCAGAGCAATACAAATTAAATATAATTGCACGTTATTATGGCCCATTAGTTTATCAAAATTAAAAGCATCCAGCACCCTGGCCAGGTTTCTCAGTGGTTAGAACATGGTCCCGTACACCAAAAGGTTGTGGGTTTGGCTCCCTGTCGGGGCACTTACCTAGGTTGCGGTTCGATCCCCTGTAAAGGAATCATTTCTAATATCATCCCGTATGCACAGGAGGCAACTGATGGATGTTTCTCATATTGCTGTCTCTACCTCCCCCACCCCCTCTGAAAATCAACAAACCTATCCTCAGGTGAGGAATTAAAAAAAAATCCAGCAGTACACCCAGCACCAACGAGAATGTACAAAATGAGCACACTTAAGTAGTGCGAGGAAGTGAGTTGCTAAAATCTTTTTAGAAAGTAATTTCTGATGCGATCTGTTAGGACCACTTTATGTCCCGTCGTGTTCTCCTATGGATGGTCTGAGCACCAGGACGCACATTTATAAGAGTGCTGCCCCCCGATTCACCGGGGCTGTGTTCCTGGAAGTGGGGGGCCCACCGCAGAAACAGCCGTGGGAGAACACGGGTCTGGTATTCTACAGAACATCTCCACAGCTTTTGAAAAAGAGGAAGGAAATTCTCCGTTGTCCTGTAGGACAGGGGTGTCAAACTCATTCTCACCAGGGGCCACATCAGCCTCATGGGTTGCCTTCAAAGGGCTGAATGTAATTTCAGCTCCTTAACAGTTAAGGAGTAGTTACATTATTATTTTGGCCCTTTGAAGGCAACCACAAGGCTGATGTGGCCCCCAGTAAAAATGAATTTGATGCCCCTGCTAGGGATATATATCCATGATTCTATGATGTGTATTGTTTACTGACAGAAAGCAAGCTAAAAATGTACTGTTTTTGGATTCCAATTTTGTAAAACCAACCTAAAACCCTAGAGGTGTGTTCATTTTTTTAGTTATTTTTTAATAAACAACGAGAAAGGTCTAGGAGGTTACCAGGCTGTTTTGGCATTGTTTACTCCAAGGGGCCAGAAGAGAATGCATGGGGATAGGGGAATTGAATCGCAGCACTACGTTTGAGGGTGGTTTCACATGGTGCGGCCAGCAGATGTACCATTCTAAATACTAATACAGAAAAACACAGTTGGGTTTGAGCTTTGCTTTGAAAGATCTTTCAGTAGCATAGTTCATCTGTTTTCTTGGCATTTTTATTTTCTAGGTATAAGTCTTAGAAGTCTCATTTGTGTGGCTCTTGAAAATAACTATTGAAAGCTCAATAGCTGCCTCTGATTAACAGCTCGTTTATTTGTTCTACAGGAAGCAAAAGGAAGGTAATTTTGACATTGTCTCTGGAACTCGCTACAAGGGAAATGGCGGTGTTTATGGCTGGGATTTGAAAAGAAAGTTAATCAGGTATATACATGTGCTACGACTTCTCTCTTTTTTAGTGTAACTACTATACTGTAAATACGTTTAAAACGGGTATTCAGGTTCAATTACCATGCTGCCTTGGGATTTGTGGGATCAGAGTACAATATCCAGTAAATATTTCCACACAGCTTCTTACCTACAATTTTTCCTATGATTACGGTATTTTATTTCATTAAGGAAAAATCAGCATAAAGTTTTGAACCTGTGGTAAAAATGGTGTGATTGAGCACAAATTTATTGTATTGGACCTTCAGCTTTGATTTTAAGTGAGCTATTTATTCATCTATATTTTGGCATTGTATGGGTAGTTTTCCCCATGTACATTTTTAATTATTTTTAAGTAAATAAGACACTTTATGATTTCAACTGTTTTCTAAGCAGCATAAAGTAGTGAGGCTTTGGGGTCAGAGGGTTAAAATCCTGATTGATTCACTTGATTATCTGTGTCATTTTGCACGTTGTACCTTTTCTAAGCTTTCCTTTCCTCGTCATAAAAATAGAAATAAATCTGCAGTTTCAGTTTTCTGTTGCTGAGTAACAAACCACCCCAAGGCTTAGTGACTTAAGTAAAACTACTCACTATTGCCCCTGGCCCTGGGAGGTGGCTGGTGGTTCTGCTGGCCCGCCCTGGGCTCCCTCAGCTGGAGAACCAGCTGTGCCGGAGGCCCACGATGTCCTCATTCGTCCAGCAGTCGGTGCTGGTTGGGCAGCTGGGGCATCCGGGTTCTGCATTTGGCTCCTCGCCTTCTGCAAAGCGAGGCCAGCTTCTTCAGGTGGCGCCGTAAGGGCAGCAGCGTACAGTCCTGGGTTCCGGGTCTGACGGTGCTAATTCTAAGTCAAAGCAAGTCCACGGCCAGGGGTGGAGAAACAGAGTAGAAGACCCACAGTGACGTCTTAGCCATTAGTATTTTTGTCACATTCCATTCCTGTTGAAGATTCTGTTGATCTCAGTTTTTCCTCTTAACCGTGAACCTCGGGCAAGTCACTAAAAACACCTAAGTGCCTCGGTCTTCAGAGGAATGAAGGGGCTGGGCACAGCAGTGGCTTTCAGTCCTGCGGAACACTGGGGTCCCGTGGGGAGGAAATCGCACGTAACTGCTCCCCGTGCGCCCTCCGTCTCCCACGCACACTCGCACACTCGCAGTGCACACTCGAAGTGCGGACGGTTGGAGTGGCTCTGCAGAGGCGGGGCCGAGGCTTCCGGGCCATTCCTTCCTACAAGGTTGAGACCCAGGGTGTCTCTCAGGCCTGTCTGCATCTGGGCATTACAGCTGTCATTGAAAATTAGGGCATTCCAGCCAGAGACTGTTGACAGCTTCTAGGTGGGTCACTCAGTTGTATCTGTCATTCGTTGTTAGTGTCTGAGCTGGCTTGCTGCATAAGCCCCTGAGAAAGATTATGTTCTCGCGTGTGCAAGGTCTCATTCATGCGGCCCAGAACCAGAATTCAAACCCAAGTCTGCCTGCCTCTTCATTTAATTTAAGAGACCATGGTTTAAAAATACATTAAATGGCCCCAGCTGTTGTGGCTCAGTGGATTGAATGCTGGCCTGAGAACCAAAGAGTCACCAGTTCGATTCCCAGCCAGGGCACATGCCTGGGTTGCGGGCCGGGCCCCCACTTGGGGGCCTGTGGGAGGCAGTCACACACTGATGTTTCTCTCCCTCTCTTTCTCCCACCCTTCTGTTCTCTCTAGAAGTAAATCAATAAAATCTTTTTAAGAAAATAAAATCTTTTTAAGAAAATAAAAATGCATGAAATAGACGGACAAATGCACACATATACACACACCCACACACTCACATACACGTGCACGCACATTCCTTTGATTACACACATTTTAGGGGTTAAACAATGTCCTGGGATTTTTTTTTTTTGTAGCTTTTAGGAGCAAACTAAAGGGGTAAAAGTTTTTGTTAGCCATTATCCCAACTATATCCCTGATGATGTTGTTTATATAAAAAGACATAGGGCCTTGGTGGTTACCTTGACTTTGGAAACTTTCTCCCCAGGCTGCCCTAGGGAACTTTTCTGAGTCTGAGCACAATAAAACAGCTGCAATGCAAAAGTCCCTTTTCCCAGAGCAGGTCACATCTTTTTGAAATGTTAATAATGGCTGTTAGTCCGTAGTAGCTTGTAATTGGCTGATACTTAGCTGAGTTTACAAGCCCTAGGCCATTGTTAGGGACTCTAAAAGTTCCCGTTACAGCACCTTACCCTGAGAGTGGTGGTGTCCGGAGGCGGGGCGTTGGGGGCTGTGAGGTGTGGGTGAGGTCCCGAGAGTGGGGCAGGGCTGGCAGCCTTAGTGCTCCTGGAAGAAGAGACAGAGCTTGAGTCCCCGCTTCGCCCCCCACCCTTCCCCTCAGGGGCGCCCAGCTGGAAGGCAGCCATCAGTGAGCGAGGAAGATTGTCAGTGTCTTGGCCTTCCTGGCCTCCAGGAAGGGGAGAAATACGTGTCTGCTGGTTAAGCCACCACGTCTGGTGTTCTGCTGGAGCAGCCCGAGCAGGCTAAGACAGGTCTCTCTTCACTGACCAAAGATTTCTTCGTTCTGCAAGATTAATATTTGTGTGAACCAGTGTTGCATTTCTTTATGAAACTGGTGTAGCGTTTTTAGTACTCTGCTCCTGGATGTGTTTCTCTTGCTTAGGGACTATTTCGTAACGAAAATCTGATTGCTTTATTTGACAGCCGCGGGGCCAATTTCATAACTCAGATTTTGCTGAGACCCGGAGCATCTGATTTAACAGGAAGTTTCAGGTACAGTGAAAACCGTAATTTTATATTTCTACTATTTATAACTGCTTGCCTAAATTTCTTGCTTTACGATGGCTTATTTTAAAGAAATGCTTTTCGTTCCAACCCTGTTCTTGTTCTGAAACACTAAAAAGGCTGAAGTTCCTTAGAAGCTGCTAATAAGCATCTTCACCAAAAAATTGTGCTTTTTTTCATTTTAAAGAGCAGCAAAGGCGGGGCCCAGGTCAGGGTGCTTGTATCCGTCAGTGTTGATGTTCAGCCCCCTGCTCCCTCCCGACGCTTCTGTCGCTGCGCTGCGCTCCGGAGGCCGCCGCCGCCTCCAGGGGCTTCTGCCGTCCCACGGACATTTACCGCATGGGTCCCAGGGAAATTTGAAATCTATCCTGTTTCTGTGGAGCCTTTGGGTCACCTTGTTCTCCACGTGTGTTCTGTAGAAATTCTTAGGTGATTGGCGCAAAGCCTCCTGCTGGGTCCCTTGGGTGTGTTGTTCTTGTTTATGGGTGGGGGGGGGCTGGGTGCAGCAGGTATGTATGTGTCTAATTCTAGGCTTACTACCGGAGAGGAACTGTTTTATGTGACTGTGCCAGGAGATTAAAGCCTGCCAGATTTTTAAAAAATCTCTGAGACTATAAGATGCCTGTTTATTTTCTTTTAAGACCCAAACTCCATGCATTAGTTAATAATTTATATTGCTTGATATTTACTTTTTCCATTAAACAATGTTGATTTTCGACCCTCCGTTGGCACGCATGCAGACAGCTGGGAGCCGGCTGTGGGAGGGAACGGGCGCCCGCAGCATCGCTGTGAGTCTAGGGCGTCAGCTAGGGACAGTGAGGCCGAGGGGGTCAGAAGTGAACACTTCTTTTTTGTGTCCTTAATTGGTAAAATAAAAATGGTTATGAGCCCAGGACAACTGCCCCCGATTCCCCACCGCCCGCCCCCAAAACGGAGAGAGGAGCCATCACAGATGAGAGGGTAAATAACGAAAACGAAGCCTGCCCAGGATTGAAACGTACAGGGGTTAGGGAGCAGAACTTGGGTTACGAAAGACAGGTGGAGCCCGAGAGTGTGTCCCTTTGGTTCCACACCTCAAGGGAGAGGAGAGTGTGCCATCCAATGGAGGCCGCTGGTGGCTGTGCGGCGACCGTGAGGAGCGGCGGCACTTACGGAGTCTCTGTGCCGACAGGGCGGCCACAGGCGTGGGGACCCTGAAGGAAGACCCGGGGTGGCTGCGAGGGTGGTGGCTGCAGGGACTTTGTTTTTCGGCCTGCTTCCCCTGTTGAAAGCTCTGCAGGTGCCTTCCGAAAAGCTGAAGGGTGATTCGTTTCAAAGTCACTGTCCTCACAGAGTTGACACGTTCTGAGGAGATGAGACATGCAGCTGCATGAAATAGGTGCGGCGGCAGCACATGGGGACTCTGCTGTTTGGAAGGGCACAGCAGAGAGGAAGGGGGCGGGGCTGCACTGCCCCCAGACCCACGGAGGGGTCGGAGGCAGGGGTGAGGACAAGGGGTGGCCTGGAGCTCCGGCGGCCTTTCAGGGAGAGCGGCGATGGGGTGTATTCTCTGCAAATGCCAGAGCAGACACGTGTACACGCACAAGTGAGCCCATCAATTCACTGCTTTTAAATAGTTCATTGTCTCTTCCTAAGTAAGAGTAGTGACTTTATTAAAGTTCAACTTCCAATTAAAGTTTGTTCATTGTCATTAGATTCCTAGTATTTAGGGGCCCTGTGCCTTTTACAAAATGAGTGGAAACTCAGAAAGACTGCAGCCCGAGGTTAAGCGCCCCTCCCTGCCTTGGGCATTGCAAATCCAGGTGGCCTTTAACTAGGAGAGAACATAGGCCAAACTGCCTCTCCCGACTTGCTCCAAAAAGACCCAGAGAAATTGCTGCCTGCCTTCTCACTGAGACCGTTTGGGGGGTGGGGAGAAGGGTGTGTTCATTCACCCCAGTGACTGCAAACAGGGAGCTCCTCCAGAAAGCCGTTGGGTTCGCTCATGGGACTTACCAGCCCCGGGCTTCTTTTGAAAATCCCACGAGCTTTGTGCTGGCCTGCAGCCTGCCTGGAGGTAGCCTGCACATTCATTCATTCATCCGCCCGCTGTAAGTGCCTAACTGCGACATCAGTTGGCGACAGCTGTGCCCACCAGGACTGCCCGAATCCTGTGATGCCTGGTTCCCCTCTTAACCTAGCTTACCCAAGGTCGTCCTGTGGGGGCTAGTGTGCCCCAGGGAATTTATTCAGTGGATCTGCAGGAAAAGATGCCTGTCATACATATTTATGAGGAAGTGCTTGTTAATTACTAGGTTCGCCTTGTCATCTAGTTTATGTTGTTGTTTCATTGCCTATCAACTCTGTTGTTCCAATATTTGGAACCATTTCTACTCTTTCAACTTTAGAAATAAATTTTAAGAAAATTTAAAAAGTAAAAACAGTAAGTGCTTCTGCTTTGAGTGATTCACGTTATTATATTTTTATAATTTCTGGTAGTGTGGTAGGAAAATAGTTCTGTAAAAAATTACTAAGAATTTGCCCCCACTGGTGTGGCTCAGTGGACAGAGAGTGCCAGTCCGTGAATAAAAGGGTTGCCTTTCAGTTGCCAGTCAGGGCACACGGCTGGGTCTCTGGCCATGCCCCCAGTAGGGGGCGTGTGAGAGGCAGCCACACATGGATGTCTCCCTCTCTCCCTCCTTTCCCCCCTCTAAAAATAAATAAATAAAATATATGTCTTTTTAAATACTAAGAATTCATTTTATAATTGTTTATAAAATACTTCATGACCTTTCTGGTTCAAGACAAATGTAAAATCAACTGTGAGAACTTTTCTATATACAGATGGCTAGCGAAAGTTTTAGGTTTTAGAAATACCAGTGAACTTTTTGAAAGGTCAGGATACATGCAGACAAGTATATTTATCCAGGAGTTTATATATATTTTTTAATTTTATACAGGTTATACCGAAAAGAAGTTCTACAGAAATTGATAGAAAAATGCGTTTCTAAAGGCTACGTCTTCCAGATGGAAATGATTGTCCGGGCCAGACAGCTGAATTACTCTGTTGGCGAGGTATGCAGCTGAGGTTGTAATGGTGTGTGTATTCCTCGTAAAGAAATAATAAGGTTTAGGTTTTTTACAATACAAGGTTTAGTTTTGATAAGTACCAAATAAATGGGAAAGGCTTTGAGCTTTTTAGAATGCCCATGCACTAACGGGTGAAAATTCACATCCCTTTCACATTAATACATTTGACCCACCAAGATTTAAAACATTAGCCCTGGCTGGATGGCTCAGTGGACTGAGGGCGGCCAGTCTGCAAACCAAAGGGTCAGTTCAATTCCCAGTTAGGGCACATGCCTGGGTTGCGGGCCAGGTCCCCACTAGGGGGCACTCGAGGGGCAACCACACATGGATGGTTCTCTCCCTCCCTGCTCCTCTCTCTAAAAATAGATAAAAATCTTAAAAAAGAAAAACCACACAAACATTAACTGAAGGCAGCATTCCCTTTAAAATACTTAAGAGTTACTGGTATGTTCTCCATCCTTGTCCTTCTGACCACTCAGCATTCGGGGATGAGTCTGTTTCCTGCTTTTCCTCTTGCCATAGCCCACAGCCACCAAACTTGAAAATGAATGAGTAGCCCATGTCCTGTGAGTAGATGAAAAGCCAGGGATCCTGGGTGGGGTGCGGTCTGTAGTGTTCACAGCCAGCTCGTGAACTCTTGGGGAGACTCTTCCCTGTTTAACACTGAGACTCCTGCTCAGAACAAGAAGTAGCTACATTTGACAGACCCGTGAAAAAATTAAGTGAAAGGCCTTTTTACTTTTGGAGTATAATTTTTCCTTGAAATGCAGTCTGAAACTCGAGTAAACCAACTTAATATGCGGGATCAATGCTTTTCAAACAGTTGTCGATTTGTTTATATGGATAGCCCACTTCTGAACAACAAACTGCTTGTTTAATTGTAAAGACTTGGAGGTGCACACACGCCGTAAGGAATGAAGGAATTGCTTCCATCTGAAGGGACTGCTGTCACAGAACTAATCTCGTTTCTATGGTATTAGTAATTTTTATATGCGTGCTATGCTTCCTTTTTAATGTTTTTGAAGACTAACTTAATGTATATTTTTTTAACTATTAATAGGTTCCGATATCATTTGTGGATCGTGTTTACGGCGAATCCAAGTTGGGAGGAAATGAAATAGTCTCTTTCTTGAAAGGATTATTGACTCTTTTTGCTACTACGTAAAAGAAAGTTATTCATTTACATTTATCGTGTTCATTTCAAGTTAAAAGTAAAGGAAGCCTGGTTGCTGATTTTTATGAAATGTACTCTTAGAGCATAAATCATAGGTAAGGTAAATTTCACGCAAATCTTTTTTTCTGAAGAAATTCCATTTTGTATGTCAAATTAAATTAGAGAAATGAGCAGTGTTCTCAATTTTCTGTAACATTCTGCTGTATTAAGTAAGACCTATAAATAAACCCACATGGGGTTTTGCATAAAACATTGCCGCTTTTCCATTAGAGTGTTTGAGTGCAGTTTCTCACATGAGGAAAACTGTGAAATACTCTCTGTAAAAACTGAACTTAAAGCTCTTTGTACCTAATAGATGTCAGAAGAGGAATGCTAAATATAATCATGAAATACATATGACTGTTCCTATATGAAGTGAAAAAGAAATACATACCTTTGCCCTTTGTTTAAAAAGGTATCTCCTATTCTTAAATCAGGTAAAACAATACATTTAAAGCGCCATTTCAGAGTTTGGTGCTGTGCAGCTCTTGAACTGATGGAGCAGTTCCTCTGTCCAAACGAGTCTACTTAAAACGCTGCCTGACTTGGGGGCACCGGGACAGCAGTGGCCACACAGCTGCCCGCCTCCCGCACAGCGACTGCTGTCAGCAGGACAAGTGCCGCCATGGAAGCCAATGTGGCTGTCACAGCCGTTCTTAAACACCTTACAGACGACATAAATACTTTTTTCTCAAAATACTTCTTTTCGTATTATTTCAGGATCCTGAACAACACATATATCTTTACTAATAAAATAAAATAAAAATTCCTTTCCTATAGCTTTTCTCTCTGTCCAGAAAAGTGTTCTTGATAGTTAAAATGCAAGTTGTTCGGTCAAGCCAGTGCAAACATTGTTTACTTTTGTTAAAGTAGGTATTTAAAAAAAAATCAATTTCTAACTATAACAAAGCTTTTGGATCATGTATCTTTAAAAATGTGGCGTAAGACATATGAGCATATATAAGCTTCAGATCAAGTTAACTTTCCTTCACGAGTAAAAGGAAGAGGCGTCCCTAAGTTACTCACTAACCATTTAGTGAACAGTATTCCTGATCGTTACGTGTTCCTGGCTTGACTGGGTTGCTCAAGTCAGGAAGACGTCAAGTCTGATCTTTCCATTTCTGCTTCTAGCAGATCCTCCCAGAAATGTTACCAGAGTATTAAACCTTGGATGGCATTTTGAACATTGCCTATTCCCATAACTGAGTCCACAGGACACGTTACTAAACGGGCCTCCACTACGAGCCTCCCTTGTACACAGGGCTGTGTGGCGGCCCACCGGGGGCCCGCCTTCCTCCGGGAAGCGACTTCTCCCGTCCTCTCAGTGGCTGCAACATTCATCGCTGTGGGGTATGAAATTAGTTTTAAGCTAACATCACAGAAATATAACACCCTTTTTAAAAAGTGTTTAGAATATTCTTTTTCATGTAAACCTGAATTGTTTTCATCGTCAAGTCTATGCAGAGACGAAGCGACCACCTCAGAACCCACTCGTGTTGCCTTCTCAGACCTCGACTGGAGCAGATACCTTTTGCCTTTTTAATTTTCTTGGGTTTTATTTCCACAATCATTACAACACTGAAACTGTTGGAGTTTACAGTAAAGAAAGTATTTAAGCAGCGAAGACTTTCGCCATTTGGAAGTTATTTAGAAAAGAATCCAAGCTATTTAGATGCATTTTTGTAGTAAATGCAGTGACTTACACACTAAAATCATTTACATGTGAATCCAGCATCCCTTTTTACTTTGTAAATGAGGCCAAGGATGAAATCCAGATGTTCTCCCTTTGTATTATCACTGCGTGAAATCTAAGTATATCTAAGGGAATCTACACTTAAGATAAAATTATTTTGTTTACTTCATATTAGCTTTCGCCTGTCTTCTGCAACATGTAATTGAGTCATCTTTGTCTCTCTAAACCAGTGATTTTCAACCTTTTTTCATCTCGTGGTATACATAAACTGATTACTGAATTTCTGTGGCACACCAAAAAAATATATTTTTTGCTGCTCTGACCAAAAAAAAAAGGTATAATTTTGATTCATTCACACCAGGTGGCTGTTGTTGTTTTGGCTGTTGTCATTTTTTTTTTTTTTTTTACAATCTAAGGGGAACGCATGCCCCTAACTAAATAGTTAGATATTGCACGTTTTTAAAATTCTTGCACCGCACTGGTTGAAAATCGCTGGTCTACACCAAATGCTTTATCCTCTCACTTTTTGTTTTCTTTTACGACTTTTTCCAACTATTGTTTTCCTTCGAAATACCGATTTGGCTTTTGAGGGTGTACTTGATGGCAGTTTCTGAAATTAAAGAAATACTCTGTTGGATAAAACACCTTGTTAAATCTACCAACTGAAGGTTACATTGAGCAACATGTAACCACAATTGGTATAATTTTCAATTAAGGTAAGATTCTTTGGGGATGTTAAGTACAGTTTGAAACTGTTACCTTGAAATTTACAGTAACAGCAAAAGATAGTGTATTTACAGAATGTATCTGAAGAAAACAAGCTTGGTTAATTGTTCACAATTGGCATGTACCACTCTTCAGTATGCTGAGCCAATGGTATCCTCTCAGATGTGTGCTATTAAGGGGGGGTTTTGAAATGTTGAGCTATGTTGGCTGGGCTTGAGCTAACCTAACCAAGGCGGTCTGCCCGCGTGCTGCCTTACGCAATCAGATCGTGGAAGCGCTCAACGTGCCCCTGGAACTACAACTCGAGTGTAGTTTTTAAGGATTTTGAGGTCCTTTGGCACCATCACTTCTCATCCTTAGGCTTCACCAGTCCAGTGGCTTCCAAACCCCACTTGTTTTCTCCAGGCCGAACAGAGGAGGCCATCGCTGCCTTGGAAGAGTGTCGAGTCCAGGGGCAACCACCGGCCTTCTGTAAAACACAGCCCCTGTCTGCTGAATAACCCGCCCCACTAGGAAGTTATCACCCTCGGGGTTGAGTCTCATCTCAAGTCGGTGTGTGAAGCACGAGGCCCTCACACCTCACCTAAGACCGAAGGTGTCAGGCAAGACCGGCCAGGTATCCCGGCCCTTCCGGCTGCTGCCCAGCCAGTGAGCGCGCGGGCCTCTCAGCACGTGGAGCCGCAGGGCTGCCCACACGCCCCCTCCCGCCAGATGTAGTCCAGGCCCAGCTGGGCCCGCGCAGGGATCCCCAGCACGGCCACCTGAGTGCAGCGAGTGCTACGGCCCTCTGCATGTGCCTCCGCCGCCAGCGCTGCGGCCAGTGGAAGGCGCCCTCCGCGCACACGGGCCCTGGAAGCGCACTGCGGCCATTATTCGCGGCGCCTCCTAGTGGGTCAGTGGCAAATCCTGCTTCTCGCGAGAGCTCCCCCTCAGTGGGGATTATATAATTTTCCTTAGGCGGGGTCGGGGATGCTGGTGCCACCCTCCCTAAGAAAAAGTTAGGTGCAAGCACAAGTGGGAATATCAGAGTTGTCCCTGGGGGGACATATGGGGAAGGGGTATTGAGCCCCCCCCTCCACTTAGCTGGACAATGAGTCCTCTTATGCTAATGAGCACTTACGTCACTTCCGCTCTTTCTCAGCCGCCATTTTGGCTAGGGCAGGTTCAGGGACTCGCTCTAAGGCGCTTGTATTGTCTGCTGAGGGGAGACGCGGGATCAGCCCCCTCCCCCGCCCGTTGCCGCCGCAGCCTCCGCCGGCCCGGTCTCCCCTCCGCCGCCCGCCGAGATCCATGAGCTGAACTCCCGCCCCCCACTGGCCGCCGCCATCTTGTGCCCCCTCCCCCTCCCGCGGGCAGCGCTAAGGGGGATTTTGGCGTCTCAGGCACAGCTCCCTCTCTCGGTCCCCGCAGCTGAAGAGCGAGAGGAGCGCGGCCGCCGCCGCCCGCCTGCCCGCGCCGGTGAAGCGGCCTCTCCCACACCCTCCGTCTCCTCCCTCCGCCCCTCCTTTGTCTGCACCGCTCGACGACGCTGCCGCCGCCGCCTGCGCGGGTACTGGAGGGAGCTGCTCGCGCCGCCGCCGCCGCCCGCCGCTCTGTTGCGCCCGCCGCGCCCCCCGGCAGCAGCCGCGGCCGCGGCGCGAGCCGGAGCCCGCCGAGGCCACCGAGCCAGAGCGCGACGAGGCCCCGGGCGCGCCCTCGCCGCCGCCACCGCCGTGCCGCCGCCACCCGCCCGCCGCTGCTACCGCCCGGCCCCCGAGCACGCCGGCCCCGCGCTCGCCTCGAGGCCGAGTCAAGGTAAGCCGCGCGCGGCCCCGCGGCCCGGCCCTGCTCCCGACCCTCAGTCCGCGGGGCTCCCGCCGAGCCGACCCCGCGAGCGAATTTTTTAAATTGCCAGCCCTCCGACCACACACGCTCCTTTGCATACTCCGGGTCTGATGGGCCGCCCGCCCCGTTCGGACCGCTCCCCGGCTCTGCTCCGGGGGCTGGGCGCCTCCTCTTGCAGCCTGACCGCGGTTCCCAGCCTCGTGAGTCCGCGGAGGCCAGCAGCCAGCCTGGACCCGGAGCTTTAGCCGCTAATGGCATCTCCCTCCACCCCGCCCCCAGCAATAACCTAGCTTCTCCCATCCCTGGAACTCATCCCTTCCTCCCGCCCCCCACTCCCAGCGAGCCCCCACCCACACCCCCAAAGCCTGGGACGAGCCTTCTGCCAGGTCTACCCATCCTTAGCTAGGGGAAGGGGTACAGATTGGGGGGCGGGGAGCATGCATAGCACGGAGTGCAAGTCTGCCTCTCCCGTGCAGTCCTTCCTCCCCAACATGCTAGCTCCCCTCCTATCCTGGCCACGGAGTCCACCACCACCCTCTTTACTCAGTCGCAGTGCCTGGTTAGCACGACCTCTTAGGAGCATTGTGAGCCCCAACTTTGCAATGAGATGGTAGAAAATGGAAACCCAGACAGCTGCGAAGAGATTTTTTTTTTAATGCAATGAATGGGAGTAGTTCTTTGAGTACCCTTTTATTCACCTCTTCTTTCCTCTGCTCTGGGCTGCCTGCCTGCCTGACTTCCCCTCCCCCCCCCCCCAACCTGGATGCCTGTCTGCTGGAAAAGGCGCGATTGCCTCTTCTCTTCCTCTTCTGCCCAATATCAGGCGCTAAGATCTAATATTCTTTTTAGCCACACACACCCACATTAAGTGTTCTTGATGTTCTTTCATTCACCAATTCCTCTGGACAGTTCTTGCCATAACCCCATTTCTCAGACAAAGGCTTAGGAGGGAAAAAGAACCAAACTGTTTCTCGTGTTTGCCATTTTAATGCTGTCCATCCCCACACACCCAGTTCCTATTCCTGATGCCTCTCCTGCCAAATGCCTTGAACCTTCAAAATGAAAAAAGAAAAGAATCTCCTGGGGACCTTGATACAGTTTCTTTGTAAATCTGCATTGTTGCTTCTGGTTTATGGCCATGAAGAAAATACCAGCCCCCACCCAAAATGCACCGCAGCCAAGTCGGCTAAAGGCAATGAGCGTTGGAGTCAGTAGGGGGCGCATTCCCTGCACTGGGTAAGGCTGCAGAGGGGGGGAAGGGCCCCAGAGCTAGAACAGGATGTGCTTTACAGCGCCTTCTACAGACCATGGGAAAATGGGCTCAGCGAGGCACACTGCACTCCTAGTTGGTGAGCTGACAGCAACATGGCGAAGGACTGAGTCAAGAGCAGTGATTTTCTCTTTTAAAGAATCCACCTTGCCTTTTAGAAGTTCTGTCTTTTTACTTTTCAAAAGTGTTGACCCACAGTCTACTTTTCTTGATGAATCACCTTGACACATCCTTGGTACATAGATTTCCCCTTCTCTGGAATCCTGGAATTCTTCCGCCTTGAGCTTCGCCTGTGTCACCATGTCTTTCCAAGGTCGGATGGTAAAGGGAAAAGCTTGAAACCTGAGAGTAACTGGTTTGGGGTATTGCTGATTACCTCCCTTCTTCATGGCCCAGATCTTTCCAACTCTTTGAGAGTTAATCATTCTTGAGGGATGGTAGATGTTAGTGGGGCAGTAGTTTTCATAAGCATGTAGCTGGGTGTCATGATCTGCAAAGCCTTGTTGGTAAACATCAAGCCCTTGTTGAGTTCTTCATTGTCAAACTCAACAGTTGATTGTACAATTTTCTTTCCAACTTCAGAATTGTGATTGCTATTCATTATCTTAGCAGCCAGCCACCTTTGCAAGAGCGTTGACACCAGTCTTGTGTGAACATCCATCTTCTTGGGGTGTGTTATTTCTATAGATTTTACTCCTCTTGTTATTTCCTAGGTGTGAGATGCACAGTGTGAAACCTAGGCCCCAGCTTTTGCACCATGATGCACAGGGTTATACTTTTTGTTCTGAACTGATAGGTTGCCTAGTGGTTATACCCCGTGCTGCCATTTTGAGGATCTGGACTCCGTTCCTGCTTTGCTCTTTGGACCACATTATCAATACACACCGGTGGGTATATTCATTTTGGTGGGTGGGAACTGCAGCAACAGGGAAGCTAGAGACTTTGCCTCATTGGTCTCCACCAAAGCCAACACTTCCAAAATTTCAGCCTAGCCACATTCCTCAAGGAACCAGTTAGAGCTGGTTGCAGTCGTGGGTTCTGAACAGAGAAATGACTTACAACTTAAGAGAAAAATTTTAAGTTGCTGGTGTTGTTTAGTCATTTGCATTCTGCACTCTTTTACATAAAATATGTTAAGTTCTCAATTATATTTTGGTGACCCAATCTCAAGAGTTGTTAAGCTTCTAAAAACCTTAAAAGATTCTTTGATCAGAACAGGCTTTTTCATGAATATTCACTTGCTACCAAAGATTAACAGTGGTTGATACCCAAGGGTACTTTTAAGACTTTGTTATAGGTATTTTATATAGATACACCAAGGTAAACTTATGGGGAAATGAATGGGTGTGTTCTTTGATACATAGTTAACAACACTTGGTGCTTAAGGGAGACTTTTCATTGGACATTTGCTGCCAAGTAAAATTTTGTGAGTAAGGAGGTGGCAGTTGGGTTGAGATATTCCATTAAAGACTTAATTATCTTGCTTTTATAATTATTTAGTAATTACAAGGATGAGATACTTAATCTAAATGGGTATTATTTGTAAGTTTTAAATACTGTTTAGTGTTTGTTAGATAGAATTTTGACCTGTATTTGATCTTTGATACATAGTTACATGAGTTTTGAATGAATAATTTGAAGACAATTTCATATTTGAGGATATGTTTGAGATGAAGTTGTTGAAGATTCTTTTGTTTGATTTAGCAAATGATACATAAGGTATAGTGGTGACCGGTGTCCTCAGTGGTAATAGCCATTTTCCCTTCACAGGAAAAGTTGCTGTGAGCTCTTAGAAAAACATGCGTTCTGTGGTTTCAAAGGTTTCCTGGTTTTGACACTCAAAAATTAAAAAGGTGAAACAATTGGGCTTGAAGGCTGGGATTTAGGTAAATTGTGAGGGTTCATTAAAGTATGTAGTAAAAAGCCTTAATTAACTGGAGGGTAGGGTATGGGTATCCTGAACTAAATCTCTGATTTGGTTTCTTCATTGGGCTGTGAATCTGTAAAGACCCCTTCCCGCCCTACCTGTCTGGGAGTTACTGGTTTTAAACATACCCACTGTTAAATTGTTTTGCTTAAATTTCTAATTTTTTCCTTAAGCTGAAGTGCAGGAAGAGTTCTAATACTATTTATATTAAAATAAAATGTCACCATATTGAACAGATTGTGTCAAGTAATTTTTCAGTTACTTGTATTTGATGACCCAATCTCAAGAGTTCCCGAGCCTCTAGCAACTGTAAAGATTCTCTGATTACAATAGGCCTTTCCATGAATGTGTACTTGCTACCAAATAACCAACCAATAAATAGCATTTTATCAAGTAAAATGGCTTTTGATTTTCATTATAACATGCATGCATACATGTATTAATTTATATTTGATTACTAAAAGCATAATTACAGAAGGTATACTATGAGTTGTTGCTTTCCTTATGAATTTTGGGGAATATATTAAAAATAATTACTAATATTTTGAAAATTTAAATAGTAAGCTGTTGGTTGATACTGTTAAGATGTACATGTCCTGGCTACACATGTTATTAAAATTACGGTTTAGTAAGGAAGGTGGAGCTGTTATCAAAAGCAAGTAGGGAATCAATAGAGGAAATAAAAGAAAATTTTCAGAATTTGTATTATTTTTCTTTTGAAAAACATAAATAACAAAATTGCACACATTGTAGTAGACCGTTGCAGTTTGATTTCATTATTGCATGCGTGCACACATACATGAAATACAGTCCACTGTTTAGAGCTGGCGGTGTGAGTGCAGAGAAAAACAAGTCAGAGTGAAACACTGTAGATATTTTTAAATAACCTAGCAGAATCTTAGTGAAATAAACTTTTTAAAAATGATGTGAAAGTACAAAAAATTTCTTTTATAAGATTAGAAGCTAATTTGTAGTCTACGTCAAGATGCCCAATACTGTTTTGTAATAAGCTACTTGTTCACCTTTAACTTCCAAAGGACTTTCACTTTAAAAGGATGTCATAAATCCTGTTAGGTCTTCCAGAAGGTAAAATACTTTCCATGAGAATTGAACTTTACTTGCCTAAAAAGGCATGAAGATTAGGAAAAATGTTGCTCCCCTATGTAAATAATTCATTTACAGTTAGATAATGAGTTGTTAGCATCACGTAAACTTAGTTTTTCCTCCTTTCGTGTGGTAAGAGGTTGTGTTAAATCTAGAGTCAAGGCCGTGTTTTGCTGATGTACACCACTGTCAGTTAACACCTTTTAGGTTGTTCGTTTGGAAACTTGGCATTTGAAACTGATGAACCAAAGCCCCACACTAACTGAATTGGTATCTTGAATGTAAGAGATGTTTCTTGTTTATACATTGGTATTTTCCACCTTGATTGTCGAGACACTTTGTAAGAGAAGTCATCCATGTTTTGCCCAACATGAATGGCCGCGGTTCCATCATGATTTCGTGGGTTTTTATTGTTTGTGTTCCTGACCCTGTGAATGAGAAAGTGATAGGCAGGATGGTTGTGCTCCCTCAGTCTCTTAGTGTCTTAGTGTCCCTTAATCCTGTGTGTTGGTCATGCTCTACCTTTGCTACCCGTCAGGTTAGGGGTCAGCTTAAATGAGCATCCGCATTCTGCCCCTCCCAGTGAGGCACATGTTAGTGTCCTTCACATGCTAGTCAGGCTTTTCACATGGGGTGCATATATATCCAACTGGTTATGTTGGGGGAGGTGTATGAAGTCACAGGTAAAATGGGAGCAAACTATTTCAAGTGCCAGTATCAATTGAGAGTACACAT
This sequence comes from Phyllostomus discolor, assembly GCF_004126475.2. NCBI lineage: Eukaryota > Metazoa > Chordata > Mammalia > Chiroptera > Phyllostomidae > Phyllostomus > Phyllostomus discolor. The sequence continues at coordinate 98,247,861 of NC_040911.2, read as the reverse complement.
TTTTATTCTCATCAGTGTAAACTACCAAATTCTTAGCACTGTTTCTGTTCTGGATTCCCTTATCTGCATTTATGTGTATTCACTGTCCTGTCGTCGGGAGTTCTTTGAAGTGCACTCACAAGCTGCTTTGGTTTTATTGATTTCTAGTATAGTTCTAAGACAGCAGCTAAAGACATTCTAAAACCTTAAGAATTTCAGCAGTGTTCCAGAAATAAAAGATTTTTGGTAAGAGTTTGCTAAGGGAAGACTGCCCTGAACATATGCTGCAGTTGAAGATTTAACTCAGAAACGTGCATGTCACCTACAGGAGTCTCTTGCAGTGTTTGATCGGCCCATAGAATCGAAAATAAATCCGTATACATCCTAGTTCCCTTTTCAGTGAAAACAGGTAGATTTGTAGTTGGGTGGCCCAACTTCAGGTGGTTTTTGTTTATGTGACATTTCTCATATGACTTGGTTGATGCCTTTAATAAGGATGAGCTGTTTAAGCGTAAAGGCCCCCTTGCTGGCCATATTGTATTATAAAATACTATTGATGGCTTGCCTGTTTATTTTCCAAGTACTTTTATAAATTATTCTCAATTCTCCCAGGACCATCCTTGTTTCACAAGTAGGGAAATTAAGGCACTACCACGTGCAGTGATGAAGTGGGCCCCAGAATATGTCTGGGCCGGTTCCCAGGCCTGTGCTTGGAACACAGGCTTTTATAATGCTCCTGTGAGCTGTTTGGCTAATGAGGGCTCAAATGAATGCCTCATAACTTCATAGTGGTGTTCTGTGCTTATGTGTCAGCTAACACCCAAGGATCCCACATGGGCTCCACAATGGAAATCAGCCACACCCACATCAGGAACGGTACAGATGAAAACTGTGATGATCAGATGGTTAGTTGAAGTAGCACGCGTCTAGTTTGAATTTACCTGAATAAGGATCTCAAAAGAAAGTTTGATTATGACCCTGTTGCTTTTCCCAATATTTTGGCTTAGGGCTGTCTCGTTCCTTCTCCCCTGTGAGCAGTTATTTTTGCTTACACAGGTAATTGCTGGCTTTGGCCATACTGCCATTTCTGTCCTTTTCTGAACCCACTACACTCCGTTTAAAAGCTCACAGAAACTGCTTCCCTCGAAAATCTATAAATCTTTCCTTTTCTAGCAATAGCTGCCAACAATTCAGAACCTTGAAGAGTAGTGTCTTTGGAATCTGGTATATCTGAAGAAACTTCTGTGTAGTGGAAATATAGCAAAATGTATCAGGATTTTAAATTGGAATTATCTATGTAAGTCAACAGTTAGATTTCTTGCTCTTGTGAAAGGTGAATTAAAATTTGGAGTGTCCTAATGTAGTGAGTGCTCAGAATCCTGTTTCAAATTAGATTTAAAAACAAGGAAAAAAATAAGACAACTCTGCAGATAATGTCGGGATTGACCATTAAGTGTCAAAACCTGCTATGAGAATGAGAATGTTTTGGCTAAGCCTTGACTCTAGGAGAGGGATTATAAAACCTTGGTAAGATGATTTAAGTGTATTGTTTTATTTTTCAAGAATGGTGAGAAAAGTGCATTTCCTGTTACTATGGGAAAATTATTTGAGTAGTTCTGATAGAGCGTGGAAGATTTTTTAAGGGGTTGAAAATAACCTACTTTTGTCTCATGCCATTTAGATGCAAAGACTAGCCACATGCCTCTGGAATGATACCAGAGGACATATCTCAGTGTCCTCTTGGGCCCACTTGTGAATCGGTTTCCTTTTTTCACGTTTCTCTTAGGCCATGTTTTCCACCTGTATTGACAGCAAGCAGCTCTAAGCCGGTAGAATTCTTATGCAGACAGCAGAGTGTTGGAATGGCTTCCCCCAATGTGAAGTAGTAAATTGGGAAATGCTCCTCATCTCTTACTCCCTAAACCTGGATTGGGATGTTAGAGTACTCTTAATCTTTTTCCTTATTAAGCAGTGAGGCATCTTTCCCCCTTTCAAACAAATTTTATGTGGACTGCAGTATGTAAAGTTGTGCTTGGGAGCCACACCTCCAGGTGCTGTTGCTCAACTTGCATCTTGCACCTGAGGCTTTGTCTGCCCCTCTGTCCGCATTCGCGCCTTAAGTGGTCTCAGCACGCTCTTAGAAGTACACCCTGCAAACTGTCGGTTCCGTTGGTGTTCTAGAAGTTCTGGTGGCCATAGCTAGGATTCTTGTCTGAAATCCGAAAGTAACAGGATAAGCAGTAACATAATAGCATTTTCACTAGTCTTTTAGCCTGAAAGTCTTAAAAAAGGAGTGACTCCCATATTTTTTAATAAATATACAAAAATCTAAATTACATTCTATGTTTCTACTCAGCTGTAAGTCACATAGGTTTATTTTGGGTATTTGCAGATGTTCAGTTACATAAGCATTTTAAGTGCCACAGAGCTTATAAAGTTAAGAATATGCTTACTCTGCCCAGGTTGGTGTGGCTCAGTTGGTTGGAGTGTCGTCCCATAACCGAAAGATTGGGGGTTCGATCCTTGCACTGGGATGTACAGGGGGCACGATGTTTCTCTCTCACATTAATGTTTCTCACATTAATGTTTCTCTCCCTTCCTCTCTCTCTCTCTCTAAAAGCAATGAAGAAATGTCCTTGGGTGAGGGTTTTAGAAAAATGCGCACTCTGACATGAGTGGTTCACACACATGTATAAAAATATGACTCTGTATACGTGTAAGTTTGGATACACATTATAATGTGTACAGGAACAGATGTATGGCAAACATCTGATTCCCAGGAATAACAATAATTCATGCTTTTTAAAAGAGAATACTCTGGTGTAGACTCATAATATTCAAAGTGCTATTCTAGTATCTGATCTGGTTTAAGTAATAATAATAACCTTTTAAGCATTAACTGGCATCATCTCATTTAATCCTGATGTTTAAACAATAGTGTCCTAGTTATACCATAAAGAGACAGACCTCCAGGGGTTAAATGACATTTTTAGGGTCACAAAGATAGTAAGTGACAAAGTAGGTATTTAATACTGTCCAACTCTAGCGCTGTATTCTTAGTCACTACGATCTTTTCTGGAAGAGGAAAGCTTTACTGTGCTTGTCACCTTGTTACAGAAATTGGACGTTTTGAGGTAAATTTCACATGTGGCCGATGGGTTAGCTAAATTTTTGTCCATGAAAATAATAGTCTTACTGGAATGCACACATTTTGGTGTAGACTATAGGCTTTACCCTTGAACCTTTTTTCTCCTTCCTTTTGTTTATCATATCAGCATCTTACTGTCTCATACCTAAGGCTCTGTGATTCTGCAGACCTTTCAGTTCAGTGTCTTTTTCTGTACTTCTTTATATTCTAGAATCATTTCAGTTTTGCAAAACTAAAAAATAGTTGAGCTTCTCATTAAAGTAACCCCAGCTGGATTAAATCTGTTAAGACAAAATTAATTGAAGTCTTTAACATTGACAAAGTAATGTATAGCAAGTCCTCAAATAATGTCATCTTGCTCAACGTGGTTTCTGATGAGATGTCAACGTTGTAGGAACTTAACTCTTGTCCATATCAGTTAGCCTTTGGTAAAATTGGTTTTATTACATGTCCTGTCACTGCAGTTCCAAGAACCTATCAAGAACAACTTTTAAGTGAGGACTTACTGCATTCCACTGTTCCTGGCCTCTTGGAGTGGAGCAGATTTGCTGGGAATGTGAACTTTACTAAGATTTTTTTTTAAGTACTTAACAATTTGAGGATGATTAATATATTACCATACAGTCTCTCATTTAATATTGTCCAACATGGTCTGGAAATTTGTAAAGGCCTTCAGAGTTTCTGTATTGCGTTCAGGACTTGCCCTTGAGTATCTCTCCTGTACAGAGGAATCTAAACAGATACTTAAAATGTGTGGTCTTGGCAAAGAGACCCAGGCAACCCTGCTGATAAAATTACAAGCAAATCTTAACCTGGTTCCAAAATCACTACTGTTGCCTTGAATTTTCCAGTAGCTACATTTTTTAAATGTTTATCTATTTTTAATTATAAAATATACATAACATCATTTTAAACAATTTAAGTGTGTAGTTCCGTGACATTAAGTACACTCATGTTGTGGTGCAGCCATTACCATCATCTATCTCCAGAACTTCTTGTGCTTGTAAACTTGAAACTATATCAATTAAACACCAATCCCTATTATCTCCCTTCCCCCAGCTTTTGGCAACTACCCTTCTACTTTGTCTTTATAAATTTCACTATTTTTAATGTCTCGTGGGAGTGGAATCATACAGTATTTGTACTTTTGTGACTAGCTGCTTTTATTTAGCATGTTTTGGGGGTTCATCTGTATTGCCAGTAGCCACATTTAAAAATATAAAAGTGAAATTAATGTTAATAGTATTTTAACACAGTATATGCAAAATATTGTCATTTTAATATCAGTATTTTTGTAGAGGTATTTATGATACTTGGTGTACTTTTTATACTAAACCTTGGAAATCCTGAGTATGTTTCATACTTAAAAGTATATCTTAAATGGGTAAAGGACTCGAATACATACTCTGCAAAGAAAATAGACACAACTGGCCAGTAAAGTGTATGAAAAGACATCCCACGTCAGTGGTCATTAAAGAAATACAAATCCCTGGCTGGCGTAGCTCAGTGGATTGAGCACGGGCTGGGAACCAAAGTGTCCCAGGTTCGATTCCCAGCTAGGGTACATTCCTGGGTTGCAGGTCATAACCCCCAGCAACCGCACATTGATGTTTCTTTCTCTCTCTCTCCCTCCCTCCCTCTCTCTCCCCCGCCCCCCAAAAATAAATAAAATGTTTAAAAAAAAAGAAATACAAATCAAAACTACAGTGAAATACTACTCACCCCCATTAAGATGGCCACTATTAAAAAAATAACAAGGGTTGATGCGGATGTAGAGAAATTGGGATCCTTGTGTACTGGAGGTGGAAGAGGTGGAACAGGACCTGGAAGAGATACTAACTTGTACAGCCATGTTCCATGGTAGCATTATTCACAATAGGTTAAAGGTGGAAGCAGTCTAGGCATCCGTTAACAGGTGAATGGATAAGCAAAATGTGTATGCGTTGTGGGAAATATTATTCAGCCTTAAAAAGGGAGGAAACTCTGATACATGCTATAATATGAATAAAACTTGGGGATATTATGCCAAGTAAAATAAGCCAGTCACAAAAAGACAAATACTTAATGATTCTACTTAAACAAATGTACTTAGAGTAGTCAAAATCAGAAACAAAGTGGAATGGGAGTGGTTGTTGCCAGATGTAGAGGCAGCGGAGAAATGCGGAGTTCCTGCTGAATGGGTGTAGAGCTTCAGTGTAGAAGATGGAGAGAGTTCTGGCAGTGGGTGGTGGTGATGATAGCACAGTATTGTGACTAATACCACTGAGCTGTGTACACTGTAAAATTTACTATCTTAACCATTTTTGTTGTGTGTTTTACCACAATATAGATAAACAATAATTTTAAAGCACATCTCAGTTCATTTCAGACTAACCACATTTTAAGCTTAATAGCCATTTGAGGCTAGTGTATTTACCTTGTTGGAAAAAAGTTCTTAAAGTAAAATTGACAAAATTTCTAAGCAACATTAGTTTTCTTGCTGCATGTATAAATGCTGAAATAAAAAGATTTTGTTTCTTTTAAAAGAAAAACATTCTGTATGCATAAAAATCTGCAAGGATAAATATCTCAGTGTTAACTATTGTCTTTATGTAAAATTTGAAGTTATTTGTGTTCTTTGCCGTTTCCATATTTTGTAATCTTATACTGGGCCTAATTGTCTTTTTCTTTTTTACAATTTTGAGATAACAGTTCATATGCCTTAATAATTCCACCATTTGACATGTACAATTAAATGTTTCTTAGTATATTCAGAGTTGCGCAACTGTCACCAGAATCACTTGCAGAACAGTTTTTATCGCCCCACAAAGAACCTAGTAGCAGTCACCCTCTCTTTTCTCCTCTAACTCCCCGAGCCCTCGGCAACTTACGTCTCATTTCTCTCTCTGTAGACAGGCCTTTCTGGACACTGCATGTAACTGGAATCATACAAAGTAGACTTTTGTGATGAGCATAGTGTTTACAGGGTTCATCCATGTAGCGCATGTATCAGTGCATCATTCCATTCTATGACTGAATTATCCCATTGTGTGGATAATACCACATTTTGTTTATTCATATATCAGCTGATGGTTTGGGTTGTTTCCCCTTGGGTATCAAGAATACTGCTGAGAACATTAGTGTGCAGGTATTGTGTGTGTGTGTGTGTGTGTGTTCACTGCCCAGTTGCTTTTGTTACAAAAACTAATGGAGCTTGATTTGGGAAAAGGAGCCGAAGAGGTAGTTAAAGAACTGACTAGCCTCCTGCCCACCCCTGCCCTCCAGGAAAAAAAGATCACCAGGGCCTCTGTTGTTTTCCCAAGCAGTTTTGGGGAGAACATGTCTTGAGCATTAATAATGGGAAAATGATGAAGGAAAGACATGCTATGTGTTTTGTGAAAAGCTGTTTTCTCTAAGAACATCAAGGTTGTAATTTTCCTTTTACAAGGTATTACCATTACAAATTGGGTAGGAATATCTTTCAGTTGCGACTGACTAGTGACTGTTGGATTCCACTGTGATGGGAAAGAGCACTTCAGGGCAAATGGTCTCAAAGCTGAGTTCTTGGTTCAGTTCTTCTGTGGATGGGATGGGATGGGACTGTCTGACCTGAGAGGAATGTATGTTCTTAATCTCTTTCAGCACTTGAGCTATATTATAGTGTGGCTGAACTTTCGCAAGGTCGTTTCATCCTGGGGATTGAAGTTCTGGTACTTTTGGATGTATGCATATAACATGCTGTTGTTTACTCCCCACCCCCCCTTAAGATTTTATTTATTTTTCAAGAGAGGGGAAGGGAAAGAGAAAGACAGGAAGAAAAGCATTGATTGGGGACCTGGCCCACAACCCAGGAATGTGCCCTGACTGGGAATCAAACCATTGACCTTTCAGTTTGCAGGCCAGCACTCAGTCCACTGAGCCACACTAGCCAGGGCTGTCGTTTACTTTTAATTAATGTCAGATATCAGAGCTTCATCTGTGTGGGTGGTGGGGAGGAAGGGAGAGTGCTTCATCCTAGATCTGGAAATAACCTTGAGACCCTGCCTGCTCTGTCGCCAACCAGCTGATCATCCTTAGATCAGTTGCCTCACCTTAGTTGCTTATCTGTAAAATGAGAAGAATTTAGATTAGTCAACCCATAGGTACTTTTGGTGGTTCAAAGTGCTGCTTTTCTATAACATTGCAGTTCATGTTGTGATTTGGAATATGAATCTTGGTCTTTCATCCTTCTTAAGGCCTGTACTGGACATTTGTTCCTTTTCATTTTGGGATCAGAATGCTCCTCCTGCCCCTTCAATTAAGAAGATACTTAAAGACACCTAATGTTACTGTCCTTCTAACCAGACCTAGATTCAGTGTAGAATCTTTTTTCCACCAGCTGAACCAGCTAATGCTGAAAAGGGCAGCACATGTGCAAAAAAGGAAACGATTTGGGTTGATCATATGTGTGAAGTGGCTGCCACCAACACAAATGCACCTTTCAGATTAATTTAAAAGTAATGGCCAGCTCTAGCCAGTGTGGCTCGTTGGTTGGTTGGGATCACCCCACAAACTGGAAGGTTCCAGGTCAATTCCCGATCAGGGCACATGCCTGGGTTGCACTTTTGGCCACCAGTTGGGGTACGTATAAGGGGCACCAATTGATGTTTCTCTCCCTCTCTTTCTCCCTCCCTTCCCCTTTCTCTAGAATCAATAAAAGGCAAAAAAGTTTAAAAAGAAAAACTCCTAAAAAATAATTATAATATCCAGAGTTAGAGAAGTGTTGTCCCACTTGACCTGATTACGTCACATCTAGAATAATAACAACTGTTTATTCAGGGCATCAAAGAGATTGACAAGCTAGAGGCCATCTATTGGTAGTAGGCTTATATGCAATATCAGAAGGAATGTTAAAAGAAATGAGAGTGGTTAACTTGGAGAGGGGCCAAAACTTGGGAAGGAGGAAGTGTCTTAAAAACTTGAAAGACTGTTATGTGACCAAGTAATTTGACTTCTGTAGCTGAGTTGTGGGCAGGTCACAAAATCTTGTAGAAAGTAAACTTGTGAGCAGAGCTGTCCACTGTGAAATGTGCTGCCTGGTGGGTTTGTGCCCCCCTCATTGGAAGTGATTAGGTAGAAAAATAGTCTCTTAGAGCAGGGCTGTTGTGGAAGGGATTCACACGCACTGTTAACAAAAAGTGGGCAAAAGTATTTGTATGACCAAATGGTTTCAGATGTACAAAATACTATATTTAGGTAAACATACTCACTTTGCCTTAATAAATATAGTCTACCCACCAAAGAAATAGTTAGGAAAACTCAAATATGCAGAGTTTAAAAATTGACTTGGTTAAAAATTAAAACCAAAGTTTTGTTTTTTTTCCTGGAGTGGAGGCAGTTTTGTATTTGACGTTTTACTCAATTGGGGGTTATGGGGGGGTTGTTTGTTTCATTATCAAAAAGACTAGTAAACATTTATGCAGTTAAGTAAAGAATAAAAGAAAACAAAGATAAATACCATATGATCTCACCTTTAACAGGAACCTGATCAACAAAACAAGCAAAATATAATCAAAGACACTGAAATTGAGAACAGGTTGACAGTGACCAGAGGGGAAGGAATTTCAGGGGGAAAGGTGAAGGGTTTGCAGGAACAAGTATAAAGGACACACGGACAATAACGGGGAGTGGGGGGGCTGAGGGGGGAGGCAGAAAACTGGACTTAAACAACCATTAAAATTTTTTTAAAAGAATAAAAGAAAACAAATTGGTTACATACCCTATCTGCTTCTTGTCTTTATTTGGTTACATTTCCTGCCTGCTTTTTGTCTTTATTAAGTGTTCCAGTGTTATCCTGGGCAACATAAGTGATGTTCCTTCAGATTTAGTTTTTGGTACAAGTGTGTCTTCATTTGCAAAGTAGTTTTTCTTTGATTCTCCTGGGCTTCTCAGAACCCTTTGTTTAGCTTCAGCACTACTGCACATTGAGAGAGGAGACGACTTTCTTTTCTTACCTCTGTCATGCTGTGCAGTTTTATCTGCTAATCCAGAAAAGCATTCTACCAGGTGATGGTCAGGTGGTCACTTGTTCTGTGGTATTTGGGACTTGAGAAAGAGAGGAGACAGAGCTGCCTTTCTACGAAGAGCTTCTGGCATCTGGAAGGTTTTTTGCCAGAGTTTATAGGAAATTGAAAGATCGGCTGCTTCTGTTCAGCACCGTGTTTTAGAAAGAGCCTGAGAGGTGATTGCTTCCAGACTGAACGTGGGATCTGGGTGTGCTCACTTGCTGGAGGGTTGTGCCAGCATGCTGTACAAGGTTCATTTTTTTAAATACAAATACCAGTATATAGACCTTTTCACAACAGGTTTAATTTAAATTTAGGACTTAGTGACACCCTTAAAAGCAAATGAGGTGTCTGTTCCCTTCAGATCCCAGAATAGTCAGGAAAGGTAAAGCAAGTATTGTTTAGAAAAAGAAAGTTTTATGATGGCCACAGTTTTACTCAATGAACAGTGCTGACAGATATTAACATGTTGCTGAGGGGGAGGAAGAAGGAAAAGAGGGTGTATGGATATGGGAATGATCTTTTCTTTCTGCCTAAATAGTATTTATATTAACGAGGTCCTAAATGTTTCCATAGAGATGTTATAAAATTTGTTTTAAGTGTCACGGGTAGCAGTGAAGTAACTAATGCTTAGATTCTCTTCATGAGAATCTTCTTAAAATGCCTGGCTTCTTAGAAAATAGCATGACTTAACCATTGTTAGCTGCTTAAAGAAACTTCAAATATCTTAAGCCCCAGTGTGGGTTAGCAGGTGGTTGTATGCAGAGTATAGCTAACTGTGTGGGCCCACACTTATATGCAGATATTTTTCAATAAATAAGTATAATACTATAAATATATTTTCTTTTGTTTTAATATTTTTCTTTAGCTTATTTTATTGTAAGAATATAGTATATAATACATACTAACATACAAAATATGTGCTAATCAACTATTTATGTTACCAGTAAGCTTTCCAGTCAACAGAAGTAAAGTTTTGGGGGAGTCGAAAGTTATTCTCTGGTTTTCAACTGCACAGGGGGTCAAGTGCCCCTAACCCCCATGTTGTGCAAGGGTCAACTAACTGTACTTGGTTTTGAGCTAAGTATCAAGGGTCTGGATTTCTTAAATGTCAGTTTGGATTGATGATGTTACCAAAACTGAAATTGTTTATATTATAGTAGCTTGAATGTCTTCCTAATTTTTATTAACTTAGCAAATATACAGCAGTTCTTTACTAGTAAAGACATCATTCCTGGTCTTCATTGCCTGCCCCCCAGGTAAAAGATATTCCCAGAGAAATTGTATTTGTCTTTACAGCTTTACTGTAAAAAAATGTTTTAAAAGGCAACATCAAAGTATAAACTATGTTCTAATCCTTAGGCTTACTCTGGGCTTCCTATAACCATGTTCTGAGCAGACTAATTTTGTTTACCGGATATCTTTACCTAACTATAGGAGTTCTGTTACAGCCATCACACTTCCTGCTTTGGTTGATCGCCCGGTTAGGTCCAGATTTTATGTTTCAGTAGACACCCACCTTGGCATATGTTTGTGTTATGAGCTTAGTTTAGACAAGTAACTGTTTCAAGGAGCTATTTGGAGACAGAGAACTCTGTCTTCCTTTCTTTATTTCAACCCCAGACCCTCTACTCTTTGTCTTTTTTATGTTTCAACTAAGATTTCTTTAGAAACAAGGGTTTCATCCCTTTGGAGGGTGGGGCAGTGTTAAAAACCACTGGTTTATACTAAGCAGCTTATGTTTAGGTGTTACCTGAAAGAAATGTAACCATCTTGTCTGGCTCTCGGTGCAGTGTTAGAACTGTTTTCCTTATGATAATTCTTGAGTTGCGTTTACTAGTATAACTGACACTTTAGTCCCTCAGGTAAAACGTTCAGATTTCATTTCCCAGGTACAGGGATGGGGAAAAGTAGGTTTATAGCTGTGAGTATGTGAAACAAACTTTATTCTCTTATTGTGAACCTACCGTATTTTTGGACTGTAAGATGCACCCCCCCCCCCCAATTTGGGGAGAAATTGGGGTGTGTCTTATAGTACAAATGTAGCTTACCTGGCTTGCTGTGGGGTGGCAGTGGAGCGGGATCGCAGGTTATTAAATATTTTACCACCACCACCCCCCATTTCCCTCTAAAACCTAGGTGCATCTTATGGTCTGGTATGTCTTATAGTCCTAAAAATATGGTGCTCTTGCCCATCAAAGTAGAGTTGTACCAGCAGGTGATGGAAACTAGGACAATCACACAATCATACTTCTGTATTTTCTGCCATGTTAAATTAACATGGATTCTTATTAGAGATTTGAGAAACATCACATAAGAATAAATTAAAAATATGAAGAATTATGTACTGGAAAATGCCATGCTAGATCCGCACTAGTAGTAGCTTTAAATACAGCCTGGAGAGGTTTGATTTGGAGGCTTTTTTTCCTTCTGGCTTGATTGTTTATCTGTGCCTGGTCAAAGGCTTATGGTTAGGTTTGGGGGGGGGGGGGTTGTTCTGTTTTGTCTTACTTTCTAATGGCACAGTCATGCGTGCTTTCTCCTCCCCACCACCCCTAAGACAGACTAAATCCTGCCATCTTTGATCCAGTGGCTTTGCGGAGCAACTACCACACAGAGAGCAGCCCCTTTGACTCTTCCTGTGTCGGGTACTTCAGGCTCCCCTTGAACCTGCTAGACTAGTGTACGGTCACGTGTTGGGTTTCCCTTCATCTTCCTGACCCAGGAGCTCTTGAGTCCACCTGCCTAGATCCAAGCCTTTTGGCAGAGCTATGTTTTCATAAGTGATCATAATTATTTTCCCCAGTTAATGACCTTTGCTTCGGTAAAGTCCACAATCACTGATACATCATCATCCTTCTGCAAAGAATCAGCCTGTAAATATTTCCTCATGAGACAGGCTCTGTCTGCTTTTATTTACCTTGTTGGTAGTTGGAATAAAGGGTTATTTGAATGTGACTCAGTTATTCATTCAACAATAAATTTAAATCATTCTGAAAACAAATTTAAGTCTTGTTCATCAGGTGTTACATGCTTACCCAAAAGCTTCTTACCTTCAGTTGTCAATGAAACACTTGTAAATGTTACCTTCTGCTATCAATAGGTCATTGAGCTTTCCCCAAATTATTAGAATTTAGGAAATGTTTTCCTGAGTAGTGTTTTTGATTAATGAAACCAGGGGTCAGAGCATCTTTCAGAATAACTACATCTTGGCAAACTCCTATTCTGCTTTTAGACCCAGTTCACAAGTATAATTATTTTGCACAAAATTCCCCACCTTCCCTCTTTTGCTCACTTTTTATTCTGTGTTCCACTTTAGGGCTCCCAAGAGCTTTGGTTACAAATGATATGAACCAAAGCTTAAGCAAAAATTAAAATGTGTTTGTTCCTGTTTCAAAAAGTTGGGATGGTGGGACTGGCTTTCAGGCACCAGGTAGATTGAAGACCTTAAGCGGTGCCAGCAGGAATCTTTCCCTCCCTCTTCTTCTCTTGTGTAGTGGCAGGTCCTGACTCTGCTTTTCAGTATCACTGTCAGCCCTGTTTGAGGCACATGTCCAGCTCTGTACTAATCAGTGTCTACAGAGAGAGACTGCCCTAACTGGTCGACCTGAGTCATGTACAATCTGCTCTCCACAAAGGGCCTCCTAAGTAACTGTATATCAGAAGTGGCGGGAACGGTACCAAGGGGCAGGTGGGCAGGTGGAACAAGTATCTTTACTCCAGTGACCTTGTGACCACTGTGTGCTCTTGATTCATCCCTTAGAATCAATGGACTGTTGGAGGGTAAGAACTGTGTCCTATTAGTCTATTCCTAAGTACATTGACTGGCAAAGTGTGGGTGCTCCGAAAATGATGAACAGTGGTACCGTTCCATTAAATTAGATAGTTTTCCTTTTTTATGCCATGAGCTGAGAGGTTTATGGTTTGGCTAAAGGGAGTACTTCTTGGTATTGGGATAGAGGTGCTGACCTTGTGAAGACGGCCATTCTGATAGTCAAGGTGGCTCAAGAGAAAGGAGGATCAAGCTACTGGGAGTGAGTCTGGAGGGAATATAAGCCCATCTCTCTGTTTCTCTCAAAGCCCACCTCTGCACAAACTTGTGACAATATTGTAAGACGCCTTCCTCCCTAAGAGTACTGACTGTAAATACTGCTTTTTAGTTGTCTTTCTATTCAAAAAAAAAAAGAAACTGCCCTTAATCTCAGGCAATTGATTTCCTATTTACTCTGTTACTACCCTTCAATCATCAAGGTATGAGCACCTTGTTTAGGTTTCTAATTCAAAGGGCTTTTGAGGGGTGGGGAGGAGGCAGGGGGTGATTCTTATAAAAGTATTTAAACAAGAAATCAAATAGATGACATTAACAAACTTGGAAGCCAGCTGTTGATTTGAAGATGTCTCTTAACAGCAAGCAGGAGGCTGGGAAAATATATATATAAGGCCCTTAAGTCCTTATAACCCATAGTAATTGACATTAACTGATAGAGTTTGTTGGAGGCTTGCTTTCAAGGAACATTTGGCTTGATATAGACATAGAAAAGCTCAGGGAGTATACACAAGTAATGGTAATGGTGGCCCCCTTCTGGGAAGGGGAGCTGCATGACCAGAAGAGTGGGGGAAAGCCTTCTAATTGCTTATATTCCTATACTGTGTGCCTGTTCTATATACTGAAGAAGGTGTTCAACTTTTTTAATTTTTTTCTTTTATTGACTCGGGGGGTGGAGGCGGGGGTGGGGGGCGGCCAGGGGAGAGGGAGAGAAACATCACTCAGTTGTCTACTGCATGCACCCTGACTGGGGACCAGGCCCATGACCTTCAGTCTGTAGGACAATGCCCAGTCAACTGAGTCACACCAGCCAGGGCAAAAAGTGTTTAATTTAAAGGAAAAAGAAAAAGGGTGGGGAGGGACAACAGAAGAATCTTTGTAAATGCTTTTGAGGATGCTAACATATGGATGTGTTATTCTACCTCCAAATGAACAAAATCTTGGAAAATGGCCTCTGTAAGCAAATACATAGAGGACACGTCCATCTGGGGAAAGGGGCAGATGATAGAATTCTCAAGATTATTAGAAATGTCATGAAGACAACTGTAATCTTAACTCAGAGTATTTTACATCTTTCCGTGTAAACTTTTAACTTGGGTTCCTCCTGGTTACTAATCACAGAACAAAGGACCATTTTTGTGCAGCATTTTCCAATACATAGTGTCACTATTTTATTTATAAGCCTGTTTAATTTGGCCCAAGTAAATAAACTTGAGACTTACTCTATGGCAGATGTGTCACTTTTTATGTTTTTCGTAATAAAGCATCCTTATGAACATACTACTTTCTCATAACAAAGGTGGCTGGATAAGTTGTATACCTACCATGCAGTGAGGTGCTGCTTTTGGATGTCTTCAGGCTTCTTTGTTAGCTGTGGGTGGGCACTCAGAATGCCTGGTATTACCCATTGGAGAGTGGATTTTCCTTTATTCTGAGCTACAGTTTGACATCCCTTGGATGTTTTCTGTATAGACTTGTGGCTCCAGTGGTGGCAACATTTCCAAATCTTTGTGTATTTGTTTTGCTGAGATACTGAGCTGCTTACCCAGGAAGCAGAGGAAACCAGCCATGGCTGCCTGCTGGGCATGTCTCTGCTCCGAAGTGAAGTAGAGTTAACTTGGGAAATTCAGAAAGAACTGCTGGCTTTTGGCCCACAGAGTTTATGAAATGACTAGGGAAACAAGATGTCTCTTTAGCAATCAGATTTCCATAAAGTATAGGTTTGGCCTTGAATGCGCATTAAATTGTATCAGAAGTGACTTCTAAGTCTGCTCTTAGCTAAATATTATACAAATTATTGGATGGTAGAGAGTACGGAGAACACCATAGTCATGCTCACAAGTAGTAGGAGTTCCATCTTGAAAGTGAGACAGCTGATAAGTTTTTCTTAGTGAAATAACATTTCTCTTTTGGCCTCAATTTTGGTTCTTCATATAGAATATTTTGAGACTTCTAAGTTCTGGTAACTTAGAAGGTTCAGAATTTCTAGGAGTTGCTGTTTTGGTAGGCTTCACCATTTTTTTTGTTTGTTCCATTTTTCATAGTCTAATAAATGAGGTAACATGATATGACATTTGGATTAGTTGACTTTATGATTGTGGTTTACAAATGGTAGTGTTATTATAGAATAACAGCCTATATTAATTAGAAAAGCAGGTTTGCATGTTTTAATTTTTCATGTTTTTGTTTTTTTGCCTTTGTTTTTGGTTTTTAGAACTACTTTGTCCTACAAAATTGATTTGGATTACTAAATTGATAAATTGTTACTGTATTTTATAAAGAAACATTTATGATCTCATTGGAAGACATTCTCAACCACCCAAGTTGTATTGGTTTTATTATCTTAACCTTTGTTTTTAGGGAACTTGGGGAAGTGGATCTAAATTTTCTTTTGATGTTACGTCATTTAAATAATTTTTCAATCCCCTCACACACATAGGCTTTTCATTTTTCAAAAGAGTCCCCTAAGTCACCCAACAGTTACCATTATTTGCTCTGGTGCTGAGTGCCCAGCCTTTCCCCATCTCGGCTTTCACTCCATGACCAGAAGTGAGCGCTTCTGTCCAGGTACGGACGGTGCTGGCTGAGGGGCAAGTTACACGCAATTATTAGTGTCTTTTGTTCAAGTAGTATACAGAAACTTTTAAGAATATTTCTTTAAGAATTCCATAGCAATGTGCAGGACAATTCCCAGACAAAAGCTTTTTTCCCCAGCACTCAAAATTATGTGGTAATGATGCTAAATGGTGAGCATTTTCTACTTTCAGAGGTTCAACATCACAAGGGGAAAAGGCACTCACACTTGATTTTAAAATCCATTGGTATTGCTAACCTAATTCTCACCTTTGGAAGTCCGTCACCAAAAGTTTAATCAGAATTGTGCCGGGTTAGACCCATAGTCGATCTATAACAAAGAATGTCTTGTTAACAATAGGAAAAATCAGAGTGCTTCCTTCACCTGCCTGCTTTAAGTGTTCAGAACATGCTGGATGAGGCTGTCTACTCACCTTTTTTTGTCAGACTGGGCCAGGGTTTTTGATCCTACCGTCAGTGGAATTAGTAAATATTACAAGTTGTACATGTTTTTGACTTGACTTAAATTTTTTTTTCCAATAGAAACTATGTTCCAACTTCCTGTCAACAATCTTGGCAGTTTAAGAAAAGCCCGGAAAACTGTGAAAAAAATACTTAGTGACATTGGGTTGGAATACTGTAAAGAACACATAGAAGTAAGTAGCATGCCATTTTTTAATTTTAACATGACTCAGCTTCTGATCCATTACTTTGTGCCAGCAGCCAGGATGGTGAACTCTTAGGTACAATTCTGATTTTGAACCTCAGCGTGAGCTTCACCAGAGCTTTCTCAGCTAGCCTAACTTACTCCCTTCTCGCTAAAATGGACTCTTCGTCTTTGCATCCTGAGGCAAAAGCAGTTACCATTGAGGACATACACGTCAGACATTTCACTAGGTGCTTTAAAATTGTCTCTAGTTCAAATCCTTAAAACAGCCCCTAGAAGGATGTAGAAATCTTATCTCCAATTTACAAAAGAAGAAGCTGTAAGGAAACAGGTCCACCTCACAGTCGGTCAGTCCTGCTGGCAGGCAGGGTCTGTCTTTGGGACTCCAGAGCCTGCTCCCATTCTGATACACCTGAGTGTTCTGGTTGACCTTCCGATTGTTGAGGCTTGGTGGTTTGGGTGCTTGTTGTCTCTCTATATAGGATGTGAGCATTTGTTGGCCCTTTTGACCCATCATAGACTATTGTCTTCCCCTTGTGTAGCAGTTTGGACTTTACAAACTGTTTTTCTAGCATTTTATTCTGTGAGCTTTATGTATGTGTAAGAGCCCTGTGGGGTAGCCAGTGCATTGGTTCCTCCTTTTCCAGTTCTCGTTGCTCCAGGTCTTACAGTTAGTTGGTCAACAAAGCCTCTGATTCAAAAGAAATGTTTAAAGACATTTTTCCCCCTAGGCTTTAAGTTCCAGCTGGTCGGGGACCAGGACCACCTTGTCCATCCATGTATCCCCAGCACCTAGCACAGTGCTAAGCACAGAATAAGCACTCAATAAATGTTTGGATGGAATTAAAAATACAAAAGCAATTTCCTTTATTCAACAGGTTTTCTTTTCCTGATTCCCGGCAGTAGTCTAGGGATTTGCCAAGGAGACTAAAGCTTCTCTAGTTATGCTGTCCCCAGCACTAAGGTCGCTCTACCCCCCTTCCCACCCCTCGAGTTCAGGTAGAGCTGCCTGATGGAACAGTGTGTTCACATCACACTCAGTGGGGCATCTTCCTAGGAATAAATAATGAAAATAATAAGGTATATTTTCTATCCTGCGTTTTTTTTCCCCTCCCATTATTAACACCAGTTACATATCCTGGAATTTATATGTACTTGATTTTCCCACACTGAATTGTGAACCTACTACCTCTTAGGGCCAAGGGGAATTATACCCTAATACTTTCTATCTTCCTAGCCTGGGGGAAGCAGGCCATTAAGTTTTTGCATAAGAGTATAAAATTTAACTATTTCCTTTGAAAACCTTCCTTTCGGGGTTCAGAAATCTTGAGTTTTCTTCCCCGTCCAATCTCCCCTCTCCCGCCCCCATTATCAGAGTATCACATCTGTAGCGCTACAGCAGGCATCACGCTCCGCTCTAATACTGCCACCGTGGAGTTGCAAGACTCTGATGAAGGGTACTTACTGCCACTGTGGAGTTACAGGACTCTGATGAAGGGTACTTCGGTATTAAAATGTGTCTGAATTTGTCTTAAATTAGAATTTTAGCATTTTCCTTGGAAACCTGTCAGACCATTAGGGGAATGTTTAGGTGATAAAATGTTCAGTACAACTTCCACGTGCCTTTTTGTATTTCCTAAGAGCTTTGTGACTCCTGGTTTATTTCATTCTCGATGGGGTTAATTTTCCAGTACATCACACCAACCCTAGTTAAGAGAAAGGATGTATAAGTAAGATTGAGGTAGAGTTGATACCACTATGTTTTTGTAAACTTCTTTCACTGTTTTCTAGGATTTTAAACAGTTTGAACCTAATGACTTTTATTTGAAAAACACTACATGGGAGGATGTAGGACTGTGGGACCCTTCACTTACAAAAAATCAGGTAAGTGGCACAGGTACACATCTTCAACTTAGACCTTTCGTAGTGATGAACTGTTTGTAGGGGACCTAAAGTGGGAGGTGTCAAAATGAGTCCAGTCATGCGCCACATAATGACGTTTTTGTCAGTGATGGACTGAACAGTAGAGATCCTGTAAGATGATTACAGAACTGAAAAAGACCTGTTGCCTAGTGACGCTGAGGTTGTAAGATAGTGTGACGCATTGCCCGCATGTTCGTGGTGATGCTGGTATAAACAGACGGCTGCTGGTCATGTGGAAGTAGAGCACACACTGTTATGTACAGTACATAGTACTTGCTAATGGTAATGAACTGTTCCTGGTTTATGTTTACTCTTATACTTTTTCATTGTTGTTTGAGAATGTACTCTTTCTACTTAACATTTTTTTTAAGTTTGCTGTAAAGCGATATGTTTTGTTACTCCAGAAACAGCTTCATGCATCTATTTACCCCACGTCTCTTGATTGCATCATTATTCTTGTGCTTGATTTAATCTTGTTTGTTTTGTTCATCATGACCCCTGAGCATACCAAATCCACTGCTAATGTTGACAGTGAGAGGCCATGTCAAGATTTTGACCTGGAAATGAAATTAAGAGTAATTTAAGGACTACAAAGGTGGAAAACCAGTGGTGGTTATTGCTCGGCGGTCAGGCACAACCCGTTCCACCATAGCTACAGTCTAAAGAATAAGAACAAAGTGACAGAAGCTGTCGAAACTGCTTCATTGAGGCGATGAGATTAACAGATTTCACGAAGGGCCTATATCATGCACGGAGAAACTCAATGACCTGGACTGAAGACCACACACAGAAGCATACACCCCTCTGCACCTTGACGGTCGTGGCCAAAGCAAAACATTTGTGATGCTGAAAGAAAACGCTAGACCCAACTACGATGTTGCATGTACTGCCAGCTCCAGGTGGTTTAAAGGATTCGTTACAGAATGTGAAAGTGAGGGGTAAGTCTGCTCGTGCTGATGTGAGGGCAGCTGAAGAAATTTTGGAGACTCTAGGTAAGCTCATTGTAGAGGAAAACTACTTGCCAGAGCAAATATTCTGTATGGATGAAAGCTCCTCACTCTAGAAAAGGGTGACTGAAAGGACTTTAATCCATAAGAAGGCCAAGTCAGTGTCAGGTTTCAGGGCTTTAAGGACAGGACGAGAGTCCTGCTTGGGGGCCGTGCTGCATGCTACAAATGGAACCTTTGTGATGGCACAGTGAGAACCCCAGGGCCTTCGCCCGTGTCAGCAAGCACACAGTGCCAGCGCACTGCAGGAAAATGGGAGTCACAGATGCCTGACCTCCTCTTCTAAGATGCCCTCCTGAATTGCTACAGCAGCAAACTGGAGAAGTACTATTTGGAGAATGACATGTCTTTCAACATTTTGGTTATTGTTGGTAATGCTCCTGAACATCCTCCTTTTTTATTGGTGATCTTCACCCCAATATCATAGTAGTAATTCTCCATCCAAACACCACCTCTTTGATCCAGCCAGTGAATCGAGGAGTATAACAGCTTTTAAAGCCATGACCTTTGCCTGGGCTACTGTTGAAACAAGAACAACTCTGAGAAGACACTAATGAAATTCTAGAAGGATCATATTATCTATGACTGCATAGAATCTTGCTTAGGGTGATGTCACCTAGGGATGCACATTAGGCATCTGGAAGAAGATGCTCAAGAGGTTTGTCCATGGGATTTGCCAAGGATGAAGAGGTTGCAAAAATCAATCAGGCTTTGGTTAAGATGGCAGCCAACTTGAACCTGGGTCTGGGTAAGAGTGACGTGGAGGAGCTCCTGCAGGTGGTTCCTGAGGAGCTGACTAATGAGGAGTCACTGGGACCGAAACAGGACCACACAGCTGAAGAAGAGGCGAGAGAAAATGAAACTGCAGAAGAAAAAGAACCCCCAGGAAACCTCACAGTGAAGGGTTTAGCAAAAAAGCTTTTGCAGACTTCAATAAGCTCCTTTAAAAGTTTGAAAATGTGGACCCCAACACAGAAAGGTTCTCATAATAGAGAGGAATGTTCATGGTGCACTATATCTGCCCACAAGCAGGTCTGTAATGAAAAAAACAAACCAAGGAAAACCACCATGGACACTTCTGAAAAGAGTGGAACCTCCTCCAGAAGAGCCTCGGGTCCTTCAGGAGGTGGGCCAAACGGAACCGTTGTTCTCTCAGAGCTGACAAGACAGCCCCCGGCACTGGAAGACCAGACCTTCCGGTGCAGAAAGATTTGGAGGTGAAAGGCAGTGATACTGATGATTCCAACCCTGTGTAGGTCTAGGCTAATTGTATGTGTCTAAGTTTTTAACAAAAAAAAAAAGTGTTTTTTAATAGCAAAGCTTATAGAATAAGGATATAAAGAAAAAATAATACAGTTATACAACGTGTTTATGCTTTCAGTGGTGGTTATAAAAAGTCAAAACATCTTAAAGACAATTTATAAAGTATAAAAGTTATAGTAAGCTAAGAAGAATTTATTAAAAGATGCCCTGGCTGGTGTGGCTTGGTGGATTGAGTGCTGGCCGGCAAATCACAGGGTCTCAGGTTCGATTTGCAGTCTAGGGCACGCGCCTGGGTTGTGGGCCAAGCCCCCAGTAAAGGAGTGTGTGGGAGGCAACCACATACTGATGTTTCTCTCCCTCTCTCCCTCCCTCCCTCTCTCTTTTCGCCTCTCTAAGAATTGAAATCTTTTTTTTGTTGTTTGTTTTCATGAATTTAGTGTAGTCCACATGTATAGTATTTTTAAGGTCCACAGCAGTAGGTAGGAGTGTTCTAGACCTTCACATTTACCACACATTCACTGAGTTACCCAGAGCAACTTCCAGTCCTGCAGCCTCCGCTCATGGTAAGTGCTCTCTGTGTATAGGTGTGCCGTTTTTAATTTTTTATACCATATTTTTTCCTGTACCTTTTGTAGGTTTAGACACACAATACTTAACCATTCTGTTATGATTGTCTGTAGTATTCATTACAGTAACCTGTACGGGTTTTTGTAGCTGAGGAGCAACAGGCTATATACCGTATAGCTCAGGTGTATTGTAGGCTGTATGTACCATCTAGGTCTGGGATGTTCACACAATGATGAAATGACTTAATGATGTATTTCTCAGGATATGTATCTGTTCATAAAGTGACGCTTGACTGTATTTCACATTTTCTTAGTGGTAGGGAAAACTAAGAAGAACTTTGTGTCTTTTTGTCATTGGACTAAAACTTCAAGTTTAAAAGTTAGAAATTTTGTTACTTAAAAATTCTGAAGCCCATTGTATGCTGGCACTCCTCTGCTCCCCAAAAAGGACTACTTCTGTTTCTGAAATCCTTCCAACATTCTGTTCATCTAGGTTATCCATCATTTTTCTGTGTGTTGCAACCCTTGTTTTTTCAGAGGGGAGAACCAGGCTCATTCTTCCATTTAAGTTTTCTTATTTATGTTGATGCCCCCCACCTACCTCTGTGGGAGGTGGGGTTGGTGGTTCGATAAGGTAACAGTCACAGAGAGGTGTGACTTAAAGTTTTACGAATTGGAGTTGAAAACTGAGTGCAAGGCACTAGCAATACCAACAAGTATTGTTAGGTGAAGCTCTGACCCCCAGAAAGGAAGTTAATGGGTTGCATTTCCTGTTCCACAGGGAGAAGTGACTATCGATTCATACTTTACCATTACCTATTTCAGTAGCTATTACAATTCTGGATTATTGATCTGTTCATCTATTGGAACATACTTGTCAGAGAATTAGTACTTTCAAATTTTTCCTCAGAAATTTTATAGTATCTGATAGAACCAAACAGAAGTTTGGTTCTAAAATTTGGTTCTAATTTACTAATTCCCCAGAAAAAGGTATTAACCAACAGTCCTAGTATAAAGAAGTTTCCAAGTAGGACACATGACTAAGTTTTAGGAATCCCAGAGCCTCATATTCTAACACTAAAGAAAGGTGGAGATGTAAGGAAGAGCACAGTATTTCATTTCGACGGAAACCAGTATCTACAAGCAGCTTCCCAGGGAGAAGAGCCCATCTCTGGCCAACCTCGTGTTTGCCCGCCCTCATCCGAGGACCCGAGGCACGGGTGGTAACAGTGAGCGGGGCACTTCTGGCTTTTTGTAGCACCACGGGCTCCTTGCAGTCTGTAAGATATTTATTATTTAAATTCTTAAAATTTGAGTCAAAGAAGCTGTCAACTTCATTACTTCTTTGAAAAGGTTAAAGCTGCTCTTGGCTAAGAAGGAACAGCATGGCTTGTAGAAGAAAGCCTGCTTTTCAAATCAGTGTTTGGGTCAGCATTGGAACCTGAATACTATCCTGGTCTTTTGTCAGAGGGAAAAATGAGGTTTTCGAAGATGTGCCTTTTTGTGTGAAAACTTGCCCATGATGGGAAGGATAAAAGCTCTATCTTTATATTTTATTGCCTAATTGTCCCGCAACACTGGGCTCTGAATTTTACTGTATAAAATCTGAAGCCATGCTGAATCACAGCGTGAAAGTGATTGAACATAGTTTGTTCTCGTCGTTTCTAACTGTAGAATGTTTATCTTGAAGCCATTTGTCTTTGGTTTGTCTAAAACCAGTCAGCAAGTGGGACTCTGGTCTTTTCTAAGCACTGAGGAAGAACTTAGAATTGGGTTTTTTTTATTTACACTGTGGGACTCAAAAGTATTTAGTTTAAAACATCTTTCTCACTTGAGTATATTTCATGAATTTATTTTGCAAAAGAAAAAAAATGCTTTAGAGAGCTTCAGTTCTAAAAGTAAGTTGTCTGTTAAGAACAGAATGCCTGAATAAAAACCTAGAACCTGCTACTGCCTGTCCGGTGGCATTCTGACCCTGTTCTTGTCTTCTCTTTAGGACTACCGGACAAAACCTTTCTGCTGCAGCGCGTGTCCGTTCTCCTCGAAATTCTTCTCTGCCTACAAAAGTCACTTTCGGAATGTCCACAGTGAAGACTTTGAAAACAGGATTCTCCTTAATTGCCCCTACTGTACCTTCAATGCAGACAAAAAGACTTTGGAAACACACATCAAAATATTCCACGCTCCAAACGTCAGCGCACCAAGTAGCAGCCTCAGCACTTTCAAAGATAAAAGCAAAAATGATGGCCTTAAACCTAAGCAGGCTGACAGTGTAGAGCAAGCTGTTTATTACTGTAAGAAGTGCACTTACCGAGATCCTCTTTATGAAATAGTTAGGAAGCACATTTACAGGGAACATTTTCAGCATGTGGCAGCACCTTACATAGCAAAGGCAGGTGAAAAATCGCTCAACGGTGCTGTCCCCCTAGGCTCGAATGCCCGGGAAGAGGGTAGTATTCACTGCAAGCGATGCCTTTTCATGCCAAAGTCCTACGAAGCTTTGGTACAACATGTCATCGAAGACCATGAACGCATAGGCTACCAGGTCACTGCCATGATTGGGCACACGAATGTGGTGGTTCCCCGATCCAAACCTCTGATGCTGATTGCTCCCAAACCTCAAGATAAGAAGGGCGTGGGACTCCAGTCAAGAATTGGTCCCCTTGCTTCTGGAAATGTCCGGTCTTTGCCTTCACAGCAGATGGTGAATCGACTCTCCATACCAAAGCCTAACTTAAATTCTACAGGAGTCAACGTGATGTCTAACGTTCACCTGCAGCAGAACAATTACGGCGTCAAATCTGTAGGCCAGGGCTATGGCGTTGGTCAGTCAATGAGACTGGGCCTCGGTGGCAGCGCGCCCGTTTCTGTTCC
Organism: Phyllostomus discolor; assembly: GCF_004126475.2. Lineage (NCBI taxonomy): Eukaryota > Metazoa > Chordata > Mammalia > Chiroptera > Phyllostomidae > Phyllostomus > Phyllostomus discolor. Next base: position 98,223,792 of record NC_040911.2, on the reverse strand, counting down.
TCAGCAGTCTCAGTCTGTGAAGCAGTTACTTCCAAGTGGGAACGGAAGGGCTTACGGGCTCGGGTCCGAGCAGCGGTCCCAGGCACCGGCACGATACGCCCTGCAGTCTGCCAACGCCTCCTCTCTCTCGTCGGGCCCGCTGAAGCCGCCCTCCCTCCCCCAGCCACAGGCGTCCCGGGTGCTAGGTCAGCCCACTTCCAAACCTGCTGCTGCCGCCACGGGCCCTCCCCCTGCCAACACTTCCTCAACCCAGAAGTGGAAGATATGTACAATCTGTAACGAGCTTTTTCCTGAAAACGTCTACAGTGTGCACTTCGAAAAAGAACATAAAGCTGAGAAAGTCCCGGCAGTGGCCAACTACATTATGAAAATACACAATTTTACTAGCAAATGCCTCTACTGTAATCGCTACTTGCCCACAGATACCCTTCTCAACCATATGTTAATTCATGGTCTGTCTTGTCCGTACTGCCGCTCGACATTCAATGACGTGGAGAAGATGGCAGCGCACATGAGGATGGTTCACATTGATGAGGAGATGGGACCTAAAACAGATTCTACCTTGAGCTTTGATTTGACATTGCAGCAGGGTAGTCACACTAACATTCATCTCCTTGTGACCACGTACAACCTGAGGGATGCCCCGGCCGAATCTGTTGCTTACCATGCCCAGAACAACCCTCCCATCCCTCCAAAGCCACAGCCAAAAGTTCAGGAAAAAGCAGATATCCCTGTTAAAAGTTCACCTCAAGCTGCGGTGCCCTATAAAAAGGATGTCGGAAAAACCCTTTGCCCTCTTTGCTTCTCAATCCTGAAAGGACCCATATCTGATGCACTTGCACATCACTTACGAGAGAGGCACCAAGTCATTCAGACAGTTCATCCGGTGGAGAAAAAGCTCACCTACAAATGTATCCATTGCCTTGGTGTGTATACCAGCAACATGACCGCCTCAACTATCACTCTGCATCTGGTTCACTGCAGGGGCGTGGGAAAGACCCAGAACGGCCAGGACAAGACGAACGCACCGTCTCGGCTCAATCAGTCGCCGGGACTGGCACCTGTGAAGCGCACTTACGAGCAAATGGAATTTCCCTTGCTGAAAAAGCGAAAGCTAGAAGAAGATAGCGACTCGCCTGGCTTCTTCGAAGAGAAGCCTGAGGAGCCTGTTGTTTTAGCTTTAGACCCCAAGGGTCACGAAGATGATTCCTACGAAGCCAGGAAGAGCTTCCTGACGAAGTATTTCAACAAGCAGCCCTACCCCACCAGGAGAGAGATTGAGAAGCTGGCGGCCAGCCTGTGGCTGTGGAAGAGCGACATCGCCTCCCACTTCAGTAACAAGAGGAAGAAGTGTGTCCGAGACTGCGAGAAGTACAAGCCGGGCGTGCTGCTGGGCTTCAACATGAAAGAGTTAAACAAAGTTAAGCACGAGATGGATTTTGATGCTGAGTGGCTCTTCGAAAATCACGATGAGAAGGATTCCAGAGTCAATGCTAGTAAAACTGCCGACAAGAAGCTCAACCTTGGGAAGGAAGAGGACAGTTCCTCAGACAGTTTTGAAAATTTGGAAGAAGAGTCCAACGGAAGTGGTAGCCCTTTTGACCCTGTTTTTGAAGCTGAGCCTAAAATGTCTAATGATAATCCAGAGGAGCACATACCGAAGGTCATTTCTGAGGATGCTTTCGAATCTGAGGAGAAGCTAGACCAAAAAGGGGGAGATGGTTCCAAGTTTGAGACGCTCCGCTTGACTGAGGAACCAGCCAAACTAACGCACGAGGCTTCTGACAGTGAGGCTGACCAGGAGGATGCCGTGGAGTGGAAAGACGGCGCTTCTCCGTGCGAGAGCGGCCCTGGCTCCCAGCAGGTGTCAGACTTGGAAGACAACGCGTGTGAAGTGAAACCAGGAACCTGGTCCGATGAGTCTTCCCAGAGCGAAGACGCAAGGAGCAGTAAGCCAGCTGCCAAAAAAAAGGCTACTGTGCAAGGTGACAGAGAGCAGTTGAAATGGAAGAATAGTTCCTATGGAAAAGTTGAAGGGTTTTGGTCCAAGGACCAGTCACAGTGGAAGAATGCATCTGAAAATGATGAGCGCTTATCCAACCCACAGATTGAGTGGCAGAATAGCACAATTGACAGTGAGGACGGGGAGCAGTTTGAGAACATGGCCGACGGCGTGGCTGAGCCGATGCACGGCAGCTTAACCGGGGTTAAACTGAGCAGCCAGCAGGCGTGAGCGCCAGGTCCTCTGGCGTCAAGACACGCTGCGGCCTGGACCTCGGTTGTCCTCCGAGTGTGTCTGCAGAACCGCTCTGACTAGTATGGCCTCCCGAGTGCTGGGTCCTCGGGCTTTGCGGACCTGTGGCCACTGCGACCCCAGTGGTGGTTTCTGTGCCCAGTGATCTTGCTTCAGAACTTGGCTGTGACACAGTGACTCAATGTGAAAAACCAGTAAGCTGGTGGCTCACATATGCACATGAGAAAAAGCAAAGGTTTATTTTATCTGCCTTCTCAACATTTCTTTCCCTCTGTAAAATGTTTGGTTGGATGTCCTTAAGAAGTGTTCTGATTCACATGGTAGCGTAGGGCCAACATACAAGCTACCAGTCTGACGTGTACAGTAGACTTCGGGGAAGTTTGGTTTTTTTCATGTATTCATTCTGAATAGTTGAAATGTATATTTGTACAGTCTTTTAGACCTATTCAAGTGATGCTTATGATATTGTTACTGTGTACCCATCATAGGTTTTTTTTTAGTGTTGCCCTTGCTGTGTAATAAACGCTGTATCTAGTTTACCTAGCAAAGCCTGAAACGACGCTAGTATGGACTTTTGAACAGACTTAGTTTTTGCACATAACCTTGTACAATCTTGCAACAGAGGCCAGCCACGTAAGATATATATCTGGACTCTCTTGTATTATAGAATTTTTCTTGTTCTGAATATTCTTGACATTACTGCTGACAAACAAAAACCGGTATTTCAGGATCTGTTTTCTGAAATCTTTTAAGCTAAAATCACATGGAAGAATTGACTTTGCAACTACTAATTTTGACACCTTTTAGATCTGTATGAAAGTGTTGTGTTGGCGCAGCAAACCAATGCGTGCTGCATTTTGGATATTTAGTTTTCTCTTTAGTTAAACACCACCTGGTGTATTCATTTATACCATCTAATATATGACACTGTTGTAGTATGTATAATTTTGTGATCTTTATTTCCCTTTGTATTCATTTTAAGCATCTAAATAAATTGCTGTATTGTGCTTAATGTAAATACTTGCTTTATTACACATTACAGTTCCGTGTCCATGAGTCTGTCTTGTGCCAGTTGGTGCCGTGGCTCCCCTTCATCAAACACGGAAGCCACAGCCACCAAGGATGCCTGTGGAAGACCGTGGTCTGCCACTGGCAGAAGGATCGGTTTCGTGGCACCTGTTAACATTCTTTTGGTTTTGTCTTTTTCCTTTTTATCTGCTAAAATGAACATCCTTGTGTTTTTTAGTTACCCGTTTGTTAGGGAGCAAGAACCTGCTTACATATGTGAATGTTGCGATGATAAAAGGATAAGAACATAAATTGACATTAATTTGCAAGCAGAATCTTAATGCCCTGGTGTCCTTTCTTTTAAATGAAATGAATGTTACTTTTCACCTTATGGGAACAACTGTACTGAACAGGTAAACTACTCTGTTATACAAACTCTCTTTTGACCATCTTGCTATGAAGAAAAAGGCTTTGGAGATCACATGTTTGGAGGGCTTTCACAATGGAAGGAGCTGGTATATTTACTATGCAAGGATTCCCAAGAGCGACTAATACTAAAGAACAGTAAGTTACAAGGAGGTAGTACTAGCCAACATTTTCAGCAATTATGACAGTGATGGGATCCTCCAATCCATGCAGGGATATTGGCCTAAACTAAGTTCTGAAGTGGGTGGTGTCCATAATTTCTAAGACTCCAAAAGATTCATCTCATTAATGCTTTTGTTGCCTGAGTAGAAATTCAAGCAACCTCCTCCTGAAACGTCATGCTACTCGATATAGGAGAAAGCATAAGAGAATCTTTAGGCTACTCGGGGTTGGCATGAGGCTAAATTCCGTACTGCTAGGTTATAAATTCTGTGGACACCAGCTAATATTTAGGACAGATTGTCCCCAAACACCAAATAAAAAAAAAAAAATAGAATTGGGAAGGATGGTGGTATCAGCTGAATTGAAGCCATCTCACATTTGTTTTGAAATTGCTCTGCTTAATTGCCAGGTGGGAAGAATTGGTCCTGGGCTTTGTAGTCCTACATGGAGTACTAATGAGGGGTGTGCAAAATAGCCCGGGTGGGGGAGCAGCAGCGGGAAAGCTTCCTTGCTGGGGTGGTGGGAGTGGACCTGGTCGGCATTCAGAAAAGAGTCTAGCCACCTGAGAAGTGGACCTAATGAAATGTTGCAGAAGCCCTAAAAGTGTCTCAATAAAAGCCATTTTTATTAAAAGAAAGCTGTTGCTACTGTTTGCTTTGGGAATGATCTGAAAATAAAAGCTGTGGCAAGCTGCTACCTGCTGGGTAATGAGAGAATATAACTGGAATTTGAGCAATTCTGTAGATGTTTCTTTTAACAAGGAAGAAACAATTCCAGGGAACTGGTTGCCCTCCAACCTCCCTGTGGCCGTGATTCCAGAGTCGGACTGGCGCGCTTGGTTTCTCCCCCTTTCCAGCACTCCAGAGCACTGCCTCTGTCCCCTCTTTGAGATCTGGGCTGCTGCGGCAGAGCTGAGCCTCTTACCGCCCTGTCGTCGCGCGTGTGGTCCAGATGCCTGCCCATTCGTAAAACCGCACCATTTCAGGAGGCAACACGAGTGCCAGGTCTGAGAACGATCAAGCGAACATAGGGGAGTGCCCCGGCTGTAGTGAAGTGTTTCTTCACTACAGCCGTTAAAATGGCTCTTGCCGAGTGAGCACTGCCACGTGGGTGTTTCCCCACCCCCACTGTAGGCTGCCAGCGCCAGACCCTCCAGGCGGGGCCCCTCTAGGTGCCTCTGCCACTGCAGCTTGAGAACCACTCAGGCTGAGTGATGGGAAGTCTGTTCTTGACTAACAAAGTGCAATGGGACATGACGAACACTAGGTGTCGGGTGAGCCTCCTGCCCCTCCCCTCAGCAGTGGGCTTCTCTACCCATTGTGACCCGCATCCCTCGCCCACCCCGGCTGCTCGTCGGGCTGGCACCAGCTGCAGGCATGTTTCACCAATGTGTCATGTAAAAACATAAACCCCCAGAAGACTGGCAGTGAGAGGAAGAGCAGCTCCCGCTACTGTGAAATGCTGTTCCAACTATGGGTTGGCCACCATACGGTGTTCTAGAAAAAGACTGTTGCAGCTGCGAGAAACTCTCAGCAGTCAAATTAGAAAGCAAAAACAAGGCATCTACCAGCTCCCACTGGAAGGCTGGTTAGCTTGAGAACACATCCAAACTCGCACCCAAGGAGGGTGGCCCTTCGGTAACCATCCTGCCACTTCCCACCAACTGAGTCCACTCGCACTGAGTTCACTGTGACTTGAATCGAGTGGGGACTGGGTGCAAAAGCCAACACACGAGGTGAGAACTGCATGTCCTGGGAATCCTTCAGGCGCGATTTCAAAGTGCCCCAACTGAGGACCCGGGCGGGGGCGGGGGGGGGGGGTTCACAGTCATTTCCAGGACAGCTGCCCTCTGAACAGACAACAGGGCAGAGTCTTTGGTTCCAGTTAAATGAGTTGTGGCAGGAGTGTGTGTGTTTCAGAACACAACGTCTGTGCGTCTGAGAGCCAGACCGACCCCTCCCCCACCTCCCCAGTACACCATCAGGTCTCAGATGTACAGCCATTTTGGCCCAAACTGGTTTTTGCAATACAAATCTTGTACGCTCGTTGTCATTGTCGCACTACTAAATGAAGCAAAACAGATATCCTAATAAGCAAATTGTTCACCTTTTCAAAATTGATCAAGCAAGCACCTAGAAGGAAAAAAGCTTTTCTAATGTCCTTTGAAGGCAGCCTGTCTCAGCCCCACCTAGCCTGAGGCAGGGTGTGTGACGCAGGGTAGGGCAAGCAGCCATCTGGGTGCCTAGGAATGCAAGGACCCTCCCTGCCTTGGAGACCCCAGCAGCATAACCTGCTGGTGGCTGCGTCAGCCGGCACAGCTGTGTGGGCTTCCCTGGGAAGACAGAGCCCAGAGGCTCCAACTCAGCAGCCCTGTCCTCCAAGGATGGGACAGCCAGGCCAGCGGCGTGACCACACTGCCCTAGGAATGTGACCCCGTTCCTAAAGACACCTGGAGCTCACGCCCTCCCTGGACATCCCGGGAGTGCTCCGGAACTAACCGCAGGGCACTAGATTCCAAGATAATCTGAGTCCTCAGAACAGCCCAGCCCCACCCCAAATAAAAGTCCTGCAAAGGGAGTATTAGCGCCAGGTGTCTGGACAGGAAGGCTCAGAGAGGCTCACTGGAACCCAGGCTGTCCGAGTCCAGACACCCGGGTATGCGACCACACCACGCAGCCCTGGTCCCTGCTGAAGACTAGCCTGGGAAGAGGCTGCCAGCTGGGAATGCAAAGACACATGAGCCCCCGTCTCCAAACCAACACATACTTTCCCCGACGCGGCGTTTCCAAACGACACTCGTTCACCCTGTCGTCTTCATCATTGTTGCCCCATCTAAGAACTGCTTTATGTACTTAGTACAGTTCAACTCACCTTTTTGAAAAGGAAACTGTCTCTACAAAAAAAAAGGGGGGAGAGTGGGGACAACCAGTATAATTTGGCATTTAGTAAAAGCCAAATTAAAAGCTCTCGTCCATAAAAAGAAATACCAGAGAGACCAAACATGACACTAAATTTTTGCCACCTGTGATTGCTTGCTGAGCTCTGTGAGCCTGAGACTGGCTCTGTTTATTACAAAGGAAAATGAGCCCTGGCCAGTGTGGCTCAGTTGGGCGTTATCCCGAAAAGCAAAAGGTCACCAGTCTGATGCCCGGTCACCACACATGCCAGGGTTGCGGGTTCAGTCCCAGGTCAGGGCACATGAAAGAGGCAACCGATCGATGTTTCTCTCCCCTTCTCCCTCCCTTCCCCTCTCTCTAAAAATAAAATCTTTAAAATATATACATGAAATGTTTCTAAACATGTTTCCTATTTTTTTAAAGGAAAATCAGAGGGGTTCAGGACACACTTGCATCAAAACGAGAACCTCTCCTTGGCCCGTGAGCCTCAGATCCGTCTCAGTGTGGCTTGTGTTACCTAAAGCAAGCCGGTGGCACCCAACTCGGTCACAACTGGCAAACACAAGGCCCATGGGCTCTCGCCGAACTGTCAAAGAGTAGTTCCGTTTATAGAGTCCTAAAAGTACGTCCAGCCCTTTGAAGGCAATCGCGAGGCTGATGTGGCCCCCAGTGAAAATGAGTCTGACACCCCTGCTCCAAGTCAAGAGATGGCTCTGGCCCAGACTGCTTCCCAGGGAAGTCTGCGATTACCTCATTCTCCTGGCTTTAGACTGACTCCTTTTTTATCAAGTGAGAGTCTCACCGGCAGATAACAGGAATTCCAACTAAGACTGGGCTTCATAACAGGGGCACGCAGGTATCCCACGGTGGCTGACTGGGGGCAGGCTGCTCAGTGACACCAGCGAGGGCCCAGGTCTCTGTCCTTCCCTCCTGACACCCACACGGTCACCTGCATCCTGGGCAGGCACCCTGGTGTTCACTGGGCACTCCATCCACCTTCCCTGAGAGGGTTTCCCATCCCTCGCTATTGAAAAAGACTCTTAAACGCAGAGCCAAGCGGACCATTCCAGAACGAATTTCCGTGGGCGATGATGGTTCAGGCCAGAGCTACCTTGGTGAGCTGCTGCGCTAGGATGACCTCGACTGGCTCACCTCAGCCAGCACACACCTCTGGACCTGGGGTCGAATCGGACAGACCGCGGCAGGCCCAGGAGGAATGGAAAATCCCCAGGCAGGAAAACTGTACCGTGGGAAACTAGCCTAGGAAAATGCCCGCCCACCCTGCCCAGGACAAACAGATGCCCGGCTGAGACTGGTGTCTGCAGTTGGCATCACAGGATGCAGCTTTAACTGGAGCCTGACAAGACGTATCAAGAACAACGGTCAGCAGAAACGGCACCCAGCAACCAGCTCTAGCCAATCAGACTCTGACACCCCAAGCTGCCCTAAGAACAACCGAGCGAGTCATGACCTCCTTTGGTTGGCTCCCCAACCTCCCTCGGTTGGCCCCACTTTCCCTCCTATTCCCCGCTAACAAGCCCTGCTCCTTGGCTCGCTGTGTCCGTCTGGCTTCTTGAGCGACTCGGCCCTAACAGAATCAATCCAACCCGAGAGACAAACCAGCTCAAACCCAGCCCTACACCAACCAAACTCAGGAAGGCGTGACACAGACGTTGAGGCCACACTACTCCTTTCGAACGAAACCTCATCAAGCATGGAAAACAGAAGGAAAGCGCAGTTGTTACGACTGGAAAAGAGGTAGCAAATCCTCCTTTAAAAATCTCACTGCCCTGGCCGGGTAGCCCAGTTGATTAGATCATCATCTCGACCTGCCAAGGTTGTGGGTTCAATCCCCAGTCAGGGCACAAGCAAGAATCAACCAATGAATGCATCGATAAATGGAACAACAAATTGGTATTTCTCTCTCTCTCTTCCCTTTCCTCTCTAAAATCAATTTTTAAAAAAGTTAAAATCTCTTGACTGCTGTTCTTTAAACGCACTGAGCCTCCGCCCCCGGCGCACACTGGCGTCACAAAGCCTGGCCGTGCGGAGGCCTCTCCCCAGGGCCTCTGATGTAGCTGGCCCCGGGGGCGGCCCAGCTGATTCCAATGTGCAGCCCAGACTGCCTGCCACTGTTTTAAAGACACGCAAGCGAACCTGGGCTACAGCACGAGACTTCCCCTGATTAAAATTGTAGATTGGCTGCCAGTGGCTTCCTCCCATGTAAGCCCGTTTTTTTCTGTTTCCCCCTACTCAACAAACACCAGTCAGACAGCCTTCAAAAAACCCATCTCCACACTCACAACGCCAACAGTGGCACCTGTGCAAGTTAATGCCCTCACGTCTCCACGGTTCACCGGGACAATGAGGCCACACAGCCTGCCAACAGGAGAGAAGCACATACCTGGGTCTCGGGGTGCCCCTCCAGGCCTCCTCCTGCGCCTGCACCTGCACCTGCACCTCGGGCCTGGCTCGCCCAGAAGAGTGATGCTGATGAACCGCTAACTGTTCCCTTTGTAAGGGAGCAGCACCTTGGTAAGCCCAATGAGAAAGGTGCTTCCGGGTGAAGGGGCAGGCCTCCAGCATTGAGGCTGGGGTGTTGCTTCGGTTCTTCAAGGGAACCCTGCCTTTATGCCGGCCCAGCACATCTGCCGCCTGCAGTCTGCTCTGAGCCCCTTCCTCCAACTCGCTCCATGGGTGGCCAGCAGAGCAGGCTGGCCAGGGGACCCAGGAAAGGGGGCAGAAGCTAATGTCCAGCCCCCCCACCCCTCCACAGTGCCTCGGAGTCAGGAGGGCTTTGAATCCTTCCAAACCCCCACACGGTTCTGCTCTTGACTGCAAGACAAAGTGGAATTTCACTTTAAGATGGGGAGGAAGGGCGCTGCCCGCTGCCTGGGCCAACAAGCCACCCGATGCTCCTCTCTGACCACCACCCTTTCCACCTCGGGAAGAAGGGCTTTCACCACAAAGGATGCTGGATTTTGTCAAAAGCTTTTTCTGCGTCTATTGAGGTGACCGCACGGTTTTTCACCTACATATTAATCCAGTGGGCTACACTGATTGCCAGCTGTTAAACCAACCTTGCATTTCTGAGATCCCACTTGGTCACGGTGTACAATCATTTTCCTAGGTCGCTGGATTCAGCCTGTTAACATTTTGTAGAGGGCTCTTGCATCCATATTCATGTGGTATGGTTGCCTGCAGTTCTCTTGTGACATCTTTGTCTGACTTGGTATCCATTACTCCCCAAAGAAGAACTGTGGGAAGTGTGCGTTCCTATAAGGAGACCCCCGCCCCCCCGCCCCCCCGCCCCCCCGCCCCCCTCTGTCCCCATGGAATCTGAGATGGGGCACAGAGATGCTCGCTAGCCTGCCAGTTGCTTGAATTGCAGTGACCCTGAACACACCCCGCATCCTAGAAGTAAATTCTCCATGGTTCTAAGGCTCCCAAATGCCAGGCAGGTAAAATCAATTAGCGGATCATTTAGATACAAGAGAACCCTGAGCGCATGCACCTTCCAAAGCAACTCAGCTGTAGCGCCTCGCTGCCTTGCAAGAACATGAGCCCAGAATCACCAGGTAGTTCCAGTTTTTGAAAAGAAACTGGAAATCCAGTTCTTTGCCTGGACCATCCAAGTTTTTCATTGCTGGCAACCGATTTTAACTGAATTTTTGGAATAGGTAAACACCAAACTAGCCAAAAGGTATACGAAAGAGATAAGTCCACTTCTCACCCAAAACAAACAAATATTCACCAAGCTCAAATTTCTGTTTATCCTCCCGGAGGACGTCCATGCCTTTCTTTCGCTCACAGGCGATGGCATATCATGGACAATTTCATGCACTTTGGCTTTCTCATCTCGGTGATACTGCTATCCTGGTTCGTTAAGAATTCCTGATCTATTCTTACAACCTCAGAGGGCTCTGTCTACCCATCCACGCAGGGACGTGCTATAACTGAACCACCCCACAGTGGCGGACGCTTGGCTTCTTTCCCATCTTTTCCTGTTTCCACACGCAGTGAATAAGCCTTTGCGTTTATCGCTCCTTTTACGTGTATACGGGGAGGCTGGGTCCCTAAGGGTGGGGTTTCTAGGTTCCAGGGGATGCACACTTCTGATGTTCCTAGGTACCGCCATGAGAAATGTTCCCCCGACAATGCAGGGGAAGGAACCTTCCTTCAAAACTTCACCAGTGCTGTCTTCAAAAGACATTGCATCTTTGCCAGCCTGGTACGTGAAAACCGAGTAATTTCAATCTTCTCTCATACTTATGGCATGGATTGTGGTCGGCTAGCTTTTCCAATGTTTAAAAGCCATCTGCATTTCCTGTGAAATGCCTGTTTATATCCTTTGTCCATTTTTCTATTTTTTTTTCTCTAATTTATTTCTAGGAGCTGTTTATATTTTACCCTCGGTAATAGGGGCTGCAAATATATTCTCTCTGTCATTTGCCTTGTTGGTCATTTGTCTTTTGAATTTGCTTAGGATTTTGTTTTGTTTTGGGGATTTCTCTCTTTTCTTTCCTTCCTTCCTTCCTTCCCTTTCTTTCTTTCTCTCTTTCACCATGCAGAGAATTAACTACATATATATATATAATTTATATGTATATATACACACACACACATATATATGTGTGTGTATTCAATTTTATCTAGATCTATGGCATCTGGATTTTGTATGATTCTGTACTGTTTCTGCCTCCTCGTAAATTATTTTTTATACATTTAACTCCTCTATAATCCATTTGGAATTTTGGAACTGTTCCTGGTATACAGAGTGAGGTATGGAACTCACTTTTTTCCCAGATGGTTGCCCAGTTGTCTCAACATGAAAACAATTTAAAAACGGTCCAGGGCAAACCACACATTACTGTCAGCCCAGGGGCCGCCATCCTGAAACCTCTGGCTTTGACAGACACGAAGTTCACACCCACTGGAGAAGCGGGGAGGTGGCTGGCAGAAGCGCTTTGCTTATGGAAATTTGCAACAGCCTTTCTGCTGGTGTCTGGGCCCAACACCCACCACGGAAGAAAGAAAAAGACCACCCTTCCCCGGGCTGCAAGGTGACCTTTGCCATGGGCTTGGGACCTGCTCGAGTCAGTAGCCAAGGTTTTTATTTACTTGACAGGAACTAGTCGGGCACTTGCTTTAAAGGGGACATCTATCAGGTCACCTGGAACAAGGACAGGACTTCCAGAATGCCAGCAGCTCAAAGGACAGAGGTCGGGAAGTCCTGGCAGGCTCTGTGTCGGGCCTTCCCTCCCTCAGGTGTCTCCAAGAGTGCCTGAAAGTCCATTGGGCACTGCAGACCCCAGGGAGCTCAGAGTGGCCAGTCCTGTTCACTAGCTGCCATTTCCCCAGAAATGTTCTTATGCAACCCCACTGACTTCATCCTCACAACACCCAACAGGCCAGGTGCCATTATTCTCCGCATTTTTACAGAGGAGGAGGCTGGACTCAGAGAGGGCAAGCAACTAGTCGAGGGTCACACAGCGGAGGCATACAGGAGATGAAGCCCCCAAGACGGGCTGACCTCAGAGCCTTTAAGCTCACAGCCTCTACCCAGTGGATCTCCATTTAAGGACATTTAGGTTGCTGCAGCTAGATCATATGACACTGTCTCCCCCCACACACTCCCCCCCACCCCCACCCCCGGCCCGCCCGGCACCTGGTTCAGGTTCTGGAATGACAGAGGCCTCGGCCTTCTGCAAACTGCTGTCTTCACCACTTCTCTGAACAATTAACTCGCCATCGAATCCGTGCTCCCGCCGAGCAGATTGGGGCACAGCGAGTATCTAAGCGCCATCATCGAAGACAGTCCCGATCGATACGACGCGGCCATGAGCACTACCGATCACAGCAGCGCGGCGTCAGTCGGGAAGCCAGACGCAAAGACCGCCGCGTACTGTGTGGGCGTCTTTCCGCCACCCGCCAGCCTATCGGGTGCCGGGGCCGCGAGGGGGGTCTGCACGGTTAGGTGTCGGAGGATTGGGCCGCGGAGCGGGGCGGGGCTTCCGGGCGCTGACCTTATTGGTTCATGTGTTTCTCGGCTGAGGGCGGGGTCAACAGAGGTGATCGGTCTATGAAAACTCATCGGATCGTTCATTGGACCGTACACCGAGGCGCTCCTTTCTGTACGTGAAACTAGGCTTCCGTGATTTAAAAAAGTAATTTCGACAACACTTTCATAAAAATTATAAAAGTTGACAAAGGTCATCGCCCTAGAAAATTATCGACTTTTCTTGAAACACGGGGGTCCACAGCTACCTTTTAATCCCAAAAACGACCCTAAAATTGGGCAAGACCTGATTTTCCTTTCCTGTTATCTGACCGGATTCGTTAAGTTAGTTTCCCTTGAGATTCTAGTACAGGTCTGCAGTTGCGTGTGCATGTGTGTGTGTGTTCTCTTGACTCTATGGGGAATTCTGGAAAAACTAGAAGTATCCATTGCTAACGTGTGGAATCTGGACTCTCGGGGTAATAGCAGGAGAGTCATCCGCATAAGAAGACAGGAAAGCAAGCGCAGCTTTGAAGCCGGGCAAGTCCCGGCCGCCCTCCACGCGCCGGCTGGGACCTGAAAGGTGGCAGGTGCACCCCCTGGCAGGTGCGGGCCGGGAGCTGGATCGAGGATTTCGGGGCGGGTGTGCCCAGGTGGCGGGAGCAGCCTCAGAGGAAACACTGACGCAGAGTAAAAAGGGACGGGTCACCCCCGTAACCCTGTCCCCACACCCAGACCACACGTGAGCTCTTGACACCTTTATTGGCGTGATTCACATGCCAGCGGCCGCCGGGGCTTGTGACAAAGGCAACCACCAGTGGGGGACCTGGTGCCACTGAGGGAGGGGGAGTCCCCCGAGGCGCCCGCACAAAGCCCTTCCAATAGAAAATCCCCACTGTCCCTCGGGCACGGTGGCTCCTCAGACGCGCCCGCCCAACGCTGGTGGACCTCGAGGGGCTGCCACACCCAGGTTCCAACATTTCTCCGAACCCCGCGGCCTCCCCCGAAGCAAGGGAGGAACCTCAGCAAAGAAATGAATAACGATAACAACAGAAGAGGAAACGCAAGCTGCCCGCACAGGGGCTCGCCTTCCCAGCGTCCCCCGGGGCAGGGCCGCGGCGCTCACAGACGGTGACGGCAGCTGGGGGTCAGGGGCGCCGCCTCCCGGGCGTCCACCGGGAAGTAGTCCTCGGTCCTGTACAACGTGGGCAGCTCGAACGTCGGGGGCGCGGGCGTGGGCAGCTTCTGCAATGACAGAAAACGGGGCGCCCGATCAGCCACGTGACCCCACCTGTTGGGTGACTCCAGAATGCCAGCTGGAGGGGGACTCGTCCTGCAGGGAGTCGTACATGTGCCCGGAGACTCTGCGACGCTTTGGTGGCTGTGCCTGTCGGAGCGAAGCCCGTGCACATAGGGCAGTTGGGCCGTCGCGCGGGTCCCTGTCCTCTGCCGGGCGCGGTGGGGCTCAGCAGGAACAGGCAGAGCTGGCTCTCGGCTCTCGCAGGGCCTGGCTGAGAAAGCTGGTGGCACTCGAGGGCTCAGATGGCTGGGCAGGGTCCCCAGGAGCCTGGGCACAGGGCCTGCCTGCCGCTGGGGGACCGGGGGACTGGCTGACTGTTCTCTCCCCGAGGAGCCATCTCTGCTGCCTGCAGTGTGCGCCATACGCATGTGTTAGTTCTGTTTTTGTTTTTGTTTTTGGGTCGAACCATTTTAAGAAGTGCTTGCTTACTTCTGGTGTGGATTCTGTGGCAGGGAACCTGGGAAGGGGGGATCCTCCATCGGGCATCCCATCTAATGGGTGGACCCTCTAGGCTACATATGCGCCTTGAGGAAAAGCCGGTTTTACAGAGGACCACCTCAAACCTGACTCCGCACGGGGTCCCCTGGGAGACTTCCGAACAACGACACTCAGGCCCCACCCTGAGTCTGATGTCTCTGGCCAGCAGAGCAGCCTAGGCATCCGGGCACCTTCAAAGCTCCCAGGTGGTTCCCATAAAGAGCCAGGGCTGATCCCAGCCGCTGGGACAGCTGCAAGGACAGAGGCTCTGCCAGGCTGTGGAGATGCCCCTCCCACTAGGCAGACTGGCAGCAGGGCGGACAGGGCTTAGGGTGGGAGCAGGCGGAATCTAATTACTGTCTGAGCCCCAGGGCCCTGCACTCTGCCCACACTGCGACCTCTCAACTGCAGAAGAAAAGCATCAGAGGACTTCAAATAAGGCAGGACGCAGTCAGGTGTCTAGGGAGCACAAGTGGTTGCCCACATCTAGAAAGCCAGGACCAGCTATTGACCTTGGCCAAGGGCCAGCCTCACACAAGGACAAAGAACGTTCCATCCACTCAGTCCGGGTCAGCCCGCCTTGGCCCAGCCCACTTGCAGGGTACCTGGGACACAGGCCTTGGCCGCCTGCCCCCTGTCTCCCAGCACCTTCCTGGGCTGCATGCCACCCCCGCAGACTGGACGGGAGTCTTCCAAGAGCCCTGCGGCCAGAAGCCTGCGGCCAGAAGGCAACAAGGAAATAGCTGGGAGGTACATCTGGCCGCTGGGGATGCAACTGGGGTGACCCCGACCTCCTGAGACCTGGCCTGTGGGCCAGTGTCAGCTAGAAACACAACAGTCAAGTGAACAATGGCAGTTCAAAGACAAGCTCCCTCCTCCCGACACATGGCTTGGGGGCCAAGGAGCATTTTGTGAAAAGACAGGCTTCAAGGGGAGGGGCCCATGAGGGTCCCCAAAGGCTAGTGACCAGGCCAGGCCACACAGATGGGGCTTTGGCCTCCTCCCTCAAGGGGACAGACTTCCAGAAAAGGAACCAATCTAATGATGAAGGAACCGGGAAGAAGGGGTCAGAAGGGACTTATAGCAGCTTTAGGTATAATAGAGTCTTCGGATCCAGCGAAATCGGATGCAAGAAATGGTGACCTCTTCGCTTGTGCTGGGCAGAAGTATCACTCCTGCACTCAGAAAGAAGGAGAAGGAGACACAGGGAGGTGGGCCCGGCGAGAAGCTGGGAGCTGTTAGCCCTGGGGGCGCTCAGAAAAGGAAATTCTCACAAGGAATTCACAGGGGCTTCGAGAACAAGCCATTGCAAATAGGCTCACCCCCACCCTCTTGCCAAGGGCCCCCAGCCTGGATGGCGGGGAGAAAGGTGGCAGAGGCTGAGCGCCATCTCGGCCCCGGAGCGAGCCCCTGACCACACCTTGGGGTGCGTGGAGAAACTCGGCAAAGTGACCACAGCTGGCGGGAGGACCGGACTGTGGTCCACCAGGAACAGGAGGCCTGGGATGAGCCAGGGGGCTCGGAGTGTGGCCCCTTCGGCTCCCAGCGCCGCTCTAGAGAGCAGATGGGCGTGTGCCGCTGTGGCCTGCCCAGCCTCCGCTTCCCACTCTGGGAGGGGCATCTTGATCTTCCAGCAGGATCATTTGTGCCAGCCCCCCCAACCCCCCCTGCATTGGAAGGACGGGTAAGAGGAGGCCTGACCCTCCCACTAGTGATTGCTCCAGGGGTGAGCAGGTGACCCAAGCTGGGCCAATGAGAAGCAGCCTTGGGACTTTTGCTATTGGGACAGGGATGTCCCCACTCCCACCCAGGTTCCTGTGAGGATGGGTCACAAGCCTGAGATCCACTTCTGCCCCCACAGCGGGGGGCCTGCCTGAGAAGGACACCAACACAAGAAGGAGAGTTGGGAGACAGAGTGAGACAGGGACCTGACCATTTCCTTGGAGCCCCTGGGCCCAGTTGTGCCTGACGCTGGTGATCCCCCAGCATTTTCCTGTTCTGGAGCAGAGGGGCTCTCCCTGCTTAAGCCGAGCTGACCTAGGTGGCTGTCTCATGGGCCCGAGAGTCCTGCTTAAAACCAACACCAAACCCGTGGTGGTGCCAGTGAGCCCTTGGAAACCAGTTCTCGAATCAGCAGGTGAGAGCCCATCTGTGCGGCGGCTGGTAATAGCCTGGCACCCCAGATGCTGTCGGGGGAATGGAAGCACCCCCTCCCGAGGCCCGGCCCCAGTGCAGGCGCCCCAGGTGCTGTGGAAACCAGCCCCGCCACACCCACTTTCTCTCGGCTTCTCGGGGCTACCTGCGATGAAAGGGGCCGTCCCCATCCCAGAGGGCACAGGAACCAGGGGCCCGCCAGGCCTATCCGGCTCCAAGCCCGGGCCCCACTCATGACCCCGGAGGGCTCCTGCTGTTACAGAACACACAAGGGGGGGGGGCCTGGGATGATATACTATTACTAAAAGAAGGCCCCGGTCTGTTATGTCCGCCGCCCTAGGAAAGACGTCTCTCAATGCCAGAGATTCGTGAAAAGGAAAGAAAATGTTTATTTGATGCTATACTAACTTAAAGTAGTGACCTAATGTCTTTACCAAAATCCCAAAGTCCCTTAAAAACACCCACAAACAGACAGTCCTTCCTTCCTTCCCCCTTTGCTCAGTCCAGAGTACTGTATCTCAGGAAAGGAAATCGAAGTCCATGGCTTAATCGTCCTCTGGTTCTTCTCAGTTAGTACTCGATCTCGACTGGGAGACCTCCCTGGGTTCCCGGCACCCTCGGCTGAGTCGCCGGGATCTCTGCTAAAACCAGGTGGTGGTTCCCCCTTCTAAAGCTGTGGGGGTCCCCACTCTGCCAGGCATGTGGTCCTCTCTCTCTCAGGGCTGCAGGAGTCTCTACTCCGTCAAGGCCGCGTGGTTTCTCTCCTCAGGGCTGCGCATGGCTCTCCTCCCTAAAGCAGCACGGTTCTCCTCCTCTGGGCTGCACATGGCTCTTCTTCTTAAAGCAGCCTGGTTCTCCTCCTCAATGGCTGTACATGGCTCTCTACTCCATCGAGTCTGTGTGGTTCTTCCCTCAATGGCCGCCAAATCTGGGTTTTAAATCCCCGCGGCCAATCTTCCTCTGCAGCCCCATTTCCGACTCCTCCCACACTCGGCTTTACATGCCAGAACTCTTGTTCTTCTAGCTTTACTGGGCTGCCGTCATGAGTCTGGGCAGGCGTGGCCCCATGTCCTGGAGCCAATCTTCTCTGAGCTCCCATGCAGGCGCTATAACTCAGGGGACCTGCCCTCCCCAGTCTGGGTGGGGAAGTTGCTTCTGTTCCCCTGGCTTAGAGCTGATCACGGCTACTTAACATATCCATGCAACCAGCCAAAGGCCATAGATATGCTAAATGACCAACCCAGAGGTTAGCTGCAAGGCTGTTGCTATGCAAAACAGCTCTCAATGGCCCTGCTCCATTTGTCCCTTCCCCCAACCCACACCCTGGGGTGGGGGATGGAGACATCTTAAAATCTCCTGGACACCTTAAGTTCTGGACCCCATTTCAAATGCCTATTTGGGGCCCCCCTCTTGGCTGCACCCTGTAACACTGCCACCGCCTCGACTTCTTGAGGACAGAGCAGCAAACCCAGACCCTTGGGAATCACTCAGGGGACTTCGGAGACCTCCGCCTCCCCACCCCCTACTCACCCCACAGCTGCTCGTGAGAGTCCCCTCCAGGGGCGGCCAGCATGCAAGCCTCAGTGTCCGACTCGGGGCACGCGCCCGAGCCTGCAGGCAGGAGCCTCCCACCAGCCCAGGACCGGAGAGGAGCCCGGAAACCTGGGATCCCGACATCCCCCGGGTCCAGGGCTCTGCCTCGCCCCCTGCCTCCCAGTTCTTCTTAGCCGCCTCCCCAGGCTCAGAGCCCGTCTGCCATCCTCCTCAAGAGACCTCCCGGGCACTGGGCGGGGCATGCTCCCGGGTCTCCCCACGCTCCCCATCTTCCTGGGAGCACAGAGAACAGCAGGGCGGTCAGGGGAGTCCCTGGCCGGCACCCCCTCTGCCAGGTGGTCAGGGCTTCCCCCATGCACTGTCCTGGTGACGCACATCCCCTGCACGTGGTATAGTGAGAGGGGCACTCCACCTCGGCAGCGTTCCCCCCAACAACCCCGGGCTAACCAGGAGAAAAACATCAGTCCGGCCCTCACTTAGGGCTACCGCATGAAACGCCTGACCGGCACCCCTCAAAGTTGTCTAGAGCATCAAGGACAAGGGGGGCGGAGAAGCTGCCACAGACCAGAGGTGCTGGGAGACCCGATGGTCAAACACACAGTGTGGTTGGTATCCCGGATGTGATCCCGAAACAGGACAGGGTAGTAGGGCCATGTTGGCAAAGTGCGAATAAACCGTGGAGGTCACTGATAGCTGGGCATAGTGTTTACAACGCACAGTGTAAGGAGGTGCTGACAGAGAAGCGGGGTGAGGGGTGTGTGGGGACCCTCTGCATTGTCACAACGACCTGTCTCTAACTCTAAAATAAAACCATTTGCTTGGCAGTCAGGGGAGCAAACGGAAGCAGCAGCTCCGGCTGTCTGCACAGTCCGAGCCCCGGGCCTCTCTCAGTCCCACCCCCAGGACAGTGAGTAGTGAGCCCCTCCTGAGCACCCAGCCCATGACGGACCCATCCTCACAGCCACGGAGAGACGCGGGTGGCCATGAGCCCATTTTGCAGAAGGGGAAGCTGAGGCTGAGAGAGGCACTTGCCCAAGATCGCCCAGCTGGTAACTGGCAGAGCTGGATTCGAACCCAGGCCCACCCAGCTCCAGGCTCTGCCTCAGCACTGAGCTGGGACAAGGTGGTCCCCAGGGCTGAGCTCTTGTCCAGGACCCCGCTTCCAGCGTCCCCAGAGATCACAGACCGGTGGCCTCTGGTTGGCCTCTGGCCCACAGACCTGGGGCTTCGGCTCATGGAAATTTAAAAATGAGTTAGTTGACAGAATGGAAGAGCCAGGATGGTTCAAATACATATCGAGCTCCTATTTTTCCCGAACACCAGCACTGTCTGGCCACACTGGGCCCACATTCCTGCGGGGTGCAGGGCGCTGGCCCCTCCAGACGGCGCACGTGCTGTCCAGTTTGCCACCGTCCTGCCCGGCCTGACTCACTCGTCCACACGACCCACAGGCATCTGAGCTGGCAGCGGCTCCGGGCTCACGTCACATGGCTCAGACACGCCCCCGTGGGCTGCTGAGGAGCCAGACACAGGAGGCCTTGCCCCGTCCCGTGCCCTGGGCCTCACGGGGTAGGCACTGGGGTCACTGCCAAGACCAGTGGCTGCTGCCTTTTACCCACAGACGGTCCCCTCTGGTGCCCACAAGAGCCTGAGGGGCAGGTCCCCTGTCAGTGCCCGTTTCGTGGAGGAAAAAGCAGGCTCAGC
Organism: Phyllostomus discolor; assembly: GCF_004126475.2. Taxonomy (NCBI): domain Eukaryota; kingdom Metazoa; phylum Chordata; class Mammalia; order Chiroptera; family Phyllostomidae; genus Phyllostomus; species Phyllostomus discolor. Next base: position 98,203,858 of record NC_040911.2, on the reverse strand, counting down.
GAGGCCAGGGTGGGTTGTGCCCAGGGCCACACGGGCTGGTAAAAGTCAGGGCTGGGAGTCCAATCGGCTATTCTGAGCCTCCCGCATGACCTTCCCGCTGTGTCCCCACCTCCCTTCTCAGCCCTGCCTCTGAGCTTTCAGCCCCTCGGGCCATGCGGGCCTGTCCTGCTGGCTCCTGCCCAGGATGGGGGTGGGGCCAGTCTTCCAGAATGCTCTGACAGCTGCGGGCAGAACCCCTCCCATTTCTGGAAGCAGCCCCTGCAGGTCCTGTCCTGCCCACAGGACTGCAGGACCGCAGGACCGGCTGGCCAGCCTCCTGGCGCCTGCACGAGTCACACAGATGAATCCCCTTTGCCTGGAGCCCTCCTGCCCAGCCTGGCCCCCCCCGCCCAGCCTCCACTGGCCTGGCGACCACAGCAGCTGGGGACCAGGGAGCAGGGCTGCCAGGAGCGGGCTGCCCAGCCCAGAGGACCCCAGCAGCAGGGGCAAATAGGTGCAATCTCGTTATAGGCGATGCTGCCCCTGGGAGCAGCTCTAGAAAGTTCCTGGGTCCTCATGGATTCGTTCTCAGCCAGAAGTGCAGCATTAACACGGCACACACTGGGGAGGAGCCCTCAGAAGTGCTGCCAGGACACTGGCTACCACATCCCAACGGACATGCCGTCAGGGCAGGAGACACAGGGCTGCCAGGTGGGGAGGGGTCCAGTCCCCACCCCCCAACTCGGCCTCCCTGGGGCCCCAGCCCCTGGCCCACAGCCTGCAGCGGCTGCCCTCCCGGCCCGCCTCCTGGAGGGGATCTGAGTCCCCGCCTCCAGCCGGAGTTGGCACCGGAGCCCCCTGTTTGACCACCGAGGCCTTGGCTTTGCATCTCAGTGCACAGCCCATGGTTGCAGCTGTCTGACTACAGACAAGACATAAACGTACATATATAATATGTTTATCGAGCACCTACTATATTCCAGGGACCCACATTTGCACAGGGGTCGCAAGTGCCTTTGCACAGGAGGAAACTTGAAGCTTTCGAGAGTGCGGCGGCCCGGGCGAGCCCACCCGCTCACCCGAGCCTCCGTCCACCCCAGCAGTCCAACTCAGGCTTCCCACTGCAGCCCCCATCCCATCCTCAGTCCCCCGTGGGAGTCCCTCCCCAACCCCTCCCCCCACAGCCACTGCCGCCCATCCTGTCCGCCCCCCTCCCAGCCTCTGCGGTCACCCTCAACTCAGCTCCACGGGGACCGTCCTGAAAACCAAACTGATGCCCTGCTGAGCGCCTCACTGCCACAAGTCGCAGACCCCGGTCCTGCCCGTCGGACCCTGTCCCCACAGCCACCGACGGGCAGGCGGAGCCGGGAAGAACACAGGCGTGGCCTCCGCTGGCCTGAATTTCTCTGCTAGTTTTGTTGCTTTTGGTTTTTTTTTTTTTGGTTGTTTCTCTTCTCACATTTTGTTAATGAAATGTCACTTTTTTTAATGAAAAAGAGATTTCAAGCTTCTCTTTAAAACCCTGCGGGGGGGGGGGGGGGAGGAAGACAGCTGTCCCTGAACAACAATCAAGACAGAGTCGGGAGCCCTGGCGCGTCGGTGGAGGTGGCGAGCTGCCGCTGAGAAGGGGGCGTCCCTACACGGGGGACGTGTGGTCTCGCCTGCGTGGTCCCCTAGCCGTGTGACCCATTTCTGCCCCTCCGCCTGGCCCCTCCGAGTTGGGGGTTTTCGGCCCCAGATGCACGTGATCCGACCTGACCTCTACGCCCAGTCCCTCACCTCCGGTCGCTCACAGCCCTCCGGCGGGGGGCCTGGACCTCATGGGGTCTGTCCTGACTCAGGACCTTGCATCTGCTGTCCCCACTCAAGGTGTTTCTGCTGTGTCTTCTTGTGCTGGCTCCTTCCTTCCCTCAGACGCTCCCAAGGGTCCCCCAGTCACGGGACACGGTCCCTTCTTCGCTGCAGCCCTGTGCAGTGTACCCTGTTAACCTTTCTCCCGGCTGCCTAACCGTCTCCCCACCAGGCTGAGCCCCACGGGGATGGGACGGGGGCCACATCAGCCTTCAGGGCCGGGCTGCGGCCACAGCAGGAGCCCGAGCCTGACACACAGGACACACTCGGGTCACAAGAGTCCATGGACTAGACTCTGTCAACCCCCGAGGCAGACAGGAGGGGCCTGGGCGCTGGCCTCAGACCAAGCGAGGCTCAGGATCCAGGACAAGCCGAGATAATGGTGCTTCCAGACGCAGACACCGGCGGGGGCCCCGTTCCGGTGCCCCTGCCCTGGCCAGGTCTGTGACGCACTCCCGGAGACACGAGGTCACATGGAGAGTAAAGCCCTCACTCCAAGCAGCGCTCTGCCCTGGACGGGAGCCTGGAACAGCACACGGGCGTGAAAGAGAACCCTGCTGAAGTCAAGTCCAAACAGCGTCTGGGGCGGGTGCCTCCACCAGATCGATGCGGGCGTCTGGGCTTCGATGACTGAGCATGTGACGCAAGAGGACAGCCCTGGGGGACACTGAGTGAGGGGCACACGGGGACTCTGTCCTGTCCTCACAAACGCCCTGCAAATCTAAAATGACCCCAAACGAAGAGGTCATTTGAAAATGAATAAAACGTACACACACAGCACATGCAAAGCCCCGAGGGGGCCAGGCAGCTACTGAGGAACAACGCTGGCGTCCCCACTGACGGCAACAGCGGCGGCCTCTCTCGTGCCGCCCATCGCACTCACGACAACCCCGTGTGGGAGAGAGGACTGGGAGCCCCGTTTCACAGACACGGGCATGAAGGCGCGGGAACTCACACAAAGCACGACCCTCGAGAGTGACAGACGGGCTGGCCCCTGGGCAAGCGACCTGTGTGGCACATGGGCCCCACGTGTGGTCTAACTCTGCCGTCACTATCTGGAAATTCTGTAGGAGCTTTGGGGGGGGGCCTCACGTTTTCATGTTGCATGTGGCCCTGCCAGTCTGGTGGCCAGTCTGGTGACCGAGCGCATCTCCACGGGGGCCCTGTCGGGTCCCAGGGCGGGTGCCCCATGCAGTGCCTCCAAAAGGTCGCTGGTGGAAGCTCCATGGACAGTACGGGGTGAGCGTTCCTGGTGGGGCAGGGGTGGAGTTTGGGGGGGCACATCAGTGGGTGGGTGTGGCTGTAGCAGACCTCTGGGCGCAGAGCAGGGAGGGGACGACCCCTTCCCAGCAGAGGCAGCACACCAGCCACCCCCCCCAGCGGCCTGCTCCGTTCGGAGACCTCCTGGTCAGACCGACATTCTCCAGCTCCCCGGCCGCCCGAGTGCATTTCCAGATGAGGCCGAGGCCCGCACCAGCGGCGGGCACGGAGCTGCACGTTCCTCACCCCCGAGCGGGTTCCCCGTGGACCCCTCGGAGCCGTGGCCGGCTCCACGGCGGGAGGCCAGAACCAGCACCGGTTAGCTCCGGGAAGCAGAGGGCGCACACGGACGCCATTGGCCGTGTCGTCAGGGTCCCTAAACTGCAAGGCTGTTCTTCACTAAATACAGAAGCCATTGGGGCAAAAACAGGGGCCCACACCAGAGCCCACAGGTCAGAAGGAGCCACCCACAGGCCCAGCCCCAGTCCCTGCCCAGCCTCTCGGTGGTGGGCGGGGGGGGCTCTTCCCCAGGGCCGAGCAGCTGCCTCTGGGCAGCTGGAGGAACCCGCTCCAGAGGCAAGGCCCAGCTATGTCCTGAGCCCCTTCTGCCCTGCCCTGGGGATCTGGGCAGCCTTGGGAGCTTCTTCTCCAGTGGCCCTTTCCTCACTCAGGTGAGCACAGGGCTCCCATCCGGGCCCACGGACCTGCCAGGTCTATGCTTCACCACGTGACACCACAGGCAGGCCAGCTGTGAGCCTCACTGCAATGATTCCACCCCCGAGGCCTCGTCCTTCACCGAAGGCCCGGCGCACATTGGGGGGGCCCTGGCCCATGAGGCTCCAGTGCTGCCCAGTGTGAGTGGGACAGTTTATCCTGAGGCCCTGGGCGGGGAGCAGGGGTGGCTCTCAAGGTTGGGGAAGTAGCAAGGTCGGCTGAGAGGGAGGGAAAGGAGGAGAGGCAGAGGGCACAGAGCGCAGTGGGGACAGGCGGAGCTGTGGAGAGAAGGGGAGATGGGAGAGGAGACCGGGGCGGCGAGAGAGAAAGCAGAATCAGGAGAGAAAAGTGGGAGAGGAAGGGAGAGACGCTGAGAAGGGTGGGTTCAGAAAGAGAGGAAACCCAGGGAACCGAGGGCCAGGGTGGGGAGGAGAGAGGGACGGTGGACACAGAGGGATAAGGAAGGAGAAGAAGCGGGGAAGCAAGAGGAGAGGTGGGGGGGGCCGAGGGCCCCGAGGGAAGAGCGGAGGGGCCTGCACTGGGGTGTTGGGGAGCGGTGGGGGGTGGCGGTGCGGCGGAGGCTGGGGACAAGGACACAGAGGTGAGGGGACTGGGGGGCCCGGGGTGCGTCGGCCCACGGGTTCGAGGCCTGTCTGAACCCCAGCCAAGTCACTGTGTCTGGCAAGGACATGAGGGAAACACCATATGCCAACCACATCCCTTTGTCAAGAAGTGCTGCTCCCCAGGGACAAAGGCCATCCAAGAAGCCAGGTCGGTCTTTGTGGAATGGCCTCCATCTGGCCTTAGGGGCAGCCCTCCGCTCCGTCCTCAGTGACTCGGGCCTCCTGGAAACCCTGGCCTAGCCCTCCCCTCAGGGCCTAGCTGCTGCCTGCACGGGCGCCGAGACCCCTGTCTGGCTGCAAAGAGAGAAAAGGCCCTGGAGACGGCCCCACGGCAGCCCCGCCCCACCGGCAGGGCCCGTCCACGTCACACACACACCCGTGCCCCCTAGGCCTCGTACAGCAGCTGCCATGCGGGGGTGTTTCATCAACACACGCCAGGTCATGGACCTGGGGCCCCCTGCCCCCCGGGGGGGGTGATCTCATTCAGCCTCAGGGCCACAGCCACTGGCTCCACTCCGGACGCCCCCCACCCACCCCCAAACCCCACCCTGAAACCTCCAACCGGGGCTCCACCCGCAAATGCACCCGCATGGACTCTCTCCGTCCACACAGCAGCTGGGGAGAATCTCCGGGGAATAATGCTGCGTCAGGAAAGCCGGTCCTGAAAGGTTACACGTTGTTGTGTGATTCCATTTACAGAGCATTTGTGAGGCAGCCCGGTTCTAGGAGATGGAGGGCAGACGAGCGGTTGCCAGAGGTTGGGCCAAAGAGGAGACGCCACCTAAATACAATGAAACTGTAGAGAACCGATGCAACTGACCAGAACTTAAGCCCCACACCAATGAGAGCCAGCGGAAGTGGGGAGACCTGGACTGAGAACAATGGATGGCACCCCTGTCCACACCCTGGCCATAAGATGGTCCCACAGCTTTGCAGGGTGTTACCACCGGAGCGACTGGGCAAAGTACACAAGGAACCCCTTTGTGTTATTTCTTATAACTGCATGTGCACCCACAGTGATCTCAGTAAAGAATTTCGAGCGAACACACACACAGAACAGACCATGCGTCCCCACCTCCACCCTGGCCACCCTGGCCACCCTGGCCACCCTGGCCCGGGCCATCCCAGCAGTTCGAACCTCCCAACCTCCACCCTCACACTCGCAGCACCTCCCCCCTCTCTCCACACCTGCCAAGGCCAAATCCAGGCGCCGGCCCACACCAGCTCCCTTTGCTCCCCCGCCCGCCCCGGACCTCAGGCCCCAGCACACCACCTGGTCAGGGCCCCAGGCACCTGCATACCTTCCTCCCTCCCACCACCTGGTCAGGGCCCCAGGCACCTGCATACCTTCCTCCCTCCCTGGCGCCAGCCACCACGTGCTGGAGCTTCCAGCCTTCCCTAAACCGCTCTCCCCGCCCCGCCCCGCCCCGCCCGGCTTTGCTTGTCTCCCTCCCCGGGGCACACTGCGAATTCCACCGGCCCGGGGCCGGGCTGTCTCTGCTGCCAGAGGGCAGGGACGGTCTCCTTCCTTCCTGGGTTTCCAGATAAGCAGCTCCCGGCTCACACACAGGAGGGGCTATGTGCCGACTGAGGGAAGGCTTGCAGGAATGAACGGGAAAAGCCAGGTGGATGGCTCTGTGGCATCCCAGGAGTTAAACCAGCCCAGGGGTGGGGGGAGAAAGAGGTAAAGGGCCAGGGTCACACAAGTGGCAGCTCCTGGAACAGCCAAGGAGAACATGAAGGAGAGTGTGTGTGGGGGGCGGTGGGGAAAGAGGAGATGAGGGAGGCGGTGTGCACAAGGGGGATGGGCAGGGCTGTCTGCAGACTCAAGACCCCAAGGTTTCCAGGAGCAAAACCCCAAGGCACGAAGGGGAAGCAGAAGCCCAGGATGGTGCCCTACAGGCCAAGCCATGCTTCCCACCGCCCCCTGCCCCTGCCATGCTCCCAAAAGAACCGGACGCACATGGGGTGGGATGGAGGCTGAGCTCACCTCCTGGGGTCTCCCCGGGGACCAGGGGCCAAGCCTTAGGGGCTTCCCCGCATCTGCCCATCCACACACCCCTCCCTACACGGGGCTCACGCAGCTTCGGGGAATGAGGGTAGGAGTCGCAGTGGGAGTGGCAGAGGCCCTCAGATTTGAACTTGTGACGCCCCCCGCTCAAGGGCCCACATGGAGCTACCAGCACAGAGAGCAGGGTCCCTTCACCCCGCACAGTAAATTGTGTCCAATTTCCAAATCCCTCAGATGGCAGCAGAACCCCGCTCTGGCCATTTGACCTTGGCCAGCTTCACCCCTCGGGGCCTTGACTTTGCCATGTGGGAGCAGGCCTGGGTGTTAAGCCCACGGAGCGAGTGGCAGCGTGCTTAGAACACAGTAAGTGCCGAGGGAGTGCTGGCTGATTTCATGATTATTACAGCCCCCTGAATTCATATTCGTTTTAAATGCCATCATTAGCCTGCAAACAGCCCAAGTGTACAATTTCATGACACTGCGTATTTAGTATTAAATGCATTCAGTTCCAAACCAGGAACGTTTAAACCAAATCCCAATTGCGGGAGCCAATTCTAAACAGTGCTCTAATTTTTAATTACAAGGAGCCTCAAAAATTAAGTGCCAGGACGTTTCCCAGCCACCGAGGGGGGGGAGCTCCTCTACCAATGAGGGTGCGTGGCTCACAGTAGGTGCTCAGTAAGCGCCTGCCAGCCTGGGCAGCAAGCCGGCCTGGGCAGCCTGCCCCTCGGGCAGCCTGTGGCCTCCCCTTTCCCTCCCCGTGATGACCGCGGTCACCTGGGCCCCTCGAGGACACCCCCCCCCCTCACACACACACACACACACACACACACAGGTGGGCCACTGCCCGAGGCCTCTGGAGCCAGGCCCAGACCAAGGAAGAGCTGCCGGACTCGGGAAAGGACGAGGCAGGCCCAGGGCCACAGTGCTGAGGCACCCCCACCCGGACCACCGTGGGCGCCTGTGGACCGGCGCTCAGCGGTGTCCGGCCCCGAAGAGGCCCGCCCCCGCCCCTCACTGCCCGGAGGAGGAGCCCCCGCAGTGCCCCGCTGCGGCCGCCTTCCCGGGTTAATTATTAGGACTCTCCGAGTAACGGGAACTTTGGCCCTGACTTCAGGTCTGGCGATGTGACAAGGCACCTGGATGAATTTACTGCTTAATGAGACGTGGTTTATTTTCCCAGCAGAAGGTTGACCGTGGATGGCACCAAGGGCTCTCCGGGCTCCGTGGGCATCAAGAGGATCCCACCGGCTCCGGGCGCCCCCAGCGCAGCTGCAGGCCTCGCGCAGGCGTCTGCAGTAACCAAGGGCCCGCCTCCGTGCATCGCCTCGCAGTGCATCGCGTCGCCGCGGAGCCTGCGTGGCGGATGGAGACTGCCCGTCCTCCGCCGTGTGACCCCGTGTCCAGCGGGTGCTGCACATTGGGCCGCGCTGCGACCTCCCACAGTCCGCTCCTCGCCTGTGTCCGCCACTTCCCTGACCTCTCTCCTGTTCCGGCACGTGCAGGAGTCGGCAGCGCACACCTGCCAACCTCACCTGCCTGCTGAGTTACCTCCTGCGAGCCACAGGCAGGGGCCCGGCGTCATCATTTCTTCATCCTTTGGTGCGGATTCGCGGCTCCCACACATCAACACTCACTGCGCACTAGGTGTGTCACTGCGGGACCCCCTTCCGGACGCGCTATGTCCATCAAGGACACCAGGGCACTGAGAAGGATGGAGCCCCCGGCCAGTGGACACAGAGCGGACTCAGACAGGATCATCCCGCCATGTCACACAGGTGGGTGGCCCACTTGGGCCCACAGCCGTTCTCTTCCCCCCTGAGGAGGGAAGAGGCCTGGTGAGACCCCTGAGGGGGATGTAAGAGATACAGGGGGAAGGACAGGAGGGAGTGCGGGGCAGGGGGACCATGAGGCTTTGTGACGGTGTGTGACCCAAGGAGAGACACAGGGAGGCACAGAGAGGCACAGAGAGAGACCCAGAGACACAGGGACGGAAACAGAGACAGGCAGACGAAGGACTCAGGAACGGGGACCCAGACAGACACACCATGACAGAGAGGCACAGACAGAGATGGGAAGTGGCCGCAGCCCTGAGTGGCCCCCAGTGTGTCAGGTGACACATGGTCCACGTGATGGGGAGGACGTGGAAAAGGGACACTTGGAGAGGGACCTCGGTGCCCCTGGGACCTGCCCCTGAAGGCCCGGCATCACCCGGGATGTGTCCTCGGGCAGGGCCTCTGCCGAGGGGTCCCCCATGAGCGACCACCTCCACCAGGCTGGCCTCGGTCCTGCGTGAGCGGCAGTGCAGGCTCAGGGAGGAGCAGGCTGCCTGTCCCATCCGGCTCCCACTGGCAGGAGTGCCGCACAAGCCCACGGGGGCAGGGGTGGACCACCAGCTTCTCCAAAGGGAGCTTTCTACGGAGCGATGCCCGCCGATACTCGCTGAGCACCTGCCGGGGCATCGAGCTGCTCCTCTTCCCCCTCCCCCGACTGCGGGCAAGTGACTCCCGCTCTGTCTGCCTCAGGTTGCCCGTGTAGGATGGGGGCAGGGACGGCAGAACCCCACTGCTGAGTCAGTGAGGACAGAGGTCACACCCGTGCCCACCAGGCCTGCACGGGGACCCACCTGCACTGCGACCCATCTGGCCAGAGTGAGCTCACTGAGCCACTTGGGGTCAGAGGCCCTGCTTCCCAACTCCCCCAGTGTGCCCAGAGCAGCTGCGGGGATGCGGAGGGCCGGGGTGCAGCCTGCACAGGTACCCAGGCGCACAGCCACGAGCAGGCCTGGGCGGCCCAGGTCCGCAGTTCGGAGTCCAGCCCTGCCTGCCCAGCACGGCCCCCACTTGAGTCATACAGGCCGGTGCCCACCGCTATGCGATCCGCTCCCTCCCTCCCCTCCTCCTCCCCCACCCTCGGCAAATAGGCACTGGGCCCACGCCCAGGCCAGGTACCCCGCTAGGCACTGACTCACCCCAGATCTTCGCTGAGACAGAGACGGATGCTGTGAGCCAAGAGGCCCCCTGAGATCTCCAGGAGCCTCTCCGATTTGTCTTCAAAATCTACTGATTTCACATAAAAATCTACGCCCGCAACCTCTTTTATAAAGAAAGGCAAGCACAGGCCTTTCTGAACCTTTATTCCTGGCTGGAGTGGAGGGCACCTGCCACTTACGTTGGCCGCAGTCCCCACCCAGCCCCTCTGCCTCTTGGGGCCCTGTGCACCCGTGGTGAGCACTTGGATTTTGACCCCGGGGACATGATGCATGTGGGGCTGTGGGACCAGGTATGGCAATGCCTGGCCGGCTCAGGTAAAGTGTCTGACTTCTGTGTGCCTCAGTTTCCCATCTGCAGAGGGGGGAGGGGACAGCGAGCATCTGTGTAACTGGTGGGCATGAAAACAAACCAACCTAGGGCAGGGAAAGTGCCAGAAAATCAGGCTGCCTGTGTCGCTATAACCAGCGAGTCAAAGATGAAAGAACCCTGTACCTGCTCCTGAGAAAGTCTCCTCTGGGGGAAACATGGGTGAAAACAAGTGGCTCCCAGGGGTGCTGTGTCAACAGGGGGATGAACGGGCATTGGGAGGCCAGAGGGATGGGTGCCTGGTGAATCCAGGTGCCTTCCTGGAGGTGGTACCATGCCTTGGCCTTGAACAATGAATAAACTCTACCAGGAAGGGAGCAGGAAGGGTATTCTAGGCAGGGGACCAGCCTATGCAAAGGCCACAGACAGTGTCCACCAGCCCCAGGGAAGGCAAGAGCGTGGACTGAGGACGCTGGTGTCACAGTGACGCCCCCAATGGCGACAGTGTTTGAAAAGGGTCCATTGACCGTGTCCCACCAACCAGGGAGAGGCTGGCAAGCTTCCACGCGGGCCTCAACAAACAGCGCCCCCAAATAAAAATGCTCCCCTGTCGAAAGGAGCTTCCTCTGCACACACCCTCCAACCCTCAACAAGAATGCAATGTTTGAAAAGGGAAATCTGGTTCCCAAACCGGCCGGCCGGGGAGCCCTCGGTCCCTCCCTGCCCGGGGAACATGGAAGGCCCAGCCGAACAGCACCGTTCAGGTGTGAGTGCGGAGTGACTCCCTGGGAGCCAGCTGGGGGGTGGGGAGCTGCTGAGGAGGGGCTGGGCACCAGCGCCACTCTCGGCCCTCCGCTGTCGCCTTAATATTTGCCATCTGCTTATGTTGCATTTTTGCCGCAAGGGATGACGGGGGCAGAAGGAGAAGGAGAGGCCGGTTCGGGGCCGGGAGAAGGCGCCGTGGAACCTCGGCGGCCTTCTTCGCGTTGGTGCCTCGCAGGCCTCCACCACCAGCTAAAGCCCCGGCCGAGCCTGGCTCCTCCCGGGACTCTCCCCCCAGGGGGGACTGGGCAGAGGGAGGGGGCGGCGGCCCAGCGGGGCTGAGCCTGCCTCCTTCCCTCCCCTCCCGGGGGGGAGCGAGCTGGGGGGAGGCACTGAGGGGGAGGGGAGGAGACGCCAAACCTGGCGCTGAGGACTCCTGCAGGCCGCCCGGGGCATGGCAGCTCCGCCCACAGCCTCCATTACCTCTAAGCCCAAGAGGCAGCCCCAAGCCGCAGGGAGAGAGGAAGGCGTGGACACTCCATCCCAGCCCTCCACCGGCTGGAAGTGGCCTGGGGAGAAATCTGGGGAGGCCATCCAGGGCCCGGGAAGCTGTAAGAGCGTCTCCCGATTCCGATCTACTGCACACCTACTATGTGCTCACCCTGGGCAGGAAACAAATGCCCACAGGGAGGAACCGAGAGCGGGTAACTCGGGCCAGATGGCGGGCGGCTGGGAAGGGGTGCTGTTCGGGCCCCAGACCTCTGCTTTTTCGGGAGATGCCAGATGTACGGATTCTTACAAAACACTTCTTTTAGCCGCTGGAAACGAATTCCAATTAAATGCACACATATTCCAAGCTGGCCCACGGATACATGTTCACGGGGCAGACTGGGCTCAAGGATTTCCAGTCGGTGACTCGCTCCTGCCTCTGAGAAGATGGCAGAGGGAGGGGAGAGACACTCCAAAGACAGCCCCAGCTGGGTCAAAGCCCGGATCCGCCACTTAGGCTGTGTGACCCTGGGCCAGTGACCAGCCGGCTCTGAGCCTCTGGTGGCTTCCTGGGGGCCTGGAAGAACCACACCTCTCTCCGGGGTTGGCATGGGAAGCTGACACAGGCGCAGGCAACAGTAGATGCTCAATAAACCTGCGGGCTGCCAGTCATGCTGTGCAGAGAGAGGAAGGGGATGTCTCTCCGCCCTCGCCTGGCCCCAGATGCCCCTGAAGGGGGTGGGGGGCCCAGGGGGTGCGGACCATTAGCCTAAAATCCAGAGCCGGGGAGGGCACTGGGCTGGGGGTGACGCACAGGTGCAACAGATGTCTCCCCGTGTTCAACATGCAGGCAAAGCAAAACAGATGCACAGCTTCTTCCCCCAAAGAGGAAAATGTGGCTCTTCCCCCATTTCTCTAAGGCTGCTGGGGGCCACGTCCGGCCCTTTAGAGGAAGCCTGGGCTCTGCAATTCGCCCCAGTCCCCACCACTCCTGACTGTTCACACCTGGCAGGCACACTCATTTTCGTTATCGGGTTTCCCTGTGCGGGGATCGGGGGGGCCCTGGGCAGGCCCAAGTCGGGGTGGGCCACCAGCCCCCAGGCAGCCTGGCCCCACAAGGGTGTCGGGATCTGGCCCTGAGCGGTTTGCTGTTACCCAAAGAGCCTTCCTTGGAAAGCACCACGCTCTCATCCATCGGAAAATTAATCAAAATGACACCTCTTGTGAACAAGATGTTTTGGCTCAGCAGAAAACAAACAGTGCTTTACAACACATTACGGAGGCTGCGCCGAGCCCCCGGGGGCACGCGCGGCCAGGGGAAGGCCAGGCGCCGTTAGCAGCACACCTGTGGCGGCCACGGGCCAGCACTGGGCCTGGGCTCAGGGGACAGGACACAGTGACACCAGACATGGTCTCCCCTGCCTTTCCGAGGTCCGGGCTCCCGTGACTGTAGCTGCATCTCACGCTTGCACGTCTGCAAACGACCTCCAGACGCCCTGGGCCCTCTGTGGGCAGGCGCCTCCTCTACGTACAGGGTCTCGGGACCCAGCACCAGCCCCCCAAGTCCAGGAGACCTGGGGCCCTCACCTGGAGCCTCATTCCTCTCTTCCTCTCGGACAAGGGCCCCGAGAGCTCAGGGCGCAGGGTGCAGGGTGCGTTTCCCGGCTGAGGAGCTGAACTCTGGAACCTGGAGAGTGCCCGGGCCCTGCTCCAACCCGCGCTCCAGTCTCAGCCAGACATCGCGACCCCGAATGCCAGAGCTCAGGGCAGAGAACTCGGCCTGGAAATTTCTGCAGGCGAGTCGAATTTGACCGAGTCACTCCCCTCCTACCACCCCTTCCGTGGCTTCCCATCGCCCTTAGAATAGTTCTAAACTCCTCTGTGTGGCCTGAGGCCCTGCTCACTCCACCACGCACCCCGACTTCTTGCTCCTCCTCAAGCCGCATGCATTGGGGGGGGTCCCACTTTAGAGCCTTGTGCTGGGGTCCTCTCGGCTGGGAGTGCCCTCTATTCCGGCCTCGGACTGACTTCTCTCATGATGTAGGTCTCAGCCGACAGGGCCCTTCCTCCAAGGCCACCACTGACCACCCCCCTCCACAGCACGCCACGGCCCCCTTTAGAAACAATGACCTTCTGAGTTTGCTTAGGACTCAGCCCTTGTCTGTATTCACCCACTAAACACAAGCTCCCTGAGGGCAGAGTTCACAGCTCACGCCCCAGAAAGTCTGGGGTGCTGTGAAGAATGGGGGTTCATGAGCTCAGGCCCAGCTGCGTGACCTCGGGCAGCCTCCCTGTCCTCGCCTGGAAAATGGGGAGCGTAGCAGCCCCTGCCCAGTGGGGGCTGAGTTGAGAATGGTGCCTGGCCCTGCAGGGCTGGCTCTGCGTCCCCACACCATGACCCCTGCTCCCGCCCGGTGACAAAGGGGTCTGCCTGGCACGGGGACCTTATTTCTGAGCGCAGCTGGCTTTTCAGCCCTGCCAGCGCTCAGAGCCCTCCTTGGAGACTCCTGGGGTCCTCTTCTTCCTTCTTATTCCTGCTGCTTTGCTGGAGGCAGAGTCTGTCACTTTGCGCTGAATCCAAACCACGTCACAGGGCGGTGTCCCTGTCAGCTAACCGACAGGTTAGCTCCGCGAGGCTGACAGTGGCTCTGCCCCCGGCCCCCGGCCACACAGCTAAAAAATGCCGCAGAGAACGAGAGGTACAATTCTTAGTGAAAACCTTGGAGTGTCCTGGCTGGCGTAGCTCAGTGGATTGAGTGTGGGCTGTGAACCAAAGCATCACAGGTTCGATTCCCAGTCAGGGCACATGCCTGGGTTGCAGGCCACGGCCCCCAGCAACTGCACATTGATGTTTCTCTCCCTCTCTCTCTCTCTCTCTCTCTCTCCCCCCCTTCCTTCCTTCCCTCTCTAAAAATAAAATCTTTAAAAAAACAAACAAAAAAAACCTTTCGCTTTCTGTAGTGCATGGAAATTGGGACTTTTACACCATGAACACACACTGTAGCAGGAAAACACGTGCATTTCTGTGCCTGGATGTCAAAGTCCAGGGATGCCAGGCCGGCCCTAGGCCTGTGGACGGACTGCAGCCTCTTGGGCAGCTCGACTCAAGGTCCAAGGCCTGGGCTTCAGGGGGGCTTGCTGGGAGGTGGTATTCCTGCCTTCCTGGGCCTCCCCCGTCAAGGTACCTGGGGCCAGGCCAGCCCAGGTTACAGCCAGCACCCAGTCACATGGGCCCCTGGGGCTGGGGCAGAGGGGTAGGGACACAGCTGCCCAGCCCAGCTGCCCAGCCCAGCTGCCCCCGCACCCTCTCTGCAGAGTGAGGAAGAAGATGGAGGAAGGAGACAAGGAGAGGAGGTGGGGCCAGGAAAGTTAGAAAAAGCGAGGACCATTTTCTCCCTGTCCCCTCCAAAAGACCCCTGCCCAGCTCCAGGGTCCAGGCTGAGCGCCCTCCCTCCTGGGCCCCACGGGAAAGGCCATGGGAAACAGCAACGAGTATCGCCCCACGGGGACAGGACCCCTCGCCGGCATGCCCACGGTCCAGACAAGGCTCAAGAGTCCCTGCCCCTCACCAGCCTCTGCTCCTCGGGACCCTGGAGGGCGGACGGGGCGGGAGGCGGAGTCTGGGCTGCGAGGAGCAGCTCTCACTACCTACCGCAGGGTGAGGGGCCGGTGTGGGCTCCGGGGGGCCGGCAGCGGTCACGGAAGGGCAGTGCACACCATGAGCACACACTGGGGGGGCCTGACTCCGGACAGCGTGGGGTCCTGGCCTGAGGGGATCCCGATGGGAGAAAGGGAGGTCATCCGGGGGGCACCCTGTGAGGACGCCACCCCCCTGACTGGTTCTGGTGGTCAGAACCAGGTCCAGAAAGGCCTGGCAGAGCCAAGCAGTGCAGAGCGCTGGCCCGGGTCCAGGTCCCGCAGGCTCCCAGCTCCACCACTTCTGGGTGCGCAAGCCACCCGACCCTTCGTGCCTCGGTTTTCCCATCTGTGAACTAGGGACGATGACCAGACCCGCCTCCCGAGGTGGGGTGTGAGGTCCCTGCAGAGTCCGGGCGCCCAACACAAGTTGTGACGACCATCATTCTAGAAGGCCCCTCAACCTGCACCCTAGAAACCCTTGGGCCCGCACGTGTGTGTGTGTGTGTGTGTGTGTGCGCCCGCGCGCTGCTCACTGGCACTGCCTGCCCCAGACACAGCCCTCCTGGGGCCAAGATCAACATGCTGGGGGTGCAGAATGACTCACCACCCCCGGGCTGCGACAAGTTTCCTGGAACAAGTCACCACAGGTAGGCCTGGGGGGCCCTGAGTCTGGCACAGATGAGGAGGTGCAGGTCCCAGCATGCTCAGCCACACCCCGGTGGGATCCTGCTGCAGGAGCGTGCGAGGAAACCCCCCCTCCCCCCCCACACACATTTCCGAGCCACAGGGGCCTGAGTTCAAACCCCACCACAGACCACATGCCTTTCCTTCTCCAGGCTTTGGCCTCTGCCTCTAAATGGGGTCACCAGTGCCAACCACTCAGGGACAACTGTGCAGATGACAGAAACAGAACGCGAAGTGCAGAGACTGAGGGCCCAGCGAGCCATGGGCAGTCGAGGGACTGGAGCCACTGAGGGGCAAAGCACTATGTGTCTGGGCATTCCTGGTCACCCAGGGAGTTACTGTAACTCCAGAAGGGGAAAAACGGAGCAGCTTATGAGTTCATTGTCACTGGAAGGCAGAAAAAGACGGCGGCTGTCTCGAGAGGGGGAAATCCCCAAGAGCTTCTCAGAAGAGGTGGCATTAACTTGGATTTTAAAGGATTAATAGGAGTTCCTGACTGGGAGATCTGTGAGGCCATGCCTAGCTGTCACTGGCCTTGGGCAAGTCATTCACCTGGAGGGGGCAGGTGAGCAGCCCGGGTGTCGGGCAGGTGGGAGACAAGACGGGGCAGTGGGGGCCTGCCAGGGACTGGAGAGCGAATGCCTCATCAGGCGTCCCAAGTCACGTGGTTTAGGTAACATTGCCTGGCCAGACAGAAGGAGTCCACGTGAGCCAAACTCTGTCCCCGGGCTGCAAGGCTGCAGCCCCTGACACTTTGCACACTCGAGTTTCCTCACCTGTCAGAGGAGGGTAGCGTTAATCAGTAACGCCCAGCGCGCACCAGGACCCGCAAAGGTAAACGAGTGACGCACATGAAGTGCCCGACGCCGTGCCCGGGACACTGCACACACTCAACACTCGAACCTTCGTGGTAACACACAGCAGAGATGCGGGGTCAGGCAGGTGGGACGGGGGAACCAAGGCGCGGAGGGAGACCCACACGGGCCTCAAAGAACAGTGAGAGACCCCACCACCGGGGCAGGGCGGGGCAGCTGGCTGGCTAGACACCTTGTCCTTGTCACACCAGGCCGTGTGGCCTCAGGGGAGTCCCTCCACGTCCCTGAGCTTCAGTCTCCTCGTCCAAAAGGGGGGGTGATGATAAAGGCACCTCCTTCCACTGGCGTGTGAACTGGACCCCATGCAGCACAGCACGTGAAGCACCCAGAACAGACCCAACAGGGACCGCGGTTATAACGATCAGAGCCAGCCAAGGGCGGGGCTTCTCACTCTCGGCACCGCGCGCATTGAGAACCCTCCGCGGTGCGGAGCGCAGCCGAGCATTTAATAGCATCCGTGAGTTCTACCCATTAGCACCCCACCCACAGGACCACCCTGCTCAGCAAACAGCAGGCGCTCAATCAATGGTGGATGAATAAGCAAGAGGTCACAGCAACGAAGCTCCAAGCTCAGAGCAAGAAGAGGGACCTCAGGGAGCAACTGAGACCCCCAGCCACCTGGGCCGGCCCTCCCCGGGGCCAGCCAGACACGGTTTCCTGTCTGCAGAAATGAGACATGCCCTCTGACCTCCCACTTCCTGAGCCCCTCTCCCACTTCGGGGTCTGGGAGGAGGAGGGCGGTGGGGAGATACTCACGTTCCTGAAGGAGGGGAGCCCCCTGGAGCCCAGCCACCTCCACCCCGGCAGGGCCTGGGGGAAGGCCCCGTGGTCCCGCTCGGCCCGGAGCACGTGGTCTTCCAGGAAGGAGACGTGGTGTGCCACCATCTTGACAAAGGCCTGCGGGGGGAGGGGAGAGCGGGGATGCCACACCTGCCCGGTCCATGCCTGACGGCTCTCCCTGGGCCCCGGAGAGGCCGGACCCTCGATCACGGCCACCAGCAGGCAGGCTCCTGGAGAGGTCAGGCCCGCCGCTGGGGACGCAGATGAGGACAGTGACAGCTCCCACTGCTAGCCAGGGGTGGCCAAGCCCTCGGTGTGTCCCCCCATGCTCTCCCCACAGGGGCCCTGTTTTTAGCCTCTGTTTTACCGGGGAGGGGCACCAAGGCTCAGAGAGGTTGGGTCACCTGCCCAGAGTCACACAGCTGTCCCCAGGCCTCACTCTCCTTCCCCAGGGCCTTTGCACCAGCTCCCTCCGTGCCACAGGACCCTTCCCTCCGTTCTGGGTGGGACACGTGCTGCTCATCTATCTAGCCCTGGACCGACTGTCCCCTCCCCAGAGAGACCTCCCCTGACCGTCCCTGCGGTAACACAGCCCCCGAGCCACTGGGGAGCCACCCATGTTCTGAGCCCGCCTCGCCCCCTGGACTCCTTGTCCACTCACAGACCAGCTTCCTCCAGAACGCGAGTCCTGAAAGAGCAGGTGCTGAGTCGGTGTTGCGCACAGGCCAAGGCCGCGCCTGGCCAGCCGGAAGGGGCTCCGCTGCATGGCAAAGGCATGGAGGCACGTGTGTGTGAATGAATGCGCCGATGCGTCCTCAGCAGAAACACACGGGGTGAGCCCAGGATGGTGCTGCTGCCCGCCCTGGGCTTCTGGCAGGGGCAGCGCTGAACAGCTGAACAAGCCACATGGGATGTGCGTGTGCGTGCATACGTGTGCATGTATGTGCAGGTGCAGTGCGAGGGACCAGGGGCCACAGGCCGGAAGCTGCCCGGCCAGGGCTCCAGCCCTCGAGCTTGGAGGCCTCGCCTGGACAGCACATCTGGTTGTGAAACAGAAGAAAGTCCCGCGGGCCCTTCCTCCAGCCGATTCCAATTTTACGCTCCTTGCCCTAATACCAGGCTGGCGGGGAGGGAGGCCATGCCGAGGAATGTGGGCTCGTGAGGTCGGACCCGCCTCCCGAGCGCCTGCCAGGGAGAGGCCGAACCTGGGCCACCCCAGCCTGCAGCCGACCGAGGGGGACACGCAAGCACCCATGTGGTCGGGGGCTGGGGGACAGAGAAAGCGTGACAGCTGATCACAGCCACCTTGGCGGCTGGTTATGGAGTATGGGTGACTCAACTTCTCTGTGTTTTTTTCTATACATTGAAAATGTGTAACTTTTATTATCAAGAGGGAGGGAGGAAGGCAGGGAAGGAGGGAAGGAAAGAGAGAGAGAGAAGGAGGGAGGGAGGGAGGGAAGGAAGGAAGGAAGGGAAGAAGGGGGGGAGGGAGGAAGGGAAGGAGAGAGGGAGGAAGGGAGGGGAGAGAAAGCCCCATTGTTTTAAAGTATACTTGTGACTTCCAGCGTTTCTGGCAAAGGCCCCAGCTTCAGAGCAAGTCCCTGCCCAACAAGTGCCACCACTCAGCCCCGAGCAGCAGTCGGGAGCTCAGACCTTTGCGGTACCAGCTCCACCACTCCCTAGCTGTGTGACCTTGGCCAAAGCACGTCCCCTCTCTGTGCCGCAGCTGCTTTTCTATAAAACGGGACTGACAACAGGACCTTCCTCCCGGGGCTGCCGAGTTCTTACTGAGAAAGCGCCATGAGTCCCTGGCTCAGAGCAGGGGCTCAATAAACATTAGTTTTTATGATTAAAACTGTTAAAGGGCCAAGTTCTGGCCTGAGAGGTCACCTCACGCTTCCCAAGCTCCCCCCGACCCAGCCCGGTGGGTCACACTGATCTGAGAACTGGGTGGTCTTGGGCTCCTGGCAGCCCCGGGGGCCCGTGGCCGGCTGGGCAGAGTGGTGAGTGTGCAGCCCTCACGGATTCGGCCTCTCTCAGCCTGTGGGTGACGGCCACCGTGACAGCTTGTCCTCACCGAGCACCTAGACGTGCCAGGCGCTGGCCTGACAAGGACCCTGGAGGGACAAATGGCACAGTCCCGATTCACAGAGGAGGAGAGAGCTGCGGCCCAGGCGGTACCTCTGAGTCACCCTCGGTAATTGGGGTCAGCAGAACCGTGGCCCCCAAAACATGTCCACGGCCTGATGCCTGGACCTGGAAACATGCTACCTGACATGACAAAAGGGACTTTGCAGGTGTGACGAGGGCTCCCGCACGGGGGCAATGATCTGGCTGACCCAGGTGGGTTGGGGTGAGCCCAGGGGCCTGCAGAGAGGGAAGTGGGGGGCCTGAATAAGGCAGAGACTGGAGACGCTAGGCGGTGGGCTCCGCACACCGAGGGCGGGGCCGTGAGCCAAGAAATGCAGGCGGCTCCTAGAGGCTGAACGTGGCAAAGACGACGTGGATTCGCCCCCGGGGCCTCCAAAGGAAGCCTGTTGACACCCCCACTGTAGCCCGTGAGATGCATGCTGGGCTCCTGGAGTTATAAGACAATGAACCCACATTTTAAGCCACCAATTTGTGGTGGTGGCAACAGGAAACTGCTAAGGTAACGCCATGTCGCCCTGCCTCTCCTGCTAGAATATGGCCGGGACTACTATGCCTGCCTTTCTCCCTCCAAGTGGTGCACAGTAGGCCCGCAAGGAACATCAGTGAACCAGATGCTAAGGGAAGAATCGGGCTTGACAGCTGGGCCAACCCGGGCAAGGCAAGAACCGGGGCTGCAAACCTTCGTTTTTTTTCCCCCCCTTTCTCCAACATGAGGAATAAAATTCAAATGAATCAGCTATTCCAAGGGCAAAGTTTTAATTATATTCTTGCCTTCTCTGCTGACAAGAATGTTAATTCTCCACCAGCTCCAGTGCTGACTGCCTCGCTCCCTCCCTCTGCAGCTCGGAGGGGCCCACGTCCCCTCCGCCCAGGTGGCCACTACTCGCCTGCACGCTCCTTCCCAGCCTCCCGGTCCTTCTCTGTGCGAGGAGCCAAGAGCCCGAGCTGGGGGCCGCAGTGCAATGCAGAGCTTGGGCTCCAGTGGACAGAAGTGGAGTGCCAGCTTCACAGAATTAGCCGTGTGACTCGGGGTCAGTGGCTTACCTCTCAGAGCGTAGGCCCCTCCTCCGGGAGATGGGACGGGGAGGGAACCAACTTGCCAGGGCAGTGAGGAGGAAAATGAGATGCTGCACAGCAGACGGGGGAGAGCAGCAGCGGCGAGGCAACAGGGCATGGTGGGGACTGCGGTGAACTAGCGAATACGTGCCTCGTCTTGGGGGTAGCTGCTACTGGCTCTACAAGACAGCCCGGGCGTTGGAAATGTTCCATTTCTCAATTTGGATCACGTGGGAGTTGACAGCCTAATGTGCAGATTTTTATATAAAGTACCCACGTTTTTTAACTAGGACACTGTCTCTAAATTGGCTGTGTCACGTTTTTTAAGCACCAGGTGAGTGCAGGCCCCCACGCCCTGCCTCGAGGCCAGGCCGGTATCTCGGAAGACAGGACGGAAGAGCCAGAACAAGCCCCCGGATCCCACCGAGCAGCTCATTGTCCTGGACACACCTCCAGCCGGTCCACTTTGGTGTAGATGCCACGGACTTCCGTCACCTTGGCCTTCAGGAGAGGGATGTCTTCCTCCAAGATCTGTGAAGTGTCGCTCCTGATCTGCAAGGACAAAACAGCTCCTCAGGCCCCCCGCCCTGTCACTGCGTCCTCCCGCCAGCCTCTGGGATCAGCTGGGCCCGAGCTGGTGGTGGCCGAGACGCTGAGTGGCACCTGCCCAGTGTCCCGGGTGGGGACCAACCCGGCCACCTCCCGGGACCCAGACCCAGCCAGGGATTATTCACCGGACTGCAGATGAATCGTTTTCCCCGCCAAACCACCACCACCACCAGCCCCAAACAAAATTCTTTCATTTCCTCACCCATCACCAGATCCCTAAACTGCAGTCGAGGTGAGCTGAGTTCTCACTGCCCTGGAATTAACAACGCTAACGAGTTAATCATTAACAGTAATGATGTTAACGGAACACACAGCTTAGGCCAGGTGCCTCGTATGGGCAGAGCCGGTGCTGTTTCCCGTGCACCATGCACCTCATTTCATGTTCGATTCCTTCGCTTAGAAGGACCCCCAAGGTGACTGTGAACCTCACGAAGCCCCTGCCCTCCCTCGCTCACTGACATTGCACACTCAGGCCCCCGTCTTCCTCAGGAGGCGAGGACCGAGCCCAGCCCTTCGGTGTGTGAGAGAGAAACCCCGTGTCCACATCGCCGTGTCCTCGGCACGCAGACGGGCCGGACGTGCCTGGCTCTCGGGTGCTACGAGACGTCCAAATCCCCGGAGGGAAGCCGGCCAAATGCTGGTTCCCAGGCCCCTCCGAGTCTGGTCTGGTTCGTCTGTGTTTTCGGCCAGGCTCCAAGGCTCTGCTGGAGTGGGTGTCTGGGGACAGTCGGAGAAACACCGGCGGGCACTCTGGGAGCTGGACTGGGGACTCGGATTGGAGTTCAAACTCAGCTCCACCCAGCGTGAGCTGTGTGACCCTGGGGAAGTCACTGTGCCTCTCTGAGCCCTCCTCTGCTTCCCTGCAGCGATGATGACGGCCCTTGCTCCTTGGAGTGCTGTGAGCACGTTTAGCAGAGGGTCTGGCATGGAGTGTGCAGGCAGCTTCTGACACGGTCCTCGCGGGTCCCCGCTCCTCAGAGACAGCCAGCCGGGGACTCAGGAGACGCAAGAACAGGAGGGGATGGGGTCTCTGGGGGGTGGGGACAGGGCCTGGGACAGGAGTGGGACGCCAAGGGAAACTGGTGAAATCGAAATCAAGTGTGGCGTTTTGTGGGTAGCAACAGATCACTAAATGGTTTTTCATCTTTTTTTTTAAGATTTATTTATTTTTAGAGAGAGGTGGAGACAGGGAGAGAAACACTGATGTGAGGGAGAAACGTCCATCGGTTGCCTCTCCTGCACACCCTGACCAGGGAGAGACCCTGCAACCCAGGCATGTGCCCTGACCAGGAATCGAACCAGCGACCTTTCACTTTGCAGGATGATGCCCCATCCACGGAGCCACACTGGTCAGGGCAGGACAAGGGTTGGTTTTTTAGTTTCAACAAAGGTACGTGGTGATGGGAGATGTTAACAAAGGGTGGGGGGGAACTCTATGTATTACCTCTGCAACTTCTCTGTAAATCTGAAACTATTCCACAACAAAGCACATACAGACGACTTAAAAACTACTGAAGTGGTTAAGTTTGGATGCGCACGCTCTCTTGAGAATCAGCAGCTGTAGCCACACGGGGCCTATGTGTCACCTCACCCCCCCCCCCCCCCCCCCCGGCATGGGAGGCTGCTCCCCCGAGGCGGGCCATCAGCTCTGGCTGCCACAGTCGCCGGCCCTCCCTGATGCCTGTCTCATCCCCTGCGCTCCAGTCCACAGGCGGCCTGGCTCCTGCAGGCCGAGACGGGGGCAAGTCCTAGATACGCCCTTCTCTCCCCAAGGCCGGATCTGCAGACGGAAGCCCAGAGCACATAGCTCACGGCAAGGTCAGAACGCAACCTGCTCTTTTCATTTATTCCTAAAGAAACTTACTGGGGCCGCATGTGAGAATCAGGAGGAATGGGTCGCGGCAACCTACAGGGGCGAGGGGACCACTGTGGATGGAGAGTCAGGGAGCACCCCTGCCTGCTCTGAATGCCGGGGAACCAGGGAGCAGGGGGGTCTGTGGCCACGCCCAAGGCCCCTCCCTGAGGGCACTTCCCTAGGAAACTGCAGGTGATAGGGAAGATCCATACCTGCCCCGGGGGCAGGCTGCGTCCTCAGGGGAAAGTAGAGGGTGGTCTTCAGGGGAAACAGACCTCCAGAAGGGGAACTGTTTGACCTTCAATGTTACTTTATAGGGGATGGAGCTGAGACAAAGGGGAAGTTCAAGGAGCCGGCCCAGGGCCACAGCGCTACTAAGTGGGCGACGGGAGACTCCAGTCCCGGCAGGTCTGCAGCCACCCCCAACACAGGAGACCCACCCACATGTCCTACCCACACAGTATCCCTGCAGAGCCAGCCCGCATCATGCCTCCAAAAAAGCAAATAACAAGAAGGAAAGCACAACCAAGTTAGGTGCCAAGAGGTACAATGAAGACTTTTCCCCTAGAAACCCAGACTTCTGGCTGCCGAACACCAGGCCACACAGAGGCCAAGTGCCACACGGCAACAAGCAGCTAGAGCTGGGTGGCAGCTGCCCCCTTTGGTTAACTGCAGTCCCCACCACTCCCTAGTGTCTCCCTGGCATGGTGTCCATGGGCACACTGTGCACTTTTCTTCTTCCAGGGGAGTCCAAGGAAAGAGACCCATTTCTGGTCGCACGCCCACCCCCTGGCACATCATCACGTCGTCACACATGTCTGCGTTTGCGTGTTTTGCACGTTGCTGCGAAGAGCGAAGAGGTGTCGGTGAGAACTCAAGACTTTTGGAGCCCCTGCCAGGACAAGCCCCGCCCCCCCAGCCAGGTTTATTGGGCTGGGGGCCTGGCAGGCCCTCGCCGCCCCCTCCCCAGCCTGTTCCCCCCTCCCCCACGGCTGGCCCCCAGAGCCCCGAAGTCTGGGCAGCGGAGGTGGGGTTATCACAGAGCAGAGACGGCTGTCCTGGATGATTCAGGGCCCCCAGGAAGGAAAGCCAAATGCACTTGACCCAGGAACACACACCAATGCCAAATGCAACTGCTGGGCGGAGGCCAACAGGAAATTTTCTCCATTTATGCGAGCGAAGGAAGAGCCTGCTGCC
Source organism: Phyllostomus discolor (assembly GCF_004126475.2). Taxonomy (NCBI): domain Eukaryota; kingdom Metazoa; phylum Chordata; class Mammalia; order Chiroptera; family Phyllostomidae; genus Phyllostomus; species Phyllostomus discolor. The sequence goes on along the minus strand of NC_040911.2, from coordinate 98,180,024 downwards.
TGCCAGGAGGTGGGCCCGAGGCCGCCGCGGTTTCAGGGGGCCTGGCCGTGCCGCCCACACCCCCGCGGGCGCTGAGCCGGGAGACCGTACCAACCCCAGTCTGTATATAACCTCCCCGGTGCTCACCGCCCTCTGGGGCTCTGACAGGGGCGGCGACAGCCTTGGTAGCAGCCGGGTCAGGGTCACTTAGTACACGGCAGGCAGCGTGCTAAGCAATTATTTTTAACTGAGTGCAAATCACGCTACCGTGCCCAAGCCCGACTGGACAGCTCCATCGATCTGCACACGCGTGTGTGTGCCTGTGTGGCCTCCCCCTGCGGCAGCGCACATGCCACGCCCCGTCACCCCAGGAGGCTCCGCCGGGCCACCCCCCGGGCATGGCACCCTCCCAGCGCTCACCACTCTCTGACTCCCGTCACTGTTACTGAGCTTTGCCTTTTATTGTTTAAATCCTCACCCGAGCAATGGTTATTGATTTTAGAGGGAGAGGAAGGACAAGAGTGAGAGGAACATCGATCAGTTGCCTCTCCCACATGCCCCGACTGGGGATTGAACCTGCGACCTCCTGGTGTACAGCACGACGCTCCAATTAACTGAGCCACCCGGCCAGGACAGACTTGCGTGTTTTTGAACTTCACGTTAAAGGAACCTTGTAGAATGGGTTCTCGTGGGCGGCTTCCTTCGCTCGGCACCGCGTCTGAGAGTCATCCCGCCGCCGTTCACTCCCTCCCGTGGCTGCGTGGGAACGCATGACCACCGCCTCTCCCACTGCTACGCCGAGGCGCATGGGGGCTGTTCCTGGTGAAGGGTGCCACGGACCAAGCTGCTAGGGACCCTTGTGTTCGCGTCTTTGTGGACACCTGTCTTTGCTTCTCTTGGGCGACTGTCTAGGGTGAGAACTGCTGGGATACAGGGCGAGTGTATGTTGGACTCTGTAAGACCCCCCGGACGATTTCCCAGGGGGGCTGAGCCGTCTGTGTTTCCACCAGCAGACGAACCAGAGCTCCCGCTGGACCGCATCCCTGTCTGCACGCGCTGCTGCCTGTGCTCCTCGCTCCGGCCGCTCGGGTGGAGGGAGAGCGTACGTCCCGCCTCGGGTGTTCCTCGTGGTACCCTCTGGACACGGACGCCACTCGGAGAGGGTTCAAGGTGCCCACGAGTTCCTGACATTCCCTCCAGGAAGGGGGCGGGCCTGCGTCCTTTCCCCTTGGATAGGGGTGAGGTATGTGGCTGCTTTGACCAAAGAAAAAAGAAAGAAAGAAATACAACAGAAGTGACGCTGTGTCCATTTCCACACACAGGCCTCCAGAGACTGGCATCTTCTGCTTCCTGTCGGTCGGAACGCCCGCTCTGGGGGTCTGGGGGCCAGGCCGCCGTGCGGGGAGGCCGTCCAGGCGAGCCACGTGCAGGGCTGACGGAGAACAGCTGGGCCGCCCAGCCCCCAGCGACGCCACCCTCCCAGCCCCGACATCTGACCAGCGAGGGAAGGCGCCACCTTGGGCATCCCCGGCCCAGCAGGTGCCACGGGGCTCAGACCCACACCCTAAACGGGTTGTTGCCTTACACCACTAAGTTCCGGGATAGTTCAACGTAGCAACAGATCATCAGGACCATTATCTTGATTTTACAGAGGAGGAAATAAAGGTACGGAGAGGTGACGCGCTGTGCCCCACGCCCCACCGTGAGAAGACTCAGAGCTTGAAGTGGCAGCAACTGGCACTATATCTAAGGTCAAAACGGGTCACGGGCACAGGGTGGCGAAGTCCAGTCTCAGCGAGTGACCAAGGACAAGCCAGCAGAGGAGTCAATGCGTCAGACAGGAAGCCGGCCTCTCACTTCAAAAAGCCTGATTTTTATCAGAAATGGCGCGGCTGCTCTCTGGACCAGGTACCCAGGAGCCTGGCGTCTCTCAGGCCTCTAACTCAATCAGTGTTTCCAAACGCCAAGGTGGGGATCCAGACAGCGGTCCACGGGATGACGTCGCCTGCCCCCAGAAGTCCCCACTCACCTGTAGCTTAGATCAAGAGAGAAATGGGGTCTGGGCCAGAGCTGAGAGCTGGACACCTCCCCCAGGGCCATGAAGTTCAAGACACTGGATGGAGACCCACGAGGCACCAGCTGCTGGGGCCCAGCGGACCCCTGATCTAAACCGCGTCAGCACAGAGCATTGACGTGGGGGTACGAACTCCAAGCGCCTCCAGGTGCCACAGGCGTGCACGCTAGGCATATCCTATCAGTGCAGACACGCTTGTTTGCACGTAAACACACTGAAATCATTTTCACGTCCACGGGAAGTGCATGCTCTCCCATTTCTTGAAACACGGGGCCCTGCTGGCCCAGGTTTTATTCGCTCGCTTTCAGTAGGGCCCAAGCAGAGAAACGTCCTTGACCTTGAAACACACCAGCAACTGATGGTCGTGCCTGGCAGGGGGCTGTGGAGTCAGGGAGGCTCCCACGGGGGGCGGTGGGGACAGCGGCGAGCTGTCACAGGGAGAGCCACTACGTGGCTCTAGCTGATGCTGGCCAGGTGGGAGGGGCAGCCAACCTTCGTTTTCCTAAGAAAAGCCAGAAATCCGGATTTTTTGTATGACATTCCATAAATGTCAGCAGCGCGTTCCTTCCCCCCACCCAGACACATCTCTGATATCTCCACAGGCAGGGTGGGGCCTGGAGGTCACCTGGGTGACCTTGTTTGAGAATCTCTGCGTACGTGCGTCTCCGGGCTCTGAGTCTGGAGAGGAGCTCCCCCGGGTAGCCTGCGGTCTTGGGGTGCCCTGCACCCCAGACACGGACTTCACAGCACAAGGAGCCTGCACGGTTTTCCAGGCAAGCGTGGCCTGGGTCCCTGCCCACCTGCCCAAGCTGACCCCCACCCACAACTGTCCTCTGGAATGGTCAGCGGGCCCCCTTTCACAGGAGGGGGATGGGCTAGGCCTTGTCCACAAAAATGTCTCTGGGTCACCAGTCCACACCCACAGCACCTTCCAAATTCGCCCCCTCCCTGCCCACGTACACAGCGCCCACAGGTCAGTCCTTCTGCCGACGCCCACTGTCCCCAGTGGCCGAATTCCTTCTGTTGCTCCTTCAAGCCCCCAAATTAGTCACCGCCTGTCCTGCGAAGCCTTTCCAATTTCCCAGGCAGAATTAACGCCTCTGCTCTTCTTCTTTTTTTTTTTTTTTAAAGCAAACTAAGTCTTAGGATTACGTGCCCAGTTCCTCCTAGACCCTCCTTCTCCTTTCAAAACCTCTGCAGCCTCCCTCTGCCCCTGAGCACGCTGCTGTGACAACATTTCTGTCCTCAGTGGCAGTGGCCTCAGCAGAAATTCGGCTCCACGGATAGACTGGGGGCTCACGGGGGACACAACCCGGCTGGACTCTGCACCCTCAGACTCCCACGGGACCCAGGCCCAGAAGGTGTGCAGTGTCTGGTGAGGAAGAAGGAACTGTCCGGCCGTTCACAGACCGTCTCGCTGCCCAGCCCCCAGCCGAGCCCCCGCCCGAACTAAGACATTGGCTCTCAGGAGAAGCACACACAGGTCCTTATGGGAACTCCGCTGTCCGTTCGCTGCAGTGCCCCCGGCCTGGCGCCAGGCGGGCCTGTTGCGTGAAGGGGACGGCGTGGCGCCCGTCACGCTGGGCTGCTTCTAGGGGATGTGAGATGACACGGGTGCCAGGCACAAAGTACATGCTGAGTCAAGGTCAGGGCTGCTGTCCCTGTCGCTGCCTTGGGCTCCCACAGACCTGGCTTCTTGGGGGCACAAATTGGCCCAACCAGGCCCAGCGGGTTGCCCCAGCTCCAGAGACGGGCAGGGAACTCAGAACTCCAGCCTCTCAGCTTCCTGGCAGAAGCCTCCATCTCCGGGTGCTGCTTTGCCTTTAATAAGCTTGGGAACTTCCAGAAGGTTCTATCACTGCTGCTTGGGGCCTCCCCCCTGCCGGCAGCTACAGCCCTGGGGACACTAGGATCTAGAGATTTCTACACCACGTGGAGGGGCAAGCTTTTCTCTGGGCCTGAGTTACCACGTCCGTGTTCTGCCCCACCCAGCCAAGGGGACTGGATCCAGAAAGACCCAAGTAACCAAAAATCAAAAACAAGAACAGGGTAGGAGGCTACAGTGGAGAGAGCAACAGGATTCGGGGAAGAACCCGACGATGCCCACCCCGCCACAGGCTGCAGCCTGGGCAGCCGGCCCCTCCCAGGCCTCCCAGGCCTCCCAGGCCTGGAGCCATTTCCTGGCCGGCTCCATGTTCGCCCGGCCAGGCCGACTGCGCAGAGCAGAGCCGAGGGAAGTTAAATATAGTCCTAGCATCCCGCCGCACGGCTCCCCGCAGCGGCGCCCGAGAGTGCCACCTGGTGGCCCGCGCCTGGCTCCTCCGTGGAGTGAGAGCCATCTGGGGGGAAGGCTGTGGCCAAGATGGCTGCCCGAGGACGCCTTGGGCTTGGGAGTGGGAGACAGTGGCAGGCGAAGTGCTCCCGCCGCCCCATCCCTCTCCTTCGGGTGGCTAGATCCCCACCCAGAGAGGGTTCCCCGGATCATGCCCCCCCTTCCCAGGAAGGGCGGGCGCTGGGCCTGGGTCTCAACCCACCCCTCCGGGGAGAAGCTCACCATGTCGGCCAGAGCGCAGAACTCCTCCAGCCTCAGGAGCAGCCCCTCGATGGACTCCTCCACCTCCTTCGCCTGCAAGGAGACCATATCCTGGGGATTAGCGAGTGGTTTCCAGGGAGACAAACGCCCTTCAATTAAAAAAAATAAAAAAAGCAACTAAATCTTAGAATATCTGCCGAGTTCCCTCCAGGCCTCCCTTCCCTTTGCAAAGCCTCTCGTAGCCTCGCTCTGAAACGGCGACAAGCGGGCAACGACCTTGACACCCGGGGACCGGTTCAAGCCCGCGACCAGCCCCTCTATGCGGCTTTCCAAAGACATGACAGGAACACCAACAGGTGACCACCAGTTCTATCCCAGAAGTCACTGTTGCTTGTTTTTGAACTTCACGTTATATAAGATCACAGTGACACCTCATGTGTTCTGCTCAAAATCGGATTTGTGAGATTCGCCCACCGTGTTGTATATAGTTGCTTATTCATTGTCACTGTAATACAGTTACACGTGTCATGAACATCCCACATTTTTTATCCGTTCCACTTTTGATACATTTGGATATTTTCCTCTTTAGGGTCAGTATGAATAAGGATTACTATAAATATTCTCAAGCATGTCTTTTGGTGAATGCACACACATTTTGACGTACATACCTGGAGACTGAATTGCTGGATCATACTAGTACCATCAGTTTTCCAAAGAGATGGTACCAGTTTAGACTCTTGTGAGCAATGATGAGACTTTGCAATACTTGGTATTTTCCTTCTTTTTCATTATAGACACTTTAATGATGGGGTATAGTGGCAAAAAAAAAAAAAAAGGGGGAGGGAGGGAGGGAGGGAGGGAACACCAACAGGAAACAACTCTACCCTTATCATCCCCATTGTTCAGATGGGCAAACCGAGGCTCAGAGAGGCGAGGCAGCCTGCTGGAGGTTGCCCAGCTAGCCTGTGGTGGGGCCAGGATTCCCCCGGATGTTTGAGTCCACAGCCTCAAAGTCTGCTCTTATGAACCTCAAGAAAGGCCCTCTGAGAAACACCCTGGAGAGCCCTGGCCGGGTAGCTCATTTGGTTAGATTAGAGCATCATTCTGATTCACCAAGGTTGTGGGTTCAATCCCCAGTCAGGGTGCATACAAGAAGCAACCAATGAGTGCATAAATAAGTGGAACAACAAACTGATATGTCTCTGTCATTTTCTCCCTTCCCATTTCTCTGTCTCTCTCAAATCAATAAGTAAAACTTGAGCCCTGGCTGGTGCAGCTCAGTGGATTGAGCATGGGCCTGTGAACTAAAGGGTCGCTGGTTCGATTCCCAGTCAGGGCACATGCCTGGGTTGTGGGCCAGGTCCCTGGTGGGAGGTGCAGGAGAGGCAAGCACACATTGATGTTTCTCTCCCTCTCTTTCTCCCTCCCTCCCCCCTCTCTAAAATAAATAAATAAGTAAAATCTTTAAAAATAAATAAAATTTTAAAAAGAAGGCAAGAAGGAAACACCCCGGAGAGGAAACAGGAGTTGCAGAAGACGCAGGACGCGAGCCTAACCCTGTATGAGCACCGAGACACGCGTGTGGCCAGCAGACGGAGGCCTGCGGTGCGTGCTGACCCGTGCGTGCTGACCCGAGACTAGTCAGGGGATGCACGTGCACTAAAGTGCTACTCATTGTTGACCAGAAAACCAAATTTCTCTGGGAATCCTGTCGTTTCTTCGGAAGCCCTGTTCATCGTGTTCCCTTGTCCCTGCAGAGTGGGGACTGGAGGGGCTGCCAGGGCGACGGGAAGGTTTCACGGTTTTTGAAGGGTCCCGGACTCGAGCCATCAGGACGCGAGAGCGAGGAGCGGCCGCTGGGTGTGGTGGTGACTCCAAGGTGCCCGAGCGGCCGGCCACCAGCCGCCGTCAGGAAACAGGCCCGGGGGTGCCAGAGCCCCCCAGTTTCCAAGAGACCAGCCATCCTCATTGTATGGTACATGTCCCAATTTTTAAACAGTGGCACAAATTCAAAATAAATAATTTTTTTAACGCTCCGTGTGCCAACCCAAACACGAGTGGGGAAAGGGTCTGCGCGTTCGTAACCCCTGCTTTCACCACCTGTGTAAGGATCCGTTTGAACCTTCCCCCACTTAGTACGTACAACCTTCACGACTTATAAAATACCTGGGGTTTTTTTCTTTGTTCATTGTTTTAATCACCAGGCATCTAGAAAGAACCTTCACCTAGAATGCAAACCTCTTTCTCTGGCTTCCCAGGTCACATCATTCTGCCCCTGGGAGGCGACCCCAGGCGTTTCTGGGCAGGCCTGGCTCCGCCCCCCCGCCCCCTCCCCACCTGAAGGCTCCCTCACCGCCCACTTGTCCCCGGAGAACTGTTTACACAGTGCCAGAGCCAGCGGCTTGCAGCGAGGGCTGGGGCTGTCGCCACCACAACAAAGTACAACGGCCGTGCGAAGAGGCATCTTTCCGGCTGCAGTATAAATAGCCCCCAGTTGCAATTTTAAGCTCTGGAACCTTCATCTCACAGCTGGGACTATTTCTGTGCCTGAACGGGGGAGGAGGCTCTACGGGGGGAGGCAACCTCGGCGGAGGGGGGAAACACACAGGAAGTTCTCCCCCAAAATCATGGTTAAAAAAAATAAAGCTTTAAGGCACGGAGGGAGAAAGCAGATGGGAGAGGGTTTGACGGTTCCTTCTGATGGGGAGGGAGGCAAGCGAGATGGGATGAGATGGGGGCCGGGCGGGAGACCCCCCCTCCTCGGAGCACAGGCGTGGACCCGCCCCAGCTGGACCAGCGGCCTGAGGCTCTTTGCTCACAGGAAGCACATTGCAACCTATCCCCGCATGTGCAGAAAGGAAGTGAGTGGGTCCTGGGTTCAAATCCTGTCTCCTCTCTTGCCAGACATGTGACCCTACCCCAAGGGCACAATGTCTGCATTTTGGTGGCTCCCCCAGGGACAGGAACTGCCACCAGGCAGGGCTGTTGGGAGGTTCACCTGCAAGAATAAAGGCGGCTAAACCCTCTAACGGGAGTGCCGCCAAGCAGCAGGTGCCTTCTGCAGCTCTCTCACAAACACAAGAGCCAGTGGCCACACGGACGCCTGCACCTGAGCCTCAGGAGGACTCCATGCAGCAGGTGCTGGAAACGCCACTACAGACTGAGAAACAAAGGACCCCAAAGCTCAAGGTCACACAGCTCCTACATACGGCAGCCAGATCTGACCCTGAGCGCTCTGACGGCGGAGCTGAAGTCTGTAACCACCCAAGTGCTCCCGGGGCAGGGGAAAGTGCGACCCCCCATTGCTCCCCATCAGCTGTGGTCTCAGGGCCATGCCTGCGGTAGGAGTGAGCCCAGAGGGTGGGATCCGAGGGAGGGACAAGCCCCAAGACATCCCCAGCCCACACGAAGGGGCTCAGGCGTGGCCACCCCGCCATGCCCACGAATCATTCACGGGACAATGTTCTCTCCAGACAATCCCCTCGGTCTCCTCAGACACCAGAGCCCTGCAGGCTGCAGCCCACACACCCTTCCAACCAGCCCGCAACCAGGACAAATGCCCCCGCCGTCCTCTGCAACTCTCCGGGCACGAGCCGTCCCGCTCCGAGGGGAGGGGCGCAAATGGCTGGCTTCCAGTAACACTCAGGGCACGGCCAGGGACACTTTTTTTTTTTTAACACATGTGAATTATGGCATGTGCTTTCTTCTTCCACATCCCTCTCCTCTACCAAAGTGTCAATCAAAACTTCCCAGCTGGTAAAAAAAAAAAGAAGAAGAAAGAAAAGGAAGAAAGGGGGTTTGCCGCTGCCCACCAAGGGAGCGGCACAAGAAAACATGGAGAGACCCTCAACGCACTGCCTTCTCCAACCCAACACGTGGCCACTGTCCAGTTGCTCCAGCCGGACACCTGGGGCATCTTCTCACCCCTCATCCCATCCAACCTGCACGCACATCCTCTCGGTTCTGCCTGAAAAATGCACCCCAGATGCATCCACTTCTCCCCGCTCCTGCACCACCGCCCCGGCACCTGGTACTGTCCTCTCTCGCTGGGAGGAGTGCGGGACCCTGCTCACCACCCCCCGCTTCCTCCTCTGCTCCCTCCCAGTCCGCTCCCCTGCGAGACCCTGTTCAAACCGACGCCCTCCACGGCTCCAGATCTCCCCCTGCGGCGCTTCGCAGCCACCAGCACGGCCACACCCACGAGAATGGAAAGTGACAGTGCTGGTGAGGATGTGGGGCAACTGAAACTGTCACCTACGGCCGGTGGGGACGTGAAACTGTGCAGTGGCTTTGGAAACCGGCCTGGCAGCTCTCCCAACGGGTACACGTAGAGTACCCGGCAACACACACGGAAGGATACGCACACGCATCCAAGACGTACGCCGTGACAAAGACCTGTCCACAGTTCATCGTGGCCAAGAGACAGAAGTGACTCCCGTCCGTGCTGGAATGGACAGAATGTGGCCCGTCTGCCCAGGGGAACACTCTCCAGCCACAGAGAGGAGTGATGTTCCAACCCACGCCACGCCGGGGGGGTGGCCCCTGGAGACGCGCTGAGTGGAGGCAGCCGGACCCCGAAGTCACGTGGTACGTGACCCCTTCGATGGGAGTGCCCAGCAGCGACAGGCCCACAGAGACAGTGAGGACAGCGGCGCTGGCCGCCCCCGGGGAAACGAGAGGGCGGGGGTGCAGGGAAGGGCTGCTGCTGGTTCTGGGGCTTTTTTTCTGGGGGACAGAAATGTTCTGGGATCAGGTCCCGCTGGTGTTTGTACAACATAGTGAAAATGCTAAAAAACACTGAATTATGCACTTTACAAGGGTCAATTTTAGGTTATGTGAATTATGTTTTAACTTTTTAAAATTCTCTCCTGTTCTCCACCTCACTTAGTCATGCCAGATACAGCAGCCCCCTTTCCCTCTGCCTCCTCTCCAAGCCCACCCCACCGGCCACGTCCTCACCCCAGGGCCTCTGCACCTGCTGTTCCCTTTACTGGCAAAGCTCGTTCCGAGCTTCCTCGGCTCAGACGTCGCCCCTCAGTGAGGCCTCTTCTGACCTTGCCACTCCCGACCACTTCCTGTCCTGCCGCAGCCGACTCCTCCTCGTCAGTGTTACCACCACCGCGCTCTAGATTTCACTGGTTTCTCGCCATTTCCCCTCCCTGGAGTGAAAGGTCCTGGCGGGCAGCGTGCTGGTCTCTTTCACTCCCCTTTGTATTCCCAGAGCCTAGGTCAATGCCTGGCACACAGTAGGTGCTTGCGTTTCTAAAGCTGGCCCTCCACCTGCCCCCCACCCTACGTGCCTTCGTGCAGGACGACTTCGCCCAGGAAGAGGCGGGATCAGCCCCTGCCCAGCCCTGCAGCTGGCCCGGCCCGCGGCTTGCTTGGACGGGTGGGAGGTGGCAGAAGCGATGCTCTGTGACTTCTGGGTCTGGGCCTCAGGGGACTCTGCAGTATCTGAGTCTCCCTCTTGGAGGACAACGGCCCCATGAGGAAGCCCAGGCACTCTGCTGGGGAGGCTACATGGGGGGGGGCAGGGGGGTGGGGACTGGGATGTCCCAGCTGAGACCACCCGTGCTCACATGGAAGTGAGGCCCCGCTGGCCCTCCTGGTGTGTGGCCAGGCTGCCACTGGATGCGGCCCCGTGAGCAGGCTCAGCCAACACTGCGGGAGCAGAACCGCTCAGGTGGTTCTTCTGAACCATTACCTGGCGCTGGCCGCCCGTACAGGGCTCCACGAGTAGGCGCTGCCAGGAGGAAAGGGAGGAGGGAGGAGGGAGGAAAAATGAGCAAGGGCGGGGGGAAGGAGCGCATTCTGCTGGTGGGGTCCCCGCCCGAGGACAGCAGCCGAGACTGCTGCCTGGTCTTATCATCTCTGACTATCTCCATGCCCCCAGTTTCCTCATCTGGAAATGGCAGGAAAACCACCCTCAGACTCTATCGTCTCGACATGGAAGCTGAAGAGGGTCAACGAACACCTTTCTCCGGGTCACTCTCAGCGCGATGCTCTCCCATGGAAGAGATGACGGGCACTGGGACGAGATGAGGGTGCCCCAACTCAGAGGGCCCTGGAAACCGGGCAGGAAAGAAGGCAAGGCAAGTGGGCTGTGCTGGAGGATCATTGTCAGCACACCGCTTGATTCCCACGTCCTGCTTTGTACAGGGACATTCCACTTTTCTCTGCGAAACCCCGCAGCACCAGCGGGACAAGGGGCAGGTGACACCCCAGGCAGGGGGACACCGGGGAGGGGTGGGGACGGTGGCATCTAAAGAGGGTGGCCACTCCTTGGCCCCAGCAGACTGCTCCAGGGGGGGAGGTGCCGAACCTGTTCTGTCCCAGACCAACGGTGGCCCGGACGTTCATGCAAACTCTCCCAACTCAACAATGTTCAAAACCAACCTAAACGTCTGAAAACACCGACGGCCAAACCCACCCGTCTACAGGCTACACGGGGCCTCCCAACCCCTGGTCTACTGGTGTCTGTAAAACACAGTCACGTAAGAAACGTCCAGAAAAGACAAATCTGTAGAGACAGAGAGTGGATTGCTGGGAGCTGGGGGGAGTGAGAGCTGGGGGGAACGAGGGTTTCTTTGGGGGGTAATGAAAATGTTCTAGCCCTGGCTGGCATAGCTCAGTGGATTGAGCTCGGGCTGTGAACCAAAGTGTCGCAGGTTCGATTCCCAGTCAGGGCACATGCCTGGGTTGCAGGCCATGACCCCCAGCAACTGCACATTGATGTTTCTCTCTCTCTCTCCCTTCCCTCTCTAAAAATAAATAAATAAAATCTTTAAAAAAAAAAAGAAAATGTCCATCGATTGTGGTCGATGGTTGTGCAACTCTTGGAATACACGAAAAGCTGCTGAATTGTACACCTCCAGCGTGTGGACTGTATGGTATGTGAATTATACGGCAGGAATGCTGTAAACACTCACACACTCTCTATCTCTCACACACACACACACACACACACACACACATGCGCTCGAGGCCCCTCCTGGCAACCACAAGGTCCACTCAGCCCGACCGGGCACAGGACCGCCACGCAACCGGAGTCCTGCACCTTCTGCTACAATGGTTTGGGGGAGGCCAGACACTTGGATTTCTATGTGAAACTCCCACTTTGGGGAAGTTGGCACCTACTTAGAATTTTTAAAATCACATCACTGTACCAGCCCCCAAGGGCTCCCACTTGCAGCCACGTGGAGTTCCAGGTGGGTTTTCGGCTTTTGCTCGGCAGCGAGCTCTGCAGCCACCCCGGGCTTCCTCCAGCCAGGCCGGGCCAGGCGTTCACGACGGGTGGAGACGAACCAAGCCCCGTGGCCGAGGCACCTGCCCACACCCAGGGCACGTAATTAGGCGTGTCACCCCTGCTTCCCCCAAAGCGCACATGGTGGCCCCTTCCGATGGCAGCAAAAGTAAAGGTCGTTCGTCAGAGGTCAGTACCCGCCCTGCGCCGGCCTGACGGGCGGCAGGAAGAGCCGCCTCATCCCTGCGCACGGGATGGAAGGGCTGAAGTGGCGGCAGAAAGACCCCCGGGGCTGGGCTGGGGTGAGCCAGAATGAAGGGATTCCCCACAGGGCCCTGGGTTAGAACCGGGGGACATGAAACTCCCTCCTCCCTGGCCCCCAAAGCAGGGCAACCTAGAGTTCCCACCCGGGCCCCAGAAGAGCCCTTGACCTTGAGGGCTGAGAGTCCAGACAGGGCTGACTGCTCTACCAGACACTTGCCCTGACCCCCGACTTCTTAAGAAGGTTACTTTGGCAGCAGTGGCCAAAATTTGAAATGCACGTGTCCTGGGACCCATCACTCCCCCCGTTGGTGTGCATCCTACAGACTTATTTGCAGAAATGCAAGATGATGTATGTGGAGATACTCACTGTGACGGACTTCGTGACAGCAAAAGACTCCACGTCACCTAAAGGCCCGTTAGTAGAGGAACGGTTACCGAAATCGTAATTTGGACAGGCCAAGACACCCCGTGTAGCAGCCGAAATGATCGGCCGCTCTCTGTGTGCTCACCTGGGGAGATCTCCGTGACATACCGAGTGAGAAAGCACCATGCGGGGCGGGGGGGGGGGGGGGGGGGGGGCAGGGAAGTGGGGAGGGGAGAGCCTGCCGTGCCCCCTTGGAAGGGGACGCAGACCCGAACAGCAGCGTGGCCCCTGCAGAGAGCAGCCGGGGGGTGCGGACCCCAGCTGGCGGGGGCTCACTCATCACCCTCTGGCTGCTGGGGCCTTGGGATGTTGTGGCACCTGCACACATTCTTTCTTTGCAAAACAAAACTTATTTCAAAAGCAAAACAACTCCCATTTACGTGTTTGTTTAGAACCCCTCAGGCCAAGGTTCCGCCTGCAGACCCCGGGGCAGCTGGAGGCAGCCAGTGGCTCCACGTGGACCGTGTGCCTGGCAGCTGTGAACCGAACACTGGGATCTACGGCTGGCCCTGGATGCGTGGGTCAGAAAGTCGCCGCTGGACGTCCAGGCCTGCAGGGGGTGCGTGCTCGTGGGTGCAAATGTGTGGCACTGGGCGCCGGGGACGGGCTGACATGGCCCACCGCCAAACACTGCACAGAGCCGTCAGCGTGCGCCAGGCGCCCGCCCGCACCCTCCCACCTGCTCCACCTGAGAGCCCCTAAGGATGAAAGTGCCCCCCACGCACGCCTGGCACTGTGTCTGCACCTGCTCAACGCACATCCGCAGGGTGAACACATGGACAAGCGTGGCCCGTGCTCCCAGACTGCTCACTGAGGGCCAGACCGCGTGCTGAGCATTCCCCGTGGATTCTCTCACCCAGCCCGACCACGGCTGCGCCAGACGGGACAGGGCGCCCAGACGCACTGACTGCAGGGCCCAGATCTGCACCCGGGCTCCTGTCCTCCCGCCGCCCTGCCCCACCCGACCAGGGCCTCCGCCCTTGACTCCAGAATCAGGTCCAGTCTCCACACCCGTGGCCCCTGGCTCGGCCCTGCCCCCTCTTCCCCTGGAGCACGGAGGTCCCCCCGCTCAGCACCTCCTCATTTCTCCCCGCTGCGGGTCATGCACATGCTGCCGGACCTTTGCCCTGGAGTCCCTTCCCGTCCTCGCTGCATCTCCATCCCAGCCCTCACCTGTCTCCTTCGTGGCATTTACCACCATGTAGTCGCTCTGATCACCACGAGTCTGCCCATCTGCGAGCAGGCGCCGCACCTGTCTCACCGGCCTCTCCGAGTACCCAGAGTGCACCTGGCACACAGCACCTCTGCCATCAAGGTCCCAGGAACACGTTAGCACAGAACCACAGCTTGAGACGGAGGTGACTGTGTCCGGCTCTACCCGCAGGCTTTTCTCATCTGAACATGTGAAGTGTGCATGCCCGGAGAGGACCTGCAAGTCACCAGGACAGGACACGTGTGTGTGTGTGTGGGGGGGGGGGTCCCATGGGCATTTGCAGGTTGGACTCAATAGAATATTCTTTGCTTCCACAGAGAAGCAGCTTCTTCTACACTTTTCTTAAAACTCAAGGGCATCTTTGGCTAGTTCATGTCTTCCTACTTTAGTCCAGACACATGTTTTGGTAAAATAGTTCCCTTTCTTCTTAGGACAACAACAAAAAAAATTCAACAGTTCAAGCGTAAGGGCCAAATGGTGACTGATACCAGCTTTGGTGCACGGGAGAGACAATAGGGAAAAGTGGGGACTGTGGCAAACACACAGGGGGCTGCAACGAGGACACATGGACCTGGGATTATCAGAGTGTTCATGATGTTAAATAAACCTGAAACTCTGATTTTTTTTTTCAGTTTGAATGAAAATTCCCCGTTGAAAACACCCTCTCTGGGCTGAACCAATCACACGCAGGTGCTGGAGTCCCAGCCTCTGGGCCCCCAGTTGCCGTCCCTGACCTAATCCAGATGTGGTCCAAGGTCCCAGGTGCCTCTCCGCCCTCATCCTCTGCTCACCCGAGTAAAGCCCCCCTCGTGGGGGGAAGCACTGGCTTCCTCCGCCACCTTCCATCTGGGCCGTTCACCGCACCTGGGGGCCACGCCTGCCCTGTGTCCCAGCAGAGGGCCAAACAGAATTCTGCACGAGCCTGCTCAGAAATGCACCCGTGGGTGGGGGTGTCCATACTCGGCCATTTGCGGGGGGAGGGCAGCCTGAGCTCCCCATCCATTGTTGTAAGTCACAGGGCATCCAAGAGGTGAACATCTCTCCCGGTCACCTTGAAGCAGCTTTCCGAAGACACTACCCCCCGAAACTCCCCGCAAAAGAGGAAGTTCAAACCAGAAAAAGAGACAAAGTCCAACACAAAAGAGCTGGTTGGACAGAAAAGCCCCAGGACCCCAGAAATAGTAAAATGCTCCCCTGCCAACCAGTCTCAGCCCACTGTCCCCCCTAAGCCTCTGCGTCCTGTCCCGTGAGAGAGGACAGAGTCCCAGGCCCTGCTCCTGCCCTCCTCCCTCTGTGTAGCCATACCTCCCTCTGCTCCCTTCCAGCTGCTGCCCTCTGTCCCAGCGGACACTGCTCTGTCCCACCCAGGGCCTCTACAAGTTCTAGTCCCTCACCGCCAACTCCTATTCATGCTTCAGGGCTCAGCCTAAAATGACGCTTCCTCCGGGGAGCCCTCCCTGACCTCACCCAGTCAACGTCGGGGTCCCTCTGCTCCTCACTCTCCTGGGTCCTGGAACTCCGGTCTTCCTCTTGCCTGCACCTTCCTCCACGGTCACCACTAGGTCCTGCCCTTCTCGGAGAGGCCGACCCCACCCCCTGTCTCCCAGAAACACGGATACCCACTACCCCACCACCCATGTCACATGCTCCACGGCATCTGTCACATGTAGAGGTTTCTACTGTCCCACAAGGGCAGGGCCCTTGTGCGTTTCACTGCTGTGCTATCCCCAGCGCCTGCCACATGGGAGGGGTTCAAGGTGTTCACCAGGAACCGCCAGGGACTGCAGGACACCCCAAGGCCTGGAGCAGGCTGCTCTGAGACTGCTGCAGCTCCATGTACAGCCAGGAGCAGTCTCAGGAGAAGGGCCGGAGGGAAGGCGGCAGGGAGGACCTGCTGCCCAGGCCTGTTCCGAAACCAGGCCTCCCTCGCCCCACCCATCTGCCCACCTGCACACAGCCTCAGCTCAGCGCCCTGCCCGTGAATTCAGCTTTAAGTAGAGGCTGCACACGATGCCTCCGACAGTGTCTGCTGCTTGGGGTAAATAAACTTTAGCAGGCGCTGGAAGCGGGTTTACTGCTGCACGGAGCTACGGGGAGCTGGGCTCTCCGTCACGGCCCTCACCAGTGAGCGCGAGCCAGCCCGCGTCGGCATCAGAGAGAGCCCTGCGTGAGAAAATGCAGTTAGTTCTTATAGTTCCTCTGGAAGGCTGTCCCTACTAGAAACTAAATGGAGCTTGGGTTTGGCCACTGGGCACCTCTTGCTGCTGAGAGCAAGGGAGAAAAGGGACAGAAAAGACACTCAGGTTACTTAAACCAGTAAAAATCTGTAGGCACCCTAAATGCCCATCCCTGGGGGCAAGGGTCATCATCAGTCACAGTACACCCATAGGATGTCCCTTATTCCGTGATCACCATAACCACCTGCTCGCCACTGGGTCCCGGCCAGCATGCAGCGCATGGGCCACGAACAGAGTTCAGCACAGCACTGCACGGCACGTGCCCACGGAACAGGAGTGACTGTTATTTAACCACGGGATACTAGGAAGCCGAAGAATGACGCAGACCCACATGCTCCCGGGGAAGCCACCGGCCGCAGATGACTATGAACCACTTACAATGTGGCCGGTCCCAACTGAGATGTGTTGTAAGTTCTAGATTAAAAGCCTGGTTTCAAAAACTTAGTACAATGAATGTAACAACCTCATTCAATGTTTTTTACATCGATGGCATGCTGAAATGATATACTGGATGCATGATACTGTTATTTTACATGATTAAAAGTAATGGCACCTGTTTCTTTTTCCTTTATTATGTGGCTCTTAGAACATTGAAAATTACGTGGATGGTTCATATTTGTGTATTTGTGGCTCAGACTAGACTTCCATTGGACATGCTATTCTAAAAGGATTTTTTAAAAGATTTTATTTATTTATTTTTAGAGAAGGAAGGGAGGGAGAAAGAGAGAGAGAGAAACATCAATGTGCGGTTGCTGGGGGTCGTGGCCTGCAACCCAGGCATGTACCCTGACTGGGAATCGAACCTGTGACACTTTGGTTTGCAGCCCGCGCTCAATCCACTGAGCTAAGCCAACCAGGGCTGGACGTGCTATTCTAAAAACCTGAGATAGCATTCAGATACCATAAAATTCACCCTTTTAAGAATGTGCAATTCAGTGGTTTTCGGTACATTCGCAAAGTTGTGTAACCATAACCCCTAATTCCAGGATATTTCCATCACCCTGCAAAGAAGCTTTCCGTTCCTTATCCTTAGCGGTCACCCTCCATTTGTCCGCACTGTTTTGAGTAAAGAAAAGCAAGCTGTAGAGCGGTATTACAGTATCAGGTGGGGTTTTATAAAAAGTAATCATTTACTATTATTAATATGCATGCCCACCTTTGTAAATGCATTTTTTAAAACATGTTTGCAAACTCTTCCTGATGGTTAGTTATCTCAGGGAACTAGGGTCCAGGCGGGAGTCAAAAGGGAGTGGGCGCTCATCCTTTATTTTCTATACTTCTGCACTGCTTTTGAGACTTAAAAAGAGGATGAGCTGAATTTCTAGTTCTACCTAAATAACTCCTTGTGGACTTGGGTAACTTTTTCACGGCACTGTCAACAGATTGGCTTCCGCTGGAAGAAGGGTCTAGTTTTAGATCTACTTTTTATTCTGTGCGTTTAAAATAGGACAGAGACGAGGTATTTTCCCTCCTAGCAACAGACGGGACCGAGGCCGGGCGAGTCCCTGCACAGACACAGCCCGTCCGCCGCCTCGCAGGCGCCCGACAAACAGCTCCGAGCCGAACGGCTCCGTGCACCCGGCAGGGGGTCGGCCTGCCCCAGCCGGGCAAAGGGCAGCAGCTCCGGGCAAAGGGCAAAGGGCAGCTCCGGGCCCAGCCAGGCAAAGGGCAGCAGCTCCGGGCCGAAGCTGGCGGGCCTCGGGTGGGGATGGGAGCCCAGTCTGGGTCCCCGGGGGCGGTGTCAGCTGGAAGGGGAAGCCGGCGCGACCTGACGCGCCTATTTGGGTAGCGCCAAGGAGTCACTGATCCTCGAAAAGGGGGACCCTCGCGCCCCTTCTCTCGGCCCAGAGCGCTTCCTCCGGGGTGCGAGAGGATGCTACCGGGAAGCTGACGGTTTGGGTCGGGGTACCAGCGCGCTGGGGGCCTGCACCCATCCACTTCTCGCCCAGGACGCGTGGGCCCCGAACCCCTCAACCCCCGAGACACGCCTCCCGCCCTTCCCGGCCCCTGTCCTCTACCTCGGCCCCAGGCTCGGGGGTCAGGAAGAGCGCGAGCTCGTGCGCCCCGCTGCGCACAGGCTCCGGCCGGTCGCCGTCCAAAAGCAGCATCAGGAGCGCGGTGGGGTCAAGCTGGCGGAGGCTGTCGGGGAGCCTGTCAGCGTACCCCGGCCTCAGAGCCCCGCCCCCGGCCGACTGCATGCCCCGTGGCCCGCCTGGCGGAGGCAGGTCAGGTGCGCCTGCGGAGGTTGCGGCCCACGCCTTCCCAAGCGCCGGCCGAGTGGGCAGCGCCACCCAGTGGCGTGCGTTGCTCACTGCGCCCGGCCCTCGCACCACCTGGTAAACAAGAGATCCTCAAACTCGCCCGCGGATCGCAACCTCCTGGGGCTCTTATAAAATTTCCAAAAAATTCGGGCCACACACAGTCTCGGGTGGAAACCTGGGCGTAGGTATTTTTGAAGTTCGCCAGGTGATTTCAACATACAGGGTCTGGCACAAATAACGCCTCTTTTTTTTTATTACAAAATCATAAGCATGCAATCTGGAACACAACATCACACTCAAGCACGCCCTGTGACATTTTGGGCGAAATGTTCGAATTAAAACTATAAATTATTACACCCATATTATTGCCCTACCAACCACACTCAAGCAAGCCTTACTTCTGCCAAACCCTGTACATCTGAATTTGATGCGTGCAAACAGCCCCTTTTTGCTGGAATCCAGCGGAGCAATGGTTCCCAGCCCCCGCAACACTCTAACGTCCGGGGGAGCTCTTAGAAGTCTGGAGGCCAGGCCGGCTCCCAGACCTCTGCAGCGAGGATCCTTGGGGGTGGGGCTTGGGCGCGGGTTGTTTTTAAAGCTCCGCGGGTGATCCAGCGAGTCCTCAGGATAGAGAGCCGCTCTCCGAAAGGATCCTTTCGTTTAAGGACCGAAGTCCCCGCCCCGAGGCCCTCCTCCCTCCAGCCTCTGGTTGGCGCCAGGCGGGGAGTCCTGGAAATTCGGGAATGCGGGTGTGGCGCTCCTCTTCTCGCTGGGGCAGCTTTCAAAATAAGCTCCGCAGAGAATTCTTAAGCTCACTAAATTGGACCCCTTCACCTCCCATAGGAGGCTTGTCCCAACCCTTTAGAGGCTGCAGAGTGGGGTGCACCCCCCCAAAGCAATGCTAATGAAGCATACTGAATAAGGTAAAAAGGTGGGGAGTCTAGAGTTCTCGTTTTTTTCTATGATGACTTTTCTCTTAAAATATTAAATTCGTTTTTAAAAATTGGGCTGGGCTTAGCGGTTGCAAACAGAAAAAAAATTTTTAAAATATGGGACGTGGCTTACCCCCTCAAGTTAAATCTGAATTTATATTTTATCTCATGACCCTAGGGAGGGGGCGTCGGCCCAGGCTTGGTCTGCCTTGTGGGTAATCCCTCACTGCACAATTTCCACTTGCACAGCTGCCCACTGCTCATTTCTCCACTTCTCCCCCTGAACATTCACTCAGGCCTTCAGGCCAGAGTCATTTTCCAGAAAATTCTTGGCAAAGACTTGGGCCTCAGGTGCTCGGGCAAAGGATTTGATAGGAACTCACTGAACCTGCACTTGGCCGTTCATTACCGTCCTGACCTTCCCGATGCGAAGCCCTTCCACGCATCATCACACACGCCCGGGGGTGGAGCTCAGCCCTGCAGGCTGGCGGGGGCCCTCCCTCGGAAGAGCCCAGCGGTGGCCTCCCATCAGCCTTGAGCACAGCAAATGTCCCCCGATGGATGAAGCTCAAAAACGAGGCGAAGTTACAGAAGGCTCCGTAGGGCGCGCTGCCATTAACATAAAGTTTGAAAAACATGCGAAAGCACACTGTACATTGTTTATGGACACAGACATATGGAGTGAGCGTAAAGCTGTGCCACAGTTAGGAAAGCGGGTACCGGTGGTGGGAGCGGGGGTTGGGGTAGGGTATGAGAGGGGGGCTCAATTATAATTGCAGTGTTTTATTTCTTCTGCTGATACTGGTTATACTATTGAAACTTTTTAAATGCCCAAAACGACTCATTAAAAAATAAAACAAAAAGCCTGGGATGTGAACTGGAGGCGCAGACTGCCCAGACCCCCTGGCCCTGGAGAAGGGGCGTCTGGGGAACGGATCTGGGCTCTTCCCAAGCATCTCAGTGATGCCCTCCCTGGGCCAAGTTGGCCAGCGAACAGTCATTTTCTTTCTAGTCTTCCTCCCCGCCCCAAATGCCTTAGGAAGAGTTTGCTAAGAATACAGATGCCCAGAGCCCTGCCCCAACTTTGTCTGCACCAGCATCTTTGGGGAGCTGGGCACTCGCGTTTTTAAAGGTCCGCAGCTGAGTCCCATGCCCACCAAGGTCGAGAGGGACCCCCACCTGGGGGGCTCCCTCCTGCTGCCGCCATTAACCAGGGACCCCCCGTGGGAGGCGAAATGAATGATTTGAAACACAGGGGTGAATTTTTTTTTTTAATCTCCCGGTCCCTCAGCATGTTGGCCCATGCCCCAGCGCCCTGCCTTGGGTCCCCAGATCCTGGGGAGACCGTGGGGCAGGCAGCAAGCCCGAGGCCCGGAATGCAGCCAGCCTAGGCCGCACCCTGCCCAAACCAGTTTGAACCAGCTGCGGGGATGGAGCCGTGGCGGTCCCCGCGAGCTCCCCCTGGCGCCCAAGCCCAGCTCAGAGCTGCTGCTCTGGCCTCCTGCTCCTGGAGTCGCCCGAGTGATGATGACTGCGGGGCGGCGGCCTCCATCCCAGCCTGGGGTGGGGGTGCCAGTGACCGCCAGGCCCTCAAGGCCCCCAGGAGCCTTAGCAAGCCCCCGCTGGGCCCCCAGGTCACACCCGCTCCCACCTCCACGCCATCTGGCTTCACCTCCTGCTGCAAAATGGTGGCCTGCCTGTGTCTGGTCAAGGTCAGTCCCGGCTCAGGCTTCAGGCGCACAAGGGCCTAGATTAGCAACGATTCCTGAGCTCAGCTGCATATTGGAAACTCCTGGGAAACTTGCAGAAAACAGTGATGGCCAGACCCCACTTCGGAGACTGATTTATTCGGTCTGGGGTGTGGCTTTGCTTTGGGGAGGTTTGAGATCCTGCAGGCGCTGCTAACCTGCTCACCGCTCCCGTGCTTGCGTAATTCTGGAGGCGCCAGGACCCTGCGGTCCCTTAGCCTCTGCATCGGTCCTCATCGCTGATGTGTCCTGAGAGCCCACTGTGTGCCAGGCACTGTTCTCAGCTCTTCTCTATGACGGCCCCGTTGAGACTCCACACACCCGGTGAGGTAGGTGGGCCCTGCTGTGACCCCCATTTTACAGATGAAGAAACAGACATGGCGAGGCTCGATCCAGGATCATAACCAGCAAGTGGAGAAGTCGGGATTTGAACTCGGATGGGCGGATTCCAGAACCCAAGTCCTTAGCTGCTATCCACACCAAGGTAACCCGCTTTGGGTTCCTGCGGCCGCCTCCCTAGCCCCAGCCTGGCCTATTGGAAAAGCCCTAAGCAGCCCACTCCTTTCCCTGCCCTCCCAAAGCACGTTCTGGTCGTCTTCCTCCTTGCTCATAGTTCTTCCGTGGCTCCCCGGTGCCCACGGAGTGGAGTTCAGAGACCTGGCCCCACGTTGCCAATGTGTTCGCACTGCTTTCCCCTTTGAACCCTAAACTGCAAACGGGAGACCAGTGAGAGAGGCACTGACGTACCAACTGCGAGGGCCCGCGCTCCGCGGTGGGCGCCCGGGACTGGGGGTCTCCCTGCATTAAGGGCCCTGGGTGCCTGCTTGCCTGTCCCGAGTCCCGGCCCTGCCACGGGGCCTGCCTGAGCCACGGGAACTTATCATTGGAATAACTAATTATGTAAAATACAAAGGACAAGTGGAGCGCAAGGAGAGGATGTGCTCTCTAGACACTAAAATGTAGTTTAACGCTTCAGTATGAGATGGTTCCAAAGTGGGCAAATAGCTCAACAAATCGGAATGATTGGGCCCAAACAAACCCAAGACCATCTGAGAAGTTAGTAAATGGCAAAGGTGAAACTTCAATTCAATGAGAAAGTAGAGTCTTATTCAACATATCACGCTAGAACAATTAATGGAGAGATTTATTTATTTATTTATTTAATTTAGAGAGGGAAGGGAGGGAGAAAGAAAGAGAGAGAGAGAGAAACATCAATGTGTGGTTGCTGGGGGCCATGGCCTGCAACCCAGGCATGTGCCCTGACTGGGAATCGAACCTGCGATGCTTTGGTTCTTGAAGGCCAAATAATTTTCAGATGGATTAAATATTTAAGTGTAAAGAAATCATAAAAGTGTAGTACTCAAGATAAAATCTGGGAAAAGATATAGAATTTGAAAGGGAAACAATGAGAGAAAAGAGTAAAAGATTTCACTATAGACAATAAGAAGTTCCTACACAATAAATAGAAACGCCAATGATACACACAGTAAGAAGCAGTAACTATAATTAGGAAAAGTGATAGCCATAGGTTGATTTCCTTAATATATACAACACTTCTACATATTAAGACCAATATCTCCATTTCTTAAATGTTGTGCAAAGGACTCAAATAGAGAAGCTAATGAACGAAGAAATACGATAAACAATAAAAAAACACTTTCAAACTAATAAAGAGATGCAAAGTAGGATAATGACATGCCTCCTTCCCTCCCCTCCCCCACCTCCCACCGCGCCGCTATTAAACAGGCAGAGTCGGAAAGTAAAGAGTTTGCGGGTTTGGAGGGGAAATGACTCACACACACCCCTGGTAAGGCTGTAAATTAGAACCTTTCCAGAAGGAAATGGGGCTCTAAAAAAAGGGATGTGCTGCGACCTGGTGATTCCTCTTCTGGGAATGCATCCGAAGGAAACCATTGGGCAAAGGATGAAAGGATGTATGTACAAAGCCGCCCGCCTCGGCCGGGTGTGGGATCGGGAAGAAGACGGCAAGAGCCACCGGTGGGGAATGGGTGTCCGAAAGTGCTGGTCCGGTGGCGCAGTGACGCCTGCGCAGTGACGCCGCAGAACCGCCACGCGCGATGCAGAGCGAAGCCATTCGCAAGGCTTTGTCCTCCGAAGAAAGCAAACTTCAGAATAATTTATATGGGTGCTTTGATCCTGTCTTCACCCAAATACACATTAGGTGATATACATCAACGTGCGCGTGGGCCAAAAACCATAAGGGTGGTTATCTTTGAATAGTGATTTTTTTGGGGGGTGGCTTTTTTTAAAGATTTCATTTGTAGAACGGGGGAGGGAGAGGGACATGCATCGGTTGCCTCTTGTCTGCGCCCCAACCAGGGACCCAACCTGCAACCCAGGAATGCGCCCTGGCCAGGAATCGAACTGGCGACCTTTCCCTTTAACAGGATGACGCTCAACCGACTGAGCCATGCTGTTCAGGGTGGGGGTGGCTTTGAGCCAAACCAGTGAGGGCGTGGCTTTTAACTTTTCCGTACTGTTTTTCTAAAGTGTCTCCTGAAATCATACATTACCTCAGTGGACACATAGCTTCTTAAGCAGTCCACTTTTCATAAGCAACATTTATATACACCAATATTTTATCCTTCCCAAGGATGTCTCTGAAGCTCAGAGTAAACTCGAAGGCCCAGGTCATGTGTGTGTGTGTATATACATGTATATATATATATATATATATATATATATATATATATATATACATGCCTACAAATTTTACTTAAAAAATATTTTATTTATTTCTAGACAGAGGGGAAGGAAGAGAGAAAAAGGGAGAGAAACATCAATGTGTGGTTGCGTCTCACGCACCCCCCACCGGGGACTGGCCTTTAACCCAGGCATGTGCCCTGACTGGGAATCGAACCAGCGACCTTTTTGTTCACAGGCCAACACTCAACCCACTGAGCTACACCAGCCAGGGCTACAATTTTTACTTTTGTTGACTGTTGATGAAAACAACGAGGGAGGAGCGCTTCCACAGGGAAATGTAGAAACAATTAGCCTTAGGAAGAAGAGAGTAAAAATAAGCACAATGTCACTTTGCCAGGGAGACACGGCGGTTCGATGTTCTGAGAAGCTCTAATTGCTAGTGAACCCTTGGGCTGGAAGTGGGCATCAGTTTAGGAATAAATTATGTATGGCCACTGTTAAATATTTCATCCACCCTTAACCAGAGTTTGTCTTCATGCAGCTAAAAGAGGAAGGAAAGAACATGCCCACAGCATAGGCATCCTCGGTCTTGTCATCGCTCTGTCACCCTGCAAGGGCACAAGCACTCACACATAAATGCTTGCAAAGAGGAAAAACCAACCATCATTAAAATAAGGGATCGACTCAAGAAGCTGCACTTAAACTTCACACCTTGGCTGAGGGACGGCAGGGTGACCTCGCCTTCTGCATCAAATCGGTCATCCTTCGAAATCACGAACATGTCGCTCTATCTCGCACACTGTTTTAAAAACGAACATCTAAGGATTCTCGGTGCCCTCCTGGCCAAGGGCTCCTGTGCTCCCCTGGTATCCATCCGCGCAGCGAGGGGAAGGGGTGGCAAGGATACTGGAGGAGCTGCCAGGTGCCCACGCGGCCCAGTCGGCCTGGAGCCGTTTGGCCACCTTCCCAGCCACTCTGCCTCCTCTCCTGGCTCTCCTCCCTTCACCGTTTATTTCCTCACACTCCCCTGGCCCGGTCTGCTGGGCTGGTGGAGGCACCTGCCAGCCCCAGCGGGCACGGGACGGGCGAACCCCTGCCAAGACGCCCTGGGGGTGGGGGAAGGGCAGCTCAGTAGAAGAGCCCTCAAGTGTCACAGCTGATGGCCAGGGTTGCATTGCAAAGGCCTTACTGGTACCTTCCACGGGGGATGGAAAAATTATTACAAGGGCCGTTTTGGCTTGTTTGTTTTTGTTTTCGGTGAGATTTGCTTGGAATCATTTTTCAAATGTCTGGCATTAACTTCATGTTCAGGCAGACCAGATTTGTGTGTGTGTGTGTGTGTGTGTTTATGTGTGTGTGTGTGTGTGTGAATGCAAATACGCTACGTACAACCAATCAGTTAAAAAGTTGTGTTTAGGTGCCTTGACCGGCGTAGCTCAGTTGGTTGAGCATCATCCTGTGGGGTGAAGGGTCACCGGTTCGATTCCCAGTCAAGACACATGCCTGGGTTGCAGGCTGTCCCGGTTGGTGTGTAAGATGCAGCCACACATTGATGTTTCACTCCCTCTTTCTCCCTCCCTTCCCCTCTCTCTAAAAACAAATAAATAAAATATTTAAAAAGCATGTGTGTTTTTAAGCCAAAGAAGCCTTTCCCACATTCTTCTGCTTTGCCAGTTAGAGAGTCAATGAAATGAAACCTACGTTCTTTGTAAGTGAACCCACGTGGATTGTTGCTCCTGAGACTGACTCTTTGGAGAGTCCCTCCAATTCTGGGGTTAGTCACTGGTCCACCTGAGAAGCCACACGGCTCAGGACTGCAGTTCTCGTGCAGTCATGGTCACTGACATTATTGGAGGCCCACATTCCAACTAACGCCCTCTCCTTTGAGCTTCCTTTCACTCATGCTCCGCAGGAATTTACCAGGTTAATGATTTAGTTTCTGAGCCACTAAGCCTGCAGAGTTTTGCCTCTGAGTCACCTGGGCACATACCTGAGACAGCAGCTGAGGCGGTCGGGGAACGTTAGAAAAAACCTGCTATGCAACGTGCCGCCTACCATAGACTCAGGGCTGGCTCGCGCGGGCAGCGCAGAAAGCCTGGGAACAGCGCTGCTCCCGTCCTATCAGCACGGCGCCGGTTTCATCTGAGCGTGGCCCGCGCCAGGTCTTGGTCAGAAACAATGGCGCGAATGCGACTTCCTTGTCCTCTGATGCATTGCTAGGAGACGGAATGGAGCAGGAATGCTACCCTGATACCATCTGTGGGTCGTACTGTTAGTCCAACTCTAGCCTTTCTCCTCTTTTTTTTTTTTGCAGATAAGCTGGCACAAAAATCCAGCCTGGAGTTTTTAGAGCCTTGCTGTCTGCACACCTACAATGATTTGGCGGGGTGGGGGCGGGGGCCGGGGCAGGTTCTGGTATTGCAGCCGAAGTGCAACTGTGATGTCAGAGTCCACTGATTTAGGAAGTGGGACCCTCTGCGCAGGGGGCTGGAGAACCAAGCTCACTGTGGCCGAGAGAGCTAACAATACGCCGGGTGACGACGTGAAGGCCTCTATACGTCTTCACGAATTCTGGAAGAAAGGATAAGCCATGCTTATTGAAGCAGGTCTGCTGAGAGTGAAGGAGAGACACAGAACCGCGAGCTGGGTTTGAGCACCTCCCAAACTTCTGAGGGCGTGGGGAATCTTGTTGAAATGCACCGTGCAGGACCCCGCCAGCTGGGATTCGGTTCAGTGGGATGGAGGCGGGGCCTGAGCGTCTGCATCTCTGACACGCACCCAGGCGCTACGATCTGGGGACAACGCTTCGGAGTCCCGCGGGGTTAGGAGACTGCCTTGGACAGTCCCTTTGGGTCTCGGTCGTCTCCCGGGAAAATGGACAGAACAGCTCACATTCACTGAGCACTTACTAGCCCTTGGGCTCTGTCCCCACCCCTTTGCACACATTACCTGTGCGACCTTCACAGCCACCTTCGAGGGGCTGGTGTCACAGCGAGGGATTTCGAACCACTGACAGTCTGTGGTCCCCACGCTTCTGAGACCTCGGGTGGCAAACTGGCAGCCTGCAGGCCAGCTGTGCCCAGCGGGTCTGTTTGGTCTGTCTCATGAGTTGCTTTAAAAATCAGGATGGGCCCTGGCTGGTGTGGCTCAGTGGACTGAGCACCAGACTGTGAACCAAAGGGTCACCGGTTCAATTCCCAGTTAGGGTACATGCCTGGGTTGTGGGCCAGGTCTCCAGTAGGGGGCATGTGAGAGGCAACCACACATCGATGTTTCTCTCCCTTTTTTTTTCTCCCTCCCTTCTCCTTTCTCTAGAAATAAATGAATAAAATCTTTAAAAATAAATAAATAAATGAAACCTTTAAAAATCAGGATGGTTCACCCAGGCCTATATGGTTAATTAATCTAGGGTAAGACTATACAAGGAGGAAAAGACATTCAATAAATGGTGTTGGAAAAACTGGACAGACACATGCAAAAAATGAAACGGGGCCACTTTCTTACACCATGTACAAAAGGAAACTCAAAATGAATTAAAGACATAAATGGGAGACCTGAAATCATAAAACTCCTGAAAGAAAACATAGGCAGTACACTTTTTGACATTGGTCTTAGCAATTTGTTTTTTGGCTCTGGCTCCTGGGGCAAAGGTAACAAAAGCAAGAATGAACAAATGAGATTAAATCAAACTGAAAAGCTTTTGCAGAGCAGAGGAAACCGTCAAGACAAAAAGGCAACTGAATGGGAAAAAATATTTGTAAATGACACACGCAACAGGGTTTAATATATAACATATACAAAGAACTCATAAAACTCAACATCAAAAAAACAAAGAATCCAATTTAAAAATGGACAAAGAGCCCTGGCTGGCGTAGCTCAGTGAATTGAGCACGGGCTGCAAACCAAAGTGTCGCAGGTTCAATTCCCAGTCAGGGCACACGCCTGGGTTGCAGGCCACAGCCCCCAGCAACCACACATTGATGTTTCTCTCTCTCTCTCTTTCTCCCTCCCTTCCCTCTCTGAAAATGAATAAATAAAATCTTAAAAAAAATGGACAGAGGACCTCAACAGACATGCTCCCAAAGAAAACACACAGATGGCCAACAGACATATGAAAAGATGTTTAAGATCACTAATCATCAGGGAGATGCAAATCAAAAACCAGAGTGAGAAATCACTTCACCTATTAGAATGGCTATAAACGAAAAGTCACAAATGGGTTGTGGAGGATGTGGAGAAAGGGGGATCCCTGTGCACTGTTGGGATTGTACTTAGTGCAGCCAGTGTGGAAAGCAGTATGGCGATTCCTCCAAAAATTAAAAATAGAACTGCCATAGGACCTAGCAATTCCACTCCTGGGTATATATCCAAAGAAAATAAAAATAATATGAAAGATATAAGCACCCCTAGGCTCACTGCAGCATTATTTATGACAGCCAAGATCTGCAAGCAACCTAGGTGTCAATCGATAGATGATGGATAAAGATGTGGTACATATATACAACGGACTATAATTCAGCATAAAAAAAGAATGAAATCTTGCTATTTTCAACAACATGAATAGGCCCAGAGAACATTACAGTAAATGAAGTAAGAAAAAGACAAATACTGTATGATTTCCCTTATATGTGCAATCTAAAAAAAAAAACAAATAAGCAAAATTTTGAAACAGAAACAAACTCATTAATACAGAGAACAAACTGTATATTGTTCTCTGGAGGGGTGGGGGAAGGGCTCAGACAGAAAAGGGGAAGGGGGTGAAGAGACACACACTTCCAGAGATGAGCTAAGTCGTGGGGGTGTCAAGTGCAGCGGGGCGGGGTGGGGGAGTGGAGTCGATAGTCATTAGTGCAGGGACGGATGAGGGCTACTAGAGTTACTGCAGTGATCACTTCATAACGTATATGCATGTTGAATCACCATGGTGGACACCTGAAACTCACGTAGTATTGTATGCCAACTACCATTGAAAATAAAGTTTAAACATTTTTTAAAAGAATCAGGGTGTTCCACATGCAATTCTGGATACCGGACATTTTCGGAAAAGGCGGAAGAGCTCACAGCACTGGGCCTGCACATCCCCGATGGCAACAATGGGGGGCGGGACACAGGGAGAGGGAGGGGGAGAGGGAGAGGGGAGTCCCTGGGCTACTAGACCCCCCTACCCTGCCCACTCTGGCTCCTCTGGAAATTTGAATTTACTCATTGCTCTAAGACCCATGACCCTCATTTCTGTAATTCAAAAGTAGTAACATTTGAACTTTCTGCCATTTCAGATGGAAGTCTCTATTGGATTTATATTTTTTTATTTTAAAAGATTGTATTTATTTATTTTCAGAGAGAGAGGGGAAGAGAAGGAGATAGAGAGGGAGATAAATATCAATGTGTGCTTGCCTCTCATGCGCCCCCCACTGGGGACCTGGCTCACAACCTAGGCATGTGCCCTGACTGGGAATCGAACCAGCAACCCTTTGGTTCATAAGCCCATGCTCAATCCACTGAATTACACCAGCCAGGGCAGAGTTATATATTCTTTATATATTAGACTTGTATCAGATCTAGTTAAATAAAATCAAAATCAACAACAATACCCAGAAACACAGGTCCAAGTGTTGCTATAATGAAATTTAAACTTTTTCCTCAAATTCAGAACATCACCACCTTTGCCATTTTCCTTTGAGAGAGGACTGTTTTCTTCTTTTTTTTCCCATCGGACTTTGTGCTTTTAACTCCCTCCTTTCTGAAAAATGGATGCCCAAATACTTCGCAAACAAAGCTGCAAGCGCTAACCACTGCACCGACTTCTGGGTGGTGACAGCACTCTGGGTCCCTGATTGGCCTTTGGGGAGCTGGCCCTTGCCAACCCAGTCCCGACTGGGGCCCGTGACCCAGACAGGGCCAGAGGGAGCCAGCTCTGAGGCCTTGGTTGTGATCGGTGTGTGGGCGGGGGGGCTCCCTCCTGGGTGAGCTGTTAAGAGCGGCAGAGCCCTGGCGGGTGTGGTTCAGTGGGCTGCTGCCAACCGAAAGGTGGTTGGTTTGATTCCCAGGTTGTGTGATGCTTCTCTCACACACCGATGTTTCTTTCCCTCCCTCCGGTCTCTAAAAATAAATGAATAAGGTCTTTTAAAAAAAGGCAGAATGTATGCTGAGTTGCTGGAGGCCGTGTTTGCCACCACAAGGGGGTAACCGGCCTGAGAAAAGAGCAAATGGCGAAAAGCAAAGCAAAAAACGGGGAGATTCGAGTCGGCGCTGTAAAACAGACCAGCCGCTGGCCTCGTGGGGCCTTAGCCACGTCTTGAACACGCCGCAGCCTCGTGCAGCAGCCTCGTGACGATGACTCTACTGCTGGGCCTAGGAGATATAGGGAGCTGCCACCAGCGCAGGGAGTTACACCAGGCAGCCTGCTGCATGGGGTCTGTGGCACAGTCCCAGCCCGGCTCCTCAGCATCACAGTGAGCATGCGCAGTGAGCCTGCGCATCCTTTCCATTCGTGCCGCTGGAGCTGGGTTTGCCCATCCTCTCAGGAACCCCAAGGCAGAAGCTTCCCATCAGCACCTGGCACGTGCCCGTGTGCAGGAGGAGGCTGCTGCCTTTGGGTGTTTTCCTTCAGCGCCAGAGCAAATATCACTGGGCCAGAAAGGCGGTGCAGCAAGGGACGCTGAAAGAATACTTGTGCCATTTCACCATTTTTTCCTGTTCTTTCTGCAGTTAGAAAACAATTGATGCAGAACAAATTTTGGTGTTTGTTGGCATCAGAATAATTAGAAGGATGGACAACACACAAGAATACAAGACAGTTTTTCCCCTTCAGAAAGTGCTGAACATCAACCGTACAGAAATAAAGTCACGATAAGGATATAACATTGTATACGTACCGTTCAGGCCCAAAACATAATTCGGATCTAATGATGAGGAAACAAACCCAAATTCATGGGCAGCTTAGCTTACAAAACAATTTGTCTTTACTTTGAAAAAATGTCAATATTAGCCCTGGCTGGCATAGCTCAGTGGATTGAGCGCGGGCTGCAAACCAAAGTGTCGCAGGTTCGATTCCCAGTCAGGGTACGTGTCTGGGTTGCAGGCCACGGTCCCCAGAAACCGCACATTGATGTTTCTCTGTCTCTCTCTATCTCCCTCCTTTCCCCCTCTAAAAATAAATAAATAATTTTTTTTAAAAAAGGTCAATATTATGAAAGATGGAGAAAAACTGAGGCCCTGGCTGGTGTGGCTCAGTGGGTTGAGCATCGACCTATGAACCACAAAGTCGCTGGTTCAATCCCCAGCCAGGGTGCACGCCTGGGTTGCAGGCAGGTCCCCAGTTGGGGGTGTGCAAGAGGCAACCAGTCGACGTTTCTCTCACACACCTATGTTTCTGTCCCTCTCTTTCCCCCTCCACCGCTTAAAATCAATTTTAAAAATCTTTACAAAAATTTAAAAAAGGAAACAATTAAGAATTATTCCAGATTAAAGGAGACCCCAGAGATGTGACACCCAAATGTGACACATGACTCTGGACTGGATCCTGGATCAAGGGAAATATTTCTCTAGAGGACATCATGGGACAAGTGGTGAGAGTCTAGTATAGTTTATGTGTATTAATTTTTATAACCTGACAGCAGAACCGTGGCTCTATAAGATGTATGAAGAGGATGTCCTTGTCCTTAGGAAACGCAAGCATTTGCTGGCCTGTTGGGGTTCGGGGGCTGTGACCTTTGCAACGGGTTCTCAGGTGTCCCAGGAAAAACTGGATAAAGCAAACGGGGGTATGACCTGGGTGAACGGTGCAAACGGTACTTTCCATGAAGCTCTTTTCTAGGTTTGATTATTTCAAAATAAAAGTTAAAAAAAGCAAGCAAGCAACAGTGTTTTCCCCACCTCGGGAGAAAAAAAACACTAGTATTTTTCCATGGCGAATCTATCAAGTGGAAAGCAAAGTGCTCCAACTGTGCTCTTCAAATGGTGCATCTGAAAAGGGTTTGGATGTTTCCTTTTAAAC
This sequence comes from Phyllostomus discolor, assembly GCF_004126475.2. Classification (NCBI taxonomy): domain Eukaryota; kingdom Metazoa; phylum Chordata; class Mammalia; order Chiroptera; family Phyllostomidae; genus Phyllostomus; species Phyllostomus discolor. The sequence continues at coordinate 98,148,453 of NC_040911.2, read as the reverse complement.
ATTTTTTTTTAAATGGACTAGGACATCAGAGCATTTTCCCTGTAATATCTGCCTCGTGAAACTTTCAATTCTACGTGTGTGTGTGTGTATATACACACGTGCCCACACATACACGTACCTGTGTGCGAGGTCGCAGGGGTCAGTGAGTTTCTCACTGAGGGTCAGTTTCAAAAACGTTTGAGAGCCGTTGTACTACAGCCTCTTCCGCAGGGCGGTCCCCATGGCCGCTTAGTGGGGCGGCTCATTCCTGCCGGTCGGCCCCGCCCACTCTCTCAAAAGTGCGCCCACTTCGATGCTAAATTATAGTCACTCATAGTTTAATTTAATTCCTTTTTATGACAAAGTACAGTATGCATTAGTGGTCAAAAAAGGACTTTAGCCTTTCTTTTAAAGAATGAATTTACATATTTGCATGATTAAAATTTTTTGAGTTTTCTTTACTAATACTAAATACTAAATGTATTAACTAATTCAGTTAGCCGCCCCTTGGGATTAGAATGAAGAAGATGATTATAACAGACGAGAAAACAGTGGTTTTGTATGACGTGGAGAGCAATGGTTTTGGGATAAATACCATTTCCAAAAAAGTGTTATTTAAAATGAGAAAACACCTAAACACAGCTTGTAAAGAAAACATGGGCACCAGCGAATTTTAGTATTAATTGATAAAATACACATTAAATGTTGCAAAGTAACTGGGATAAACATAGTAGCTTTAAAAATATTATCCAAGTCACCTGGCTGGTGCAGCTCAGTGGACTGAGCACGGGCTGCGAACCAAAGCATCGCAGGTTCGATTCCCAGTCAGGGCACATGCCTGGGTTGCAGGCCACGGCCCCCAGGAACCACACATTGATGTCTCTCTCTCTCTCTCTTTCTCCCTCCCTTCCCTCTCTAAAAGTAAATAAATAAAATCTTTAAAAAAAAATATTATCCAAGTCTTGTTTTGGGGGAAGGACTTGCTAGACTACTACGTAAGGAGGACTTTAAACAAGGAAACCCAACAGATGAATTTCCGTTCTATTTACCTCCCAGCAGCCAGACCTCCATGCCACACGGCACCGAAATAGTGTATCCGTGCCCTTGCTACAGCTGAGGCACAACTTGGGGCTTACCCAATACAGCCACCAAAGGGACACGCTATCGAAATTCAAGTCAAAACTTCCAGCGTCTCGTAAGGCCCTCCCAAACCTGTTTCGAAGAACTCACCTGCCAAGGTTCCCTACCCACAATTAAACCACCCCTCCCCACCCATCTAAAGACAGGAAAGGCAGAGCCGACAGTAGGCTGTTGCTAACCAGGCATTCTAGCACCTTAAGGTGGGTACACAACCAGAGGGGCTGGCCTTTCTTTCCTCGTAAATTTCTGTGACTTCAAAGTCAAATTTTATTTCTGCCCAGATTGGAAGCTTGGAACACAGCCGGGATTTAAGATGCAGCCTCAGGGTCACACTTGAGGGTGAAATGGATGTTTTAGCACACCACCAGGGACCCCCTGAAACCCAGAGGGACCCCCTGAAACCCAGAGGAACACCGAGTGTGAGATGCAGCACAACGGGTACCAGTCCGTGACATGGAGAGGTCTATAAACAGGAGGTTGAGTTTTTACTCAGAGGACTTCCAATCCGTTTTTAATTGGGGGAAGGGATCAGGATGGCTGTCCTTCACAGCAGTCAGCAGAGGGGTCCGGCAGAGATCGATTAAGCCAACGACAGGGGGACCAAATTGGGATTAGAAATGGTCTGTTTCATCTCCGGCCTTTTGCATTTTTCAGTATAAAATGAATTCAATCCATACAGGGTGGCAACAAAAAGTAAAACTAACTGAATTTGAGTTTTGGAAGACACACGGTCACATTACAAACACTTTTTTTCTTGTTTAGAAGAATCGTAACCTAAATCGTAACTCTGGATGGATGAGCACGCACAATTTTTCACTTTATCAGGATTAACTGCATTCTCGATGCTATCTTCCAGTCTACACATGCATACATACATAGTGGATGCACATACAATTTGGTGTTTATCATTTAAAAATTGAAAGTTAAGGGTGTCAGGACCTTGCTATAAGTTCTACGATGGGTGCTCGGTAAACAATCATTGGGTGACTCTTCATATATTTGCAAACGAGAAAGTAGCCTTTATACAAGTCTATCTTTATTTGTAAAAAATAATATACAACTAAAGCTAATTTGATTTTTAAAATCAAAGTTCAGTTAATGATAATGTACATTTTATAATAAAATTGTAGTAAAATACTGACATTTGATAGTTTAAACAAAGTATCATCCATGTAAAAATCATGTTGTCGTATGTAAAATTTAATTAGAAAATTCATAGTTCACAAAAAGTACATACATTTTGTTGAGAGCACATGAGAACATTATCATAAATTTACTTAAAAGTACAGAACAAAATTCACAGTTAAGCTTGACATTCGGTCCTAGAAAATTTTGTGCTGAGTCCACTGATATTTTTGTTAATGATGATACACTGGAAATAATTGGTTCAGACTACCCATGAAACGACATTTTATTGTATAACCAAGATCCATTGGTTTTACAATACGTCTAGTAATCAATTATTGTACCAATACGTGAGATCTAGTTGAAAACACCACTGACGATTAAAACAAAACATACTAGCAGCTTTCGACCCCCCACTGTCATGAACACCGCACACAGGACGAGTCTGTATTTTACAGTTAAAATGTGTACAAAAAGTCAAGCCCTGAAGTGTTTTCCCCCACAAGAGAAGTTCTGATGTTACAACTTTGTTGGAAAAAAAAAAAAGAGAGAGAGAGACAGAGAGAGGTAGTGTGTGAAAAGTGTTTTTACTTAAAACGCTGAACCCCTGGCACTGCTTATCAATGAATGTAACCTTACACATTATTATCATTGCTTTGCCATTCAAGAGTTGAACTTATAAAACTCACGGAATGCTAAAGCTAGAATGCCACTCAAAAACAGCAATGGTATGTAGTGGAAGAACGTGGGTGAATTCAAGAAAAACTACATCGCGGTACACATTGTTGAATTAGTAGTTAGTGGTTCAGTGACAATGTGTTCAGTGGTCATGTGAACAAAATACGTGTACGTATTCTGAGTCTCGTGATCTTCATTGAATCATGACTTTACTTCTTCATACATTTTGACCAGAGAGAGAAAAGAACCTTCAAAACGGAGTCCTTGGATTCTTCATTGTTTTAATAGCACGCAATTGTTATAAGGTATCCATACGAGCCCTACCATAAAATTAATCAATAAATAACTGAGAGTCCTATCTGCAAGCACGTAAGGAGGGGACTTACGCGCTCCACACTACTCTTAGTTTCTATGTACAAGCATACTGCAGTGTCTGCACACGCCACACGGCAGAACCAGGCAAGGAACCGAAGTTAGCAGCCTTACTCTTAACTTGTTCTAAGTGGATGCATTGGAAAGTAATAAATATCCTCATAAAATTAACAGTGATAAACTCTACCTGTCAAAGGGGAATACTATATAATTTTCATAAAGTGTAGGCAGTGTCCCTAGAAATCCCATGAAGGAAAACCCAAATTGTTCATATAAAAAGTGCATGAGTTTGTCCTGTGTGTAAAAAAATCTCTTCATTCCGGGTGCATTTTTTTTTTTAAATTCAAAACGATCCACACTACTCGTATACACTGAGGAGTACAGAAAGCACATGAACGACACACACACAAACCACCGAAGGGATGGTTTCCAGGGAGACGGGAAATGCGGCGGAGAAGAGGTCAAGAGGAGGCTGGGGTCAAGGGAGAGTCTCCCACACGCCCAGCGCCGATGGAACCGCCGTCCCGACTCAGAGTTACACCCATGTGGAGTGAGTTTGTGAGTGTGCGAGCACTACACTACAGGATGGACAAGCGTGGACCCGAGCAACGGTTACCAGTTTCTTCATTCAGGAACACCGTTTCGATGATTTATAACATAGGAAGCAACTCCTATAAATGATCAACTGTTTTGATTTCTTAGAAATTGGGGAAAAAAAGCACTTGAAAAAAAATTACTTGTTACAATTCGCAACAGAGGAACAACATTAAAAAATCAAAATAAAATATAGAGAACATAGGAGCTGAGGTCCCCAAGGTACCAAAAGATAGAATCAGACCTTTTTTCACATTAGAATTAATATATATATATATAAAGGAAAAATTAACCGGGCTCTGCACAGCAGGTTAAATACGCAACCACTCCACACAGAAATGACCGAGTCCTCTCACACGCGCTGAGAATGTGCCCACACATCCACCTCTCTGCAGGCAAAACAGCAAAAGCACGTCATTGCATCAGCAAAGGCCCCTTTGATTCAGACTTAAATTCACCTCTGACCCTCCCAAGTTTACATTAGCAATTATCAACCTACTAATTTTAATAACATTCGAAGCTTGCAATATTCTTGTTTCTCATGCCTACTCCGGGTCACTGGTTCAGAGGTATGTATGCGTTACGCGAGCCCAATCTACACGTCCCAACAGCGTCCTCACCCAGAAAACATTCGGTCGGTGGTTTCATAGCGTTATGATGGTCCCGTCCTCTTCTAAGAGTTTCCGATCTGGAACGCGCGCCTCAAACTCAGTGCTGGCGCCGCTGGCCACGGGCGCCAGGCTCCCTTCGCCCGAAGGAACAAAGCCGTTCTGCGCAGACTCCAAACTGAGCTCCACCTGCGCCAGCGACTCCAGGCTCTCCGCGTTGGGGACCGCTTTGGGGATCTGCTGCGGCGCCCCGTTGTCCTCGATAACGAGGTCGTCTTCGTCGCTGTCTTCGTCCTCCGGCTCGAAGCTCGGCTCGGCCTGCGGCGGGTAGCCGGGGAGGCTGTTATCCGTAGACTGGCCGGAGCTGCCGGAGGTCCGACTGTTCCTGACCACATTGTTCCTCTGGTTCGCCGGCCTCACCGTGATGATGAGGTTGCGGCTGTTGGCGATCATCATGTCTGTTACCTGGTCCAGGCTCTTCCCGGAAACCTCTATGCCGTTCACTTCCAGCACTTCGTCGTTGACAGCCAGCAGCCCCGTGCTCTGAGCCAGGCCCCCCGGCACCAGCCTGGAGATGAAGATCCCCGGGACCTTCTCTAAGCCGTGCGGCGTGACCCTGACGCTGGAGCCGTCCCGGATGTAGAAGCCGAGCGGCTTCTCCGTGCCGTACTTGTAAAGGCGGACCCTGCGATGCGTCTCTGGGAGGATATCCACGTCTATGATGGAGGACACGGGCCTGAAGTCCTGGGGCATGCTAATCACTATATGCGGCTTTTTCCTGTGGTTGTCGGGGCGCAGTACGTTGCTTAGAACGTTCTTCTTCTTTGTTAATGTGTCTGTACCAAAGGCACTGTAGTCTGCTTCTTCTGTTTAAAAATAAAATAAAATCATTATAGAGATGCCGTGAACACACCCATTTGCTTACAGTTGAACCCGTACAGAGAGAATGACTTAAATGTATTCCGTACATAAACACACTGGTTAAATATCAGCTTATTTGAAGCAGATCAAAATGTAGTGCCAATGACATGCTGTATCAGAAGAAAACCACTAGGTGGCCCTCTGGAGCACATGTCATAAAATTACTGGATGTGCAAGCTAAATGTGATCAAGCTCAATAACAATTAAACAACATTAAGAAAGGCAAATGAAATTCTGGGAAGCACTGGTAACATTCTTCAACAAGGTACTTAAAATAGATTTTGCCCCAGTTAATGACACAGCTGCTCGTCACTCCAGGCAGTTTTTCTTCCTGTACTGGAGGAATCTGCCAGACTCACGTTTTTTAGGTACAAATCTTCGCATTTTTAAAGGCTGACACCAGTTAAACAACAACAAAAAACCTATCTGAGCTAAGTAACCTCTGGGGGTTGAATTCACTCTTCAAGCCAACAGTTTATAATCTCTGACGTAAATGAAGGGAACACGGGGCACTGAACACCAGGCACCCCCAAACCGCACCGCTGAGGGGGGACCATCTGCCTCATCAGAGACGGAGAGGTAGAAAAGGGAAGGAAATTCACAGCAGGCACAAGAGGTGAAATCACACTTGAAAAACGACTAGAAAAAGGATACAATCAAAGAAAGACAAGCCCCCGCACCACGACCCCGAACTAGTTCAAAGTCCGGGTGTGGAGCCACTGCCACAGGGAGGGGAGCGTCACCACCGTCTGGGGCTCCGGTCCGCTTTCTCCCCGTGCCGCTCACCCCCCTCCCTGGTAACTGCCACCATCTTCATAAACACAGACACGGAGGGACAGGATCAGTGACAGAGAAAAGGCTGGACCCAGGCTTGCTTTCGAGGCCACGGCACCAAACACATTCGCAGAGTGAGTGCTTAGTGCCGACTGTGTCAGAGCACGGGGAACTGCGGTGTTCTTTTTCTCATGCTACTCGAAGCTTCTTCAAAAGTCAGTTTCAGCCCTGGCTGGTGTGGCTCCGTGGACCGAGTGCCAGCCTGTGAACCGAAGGGTCGCCGGTTTGATTCCCAGTCAGTCAGGGCACATGCCTGGGTTGTGGGCCAGGTCCCCAGTGCGGGGCACACGAGAGGCAACCACACATTGATGCTTCTCTCCCTCTCTTTCTCCCTCCCTTCCCCTCTGTCTAAAAAGAAAAAAAAATAAAATCTTTTTTAAAAAGTTAGTTTCAGAGAAATGTACAAGACTAGGGATACTTGATGGTTTGTTTAGGTTTTTTTTTGCATTTTTCCCTCCTGGGGGTAATTTTGTCTCATTTATAGATAGAGTATTTACATTGTGTTCTTACAGAGGCAGAAATTTATTTATAATTTGGCTTTGGAAATAAATCCATTGCCACAAGGATCTTTTTAGCAAAAGTTGGCCAAAAATCTAACAACAATTATCTTCTAAATGTTCTCTTTCAAAGTTATATATTTTCATTTTAAAACAATCAAGTTAAAGAGCCCACATAATAAATATAAGGAACACTCCAGACCATACAAACGGAAAACAAAATTAGGCTGCCTACATACCTACTCATGGGAAACCTGACCAAAAAAAGACCCAAATCTGCATAATTTGGCATCGCACCCAGTCTCTGTTTGAATGCTCCCTGCTAAAGTCTCAAAAGCTATGTGCCCCCCATACAAAGGCACCTTTGTTCTCCCACCTAGCTAACCAGTTTCCAGGCACTGGGAAAAAATATTTGGGCAGGAAGCCAGGGTGCAGGGTGTTAGTTTAAAGTGTAAAGGTGAATGTCCACATGGAACAGGAGTTCACTTTCTACCTGAGCATGTCTACCAGAGCCCCGAGCTCAGCACGTGACGGGAAGTTTGGAAACCCGGTGCATAGCAACCTTCCACTTGCGCGCACTAGGCTTACGCAACAGCACAGGCTGCGGGCTCCAGCAGCAACACCCCACTTATCTCGAGCCTGCTGCCCCGCTGACACTCTCCACCCAGGGATCTGACCAGGGCATGCCTGCGAGGCCTCTGGCCTGCCAAAGTGGGTGTCTCACTTCTTCTTGTGAGCTCCTGTGCTTGACTCACAGGCCCTCCTTGTGCGCCCCTTACCCTTTAAACATTACTTCTGGAAAGCCCGGTGCTCTCACTCCTCAGCCCACAGAACCGCCGAGGTTACACATTCAGAGTGAGGGGCAAGGCTCCACCCGTGAGTGGTGGGCACCGATGCAAGAAATAAAAGCCCACAGCAGATGAAAATAAGTCTGGGAAAGTAAAAAAAAGCTGTACGCAAACCCATCAGCATCCCCGCATAGTAACAAAACAGGAACAGTTCATGGCACGGCCATCAAGAAAGTTCAAGATGACGACCCGTCTGAAGTTTAGTAGGAAGACGGGGTAAAATAAAAGTTTCTGAAACTGTCCTGATCCAGGGGTTGAAGAGTTTATACAGTAAATATTTTAGGTATCGCAGGCCACACAGTTTCTGTTGCAAAAGCAGCCACAGGCAGTCCATTAAGGAAGGAACATGGCTGTGTTCCAAGAAAACTTTATTTACAAAACAGCCAGCAAGTCTTGGTTTGCCAACCCTTGTTCTAATCCAAAATGGTTAAATGAAATGGATCTGGGAATTTCACAAGGATTAAACACCACTTAAAGCAGTATTCAGCCCTGGCTGGTGCGGCTCAGCTGGTTGGAGCATCATCCCATTGACCAAAAGGTTGTGGGTTCGATTCCCCATTAGGGCACATATCCAGGCTGTGGTTCAATCCCTAGTTACGGCGCATATGAGAAGGCAACCAATTGATGTCTCTGTCACATTGATGTTTCTCCCTCTCTCCCACTAAAAGTAATGAAAACATGTCCTCGGGTGAGAATTAAAAATAAAGCAGTATTCAAGGTTTGCTTCCTAAGAAGAAATCCACTACCAAAGGTTGAAGAAGCACCGTGTATGTGGCCAAGCACTGTGCTCTGTGCTGCAGCTCCAGTGAAAGACACAGACAAGGTGCCTGGGTCCGCGGTGCTTACAGTCTAAATGGCAACCAACGACTCCAAATGACTCAAGGATCGCAGAGGCACCAAGAGCCGTGACCTCCACTGCGTGGTGCAAGTGTATAAATGGGCACCTAGCCTGGTTCTCGGAGCAAGGCAAGGCTTCTCTGGGTCAGCGAGCACCACGCTGAGACCGGACAGAAGGGCAGCGAATCAGGTAGAAGGGCGGGAAGGGTGCTGCAGGCACAGATGACAGAGAATAAAGAGGCGAACAGGAGGGGTAGACAAAGGTCCGATGAGCAGTCTCGCATGGCTTAACAGCAGGGATGCGCTCTACGAAACGCACCCATCCTTGGGTGGCTTCCTCGTGGTGGGAGCCTCGCAGAGTGACCTGAGCGAGCCTAGGTGGTGTGACCTGCTGCCCACCTGGGCTACGCCGCCTGGCCGGCTGCTCCCAGGCTGCCCGTACAGCAGGCCACTGCACGAAGCTTCACGAGATTAAATCAAGCGCCAGAGAAAATAACAATCAAGAGGCACAGGATGAGGATACTGCCGGCGTTAACAGGGCATAGTGCTCACAGCAAACTTTTTTCTTAATCAACAGGAAATAATCTATAAAACGAGGATGCAAAGTACAGCGCAGCACGACACACACGCAAACCCGGAGGGAACACAGTCCTCCACCCCCGTCATCAGGGCGTAAGCACTGCCCACAGCTGCACGTGCCGGGCTTTTCCAGGGCTGGCGGCCACGCCAGTGTGCTCACACCAGCACCAGCAGCACCAGCACGTGAGGAGGCAGCGCACTGCCACCTCATGCAGCTACCTCACTGGGCGACAGGAATTTTTCAGCTCCATTATGCTAATAGGGATCACCATATATGCAGGTGGGTTTGTTGACAGAAACCTCATTATGCGGCCTGTGACTGTGGAGAGGTTAAAGGGCAGGCGGGAGGGGGAGGGAGGAGTCCTGAGCCAAGTGGGAGGCAGCCAGGCCCTTCCCCCCCCCCCCCCCCCAAAGCAGGGCCTCCCAGGAAGTGCTAGGGATTATGGACTTCAGCCTGAGAGCAATGAGGAAAAATTCCAAGGGTTTCAGGTTTTTCTCTAAAGCTCCCTCTGGCCCAAGGCGGAGAAGGAAGGGACCCGAGGGAAGACAGGAAGCTGCGGTGGAGATTTAGGGTGGGACCTGGCCTGGAGCAGAGCCAGCAGAGATAGGGAAATACACCTGAAAATGATCAGAGCAGCCCTGGCGAGTGAACAACAGGGACGTGTCAGAGCGGCTCCCAGTTTCTGTCCTGAGAACCAGCGTCACCTTCTGAGGTGTGACTCCTCAACTCCTCTCCATTCAACTCTCAATCTCCGAGGCCGTGTCTTCCATTAAACTGTTCTTCACAGCTCACTGTTAAAACATATATCCCTGAGACCGTTTCCAAATCAAATCCTGATTCACTATAATATAACCCCTAGACACATCCACAAAATGAGGTCCACTCCCGGTGACGTTCTCAGAGGTTCTCAGAGGTCATTCGGAACCTGGCCAGGGACAGGTGTGCGGACCACAACACCCGTCCCGAGCGAGACCACGTGTGAGGCACGTCCCTGCTGGTGTCTCCGACGAACCCCTTTGACTGAACCCAAGATGTAAACGCATCTGCCGGACGCCGTTCAAGAGCGGGTCCCGCCGTGGCGGGCACATCCGACCAGCTCTGGTGAGGGATCCGCGCAGGTCAGCAGACCCCGGACTTGGCTGCTCACCATGACGGGCTTGGGAGCTTTTTAAAAATACACATTTCCCTGGCTGTGTTCCAAACGTACAGGAACAACCGGAGCGTTCCTTACAGCTACAACCTGGGGCTGTTTTCTAATGCTGTTGGCCACACAATACTAACCTAAACGAGAGAGGGAAAACTCTACTCTGTGCCTTCTCTTCCTCCCTCTCAGATAAACAAGGACACCCTAAACCCCCGTGCGGGTGGGCACTGGCAAAAGACCTGGGAATCCTCTCTGTGAAAATAACTTTTCAGATATCAGGTTTTTTGTTTTGTTTTTGCTTCCATGATAACAGCCCCAGGAACAGAGCATGGGGATTTTCTTCTAACAAACTACTATAAAACATAAACCTCTTCAGCGCTATCTTCAGGTCCAGGATATTAAGTGGCTCATGCATTCAGGCTCCCGCTCTTCAAAGAAACTGTGAATTCCAGGTCTTCAGAGGGTAGCTAATCTGCTGAAGGTGGGGGTGCGTCCTTGGAGCCAGGGCAGTCAGAAGGGACCCCCTCCAGGTTCTCTGAGCTAGGAGCTAAAGGTGGGAAGGGCGGGAGGGAAAGCTTTCTCAGGAGAAAAAGCAAGTGCAAAAGCAGAGACAGCAACCAAGCCTGAAGGACGGGACAAGGAGCCTTTGAAGGACACCTCCGGAAGGAGTTTATTCTGGATGCAAGGAAAAGCCAGCACAGGGTTTTAAGCAGGAATGAGTGGACCAACTTAATGTTAATTTTTTGCTTAATTCACATTTTGTATTAAATTTATATTTTATTTTTAAAATTATTTATCTTTAGAGAGAGGGGAAGGAAGGACAAAAGAGAAGGAGAGAAACATCAATGTGTGGTTGCCTCTCATGTGACCCCCCTACCCCCCAACTGGGAATTTGGCTCACAACCTGGGCATGTCCCTGACTGGGAATTGAACCAGACACCCTCTGTTTGCAGGCCTATGCTCAATCCACTGAGCCACACCAGCCAAGGCTTAAATTTATATTAAAAAAAAAAATTCTGTTGAATGGACTATCTATTTCTAAGCCAAACTCTAATTACTATTAATTGTATTGGATGTTTACCTCTACGACATAAAAGTTTTGTTGACATAGAAACATTTAAAAAGGAAACAGTAGAAGAAAACTGCCCTTAAAAGATGTCCCGATTAATCCCGTGATCACGTGTTACAATCCCAGCAACAAAAATAGGTGATGGTATAACCCAACTCTTATAATCGTTCTAACGAAGGGGATAACTGTCCAGTGGCAGTCGCTTAAAAAGAGCCATTCTACATTTGAATACACATTCCAAAAAGCAACTAAGTTTTTGATGAAAATGACAACTGCTAGCAAGAAAGGCCTACTCTTCAACAGTTACTTAAGTCACTCTGCTCAAAGTGACAAACTCTACACCGGGGCTCTGTCCTCCTCTCCCCACTGCCGCTCCGGCCCCTCCGACACACCGTGCGCTGAGGGTCTCCCCTCGGTCTCCACTAACAGTTCTGGTTTCCCACAGTACCGTGGCCCAAACTCACCAGCCACAGCCGCCTTTCTGCCCTAAAACCAAACGCATTTTCTTTCTAAGGCAACTCCTCTTCCAGAGTCTGCAGCGCACTGCAATTCATGCCAACAGCCAGATTAATCTCCTGACATAATCCTCTAATCATACCACACCCCTGAAAAAATTCATCTGGTGGGGGGGGGGGTGGCGATCTTAAGGAACATTGTGAGTTTGTTAGTATTTTGTAAATAATCAAGTGATACAGACACAGAGTACCCCTGGCAGTTTACTGAGCGGGTGGACTTTAGTTCCTCCAAACGCAGAAAAGCTAAGATACAGAATCAGTGGAATTCCAGAGCCCAGGGAGTGGTTCGGTGCTTATCAACGGACTGGAAAGAAAGTTTCATCTTCAAGGGTAATCCCTACCCATTCCCTGGCTTCCCGGGTTGGTTTACAAACACGGGGAGGCTTTAATCACCCCACCAACGCAGGGCCTGCTGCTCTCCCGCTGGCTTTCTGAACCAACCTCTTCCTTTACCAAAGGCAGGGAGTGAGCGGGCCCACGCCCCACCCATCCGCCTGCAGGAGGACAGACACACCCGTTAAAGTTAAAAAAAAAAAAAAAAAAAAAAGAGGACTCCAAAACCATTAAAATGCTTGCCACATGGAGTGGTTATTTCGAATGTTCATTTTGCAAGACTAATGGGAATGTTTCCATTCCTCCGAAATAATGCACTGCTACCCACTTCCCCAGGTAATTAAATAACGCTACGAAGAATGCCCTAAAACGGGAAGGAAACATTCCCTGGACACCTGCCCACCACATGCCAGGGCACTGCACGTAGCTCCTTTCCTCTTCCCGGCGAATCCGTGAGATACCGCGTTTGTTCTGCGGAAGAGGCGCTGAGATGCTGAGACCCGGGAAGGACAAGCCGCGCGTCCCGGCAGGTGCGCGTGAAGTGGCGAAGACGGCACCTGAGAGGTGGCTGCCGCCAGGCCCCAGGAAGTTTCTCTCGACTCCGAGGTCGTCCTCTTTCCCCCACGCCTTTTTGAATGCACACAATTTCACTCGATGGAGTGGAGATGCAATACATTCCTAACTTCTGTTTTTCTATTTTTAAAAAAATCTAAGAGGGCTATCAAGAAAGCAATTAAAACCACAAATTTTCCGGGTACGCTTAGTGAACTGGAAAGGTAATCATCGAACCAACAATATCAAAAATGTCTTAAACCCACTTGTTACTTACTGCGGTAAGATTCGCACAAAACGTCTGTCATCGAGTTGGTGGCAAAGTCTGTGTATCTCCCTGATGATGACAAACACGCGACTTCTCTTTCTAAAACAATCATCGTGAGCAGTGGGACTTACCCTTTTTTTGAATAAAAACCCTAAGCAGCGGGTTGGCCGTCGAAACGGCCTTGTGGTAATTATCGTCGTTGTTGATGGGCAGCAAGTCCCCGTGGACGTCGGTGTAGGCCACTAAGACGTCGACGTTGGGGATCTTGTGAACGTGCTGCAGCAACCCGTAGAACTCCTCGAACCTCCCCGGCTTTGATCTTTCCAGGGAAAAACGCCGGAACTCAGCTCCGAACTATTAAGTACAATAAACTCGTATTAATTTTAAAAAGGAACAGGGCTCGATTTTAAAATGCATGCCACAGAAACATGAGCAGGCATATTCACTCCCTGGATAATGAAGATCGTTCCAGCGGCACCGACTATGGTCGGAAACCTCGTTACGTGGAGACAAAACAGCACGAGGCACAGGAATGCGCCTTCCTGGATGCCGTGTCCCTGGAAGGCACTGCCTTCAAGAAAGAGATGCAAGTTTGACCCCGCCCCCGGGGGTACCCAGGCCTTACTGGGGACTGTCCTGAACACGGCCTCATCTCAAACCCCGCCTGCACCCCAGATCCTGACAGCGGGCCTCTGCTCACTCAGGCCATGGGGGGAAAGATGTGCCCGAGTCCTTCTTTCGACCGTTCGCAAGAAGCATCTCAGTTTCCTCCCCCCAGAAAGAAACTGCCATTTCACAGGAAGTGGCACGAACTCACAGCAAAACGTGTAACCTACACCAAGGGCTATGAGCCTCTCGGCATTTCAAGCAGGACACAGACGGAGGTGCACGGCATAAGAAACAGGTCCAGAGGTAAGCACCTTCCCTGTGTCAATGCCGTAAACGGCTTTATTAATCCACCAAACACATGTCCTACAACTATCCAATTAACGCAAGAAGTGTTTGTGTGCTTAGCACAGCATAGACCCTGGAGACCGAATGAGCGCGAGCTCACCAATTAGTGGACAGAGGGAAGAAGTTACATCAGAGAGGTGTTACCGGATCACACCGAGGGGGGGCGCACGAGGTCTCCACCAGGCCCGACGGTTCCCTTCACACTTCAGAGTGTCAGGTCCGCTTCCCTGCTCTAGAATCGCACCCGTGCTCCAGGTGCCGGGTCGTCAAGTGGTCCTCACTCAGCACTGAGGACTGACGGACTGCTAGCCCACGGAAACAGCATCTACAGGACTTACTGGGGGACTGGCATGGCACTTCCCCAAATGTGGGAACCCACGAAAGGCTGACCGGCCTTCCTCAAAAAGAGCACCAGCCACATAACTGTAATCGCCCTCTTGGGGATCACTGCGGAGACCAGATAGTAAAAGGTCAGTTAAGTCCTGAAGCCGATTTAAAAAAAAAAAATTTAAACAAATATTTGGCAGATGTGCTTGACATGTTTCTTCTTTAAGTAGATATTATGAGTAAGAAGTATTCATGTACCACTGATACAGCCATAAGCATCATGCAGAAAAAGTCCCGCACAGAATAATCTGAGGTTACAAATGTGTCGATTCCTTTTCCCGAGGACCCTATGGGTATCTGGAGTTACCGCCCTCACTCTACGAAGCAGGAGCTTATACCTACGCTACTTACTTCATTTTACATTAAAACTCACTAAAACCACCTCTTGCCTCTAATAAACAATTAAAAGTTTCCAAAACACATTCCTGAATCATAAACACGAACACTTGTCAAGAAAAGGAGGTGACTCATAGCCAGGCCTCTCGAAAAGTTTAGTCACACCTTCTCATTTCAAAGTAAATAAAAACTCGGAACACCCTGCGTATCAGAGTTAGTCTTATGATGCTATCAAAAGTCATGGTTTCTCCTTCATTTTTTTTTTTTTTAAATTCTGATATCACAACATAGGGCTCCTAGCGCTTTCCGAATGCAGCCCAGGGTTTATCGCTCCCCCACCCCGACACAGAAATGGGAGTGACATCTCAGAACTGAACATTCTAAGGCTGCAATGTTTTTCCTCAAGTGTCTGGGTGAAAATTCTGCGCCTCACATTTTTTCCCCTCTTGCTTAAACGTTATGATAAAAACAATGGAAAACTGTATGGCTTCACAGTAGATGTGCCCTTTTGCAAATGTTAGCAGGGAGAAAAGAGAAATTGTTATGCTTCTTGCATCAAAACAATAGGACTAAGGGAACTTGTTACTACATAAGGAAAGAACACTCAGAGAGAGATGAAACTGAGACCAAGCGACAACGCTTCTCCACACGAACCATTTCCAGCTTGTTGAGCCTGGGCTGGTCTGTCCTGATCACCCAGAATGTGAATCAACAGCCTTCTCCTACCACCTGTGGTACGTTCTAGAAATGCAAACTTAATTTTAACATACTGTTTGTCCCGGAATAATAACTAGCAAATGTACGGCTCAGAGGCTGTTCCAAGGTTATTAAAGGACACCACCTTGATCATTGATTAAGGACTTTCCCAACTCTGACGAAACACGAAGATAAATCGGTTACCAAAGAAGTCACATGGCAGCCGGTATCACAATTTAACTAGATTTATATTTGCATTATCCAGTACCCCTATTTGTACCATTTTTCCCTTCTGGGAGCAAAGATGATAAAGGTGACGCTGTTTTCTCTGCAGAAGAAAAAGGGATTTTTCTTCTGAAGTGTGGATTTGCGTATCACCTAGTTGTGGTTACAACCTAACCTCTTCCCGATGACTTCTGCAAAAAGCTGCCATGCCGCGAAAAAGGAAACATTGTTTCAGACATCCATCCCAATATTTTTAAATGGTAAAGATGACAAGTGTTTAATTTACTCCATTAAAAAAATGTGTCAACCATATCTACTTGAAACACAGACGCACGAGAAATAGTGCCTACACTGTGCCTATTTATCAGCAGCTAGAGTAACAGTGGGATGACGCTTCAGTCCCTGCAGGTTCTCAGAATGCCTTGATTCTATTTAAGAGCCAGGGTTCACTAAAAGTGCAGTATGGCGGGTCAAGTATATAATATAGGTTAGACAGAAGTATGGGACAGATTCGCCACTCAGTTGACAGAAGGGAGGAAAGCCTGAAATTCCAGTCCCCAAGTGCTTAAGGGTTCCTAGTCGGACAGATTAATTACTGTTTGGTTGTATTTATCAGTGTACCTAGGGTTCCTACTCATTTTCTCCCTATGATTAAAAAAATTAAAGACTTGTTACCAAGATTAGAACAACACACTGAACTTGAAGATCATGCCATACCGTGTTTTTCTTTTCTTTACCTCAGCTCCCACAAAAGCAAACTAGATTCGTAACAGAAGTGCCCCTAGAAGACTCAGCCTTTGGGCACCAACCACGAGCACCACTACACTGCTGGAAGGAAAGCTCTCTATCTTTTCAATCATCTTAACCTTTATTTTAAGCAGGTCCCTTCTTTGATTTGCTACAGCAGTTCCAGGGGGGACACAGGGAAGAGTGTACACCTTGCATTGCTTTGATGGCACTCCTAGTCTTCCTCAACAGAAGGCTTTCGGAAACTAGTGCCTGCCCTGATACAAGAGTTAGGTGGCAGATAACACTGTAAAATGATTTTTAAAAATGAATGTAGACATGCTTGATGTGATGATCTCATTACAGTAACTTACAGAGCGGTGTTTATCAACTCTAGATAATAAAAGCCATTCTCCCCACAGGCTCCAAGCTTTCCTTACCCCACTTCCCTTGCATCCTAAGCAGCCTTAGATTCAACTGTGTTTCATTCTTTCTAAAGTTGACATGCTTTTACTTTCTCCTCCTCTTCTGTGTGTGTTGGTCTCCCGGGCCCTATGTGACATGTCCTCGGGGCCCAGCCACTGTCCTCTCTTTTGTATCCTGTAAAGTCTAGAAGTTACTCCGTGAAAAGGCTCTCAGATTTGGTCATAAAAGCAGAGCCTGGAGAAGTCATAACCTTTCTAAGCCCCCGTCTTCCCCAAGAATTACACCAGACAACGTAAGCTCCTTTCAGCTCTTCAGTGCATGGAATACTTGCTCCAGATGTTCCCGTGGCTGTGGGTCACCCTCCCATTCCAGCTCAAACCCTCCTTTGGAACGCATTCCCTAACTAATCCCTATAGACTACCCTGCTCAGGGAGCCTGGCAGTTTAGGAATTCAGTGGATACCTAAGCAATTATCAGCAGATTTGGCATACCGCTGGTCAAGAATGAAAACACTTCGTGAGAAAAGGAGCATGCTGGAATGAAAAGAGCATCCAGGCTCGAACTGTAAAGTGCTACTCAAACGAAAGGTGATAGTGTTAATTTTACAGATTCAATGCATACCAAAGTTAGGGCCAGAAAAATTCCTAGCAAGAAGCAAGGGCTAACTTTCAAAGGGCCCTTGAGCTCTCTGGGCTCTCTCACCTCCCGTTGTAACTCTGAGCCACTGAAGGGGGTAACAGTTGGTGACCACGGGCGTTCCCAATACCTTTTACTCATAGGCCGGGAGGTGGAATTCCCCCAAACGTTTTGAAACCACTCTGCCTTCAAACGGCTTGGGTGTACCCCGGCCCTTACTCCCACCCTCGAACACGAATGAGATGTTAAGGAACGAGATAAAGTGCTCCAATGGTTTTCTACCTACCTGGGCCAGGAGCAGACACAGGCCTTACCCTCCTCCCCTTCTCAGCAAGTTTATTATCCACCATCTCTGGCCTCCAAACCCCACTACCGCGCCCCCCACCGCCCCGGACGCCGGGGCAGCTCCCCAGGCCGTCCCCGGCCAGCTCCTGGCCTTCCCCAGGCCCCCGCGTTCCCATCAGCTCGGCCGCTCCGCCCAGGCAGGGCCCCGCGCACCTTGCTCTTCACCTCCATGGTGCCCAGGCAGCCGCTGCCCGCCCCGTGTCGGTGGCTTCGGTTCATGCTGAGGCCGGGCCCCGCGGCGGCCTCTTCCAGCCGGGCCGCCCCCCGGGAGCGCGGGGAGAGAGTGCGCGGCCAGAGGGCTCTGGACGTGGCTGCGGCCCGGGAGCCTCCTCACAGGCACCTGCAGAGGGACGGCTGCGGCTCGGGTCTCCGCGCAGAGCTCTGCTCGGCTGGCTCCTTACGCGGCAAGACCGAGGGTCCGACTGGCCGCGCGGCGGGCGGGGACGCGACTCCCTCCCTCCGGGCCTCCGCGGCACCCGAGAAGGAGGAGGAGGAGGAGGGGGCGGAGCACCGGCGACAGGAGCTGCAGCCGCGCGCTCGGCAGCTCCTCCCGCGAGCTCGCGCGCGCGCGCACCCGACCCTGGCGGGAGCCGCGTCGCGTGCGCGCGTTCACCTGCAGCCTCCTTGCAAGCCTGGAAGACTCGCGCTCCGTCCACACCCAATAGGAAGCGCGCACCTGCGCCCGCGGCGCCAACCAATCGGTACGGGCCTTGCGCTGAGCGTGGGCGGGCCACCTTCTCGAAAGTCCCGCCCACCGCGGGGCGATTGGCCTCGCTCAGCGAGGGAGGGGCGGGATCACCTGAAGCCTCGGGCCTCTGTGACTTAGCAGGAGAGCTAGAAAGCGCATGCACGAGCTCTGGAGTTCCCGCCCCCAGATGGCAGGCCGGAAGCGCGAGCGCACCTGGCGACTTGCTGGGGTGGGTGGGCCTTTTGCGCACGCGCAGGCGCACGCCTGGTTGTCCCGGTCCCAGCTGGAGCTGGCACCCCGCTGGGAGATGGAACGCGCGGCTGGGCGCGTTGCCCAGGCGCTGTAGGGCGGATGGGATCCACCGTCCCCTCCCGCTGACACTGTGGGATGCTGCAGCCTGAAACAACGCCCCTCCACCACCCATTTGCATCCTTTAGGTGTCAGTCTGCAACTCTGGTTGTAAAATTCAAGTTTTCCCGCTTCTGCTACAGTTACAAGGGCTCTTCTGACTTGGTTTTGTCCGTAGCAACTCTTTCTGCAATCCATCAGGTCCCGAGGGATTGCGTGTGTGCTTAAAGGGAGGGAAAGTGGGCCAGGGCCCGAGATGGCTCCTTGCAAGTCTGGCTTCCCTCAGGAGTTCTCCTAGACAGGCCCTCCAGGGCTTTCCTTTTTTCCTTCGTTCTTCTTTATTTGTTTTTAATCTCTGAAGTCTTCTCTCCTATCCCCCATCCACTTCTTGGTCATTTGTTGCTTCCACCCATGACAGCCTCCGGATTGTGTTCATCACCCGTGATGGAGCTGTGTCCCTGATAACAAAAGATTGAAGCCTTCTCTCCAAATGCCCTCTCTCCCAGGGACGCTGTTTAGCATTGGTCATTGGTTGTGTTGGGGAGGTGAGAAGGAGACCCCTAAGTTCCCCCACCCACCTGCAAAAGGGCTCACCGCGGGACTGTGCTCAGCAAGGAGATATTGAGTCCTCTAGTGAGCTGGGCCTGGGCCTGCGGGCAGTTCTAACCTGAGACCACCGGCCAGGAAGGGCTGGTTAGGGTGCTTCCCTTCCACCTGCATCCCCAGGGCTTTCCTCCCCTCATCTCAAATTCCCTCCTAACACCTTGCACACCTCCTTCCCAGGCCCTGTGACTCACAGTTGCAGTTTTCCCGTGGTTTTGTGTGTGTGTGTTTTTGTGAGTAATCCACCTCTGCCCCAGAATGAAAGCCGTGGGAAGACAAGGACCACATCAGCTTTGTTCATTGTGAGCATGTAGCATGTGGTACCTGACTCCCCGCAGGTACTCAGGTATGTCTTTGCTGGGTGCTGGTACTGGAGGAGTGTGTTTTCTCCGTGCTAACTTCGCCCCATCTGGGCTCAAAGGTGAGAAACCCCCCCCTTTTTTGCCAGAGGGGTTCAGGTCACCAAACGCCTGTGGGGGAATTTAAAGATTTTCTAGCAGCCCTGGCTGGCATAGCTCAGTGGATTGAGCGCAGGCTGTGAACCAAAGTGTCGCAAGTTCGATTCCCAGCCAGGGCACATGCCTGGGTTGCAGGCCATAACCCCCAGCAACCGCACATTAATGTTTCTTTCTCTCTCTCTCTCCACCCCGCCTTCCCTCTCTAAAATTAAATAAATAAAATCTTAAAAAAAAAGAAAAAAGGTTTTCTAGCCAATTTGGGTGGCAGTACAGGGGGAAAGGGTACCCACAGCTGCCTTCACCACTCCTGTTTAAAAGTCCCCACCTTGGGACCCAAGCCAAGCTAGAAATGAGTGTGGTCCTGTGATGGGGCAGGGGCATGGTTTGGTCTCAAGACCCCTTCATAACTCTTAAAAATTATGGAGGCCCCAAGTATTTTGTTTGTATGTGTTATGCTTTCAATATTCATTGTATTAGAATTAAAACTGAGAAATGTTTTAAATTGTTTATTTATTGACTTGAGAGAGAGAGAGTTGTTGCCCCACTTATTTACGCATTCATTAGTTGATTCTCGTATGTGCCCTGACTGGGGACTGAACACGCAACCTTGGTGCTTAAGGATAACACTCTCACCAACTGAGCTACCCGGCTAGGGCAAAACTGAGAAATGTTTTAAACACAAGAATACATAAGCACAGTAGTCATCAGGGTGATGCTGTGACGTCATGTCCCTTCTAGAAAACTCCATTGCATACCTGTGAGACGAGGGTGAGAAGAGCAAGTGACATCACAGTACGGTGGAAAGTTTTGACTTTTGAGACTCTGGTAAGGTCCCAGGGACCCCACTTTGAGAACCGCTGACTAGAAAAAACATGTCACAGTCTTGAGGGATCTCCATTCCCAGGTGTCACCCTCCGTTCCCCAGCCGCCAGGGCCACGCCCTGGGAACAAGGGCCTCAGCTCTGTGTGGGCGATTGGTTGGGTGGTGGAGCTTTATTGCTGTTATCAGTTCTGATTTATCAGGCTCTTTTTAAAAGGAAGTTTGTGGGTGCCAACACACCTGCGTGGGCCCTGCATTCCTGGAGGTGTCGTCACATCCTCTCTCCCCTCCCCCAGGGTGTGGCATCCCTCTTTACTTGGACTTTCCTTTCTCGAAGGGAGGGCCGGGCCAGAGCTTCCTGGATCTCCTAAGCAGAACGCGCTGTGCTGTGGGGCCTGCTCCACAGTGGGCCTGGGCCCGGGCCGTGTGAGGGAGGAATGCAGAAAATGGCCTGGATTTGATAAAGGCGCTGTGGAGGCGGGAGCCCTTTCATCCCCAGAGCTGTTAGGGCCCCAGGTCTGTTCCCAGGGCCCGAATTTCAGCCTTTCTTGAGAAGCAGGAAGCCCAGAGAAAAACAAGCCCAGGGAAGGGTTTGCATGCCTGTTTCTTTGGTTTGAAGACTGAATCCTAATCTTACTTCTCTCCCTCACCCCTCCCCACCCCCAAATCCTCCAGCTAAAGCCGATCAAGACCTACGGGTACAATGAAAAGCTAGTCCCATGCCTGGGAGAATTAAGACTCAGTGAGGTAGGGCGATAAGCTAAGGCGAGTGTATGACGCAAACTCTATAAATTACAGGTTCACCAAATCATTCATTGGGAACTGGCTACCCCTGATTATCACACCCCCACGCTGTCGGACCTCTCCGGCCCATCCTCACCGCCTGAAAGGACCTAGTGAGGGTTACATTTCTGCTTAATCCTCTTCCAGACTTTCTGTCTTTTAAGTTCTTCTATGCCTTAACACACTGTGATGTTCCTCCAGTGAAAGAGTTTGTAATTTTCCACAATTACTTTTACTGATTCATGTCATGCACAATGACACCTTTTTCTTTCCTTCTTCCTCCAACTCTTGGCGGGGGGCGGAGGAGGGAAGAGGTAGCAAGAAGTCATACCTAATGGTGGTGAGGTCTTTTTCAAGAAGTTTCTCTCGCCAGCTCTTTTTCTCCTTGACTGCTCACGTTCTGGTTTTGATGGAGCTGGTTAATAATTCTCTGAGAAAGAGTTGAAGTGTGTATTTATGAATCTGAGACTA
Organism: Phyllostomus discolor; assembly: GCF_004126475.2. Classification (NCBI taxonomy): domain Eukaryota; kingdom Metazoa; phylum Chordata; class Mammalia; order Chiroptera; family Phyllostomidae; genus Phyllostomus; species Phyllostomus discolor. The sequence goes on along the minus strand of NC_040911.2, from coordinate 98,126,657 downwards.
CTCACCAAAGCATTTTAAGCTCTTTAGCAGAGGCGGAATGAAGTCACATGGCCTGTTTTCTGGTTAATAGCTCATAATACTCCAGGACTTGGCGTGGGGGCGGGGAGCGGGGCTCACAGCTCCAGAAACTGGCCTTTCGGAGGAGAGATGCCCTTCTAGGTAAACGCCCACCTTTGTGGGAGGCACTTTGCTCCAGGTGCCGTGCATGAACCCGGCCCTTGAGGAGCTGACCTTTCCCCTCTCTGGGACTCAATTTCTCCATCTGTACATGCAGGTGCCTGAGTGAGGTCATCTCCCCAGTCCCATCCAGCTCTGAGCATCCTGCAGCACCCGGGGGATGATGAAGATGGATCATTATTTCAGTATTACCAGAGGTAAAACTGGAAAGGAAGGGACGACGATCTTCCCTTCAGGGTCGACAGACAGGCCGAGGTTGCAGCCGTCAGCTAAAATAGTCCAGTTCCTAGGAAGTGTCGGTGATGATGATGAAAACTACCCCCCATGAGGGTCCTATCAGGTGCCAGGAACCGGGCACATCTTTCCCGAGGATTATCTTATTTACGTTTAAGCAGCAGCATGAAAGGGCTTTGTATTTGGAGGCTCTCCACTCGTAGGTTTGTTGTTTTTTTTTTAAGTGGTCGGTGTTCATTGGACCCCTTGCTCTGCCCCTTGCCGGCTGGGTGACCTGGACCCTGTTCCTTTAACCGCGCGGAACCTCAGATTCCTCCTCTCTCCAGGAAGATGAGGACACCCGCCTCACCACGCTGTCGCTGGGGTCGGACGAGAAGCCCTTGCAAACCTTCAGTGCAGTGTGAACATTAGTGGTTATTATTATTATTATTTTTAAAGATTTTATTTATTGAGTTTTAGAGAGGGAAGGGAGGGAGATAGAGAGAGAGATATCAATGTGCAGTTGCTAGAGGTCATAGCCTGCAACCCAGGCATGTGCCCTGACTGGGAATCGAACCTGCAACACTTTGGTTCGCAGCCCACACTCAATCCACTAAGCTATGCCAGCCAGGGCTAGTGGCTATTCTTTAACAAATAATATTGCCTATGGAAGCCTTTGGAAAAAGAAGCCCTCGAAATAAAACAGAAAGGTGAAATAAACCATTCCTCTTTGTTTTCACCCAGGGCAACTTTTTCACGGGCATCTTTTAGAAAGGCCGAAAGACGCTGAGAACGTGACGCGGGCCAGGTGCCTGCATTCAAATGCTGCCTCTGCCCTGTCCTGGCTGGGTGACCCGGGCAAGTTCTTAGCCACCCCGTGACCCTTGGTTTCCACATCTGTGAAGTGAGGATGCTCAGAGAACGACTGGTCTTAATTCAGGACACCAAGCACTCAGGATGGACTCAGCCCAGAGTCAGGGCTCCATAAATGTTACCTTTTATTGTCCTTATTGCTGTCTGGTTATTTTTATTACCTGCTGCTGTACTAGAGTTCGTTAATGTGACATGTATTACATAAACCCCAATGGTGGATATGACACTGTGTCTGACGTGGAGATAAAGGGTAATAAAAAGGGGGGAGAGAGAGAGAGAGAGAACGAAGACATTCCTGACATCAGCAAACATTCCTCGAGCTCTTGCCAGGATCAGGCAAAATAAAACCCCCACAACCATGAATATGATAGACTGCTTACCTCCAAGGAACTGTAGTTGAGAAGTCAGATCCACAGAGAGGTGTCTTCTGGAAGTGGGGGGCATAGCTGTTAGAGGGTCCAGGGGGGTAGGAGGATGCTGGAGTGACCACCCAGAGATCACACCTGGCTCTTCCACCTACCAGCTGTGGAACTCCAGGCACCTGCCTTAATCTCCCTAAGACCACTTTCCACAGCAGTGACCTGGAGATAGTAACAGTCTCTCCCTTCTGGGAGTTAAGAAACATTTGGTGCGTGTCTGTGACGTGCCAGGCACTGTTCTAGATGGTCACTGTAGTAGAGAAGACGGGACAGAGCCCCTGTCCTCCTGGAGCGGGCGATCCAGGTGAGAGAGCCAGAATCCACGAATTGTTTAGTTAAACTCTATAGTGTGTTCTTGCTAAGAGCCTTGGAGAAAAGTAAAGCAGGGAAGGGGGATGGGGGCGGGGGAGCAGGCAAGGTATAGAAGGAGAGAGAAAAATTTAAAAGGGGTGGCCGGGAAAGCTAGAGGTAAGAAGTGATCCTCTGGTTTTTCTGGTCGCCCCCGTCCCCCCTCTCCCAGGTGGTGGGGGAGCCTTCCCGGCAGGGTGCTGCCGGGGCGTGAGGATTAAAGGTGATAAAGCTCCCTCAGTGCCTGGCATGCAGCAAGGGCTTGGAAGACACCAGCTGTTATTTTGAGGCATTACTCAGTACGAGGGCCAGAGATGAAACGGGGCGGGGGGTGGGGGGGAGCCGAAAAGAGAGAATGACTGAGTCAGCCCAGGGAGGTCTGGAGTGTTTCACGGGTGAAGTGACCCGTTCGAGCAAGGGCCGAAGAATGAGGAGGAGTTGCTGGAGGCGTGGGGATGTGCCGTGAGACCCGGAGGAGGCATTCCAGGGAGAGGGAGCTTCCCAGCAGGCATGTGGGGGCAGGGAAAGAACAGGGTGCTTCCCCGGGTCAGTGAGCGGGGTGTGGGCGTGTGCTGGCGGGGGGCCTCTCTGGAGATGGGGAGCCGGTGAAGTGGGTGGGAGCCAGAGGACGAGGGCCCCAGAGGCCTTGGGGACGAGACTGTGTTTTCCCCAGTTGGTGCTGGGGGGAAAAATATCTTAAAACCTAGGCAACGAGAGGGTCAGGTTTGTGTTTTCCTAAGCTCCAGCGAGGAGGTAGGCACTGGGGACAGCACCTTAATGAGTCTTGCAGGGAAGGCAGTGATTAGATGGCAGAGTGAGCGGTATGGTCCGTGAGACTTGGGGAGGAGGCAGGACATCCGTCCGTTCCTGTATTCATTAGCTCCGTGCACCTTTCGTGAGGTCCTGGGGCTATGCACCAAGCACGGGCTGGGTGCTGGGGCTGCTAAGGGGGCAAGACCACCTCTTTGCCTAAGAGAGACCGAGGTTAAGCAAGTGTCACCTGCAAGACGGCTTTGTGGCCGGGGCAGGTGGCTGAAAGGAGCAGAGAGGCTGGGAGCGGGTGGCAGAGCAGAGAGCCTCAGGCCAAGCACAGGGCTCCCTCCAGCTGGTGGGGCTCTGCGGGCTTCCCCGTGGCAGGTTCTGATTCTGTAGGAGAGGCTGGATACTCGTGCGTGAAACTTCCTCATTTTTAAATGACGGCAACTGATCAGTCAGCACGGCGACCGAGAATAAGCGGAGTGAGTGTGGGTACGTGTGCGTGTTTTCTCCGGAGGACGGGGAAAGCTCTGAGGCGACGTGGAAGTCTCAAGAGGTGGAGGGGCCAGCCAGGGGCAAGACGGGAGCGTCTGAAGAATGAAAAGGAAGGCCGTGTCTGGAGTCTGGAGCGTCCAGATGGAGGAGCCCGAGGGCGAGGCGGGGGAGGCCGGTCCTGCAGGTCTGCAGACCTCGGGGAGGGGGTTGGGTTTCACTCCCAGCTCAAGGAGGAGCCACCTCCGAATAATTATAAATAACTTTAAGGTCTGCGATGGCCTCTGAGTCCAGACCTAGAGGAAGGAGGAAAGGAAAAGGGGGCGGAGGGAGGAGAATGGGGAGGATGAAGTAGTTCCCAAAGCACTCACTCGTCCCCACGCAGAGGACGGTGGGACTGATGGGACAGCGAGGCAGGGCGCATGCTGGGATGAACTCCCGGCCCCCTGGTCACCCTTGGGAGGTGACATTTAAATAGGGAGGTCGACACCATTTTATAGAGATCACTGAACCAGGGGCTTGGGCTCCTCTGGATTCTGTCTTGCAGGCCAGGGTGTCCTACATGTGCCCGAGGATAAGAATCGTCCTGGGTGCTTGTTAAAAATCCAGATTCCAGGGCCCCTTCTGTGGTCCCACGTCTGGGGGTCTGGAACGGGGCCCAGGGAAACTGTAACCTGAACTATTATTCTCCGGGGGAGTCCTACCCTCGGGTTAAGTCTGGGAAAGGCTGGTGTGGGCATGTCGTGGTCGGTCTCTGGCCTGGGAGTCGGAGACTGGCCGTCTGGGACAGATAGCCTCAGGGAAAGAAAGCTCGAGGGAACACCTGGGAAGAGGTCTCTGAATTTGTTGGGACACAAGGCGGGGCAGGTCCGGATTTGGGTTGTGCAGAAAACTGTATTCGAGGGGGAGGCTTACAACAACAGGGATTTGTTTTCTCACGGTCCTGGAGCCAGAGTCCAAAATCCAGGTGTGGGCAGGGTGGGTTCCTTCTGGAAGCCGAGGGAGAAGCGGATGCAAGGCCCCTCTCCTGGCTCCCGGGGGCTGTCGGCGTGGTCAGCGTTCCTGGGGCTTGCAGGGGGCACCCCTCCGGTCTCTGATTTGTCCTCACAAGGACTTTTCCCCGTTTTAACTTTTAGATTAGATGCCGCCTCGAAGACGAAGAAAGGGAGAAGGCCATGGGGTTCGTTTAAAAGCTGCTTGCCTGGCATGTGATAAATTCCTCCAATACTTGTCCCGTGAATGGACAGAGACGTTTGTTGGGGACTTTGGGGGTGTGTTGTCAGTGGCTTAGGAGGAATAAAAGGCACATTGAAGGCCCCTGCAGTATGAATAATGAGGGAATAAGAGGCCATGGCAACCAATCACGAGGGGAACGAGGGCAGCCGGAGGCGGTCACAAACAAGGACAGACAAGTGTCCCGGAGCCCTGACATGTGTGGGGTTGCTGCTAAGGAGGGTGCGTGCCTGCTCTCCTCTGGTCTGAGGTCCGCCGACTCACCCGGTTCGCCTGGGGCTGTCCCACTTTTCATGCTGAGAGCCCCGGAAAACCCCAGAAAAGTCTTAGCAAACACTATTTCATCGTCACGAAAACGGAGGGACAGTTATCCCCTTCGTTTCAAAGATGAGGAGGACACCAGCCACAGAGAAGTGACTCGCCCAGGGTCCCACAGGTAAAGTGGCAGAGCCGGTGCGCAAAGCCCAGCCACGGGGTTCCGGAGCCCTCACCGGTCCCTGCTGCCTTTCATAGGGGGTCAAGCGAATTTCAATTCTTGATGTAAAAGCGTTTCTTCCACCCTGGCTGGTGTAGCTGGGTGGATTGAGCACAGGCTGCGAATTAAGGGGTCACTGGTTCGGTTCCCAGTCAGGGCACATGCCTGGGTTGCGGGCCAGGTCCCCAGTGGGAGCCATGTGAGAGGAAATCACACATGGATGTTTCTCTCCCTCTCGTCTCCTTCCCTCCCCCTCTCTCTAAAAATAAATAAATAAAATTAAAAAAAAAAAAGAAAAGCATTTCTTCCTTTAAGAAATACATCGTTTTGTTTGGAAGAAGAAAGCAGCCTGTGTCCTTCCCCCTGTCCTGAGACAGCCAGGCCTACAGGTAAAAAGTCAGCTCAGCGTCAGGTTGCAAGACCTGTTGCCTTCTAGGAGCCTTCTAGAAACGTGATCCCCGGCACAGAGCCTGCCCCACAGCCCCGGCATCTGATTGACATTCCTCCTGGGATATTTTTCAGGAAGAGAGAGAGCACTGTTCGCGACGGAGAGGAGTCTCCAAAATGAAAATAAACCAGCAAACAGCCCCACTGGTGAGCGCAGACCCAGTAATTGAGCCTGATTAAGTTCACCATTAAGGAGAAGAAAATGAAATCATTTACAGAAACTTTGTTCTCCCTCGGGAGACACTTAAGAACCAAACATATTTTTTAAAAAAATTGAAAGGAATGCCAAGTTTATGTAAAGTTATCCCAATGATGAAAGAGGCTCGAGAACAACAGCGGAGCCGGCCAAAGTCAATGCCCTCGGCCGCACGCTCTGGGGAGAAGCAGGAGAAGGCGGCTCCTGGGAGCCGGCAGTGGGGCAGCCGTGTGACCAGAGTGCAACCAGGGAGCCTGCTTCAGTTTCCGGTTCCCGGTTCCCCTGCTGGCTGGCTGGCTGGCTCTGAGCTGGCCGAGCCGGGACAGGGGACCAATCCCCACCAGAGCCCCGTCTCCAGAAGGGGACCCTGGGTACCTCGCTCAGAGGGTCGTGTTCAGCCATGCAGCAGATCACAAGTATGTCACTGAGTGCAGTTTCTGGCCCACGGCGCGTGGTGAGTAGGTGGTACCTGCTCTTGCTCAGGACTCCTCGAGAGAGAGAGACCTGGGCTAGTGCCGGCTGAAGGCCCACCCTGTGCCAGGCCTGGGCTGGGTGTTCCATGTAATATCCCCTCAGGTACTGAGGTTAGCCCGTGTGCAGGTGTGGAGACTGCAGTGAAGAGGGGGATTAGTGGTTTGGCTGACAGGCTCACGCAGAGGGGAAGGGATTAGGACGCAGGTCTGTCTATTCTGACTCTGCTCATCACAGCACAGCTCTGCTGGGAAACTTCAACAGTAACAACAGTTTTCTAAATGATGCCATTTTTCTAGCCTCCATGCTCTCTCAATAGAAAGATCTATTTGTTTCTGGAGAGGGAAATTTCAAAATGGAGCCAGGTGTGCCTGGCGGCCCTCTGGATGGCGGACTCTTTGCCCATGCTCGGAGGCAAGGACCTTAGGCTGAAGCTGTTTTCCCCAAACGGGGAGGGCTTCCGGGCAGACCTGACCCTGTGCCCCAGGGCACCCTGGGGACCCTGCCCCCGCCTCAGTGTCATCACCCTGACGCAAGTGTGTCCAAAACCCTCCACGTAAACAGCGGTCCTTAAAATAGGGCCTCCTTGCACGGAGCCTGTGTTTACCATTATGGTTCAGGATGGAAAGGAGAATGTTTATCTTCGGGCCACGTCTGATTTCTGCAGCGATGAGCAGTGAACGTTGCTCTTCATCTGTGTGTGGCCTTCCCCGTGCTGCTCCTGTGTGGGTCAGGCCAGTCCTATGACCCCGGGGGGCGTCCGGGGGAAGGTCTCCCAGCTTCCCCTGTGATGCTCCTAGGGAGGCGGGCCATGAACTTGAAGCCCTAAGCTCTCCCCACTTTGCCAGGCCCTGCGTGAGAAGCCTGGATTCCGGTCCTTTCCCTTCCTCTGTCGTCGCACCCTTGCTTACTCACACAGCCATTCGCTCGGTGACACCCTGATTCCCATGCCAGACGCGGAGGGCTGCCCTAGTGTCCATCACTCCCTGCTCCCCAGCCGCCCAGCGCTTCTCAGAGATCGTGCTGAAGGATCAGTCTTTACATTTTTCAAATTGTTGCGGACACATACTCTTGTAACATGGACTAAAGATGCATTATCAAAGCCCTGGCTGGCATAGCTCAGTGGATTGAGCTTGGGCTGTAAACCAAAGTGTCGCAGGTTCAATTCCCAGCCAGGGCACATGCCTGGGTTGCAGGCCATAACCCCCAGCAACCGCACATTGATGTTTCTTTCTCTCTCTCTATCTCCCTCCCTTCCCTCTCTAAAAATAAATAAATAAAATCTTTTAAAAAAAGATGCATTATCAGAAAAAAAGAAATTGAAAAATCCCAAAGACACAAAATACAAGCCCCATTTTTCAGTGCAAGATTCAATAGGCCACAGTCTGAGTAGCACGGTGCTGGTCCACAGTGACGACACAGTGTTGATGTGTCCTCGTGGGTAGGAGATCTCAAAAGATGGGAACGTGAGTCTTCTGTAGGAACTCGAGGGGTTCAACCATATGTGGGGCCTCTGTTTCCCCACCCCCACCCAACAGTCCGCCCCATCGGGGTGTCGGCGCGGCTGACACATACACAGCACCAGGCACCTCCGACTTTGGGGAGGACTGGGCCAGCCTCCTCACCAAGTCCTTTCGCTTGTCCAGGAGCTCAGACTGCTCGGCTGGGATCCATGCAGACTTACCTCATGGAGCACCCCCCAGATTAAAATATTTCCAAATCCCCTTTCTTCTAACAGTGAAGCATTTTGTAGGGGAAAAGAAACCTCCCCTTGCCCCTTCTTCCCAGGTCTGTTATTAAACATATAAGAACATGGCAGTGGGCCCCTACCACCCCGAATTTTTTTTTTAACCAACCTTGCCTGTGTCACTCAACAACATAGGGTGATACTTCCCCTCTGCTCCTTACTCAGTGTTTTTCCCAGATAGCACTGCTTCCCAAGGTCAAACCTGCCATAGTTCACGCAGGCAGTCTCGTGACGGCGGATGTCTAGGTCACGATTACTCACAGTGTCACAGTGAACGCCCCACCCGTGCACTGGCATGTGCAATTCCCCGGGACAGGTTCCAAGAAGTCAGGGGTGTGCACACTCACAACCGTGGAGGTGTCACCAAAACCGTCCTCCTGAGACACAGTACCAGTCATCCGTGCGTTTTAAACCTGGACGGTGTGCTGTTGAGCCCCCTCTCCCTCTGCTGCCCGAGAGGCTGAAAGGGGGAAGAACTCGATCGGGTCCCATGTGAGTTCAAGACAGAACCTCAACCACAGACTCCTGACTGTTTCTGGGGATGCTGCAGTGTCTTCATTAACTTCTAACGGCCCCAAGGTCTTTGACCTTGACTGGTAGGGGCCCTGTGCAGAGTGCAGAGTGAAGGCTTTGAACAATGACCATATGTTGCCGTGTATAATGTACACTTTTTTGCCCAAATTTGTGAGGGAAAAATAAGGATGTGCATTATATACATGGGCGGTGCTAATTCCGTATCTATATAAATATTTTATTTATGCTCATGCATTAAAAGTGTGACTCTAGCCCTGGTTGGCATAGCTCAGTGGATTGAGCGTGGGCTATGAACCCAAGTGTCGCAGGTTCGATTCCCAGTCAGGGCACACGCCTGGGTTGCAGGCCATGGCCCCCAGCAACCGCACATTGATGTTTCTCTCTCTCTCTCTCTTTCCCCTTCCCTTCCCTCTCTAAAAATAAATAAATAAAACCTTAAAAAAAAGAAATACATTGATTTGTTTAAAAAAAAAGTGTGACTCTAGAAAGCAATAGCAATATCTGTCTGCAAAATAATACCCTGGAATGCAATAATCGGGTTTGTTTTTAAATGTAAATAAATAAAAAATTGCATCAAACCCTTAAAATGAAAAATTTTTTTTCGTGAAACTTTGGGCCAAAAATGTGGGTGCGTGTTATACACAGGGGCACAGCATACACAGCAGAATATGGTATATTTGTGTCCAGTTTGAACCTTGGTCTTTCCAATTGTGTCTTCAATCCCACAGGAAAGGGAGTGTGACCTGGGGTGTCCAGGCAGCTCCTTTGGGAGGAACATCTGATTCTCGTTTGACCCAGTTGCCCTTGTCACGCAGAGGGACGGCTGAGAACAAGAGTGAAGAGCAGGGCTTAAACAGAAGATGGTAACTGTATGGGAGAGGCTCCTGAGGCTCGGGAGGCATGGTGCCCTGCCCTCATCCCCCTCCTGTGGAGCTTACCAGGGTCAGGATTTTGCAGGCGAAGCGTCCGACAGAGGGCAGTCTGAGCTGGAAGTGGGATTTTCCAACCCACACAGAGAGAGAGGAGCACTGGTAAGAAGCGCCCAGGGTGCTCATTTAGTCCCAGAGTTTAGATTTAATTGAGGCCGGAGTCCTCTCTACTGTACTTACCCCTGGTGAGTCGCTCCGGAGGGGTTATTTCAGGACAAGAATTGGCCACCTCCCAAAATTCCACGGGCACTCCCTTCCCTCGAATCCCTGCCTGAACTCTCGTCTCCTAAACATCGTCTGTCTTCTCTGTCCCCAACGCAACCCGTCTCTGTTCTCGGCCTCCCTGTCTCTCTGGCCATCCAGGACCGCGATTCTGCTGGGGACCCGCTCCCTTTCTCACTCCCTGCGGCCACGTAGCTGCCTCGTTCAAACGTCTAAAACGCAGCGGCACCCCAGGGGGGACCCTCACGATCTCCTGCTGAAACGGAGCACCCCAGAGACAAGCCCGGGCAGCCTGCGTCTGAGGGCCAAAGCCACAGGGGTGTAACAGCCTCTCCAGAGCCCGCAGGCTGGGTGACCGCCCCCTCCCCCCGCCCCGCCCCCAAGCCTAATGCTCTGGGCTCTCCAGGGCCCGGCCCCAACCTTCTGCCTTCAGTCCCCCTATGGACTGACAGCTGTCATCGTGGAGAGTGGACTGTGGAAAGCGAAGGCCTTCACAGGCATGATGTCACTTCTTTCTCAGGAGGCAGGAAGTATTCCGATCCCGTGTGTGGACCAGGAAACCGGAGTCAGCAGAAAGTGCACCTTGCTCCAGGGCTCGCCGCCAGGAGGCGGTGACGCTGGCATGGGCAGCCCCACGTGTTTGCATGGTGGCCCTAATACCCCCTAAGGGTGTGTTCAGAGAGTCCCCTGAAATGTCAACAGTGGCAGTAGCTTCTGTCTCAAGTTGGACTTTAAAAAGATGAATAATTATTTTTACATTTTCCTTAAAGCACCGGGCAGGGCAGAAGTTTCCACCTGCCCGGTGAGTGCAGGAAAAAACCACGCGTGTAGCTCGGCCGCTCACGGGCGTCAGGGATGCTCAGGGACAGCCCCCCACACCTCGCGGCTATCGGCGTTAAATCGTTTCTTTCTGAGCCCTGCCTTGGCCTCGGTTCAGCCGCAGCAGGACACGGCTGCTGTAGCCCTGCCATTGTAATCTAAGGAACGGGGGGCCCGTGTTACTGAAAAACCAGCAGTAGGAAGGAAAACAGAGCCACTGTTCTATTCGTGCATCTGTCCTCAGTGGAGCAGCACTGCTTACAAATAAAAGCCTGAAAATCTCTCTTCTCACCTCCTGAAATCAAACAAAAATGGGAGGAAAAAAAACACCCCACAAAACCTTCAAACACAAAGTGCAAGGATTCCGAGAGAAGTAGAACTCCAATCACGGTGGCTGTTCGGGCGACGGTCCTTTCATGAGAAGCTGCCGGAAGCCAGGGTCTGTGTCTACTTTTGTGGCAGGGTCACCAGATGCTGGCACATCGGAGACCCTCGGGGGATGTTTGCTGAGTGAAGGGGTGTTGAGGACGTGGATGGGACAGGAATGAGGTGGGCGTGTCTGGACCGGCCCCTCCAGGAAGAACTCGGTGATGGCCAAGACCTTCTGTTCTGTCGAGTGGGTGGCACTGCCTCCCACCGTCACCTCCTTAGGTCCTCACCAGGGTCCCCTCATGGCTGGGGAGGTGGGAGTGGTGGAATGCTGTCCTCGAGACCCCGGAGTGAGTGACAGGGGCCGGGGCTGGCCCACTGGAGTCCAGTCCTCTCTGCACTACCCCCCACTCTCGGCAGGGCCAAGGGGGTCTGGAGATGGGGGTCTAAATTACCCGGGGCTCAGGCTTCACGTCTATAGCATGGGTGTTGTGACTGGCCCCCATTTCTACACCCTGAGCACCCCAGGCCACGGACCTCGGACCTCCTCTATGACTCCTTCCCAGGTGGCCTCATCCGACGACATGGCCTCAAATACCACCTGCGTGCTCATGACCTTCACACAGATATCTCCTTGACTTATCCTTGGCTCCTCTGCTTCTCTCGTAGCCACAGCCAATCCTATTGTCTTCACCTCAATGACATGTCCAGCATCCGGCGGCTGCTTACCACCGGCATATCTGGTACCCTGGACCACTCACCGTCATCGCTCGCTTGGACTGTTGCAGTAGCCACCTCTCTGGTTCCCTGCCTTCACCCCTGCCCCCTACAGCCTGTGTACGCTCCACACCAAGTCAGAAGGTGGAAACCCTGGAAACCCTGACCGATGTCAGGTCCCTCCTCTGGTGGAAGCTCTTTAAACGCTTCTTATCTCACACGGAGTCAGTCCAGGCTCCTTACAATAGCCTTTGATGGCCTCTATCTTTCCTGTGTTCCCCCAACCCTATCTCCCACCACCCGCCCCTCATCCAGTGCCCGCCCGCCGAGGGCCCCTCTGCCTCTCCCTCGCTTCCCGCAGCTCCCTGCTTCCAGTGAGAAAGGCTCAAACTCTGCGCACTTCTACTTGCTTTTTTCGCTTATCATCTGCCTCGTGATTTGGAGAATGTGAGCTCCCAGAAGGCACGGACTTCGTGTCCCCTGCGTTACTTCCAGGATCCAGAACGGCGGGTCCCAGGGTCAGTGCCCAGAAGTGAAGGAGGGCGATCTATCGACATCTGTGTCGCTCTAAGGGGCAGCGACCACCTTAGACTTAACCCATGGTGAGGCATCTCCCCTCGGCCCGGGGAAGGGCGAGCCTGTTCGCAGGCTGCGTCGCCAAAACACCACAGCGGTGAAATATCACTGGGTTTGATGGGGACGCAGCCTGACCCTGGGGACACCCTCCCAGGGGCCACCTCCGGAGACGGAGGCTGGAGAAGGCAGTTCTATGGATGTGTGCCTTGCGTGACACAGGAAATAGGAGGGAAGCAGGCGCCAGCCCACGGCTGAGGGATTCCCCGATTCAGGCCTCACACACCCCGGTGGCTGGGTACCGTTCCTGCCACTGTTCTTAGATGGGGCCGAGGCCCCTCTGAGCTGAGGAACTCGGCCCTAATCGCTCTGTTAACAGTGCCTCCCGGACATGCCATGTCACTGGGCTTAGGGTCAGGTCCTCAAACCTGCCTTTTACTCAGCACCTGCGGCCGTTTCTGTCCTGAGGCATGTTGGGAAATAAAGCACTTTGTGGAAAAGGCTAGATGCACAGCAAGACTGGCTTCAGAAGGCGATTATGCTGTTCTTAGGCCTGCGGGCTACCCAGGAGTCCTAGACGGCCCCCTCTGGGTGTCCCACATTGCGTAAACTCTGAGGTGAGAAGCAGGCCGGTGGCACCTGCTGGGCGTATGTCCCCATTCGGTTTTCCCTTTCAGCTGTCCCCCTGTCTCCAACCGGGTTTGCACAGGTTCTTAAGCTCCAGTCACTGTACCTTTTATCCCTGCCACCTCCCCCTTCCCGGGCCCAGTTCCCTTTTAAAATATTTCAAGGCTTTGTCCATAGCCATTGAAACTGTAAGGTAAAACTATTCAAGTGCATTTTCTAAAAAATGCATTACAGGAAAGAGAAAGGATTCTATCCCCACAAATGGAATCCAAATAGAATCACACAAAAATTCGACAAATATGTGTTTGCTTTCGGTACGTATGGCTCAGAGCAAAGCCAGGGGGGTTAAGTGGCAGAAAGGACACACGTCTGCCATTCAATATCAGGCAGCTGTCGTTGCCCCCGGAGACGGGGCAGGCAGGCCAGGGCCTCGCAGGCCCTTAAATCACATGTACCCCTCACCCCAGTCCTGTGCAGGGTGTTGGGCCGCTTCCATCCTCCCCCATGTGACGGGGGGTGGGGGGTTACATTTTCCAAACAACGAGGTCGATGTCTCCCTTAAGGAGACTCACCATCGGAAGATTCGAGGGATTGGAATGTGTAATACGAAACAGACACGCCGAGGAGCCTGAGCGTTACAGCCCGAGAAGAGAAAGAGTGACTTTCTTGACTATAAAATAAAGCCCCCGCGCTACGAGTTGGCCTGGGGTCACCCTGTGCATCCCTTCTCCCCCTCCCCCAAGGAGACCTCTGACGAAACCCCAGCCAGCCCCTCGGTAGCCCGTGGGACTTCAGGTGCGAGGCCTTCGCACGCCTTTCGACCTCGGCCTCCCGTGGGAAGGGGCTCCTCCCGTGGGAAGGGGTTCCTCTCGCACAGGGGCGGCGGGAGGAATGAGAGGGCAGGCCCTCCTGGCCGGGTGAGCGTGTTGTCCGCTGTCCCGGGGGATACTCGCCCCGAGTCGGGCAGAATTACGGCCCGGGTCTCCTCTCTCTTAGGAGACGCGGTGAAGTTCAAGGAGAAGCCTGTGGGTGCTGGGTGGCTGGCTGAGGAGTGGGCTTGTGAGAGGGAGCGACCTGGGTCACGAGCTCAGGGCTGCCTGGCGAGCTGGCAGACATTATTTCTGGGCGTCACCGGGAGGGCGTGTCAGGAAGGGGTTAATTAGCCTTTGAATCGCTAGTGTGAGGAAGGAAGGTCCCCCCATCAGAGCTGGGGGTCATCATCTGATCTGTCGGGGGAATGACTACAACGATAAGGGGAAAAAATGATGTATGTGACCCTGAGATTATAAAATAAGGGAGAATACGGGGAAAGGAATTGGTAACCAAAACACATGCATCGGAACGCGGACAGTCCACATGAAGGAGCCAGGGGCTCGAACCGAACAGGCGGAGGCACGGTGAGGTGGCAGCGACACACGCAGGTAGGTCCCGGCGCGGCGTGCCGGCCGCTCACGCACCATGGGCACCCGGAGTGAGTGGAAGGGCGGCTGTGTTCTGTCAGTTGACATCGCCATTGCCTTCCAGGAATGTTCCGTACATGTTAACACCACGCAAAACACACCGGGTGCTTGCATGTAAAATAGACTCGGGTTCGAGCTTCACCGAAGCGCTCCTGGTGACAACCACTGCCATCTGCTCTTCCCTCCTCCTGGAACATTCTTCCTCTTCTCTCGTGTAAGGCCATGTGCCAGCCTTTTCTGTTCTCAACTTGAAAGTCACTTCCTCCAGGAAGCCTTCCTGGCTTGCTCTCGCCAGACTAGTTTTCTTTCAGGGCACCCTGGGCTGCTGCTCCGCACCACTCGCAGTCCTGCGTCTGTGTGTTCTGTTTTTGCTAATGCCCGCGTTCCCCGCTACACAACAGACCCCAGGAGGTCCGGATTTGTGACTTCCCTGTCATTATATTCTCAGCCCTTCACATGGGGCCTGGGATTCAACAGTGAATCATGGTATAATATCGTGTGTGTCCGTCTCCTTCGCTGTCCCGAGACGAGGGCGACATTGTGCCGAATGTGTCTGTGTCCCCGGTGCTAAAGATCGCTCTGTCCCGTGGAGAGCAGTGGTCAAATATTTAATGAGAAAATAAAGGCAAAAGCATTATTGGGCTACCCGTGTCCTCATAAATGAGCCGAGGACATTTTAAGAGGCATCGCAGTAAATTCCTCGGAACTCGCTGTCCTAGAGGGAAGGGTCACAGCGGAATTCTCTTCACAGCTGTGGCCGCCGTACAGAACCTTCCTTCTAACCGTGCGTGTCCTCTGCGTAATGGGCACGCGATCGTCAGCTCCAGCCTGCGTCACAAACCGCCCCAAAACTTAGTGGCCCGACACGAAGTCCAGTTGGCTGTCGGTCACAGTTCTATGGGTTGGAACTTCTGCTGGTCCCAACGTGGGCTCACTCGTGGGGCTACAGTCAGCTGACACCTCGACGGGGGAGGGGCCAGGGTCCAGGTGGCCCGACTCTGCAGGTGGTCTCCCCCCAGCAGTGGCCTGGCTGTCCCACAGGCACTGTGGTTCCCTGGCACCTGGGCCTCATCTTCCAGGGGGCTGGCCCAGGCTGCTTCCCCACTGGTGGTCTGGCGGCTCCGAGGCCGTGAAAGCAGAGACAGCAAGTGTGACGTGAAGGGTCCAGAGCTGGCGGGCCACCACTCCCCACCCCTCGCTCTGCAGGTCACGGCGAGTCACAGGCCCACATGGGTGCACGTGCACACTCCACCGCTTGTGGAAAGGACGGCGTGGGCACGTTACAGAGGACAGTGGGCCCAGGGAGGCACACGCGCGGGGCCCTCATTAGAGGGACCCCCACAGCACTCTCTCTGGAGCGCACCCTTCTAGGCCCTTGTGCTGGAGCCCGAAGGGCAGCTCTGGGTCTTTCTCACTGACGGACACTCCCTGGGGACCAGATGCCGCCTCTCTGAACTTGGCCTCTCTTGTCTGGGCCCAGAGATGGGGGTGGAGAAGGTTGAGGAGGTCAGGCTGAGCGTGTCCTTTTCCTGGGCTCCTTTGGTTTAATTTGGGGGGCCAGACCTCCTTTTCGCTTTGGGCAAGGCATGATTTCATTTTATTTTCTTGCCCCATATCTTGTTTCTCTTCCAACTCAGCTGCAATGACAGGTCCAGTTCCTATGGCATGCTGGGTTGTTCTACAGATTTTCCTTGAAAAAGACCTAAGGATGGAGAACACTGATTCTAGAGCAAGAGTCCTTGAGTTCGAATCCCAGCTCTGCCAGTTGCTTGCCGTGGACTTCAGGAAAGTGACTTCACCTTCCTGTCCCTCCCGAGCTTGGGGACAGTGATGCCTGGGACGGTTGTCATGGGGATGGAGTGAGGCAGTGAGTGGGAACGTCTCAGAACGGTACACACAGCAGCCTCCACCCCGAGGCAGCTGGGGGAGTGCCAGACCGGGGGGCATTTGGACGGGGTCCGGCAGGCGGGCTAGAGCTCCCGCCACAGATGTTTCTCTGGGGAGGGGACAGCAAAGAAAGGGGCTTCACTAAAAAGCCATCTGTCATCTCTCCTCGTTCGTCCACGAAAGAGCAAAACCTCCACGGGGTGTGTGGCCCCCGCTCGTAACGGCATCTCATCCGAGCCCTGTGACGAGGTATTTGTGCTTTTGGTATAAATTATAAGTCTAAACATATGCAGAGTTTGTTTTCCACCCAAAGCAGATTCCAACCAGCACGACACCCGCCAAGCCAAATAAACCGTGCCCCGGAGCCCGGCGTCCCAGCACGGTGTAAACTGCGGGGCCGTGGCGCGTCCCTTTGAAGAGGGCGCCCATTAGTGCTCCTAGCATCAGGCTTCAATTTAGCCAGCGCATTTTTGAAGACTTTCCTAGAAATTTTCGGCGAAGAAAGACAGGCATGAGGTGGGGTGGCGGGGGGTGGGGGGAGCAAAGGGCTCTTATCAAATCGTACAGGATGCGTTTCGGGGGTGCTGTCATCAAAGAACATAACGGAGCAGCAGCCCTGAACTCAGCAGCGAGGGTCGCGGAATTCCTCAGCTGGGGAAGTCATTCTGGGAATGCAAAGATCGCTTTCCATGTTATGTTTGTAAGGAAATGACTGTCACCAAGTGGAAAATGTCAGGTCTTCCGAGAAACCCTGTGGGCACTCACATGCAGAGAGCTGTTTACTTAACTGGAGCTGGTCCTGAAAATATTTGACTCCGGAGGGTCCCTAAGGGAGTGTGGACGGTGTCTGGGATTCTGTTTCAGGTCAGGACGCGGCCTTTGCTAATCCTGCGACTGATAAGGCTCCCAGGTTTCAGGCCGGATTCCTTTCCTCTGGCTCCACTGACGAATGGGCAGCCCGTCCCTGCCCAGCCGGAGCTGGGGTGCCCGCGGAGAGGCTGTGGGTCTGCGCAGAGCGGAGGAGGAGCCCGGGATGGTGCACGGTGATGCTTATCTCCCGGAAGAATCCAGCCTTCAGCTGTTCTCTCGTTGCTGAAGGCTGAGAGGGTGGGCAAAGGAGGAGACTTCTGATGCCACCCAGGGCAGGAGAAGGATGGAGTAAGGTGGGGCCTCCCCCTTCCCAAGCAGGAGACCTGAGGGCAAATGGTGTGGGGCCAGACACTGAGGCTCCAGGCTGGGAAGGCCACCGTGGTGGGGGCCTTACCCTGAGGGCCTAAGAACAGAGGTATTCCAGGGAGATCACGCCACCTTCCTGTTGACTCTCGGGCACTTCCCTGGGGCAGCCCCTTCATTCCCCAGGCGGAGGCCCCTCCCCGTCTGCACTGGCCCCCCGGGCAGATCTCGGTGAGCGTGTGGGCCTCACACTAGAGGGATACATTCCCTCCGTATTCATCTCTGTCCCCCAAACACCCAGCCGGCCACGCTGGACAGCACGAGGGGACCCTGGGCAGAGGCAGGAAGCAATCTGAAAGCATTGGAAATGCCGTGCGGTTTGGAAGTGTGTGCCAGTAGGGGCGGCAGAGAAGACCCCAGGGCCCTGGGGCGTGAGTGTGGTCGCCCGGGGACTCGAGAGGTCATTGGAGCCCTCGCAGATGTCCCTCCGGGCAGCCCGCCTCATAGCCTAGTGTCCTCAGGCGCCCCCTGGACAGCACTGGCCAAATTCATTTGTCACCCAGGCTCTGATGTACTTGGGATTTCCCGTTAAATTGATTGACTTTCTGTCCCAGCTTTTTGTTTCGACTAATTTCTACCTGCAGGAAAGCGAGAGGAAAGCACTGAGAACACCCGTGTCCCTCTCACCCGGGTTCACCAGCTGTGAATGGTTTCGCCACGCTTGTGGCTTCTCTCTTTCTCTCTGAGGACACATCTATAAAATAACAACACAGAAGTATTCATTTTCTGGGTCCACTGAAGTGTTTCAATAAGCTTTCAATTTCAGAATAGTTTAAGCTTTAAAGAAAAGGTACAAAGTGTGCACAGAGAAATCTATGCTGTACCCAATTTCGAATCGTTTCTCTTACTGTTGACACCTGATGTTGCTATGGTGCACTGTTACAACCGATGCACTGGTGCATTATCGTGAACTCAACCCCGTGTTTTATTAGGGTGTTTTTTGTATCCTCACCTGAGGACATACTTATTGGTTTTACAGAGAGGGGAGGGGAGGGAGACAGAGAGGGAAACACCGATGCGAGAGAGAAACATCAGTCGGTTGCCCCTCATACACGCCCCAGCTGGGATGGAGCTAGCTACCTAGGTGTGTACTGTGACCGGGAATCGAACCCACGACCTTTCAGTTCATAGGACGATGCTCCAGCCAACCAAGCCACACGGGCCAGGGCTTTATTAGGGTTTTGTTAGTTTTTCTCTTGTCTGGTAGAGTCACTTTTAAGCTTTAAAAAGTTAAGAATTGGAACGTGTCCATGGGAAAACACAATTCAAGTTGGCCACTGTGGCTGCTGAACCAGGAGGCCCAAGCCGCCTTCCTCCCTGGTAAGAAGGGAGGCTGGCCAACGTCAGGTGCTCAGGACAGACCGGCACACAGCTGAGGCCTTCCCCCGGGCGGATGGAAGTGGAAGAGCCTCGTCCCGGGCGTAGAATGACTTGTCCCCTGTGAGGTTCAGCCTTGTCTGGCGCCCAGTCCCTGGGCCACCCCAAGTCACCCGGTGGGAGCCCCAGTCTGGGAAACTGCGTGGTCTGACTCTGCTCCACCCGCAGGCGGCTGGCAACTCCATGTTCCACACTACGGGTTCCAAACCTGGAGCTTCCTTCCTCCCTGGGGGAGGGGGCCGGAAGGTGAGGGGAGGGGGTGGCTGCCCCACCAGCTCCAGGCTCCCCGCAATGTCATTTGTCTTCACCACAGCAACTCCCCCTCCCCCAGGGCTAGACTCCCCCAAAGCTGCCCTTTGGCAAGTGCAGAACACAAGGGGACGTGCTGGAGAATTCCATCCACAGCTAATGCGTGAGAATGCGTGAGAATGCTCCCCGCATCCCATGCACGGTCCGCCTGCCTGTCGTGTCTGGGTCGGGGTCCTTGCGGGAGACAGTGGCCCGGCGATACTGTGTTGTCTCAGTAGCCCTTCGCCTGGGCTTGTGCACATCCCTGCCTTTATTAAAACGCTCCGAAATGGGCTTCGTGTTTGTCAGTTCGAGTAGGTGACATGGTCTCTGGAAAGCAAGCCTGCTCTTTCCATCACTTTGCTTTCAAGTGCGCGCCTGCTGTCCTCACGGCCAAGGCCGGAGCCCGCTGCCGAGTGCCTGGACAGCTCCCCTGCGCTTAAAGAATTCCTCTCTGTGACAACTCCCTGCTGGCCCGCACGGTCCCAGCCTCTCCTCGGAGGGGGTCCAGCTGGGGCGCTGGCAGGGTCTCTGGGTTTCCTCCCCAGCGTGCTGTGTATTTCTCCACCGACGAACTGTAGAATTCTTTGAGTCTGTCCTAGGCAGCCAATGGGGGGTTGACATTGTCTCCGTGTGCGGGGCGCAGGGTCCCCAGAGAGGGAAGCTGGCTGGGACTCGGGTGATAGGCAGAGCCATCCTCATTGTTTGAAATAAAGCAGTTACAGGTCAGGGTGTCGCCCCCTTAAACCTTTCGCCTCCCCCTTTCCCTGGGGCAATGACTCAGCTTCGTTTATATCCTTCCAGACTATTTTGCTGGCTTTCTGTGTGTTTCCATAGCATTTCACTTTACGAGTGTGTGTAAGGGCGGCCGGGGGTGGGGGGGTGGGGGGGTGGGGGGGTGGTGGTTACATGTAAGGATCACACCGAATGGGCCATTAGGACCCTCTTTTCACTCAGTAACAAGGCTTGGAGACCCATCTCTGCGGTTACACACAGACACTGCTCACCGTTTTTATTTTAAAAAAATTAAATATGTTTATTGATTTGAACGAGAGAGAGGAAGACAGGTGGGGAGGGAGAGAGAAAGAGAGAGAGAAACATCAATGTGATAGAGAAACATTGATCAGTCGCCTCCCATATGCGCCTGACTGGGGATTGAACTTACAACCTACGTATGTGTCCTGATTGGGAATCGAACCCATGACCTTTCAGTGTCTGGGCCGACATGGGCTCCAACCAACGGAGCCACAGTGGCCAGGGCACGCTCTCTCTTTTTAAATTGCTGCCCGGTAAACCATCCTACGGTTCTTCTGCGTTCTCTCTAACCAGCCATTACTTGATGGGTATTGCTTTCTAACTGTTTCCTACGATCAGAAAGGAAACAAGTTTTCCCTAGCACACCTGCCTGTGTGTGCCTCGCGATGCCCATACATCGGTGATGTTTGGGGTGTCAGCAGCCTATTGCCCACTTTTGGTTTCAAAGCTCTTGCTAAATCACCCTTTAGAGCCTGTGTGTGGGGGTGGCGGCTGTGGCGGGGAGGGCAGGTATCAGTTTCGGTTCTTTGGGGCCGTCTGGCCCTGCCTTCTCAGCGGCTGCAGGGAGGAGGGAGGAGCCGAGGCGAGGCAGGGAGAAATGTGTCTCTGGGTGTTGCAGGCCGGGTGGCACCACGGGTCGAGTCTCCCCGTCGATGTCAATGTCCACGGGGACTTTGTCCCTGGGTGCATCCCTGCGCAGAACCCCAAAACCCCAAAGCAGGACACGCCCAGGGGACAAGAGCAGCCTGGGTCCTCACCCCTTGACTCAGAGCCACTGAGCTTCCAGCAGTCTTACACACACAAGTGTAACAGGGGTGTATGTGTGTGTGTGGGGGGGGGGGCAGACCCTGAAACAATTAGGTTGTAAAAAAGGGGGGGGGAACAGGAAGAGAAGCTGAGTACAGACTATTAAGATGTAAAGGGAAAAGGCGGAGCCCATTCTCGTCCTAGGAGAAGGGGGTGGTGCAGAGGGGACCATGGGGTTTGGGGGGAGCCCAGGACCGGAGGAAGGTGTGTGTGGAGGCTCAGATGCAGTCAGAGGAGGGGACAGATGGCAAAGAGGGAAGGCAGGAGGGACAGGAGAAGGCGTGGGGGGGGGGCGGGGGACGAGAAAGTGGCAAGGTAAGAAGAGGAAGGAGGGGGAGGGGGGAGGGGAGGCCGCGTCGCTGTCTGTTTGTGATTAGCACGCAGCCCCGTGCAGGACGGAGTAAACAGAAACTTCTAGGCGTCCCCACATCCCCCTCCGAGGCGAAGCAGAAATCAGACGCTCCATGATTAATCGCGGAGAGTTCGGGACAGGACCACAAGCGCTGCGCGGACTTGAAACTCGCGGCCTTTCCCGGTCCCCTTGCCAAGATGGGAGTGGGGGGTGGGACGTGAAGGGGTGGGGGCCCCGCCTGCTGGGGGCCAGCATGGAATTCTCCCTGGCAGAGCTCGGAGTGACACTGACAGGCAATCGGCGGGGTCCAGAGCAGCAGGCGGCATCCGGGGGAGCGGGGCCCGCTGGGGGCGCCCCAGGCGGGCTTCCTGGAACCCAGGCTCCACGGCCGGCTGCGGCGCCCTGACACAGGCCAGATAAGAGCCCGGCCGCACTATCGGAGCCCCCAGCGCGCCGGTCCCCGAGGCACCGCGGAGACGGCAGGGACGGCGGCGCCGGGCTCCGGGGAGGCGATCGCTGGGGCGGCCCCTCTGGACCGGCTTTCCGCAGCCCTGGCTCATCTCCCCGTGCCCTGCGGTGGATGCACGCCCACGCTGGCTTCAGCGGACAGCCAGGCTGCTGCGAGGAGGATTGCGTGACGGGGTCTTGAAAGTCCAGACCTGCCGATGGTGAGTGCGGAGCGGCGGGTGCGGGGACCCGACGCTAGAGGGAGGTGCGGGGCGAGCAGGGCGCCGGCCCTCGCTTTCCAGCCCCGAGCTCCCACAGCCGGTGAAGGGCGGGCGTCTGTGGGAGCTGAGATGGCACGGCAGCACCTTGCTGTGTGGCTTTGAGCAAGTCCTTTTCCCTCTCTGGGCCTCCGTCCGCCTCTAAAAGGGAGTGGTCGGACGAGGCGATCTTTAAGGGGCTCTTGCTGTGACTGCTATTGCTGGTGTGTCTGCTGAGTGCCAGCCACCGCGCTGGGCAGTTTGAAACTTCAGCGTGGGGAATCCTCGCCGGCCCCCTCGGAGTAGGTCTCATGGTTCTTCTTCTTCTCAGTGTACACGGAGCAAACGGAGGCTCAGAGAGGTGCAGTGACTTTCCCGGGGTCACACAGCTGGTCAGGGGCAGTGATGAGAGTCGGACCTTGGTTTTTCTGACTTGACTTTCACTCGACTCCCCACCCCCAGTAGTCTCCACTCCGGGTTCTGTGAGTCTGGGATCGCCCCAGGGAGCAGGGGTGAAGGAGGAGGGAGCGTTATCTGGACAAGGGAGGCCGGGAGGTCCGACAGAGGAAGAGGCAGCAGGCTGAGCGGCCTTCGGCTGCTTGGGTTGTGTATCGTCATCAGCCCAGGGAGCGGGCGCGCTGTCCTGGGCAAGGGCTCCCAACGTGGGTGAGCAGTGCCCGTGTCCCCGGCTGCGTTTGCTGTCCCCCGGCTGTAGGGGACCCCTGGGTGCGGGAGATGAGGGCTCGTGTCAGGTGGGGGTGGGGAGAGCTGCGGGGGGGAGGAAGAGTGGCACATGCCTCCACCCGGTTGTGTTCCCATTTCATTTCGCCGTTTCCAAAATGTGTTTCGAATCACCCCGGGCCCCCACCGCTCCTCTGGACGCAACGGAATTGTGAAACACATACAGTGTTTTCCGCACGCGTCTCCCGGGGGATTCACACACAAATATCATCACGGGCTGTTTGCACACACGTCCTTGCAGCTGTGGCCGGCAGCAGCCAAGAGATAAGAAACGGGCCACAGGCTCACAGCGGGAGGGAAGTCCCTTGGGCGCCCGGCATCTGGGCAGAGCTGGAGGTCCTGGCACCCAGATGTGGCCTCCTGTTTCCTCTGCCCTGGAAAATTCCACTGCACAGCAGTTCGGCACTGACTCAGACCTCCTGTCCTCTTAGGGACCGGCTCTGCCTTGGGCTCAAGACGAGACCCGAGTGGTGGTCCCAGCTCTGGGGTGATTAGCTTGTCCCAGAAGCCCCCTCAGTCCCGGGGCAAACTGGGACGATCGGTCACCGTATCCATATTATCGATGCTCCGAAGGGTACCGGTATCTGCTGTAGCTGCCTGGCAGAAACACCAGGTCACGGTGCACTCCCGTGCGTCTCTTCCCAATTCCATGTTCGGTGATGCGCAGCTGGTAGCCCAATATCGGCCGCCTCAGAAACATTTACACTTTGGGAATTGGCACACAAGCACAATCCAGGGCTCATTGTTTCGTTCATTGTCTGAATTCGGGCCGTAAGGGAGAAAAGGTTAATCTTGCAGATTAAATGTAAACGTCTGTGCTCTGTTGAGCTGTTACATGGTGACCAGCACCCCGAGTTGAGGAAGTTGCTCATTTCGTTGACAAACAAGTGAAGTTGCAACATGCTCTTTGTTGGGTCGTGTTGTTCTTACTCCTTCAAGTAAAATGAAGTGTCAGCCAACATTCCTGAAGAACTGCAGCTGCGTAACCCGCAGAACCGTAGACTGACCGCAGGTGGAAGAGTCGAGGGGGTGGGGAAATCAATGAAAACATTCTGTGTGATTCAATCGGTGATACGAAGTTTACAAAAAAGCGTATCATATATTTTTTTATCTGTAAATTGTGTCCTTTATACCAGTGCAATCTGTAATACACCTAAGTGTATGTGTATGTGCATGCATGCATGTGCATATATTTGTAGACACACACACACACACACACACACACACACTTTCTGGTCCTTAACCCTTTCCCAGCGCACTGCTGGCTCCACAGCACCCACGGACACTTGTGCCCAGGGTCTCGGAAGTCCTGTCATGGATTGCCCTCGGCCCTCACCCAGCAGGACTCAAACTGCCGGCCTGGGACAGTTCCCTCAGCTGCCTCCTCTCGGCTGGAACAAGCCAGCAGCCCAACCGCCCTGCCCTGCTCGGATCACTGGACTCGATGCCAGGGCCGGGGGGCCGGGGGGCCGGGGAGGAGGTGTCGTCCGCACGTGCGGCGCCCTGGCGGCCCGTCCGTGGCAGCTGCCCGCTCACGCCACTCCGTCTCAGGCCTCGCCCCTGCCATCCTGTACTTTCATGCACAGCGAACAGTTTGCTAATGCAGACGGCATCTTGGCACAAGTAGAAGGGACCCCGAAGCCAAAACTATAGGAAAGTGAAGACAAATTTCTATTTTTAGGAACTTTAGGAGCCAGGTGGGCCCTTTCCAGCTCCCCCAAGCCAGCGAGCACGAGAGGAAAATACTTCTCCTTTCCAAGTTCCGCCTCCCCCGCTGTCCGGGCCAAGGAGGAGGCCCAGGTAGGGACACTGGCTCAGAGAAGCGTGCTGTGGCGGCAGGCAGGGGGGAGCTGTGCCACAGCAGTTTTAAAAAGGACTAAAAACGGGGTTTACTATCATTTTAGTTTGCATGGGAGCAAGGGCAGTCCTGAGTTCAAATCTTCCCTCCAGGTCATCAAGAGCCAGGTGTCCCGATTTTTCTAGATCATTCCTTCATTCCTATTCATAATTTTCTTTTTTTTAAAGATTTTATTTATTTTTAGAGAGGGAAGGGAAGGAGATAGAGAGATAGAGAAAAAAAATCAATGTGCAGTTGCTGGGGGTCATGGCCTGCAACCCAGGCATGTACCCTGACTGGGAATCGAACATGCGACACTTTGGTTGGCAGCCCACGCTCAATCCACTGAGCTACACCAGCCAGGGCCCTATTCATAATTTTCAAAAATGAGATCACTTTCCATTTTGTCCTGTCTCTTCCTTTTCTTCTCCTTTTTCTCCTTCTCCCTCTCCCTCTCCTTCTTCTTTAATCCTCACCCTAAGATATATTTAGCGAGAAACATCAACGTGAGAGACAAACCTCGATCAGTCGCCTCCCGTATGCGCCCGGACTGGGGATCAAACCCGTGACCTTTGTGGTGCAGGAGTTGATGCTCCAACTAACCGTACTGCCTGGCCAGGGCCGGCTGCTTCCTTTTTCCACTCCACCACGTGTCCTGGGTGTTTTCCCCGTGAGCCCACGGAGACCTGAACCACCCCTCCCGATGCTGGTGTGGCAGAAGTCCCGGGAGGTCGCAGGAAGAAACCCCTTTGGGTGACCACGTCTCCACTTTCCAGCCAGGTCTCACGCTCTCATGACCCCCAGACACAGGTGTGGGGCCCCACTGCTTCCGCCGCTCAGTGAAAAGAAATGGGATTGGCGGTCCCTCCAGCCCGTCACCGGAGGCTGACCGCTTGCTCTCACCTTCCTGGCGCCGGCCCGTTCCAAGGGCCCAGTGGCTTTCTCTGGACCACTGTCATTGCCTCTCCACCGAGGTCCCTGCCTCTCTGACTGTCTGCTGTCCCCTTGCAGCCAGCCATGTCCATTTAAAGGGAGATGGGCCCTGCCCCTCCTCTGCTCCCCGCCCTGGCCCCCCCTCACCCAGAGCCAAGGACAGAGTCCTCGCTGTGGCCACAGGGTCCCGCAGGGTCTGGCCCTCGCCTCCCTCGTTCTCCACCCACCCTGTGTTTGCTGTCCTCGGTCGCGCCAGGCGGCAGTCCTGCCCCGGGACCTTTGCACTTGCCCTCCCCTCCTCCTGGACCTCTCGTTGTCCAGATCTCCCCGTGGCTCACTCCCCACCACTTACCATTTACCATCCAGCAAACTATATCTTTTCCTTTTCTTCAGTGTCCCCCAGAATGTGAGTTTCCTGAGGGCAGGGACTTTCTTTTCCCCACCTGTTTTGTTCAGCGCTGAGATCCACAGTAGGCACTCAATAAATGCCCATTGCCCAGAGTGGGCACTCAGTATGTGCTTATGGAAATGACTGCTTTGCGATGCTGCCAAGGGTGACAAGACAGCCAGCCTTTTGGGGAGAACCCTGCGTGAGCCACCAGGCACCTCTGGCTGCACGCCATGGTCCCTCGGTGGGTGTGGTGGGTGCGGTGGGTGCCTGTTTTAGCCGCCTGTGCTGACTCACCAAGCAACCTCTCATTTGCATATCAGTGAGAGCCTGCGACACCGTGCATCTTCAGATGCGCCTGTCAGACCCACCTGGCCCAGCTTCCGGGGCGTTCATGTGGCCTCTGTCCCAGGTGGGCCTGGAGGGCCCTGGAAACGACACCCGCTTCCTGACTTGCACCCAGATAAACCCAGACGCAGGCAGATCGTGGGGCCTGGATTGTGTTGTGGTCAGCTGGCTGTCGCCGTGTTGTCCCGGTGCTGCCGGCAGCCCTCCGCAGAGGACCGTGCCCAGCATTGCCTTCCAGACTCACCCACGAAGGGGAGGGAGGACCCTGGGGGGGTGGCAGCCTGGGGAGGGGGCACCACAGTTCCCTCTGAACACACCACTGGACACCCCCACTCCCCAGGGGCTCCTTAGGCTTGTCCCCGGTTAACCACAGAGGGCACGGCCTAAGGTCTTTTGCTCACTTACCCAGGGAGAGGGGTCCCCACAGATCCCTGGTCCCCAATCAAGTTCTAGAGAGCTTTCCTCAAGATCTCCAAAAACGGACCGCAGGGAGGACTGGACTCATCATCGCCTTGTCATCAGGCCCTGAGAGAGGTGCCGGAACAGCGCTCTGCCCCTCCCGTCCAAGCCTCGCCTAACCGCTTACGAAACAAAAAGCACCCGTGTGCCCGCCGCCACTGAGAACAACGCTCCCACAGTCACGTGTGCCCACTTCTGTGCTCCCTGCCCCGGCGGCCGCCGCTGCCTTGAGTTCTGTGCACGCCCCCTCTCTGCACCTCTAGAATGCCAGCACTCTCTTTCCCACCCAGAAGCCTCGTTCAGTGTTTCTCTCTCGTACTCTTGTTGTTTCTGGGGGGTTGACCTGCTGGCTCCTGAAATAGCCCCGGAGGACACCCTCCTAAGCCCACCAAGGCCGTCACATCGGGAGCCGGGGGGCGGGAGGGGGCAGTCAGTTCCACCCCCACCCCCGATATCTGGGGGGCCCAGAGCCCACTGCTGCTCCTAGAGGAGGGCCGTGATGCTGGGAGGCAGCACAGCCATGCCCACGCCGGGCTGGGCTGGTCCGCCTCCTCCACCTCCGTGAGCATCTTCCTGCAAACGAGGCCGACCTGGTTGCACGGCGACCAGCGTGGGCCACCTTTGGCCCCGTCCGGGTGAGACTGTCAGCCGCACACGAGTAGGGTAGAGGCACACCACCCATCTGGAATACCTATTCCGAAGGGTAATTCCCAGGGATAAAGCATGCTCATGCCTTTTTTTTTTTTTTTTTTGGCAGGGTGGGGGGTGGGGAATTCCATTGCTGTTGCCAATTAGTTCTGCTTGAGAACAGCTTTCCCCGACACCAGCACGCTGGCCGCCCAGGCCTTGAGTTCTGTCGACGAGCGCAAAGTGGGGAGGAAACGGATTTCTCTTTCCTTCCTCCACCCCCGACCGCGAGCCCGGCTGTTAGTGATGAAAGGGGTCCCGTGGATCACTCCGTTTTCCTTGTCATGCCTCCAGGAAAAGCTATAAAAGTGATCGGTGGGCCCCGCGGGCTGTAACTGACGGGAGAGAGGAGTTGGCTACCACAGCATCTGAGTTACCACAGTCGGTTTCAGACGGGGCTCTTCCCGTGACACCTGCTCCCCCAGCTCCCGCCCCCCACAGCTCAGGCCGGGGAGTGCGGAAGGTTGGCTGCACGTTCCTCTTCTTTCCCAGATTCCGGGGTGCTCCTGATGGAGGGAGATCCACACGACAGAGAGGCCGGGAGGCCGTGTGGCCAAGTGGCCCCGGGCGTGGCCCTGAGGCTCATTATCTGCCCCAAATCCCAGCTGCGTGCACTGTTTTTAGCCATCGACCCGGTGGCACCAGGCACTGGACCTCGCCATGCCTCAGTTTCCTCATTTTAAAGTGGCGATCATAGTCCCGCCCCCCTGCCCCGCCCATGTGTAAAGTCTTTCCCACCTGTCAGCCTAGTGTCTGCTCTTGACCCTCCCACTGTTCCTCGGCCGACCCTGGAGTCCTCAGCGGCTGGGCCAGCGCGTCTTCATCCAGGCTCCTGCTGATGGACGTGAGATCGGCTCCCGGCCTTTTGTGGTCGAGCATAATGCCGCATTGAACAGCCTGTGGCTTTGGGTCCCCAGCCCTCCCCGCAGGTATGCGAGCCCCGAGATGGCCTTGGCACTGGACCTTCCTTCCTGCGGCCTGCAGAGTGGAGCGGGGTGCGCAGGGCGGAGGGCCAGCCCTGGCCTGCGTGCAGGTCTGGCACGCAGACAGACCTGTGCGGCGGGGCAGGGCGGGAGGCCGCACAGATTCCTCCCAGGTCCCCAGGGGAATGAGGCGCCAGGGGATACGTTTCAGAAGGTTGGGGCGGGGCCCTCCAGCCCTCAGGCTCCTGGCAAATGCCCTGGGGTGATCCGAAGAGAGGAAATCTGTGCCTCCCGGGTCCTGTCCATGCTTTGGGATCCTCTTCCTCCAGGAAGCCCCCTAGGATTCCCACCCCCCCCAACACCCTTGATTATCTCTGCATGGACTTAACACCCACGGCATCCAGTCCTGTTTTGAGAGGGTGGAGGCAAAACCTTAGATGTGGAGTCAGAAAGGCCAGGTTTCAGTCCTGGCTCGTTCGGGCCACCACCTCTGTCACCCCCTGGGCCTCCGCGTCCCCACCTGCATGAACAGGAAAATAATCATGGTAACAACCGCTCGGGAAGGCTTTATGAGGTCTCAGTGGCGTACCATGTATGACTTGTTTGACCCTGCGCCGGGCACTAGAAATCCAAGCTCGTGGGAGGAATGCCACATTTATGGGAGGGCCCGGGTCTCCCTGCAGCCTCCCACGGGGCTGTGGGTGCTCGTGGGCAGCGGCATCTGCTTTGGATGCAGAGTCTGAAGGGAGTGCAGCCCAACTGTGGGGCCCTGAGCCAGTTCCTCCCTCTGAGCTGCACTTTCTCTGGAAAACTCGGGTTCTAATGTTACGTATCAAGCCGGTTTGCTGTGAGAATTCAGTGAGGGAAGGTGCACAACACTTTGGATGTAGCAAAGCCTCAGTGGATGGCGGCTCCTGCCTGTACCACTCTGCCTCAGCATTGATGGCCGTAGATAACCTCCCAGAAGCCGGTGTGCCGCCGAGCTGCCGTCGGTGCCGTGTGGACACAAATGGATTCACCCACAGTCCCAGTGCGCGTGTCATAAAGCGGGGCCTGGGGGACTCAAAGACAGAGAAAGGCCCAAGCCTCGTGTTGCTAACCCTTAGGGAGGCCAGAGAAAAGTAGCCCAGGGTGACCTGCGGCTGTCACCTGCTCCAGCTGATGTCTGCAAAGCGACAGACTGGGCCTTGTTGCCCCCAGCGCACAGTGAAGAAAACCGGTGCCCAGAGCCGGCAGCCTCGCCTCGCATCCTGTGTCCAGGCCGCGGCCCAGCGGCAGGCGCTGACCCGCTGTCCCGACTCTCTGGGAAGTGGTCTTCGTTCGCCCTGACCCCTCGGCCCTGTGCAGGAAGTGGACTGCGGGGCCCAGATCCAGGATCCCTCAGTGACCGAGGCCCTTGCACATTTCTGGCATTTTTGCATCTTTGGACAAAAGGTGAAGGAACTCAGATGAACTGTTCTGGTTTCCTGCTGGAAAAACACTCCTGACCCGGCCTAGGGATCGTTGCTGCTGGGCCGCATCTCAAGCGTCGTGGTGCCTGTATTTTGCTGCTTCCCCCCCACCCCCACCCCCATCCCATTCTACTGCTTAGCAGCAGATTGAAGAAACAAAAACAAAAGCAAAGCCAGATAGGGTAAATCCCGGGATGAACTAGGCCTGTCGAAGGGCATCGACTGGGCCGAGAGCTCTCATCCGGCACGACCTCCTCTTAATAATTCCACGTGCAAAGGCTCCGTGTCCAAAGAGAGTCACGTTCTAAGACTCTGGGGAGACACGCCTGTTCGGGGCACACGGCTCAGTTCACGACACCACTTAATAAGTGTCAGCGGCTGCTGACCCTCCTCTGACCTCAGGACCCCCGCAGCACGTTCTCCTGTTCGGCCCTCTCCACCACCTGTGAAGTGGGGTCCGTGATGACTTGTTTGAGGCCCAGAGAGGTGGACCGACTTGCCCGAGGCCACACAGCTGGTGCCTAGCCAATCTGGGGTCCAGACCCTTTTCTTTCTGACTCCCACGCTGGTAAGGTTTCAAGACCCTCCGATCCCATTCCAAGAGCGTGGCGTTGCCATACTTTCTGTCCCAGAATCCCAGCCATCCAAGACGGGCTTCTCCGGGCCCACACCTCTCGGCAGACACGTGCCCCCTCCCAAGGGGCTGTCTAAAGGGGTGGGGGAGGAGTGTGGTCTGTCGAGTGGCAAACACGAAGCTGCGTTCTGCCTCAGGCCCCTGGTGCCGGCTCTCCTGTGGGTAGGAAGCCACGGGACCCCCCCCCCCCCATGTGTGTGGAAGAGGGCGCCAGAGGCACCCATTTCATCCCCGGCAGCTGGTGGTAACATGTTAGGAGTCTTGACTTGGGGCTACACATTGAGAAATGGCCCATTAAGGTGTGATTTATTCGACATTGAGGCAACACTATTAAAGGCTCAGAAAGCGCTCCACTGTGCTGGGTCCGCAGGCCTGGACTTCTCGGGCCAGACCCGGCCCAGACCGTCCCAGCAGGACAGGGAGAGGGGGGAGGGGCCCGGTGGGGCCTGACAGAGACAAATGAGCCTGCCGCCACGTGACATACGGCAGTTTACATTTTAACACGCCTGGGTCGCGGCCGAGGAAAGAACTCGCTTTGGCTAATGAGGGACGTGTGCATTCGGAGCCTCCTGGAGCCCTGAGCTCACAGCCGGGAAGGAAGGATTATGGTTTCCAACAACTGTGGCTTCGGGGCCAAGAAACAGTCGTTGTGTCAGCAGGGCGAGCCGGGAGCCTGCCCTCGGCCAGCGAGTGGGTCGGAGGCCCCCGGGGAGAACAGGAGTTCCCAGAGGACAAAGCCAGCCCGCAGAGCTTTGCTGGGGGGCGGGGCGTGCTGGCCCGCGTGGAGGAGCCAGCCACCGTGCAGAGAGCGCGGCCCCAAAGCTAGACCGCCTGGGTTCAAATCCTGCCTGCTCCACTGACCAGCGGGCCCTTGGCTGGCCCTGTGCCAAATAGGGGTTATAGCATAATCTACCTGCGGGGTGGGGGCTTTGTGTGTGGGGGGGGGACCTGAGCTAATGGCACAGAGTGAGTTTCATTGCAGCCGGCTGTCACTGTCATGGTGGTGAGGGGGCGCTGCTGATGGCGCCCAGAGAGGGCCGGAGCTGAGAAAAGAGAGAAGCTCCTGTCTGAGTCAGGGCCCAGGCTCCCAACTCGCCCGGTGCACCCCGGGCAGGAGCCTGCTTCTAGCACTTGTCCCTCAGGGCAATGGGAAGGCCAGCACTGATGTCGGTTGTCACCCAGCGTGGGTGGCCAACTGCCCAGCATCCGAGAGGCTATGGGATCAGCTGGGGTGGGGAGGACACACGAGGGGAGCCGAAGTTACCCCCAGACCTCGACCTGCTGCAGGCATGCTGCCCAAGGGCTGCCCAGCAGTCCCCACGCGCATGGGCATCGAGGGTCCGATTCGCATCCCCAACTCAGGGGTGACGCAAGGACACACCACGGCCCCGGGGCCCCGGGGGCCCTTCTGCCCAGGTAGCTCCAGCCCCAGAGGAAATGGGGACAGGTGTGCACCGCTACGGGCAGTCAGGCCAGGTTCAGCATGGTGGGTCCAGCCGGAGCCTGGGGCGCACACAGACCTGGGCAGGGAGGGCTGGATGTGAGCTTCCTGGGGCCGCCAGGTCCCGTGATGTACACCCAAGTCCAAGTCTAAGGTTATTCTCCCGACTCAGAGTCAGGCATCTGTTACCATGCGAGGCCTGGAGTCTGACCCCTCCCCCTTGTCGCCGTCACCCCCAGGACGGACGGCCCAGCGGCCGTGGCCAGGTCACGGCACTCATGCCAGCTGGCGGCAGCCTTCCCACGGGGTCAGTTTCTGGGGCCGTCAGATGCCGTGGCTCTCGGCTTGTTTGTCCTGGTGGCGCCAAGCCCGGCCAGCTTTCGGGCCACAGCAGCCCCCTGGGGAGCGTAACCCATGAAGAAGGGACAGCAGAACACAGCGTGGGGGTGGCGAAGATGCCGAGCATCCTGGCAGCTCTGAGCGCTGGTCCTTGGGAGCCCCAGGAGGAGCTGGCTGGTGTGGTGAGAAGGGGGCAGGGCTTTCCCGTGGTGAGGGACCCGGCCGGGGGGGCACACACGGGCTCTTGGCCTTTGTGGTGGCTGCTCGGTGAGAGCTCTTCACAGCTTCATCCCAACCTGCCGCGTGGGTTTTCTTTCCTGAACCTGTGATTGTCTCCCTTCTCCAGCCAGGGTCCCCATCCATTCATCCATCCATCCATCCATCCATTCACTCACTCATCTCGTCAGCCCTTGCAATGCACCTCTGCGGTGGAAGGGTGTGCTTATCACCCCCTTTTAGATGAGGGTCCACACCTAAGTGCTAAGTAGCTGGTCCGTGGGTGCAGAGCTGTCTGCGTGGTCTGCTGCTGCCTCGCACAGGACCCCGAGACCCAGCAGCTGAAAGCAGTGTCACGAGCAGAAGTTTCTGTAGGTCGGGGGGCCTGGGTGTTGTTTGGGTGGGTGCTCTGCTGCGGGGTCCTCCCGCAGGCCATGGCCAGGCTGTCAGCAGGGCTTCGGCCAGCCCAGGGTCCAGCGGGGGCAGGATCTGCTTCCAGGTTTGCTCCGTGACACGGGCGGGAGCCAGTCCCTGTGGGCCCGTGGCCCGGGGGCCTCCCCAGCACGGCAGCTTGCTTTTTGTCAGAGTGAGCAGGCCAGGGAGGGGTGTCCGTGCACGTGTGTGTGCAGGTAGAGCACTGAGTCACTGTCCTTTGTTAATCCTCACCAGAGGACATGCTTTTTAATGGATCTTAGGGAGAGGGAGAGGGAGAAACGTTGATGAGAGAAACATCGATTGGTTGCCTCCCATACCAGCTTTGACCAGGATTTGAACCCACAACCTTCTGCCACACAGGCTGACACTCCAGGCAACTGAGCCACCCGGCCTGGGCATGTCACTGTCTTTTACAACCTGGTTGGGGAGATGACATTCCATCCCTTTGTCCTATTCCACTGGTTAGAACTAAGTCACTAGGTCCACTCACGCGTAAGAGGGTGTGACCACCAGGAGGCTGCCCACACAGGGGCTCAGCCAGGGTTTGAAGCCAGCTGGGCCTGACCCCAAAGCCATGCCCCTGAGGACGTGGGGAAAAGAGTTCTCCCTCCCCAGGCCCAGAGCGGCCCCCGTCTGCTGCGGATCAGAGTCAGAACTGACACAGGCGTTCGCCTCTCCCGTGGATGTTCACAGGTCACCGACTTATGCTCCAGACACAGTGCTGGACACGCGGTGTGGGTCTCGCCCCCAGGAGCACCCCCCCCTCGTGACTGACATGGGGCCCATGGACAGGCACTGTCACCTGCGTAGGTGGACAGAAACGTCTTTCCTTTATTTCCTATAATTGATCTGAGCTTTCTCACAAACCCCAGTCCGAGGGCAACACGGAAAAACACCAGGTGAAGTGTAATCCCGTCGGTCTGATCGGACCCAGTGCTTGGGGCCTTTAGGGAATGCTCAGTCTAGGTCCACTCCCGTCCCGACTCCGCCTCTCTCCACGACAACGGCGTCATCGGGCCTGTGTGCCCGAGGTGTGCTGACGGTGATACGCCCCAGTGTGGGGACCAGCCGGGTCCGCAGCCGTGTCTGTTGCCTGGTCGTGCCCATCTCTCTGGCCACACCAGTGGCTGGAGGAGCTCAGGGCCTGGAGCCCTGCCTGGCGCACTTGTCTCCACCCTGGCTCAGGCCCTCTCCTCTCTGCTGCCTCTGGCCCCGCCCCCGGCTGCCACCACCAGCCCCTGCCACAGTCATGTTGCCCCTCCCCCTAGCTGTGTGTCCCCACTTAAGCAGGCACTTGTGGAGCCCCATCCTGGCCGATGGGGAACCCCGGGGAGCCCGGGAAGGCGGAGCATCAGAGTTCCCTTCCTTTCAACCCACTGCACCTCCAGGGTCCCCGCCCCAAACTGGTGGCCACGGATCCCAATGCACGCAGCTTCCTTCACGAGCCCCCAGAGGGGCAGCACAAAGCCCTGCCTCTGGAGCTGACTCAGCTTGCATAAAAAACATGGTACCAGCCCTGGCTGGCATAGCTCAGTGGATTGAGCGCGGGCTGCGAACCAGAGCATCACAGGTTCGATTCCCAGTCAGGGCACATGCCTGGGTTGCAGGCCATGACCCCCAGCGGCCACACATTGATGTCTCTCTCTCTCTCTTTCTCCCTCCCTTCCCTCTCTAAAAATAAATAAATAAAATCTTTAAAAAATAAAGTTAAAAAAGAAACTACTCTTTAAAAAAAAACAAAAACAAAAACACGGATACCTAGAAATAGCACACACACCGAATGCCTGTTATCCGTTACCCACCCAGGCCCATTCTGAGCACCTCACACATGAACTCGTCGGATCCTCACAGCGGCTCTGGGAGGGGCTCCTCTCGGTCCCGCTGTGCGGACGGGGAGGGGGAGGCACAGAGAGGCAAAGGGACTTGCTCACGGTGACACAGCCCGTAAGTGGCGGAGCTGGGGTTTGAACCAGGTAGCCCCGCGTCCATGCTTTTCTCCACTACCCTCCTCCACGCTCCTGTCCCTTCCGGGCTGAAGCCAAGAGGGGCGGAGCCGGCGCCCTCCCTTCTCCGTGTGCGCCCCTGCGTGTGCTGGGTCAGAAGGGAGGACCTTTCTACCTTCTCGGCAGTTTGGGGACACTCCGTGCCTCTCCCCTGTCAATCGGGAGCTGATGGACTTTTAAAAAATGCTTTCTCATTGTGGTGGCTTCTAGCCTACTGTCTCGTGGGAAAATCTGTTTTGATCGAGAGGAACTGAAAGTGGCCACAGCGCAGCTCCGGGGTCCCTGGACGTGTCTGGGTTTCCCCGGCAGGGGGGTGTCTGGGGACCACGAGGGGAGGGTGGTCACCCAGAAAGGCCAAGAGGAAGGCACTGGGATGGTTTCCAGACTTTTCCCTGCTGCAGACACGATCACATGCTCAATCGGTCGTGGCTGTGCCCATGGCACCCACGGGGGACAGCAAGAGCAACGAGGGTGTGTGATGATGGTTGCAGCTGGGTCCGGCCGCTGTGACCAAGTCCCACAGACCCGGTGGTCAGAGTTTCTGCCACAGCTCAGGGCCTGCCACCAGGCTCTGGGGTCTGGGGCAGAGGCCCAGCCTCTGCTTCCCCCCGTGGGGAAGAGAGAGATGGGATGAAGGGTGAAGCAGACAGCTCCCAGGGGCCGACCCGGCGTGCTGAAAAGGGTGAGTCCCCAACTAGGGTGGCCGGGGAGGTCATGACCGCCCGCCCTCACGGTGGAATGGCGCAGAAGTTCTGAGGTCGTCCCAAACACCCTTCTCTCTCTCTCCTCCACCCTTCTTCCTTCCCGCCATGGGGACCAAAACAAGAATGACATGCGTATTACTCCTATAACTCCCATTTACTAAGTCAGCCGTTGTACAGGCGAATCCTCAGCATCGGCCCTACAGCGGGTAGCCTTATCCCCATTTTACAGAAAGGAAAACTGAGGCTCAGCAGGTGAACAACTTGTCCATGATGACACAGCTCGAGTGAGTCAGGCTAGGGTTCGTTCCCAGGTCTATGTGACTCCAAAGCCTCCCCTGTTCTCCCGCGGGGGCTGTGCCTTTCAGGTTCCCAGACTGGGAGGAGAGGGAAGGAGCAGGGAAGAATTTGTTCCAGAAGAAATGTCAGAAGCCAGACACGCCCAGCGCTGTTAGTTCCATGTCACGACCCCTCCCTGTGAAGGAGCCAGGCCGGTGAGCTGAGCCGGGGAGAGGCTGTGCTCAGAACGCAGAGCAGGGCCCCAATTTTGAAATGCTGTAGGACAAGGCCGGGAAGGCTCCTCCGGGGGTGGGGTGGAGGTTCTGGTCCATTTAACTGCAGGAGATGGGGGTGCAGGGATATTAACTTGACTGCTCGGTGGTTAATGGTCCCTCTCCTGGGATTTATGATTTATGTCGATGTTTTTAAACAGACTTTAACCAAGCTAGAGTCAGTGGCCCCAGGAAGCTAAGGAAAGAGCATCATGAAAACTTTGGGGAGAAGAGAAGGAAGTTCCAGACAATGCACCTCCTTTTCGACTCCACCCATCCGAAGCAGAGGCCCTCGGAAGGGGTCTCCCAGGTTTCTACTGTTAGAGAAATTCATGTCTTTTGTCTGCATTCTAGGCCTCTTGACTTGGCTGGGTCAAAAAAAGAAAAAACAAACCAAAACAAAACAAAAACAAAGTCCCAGATGTTCTCACTGCCGTTATTAGCCAAACCCTCTTTGGTGCCCGTTCTGGGCCTGACTGGGGGAAAAAACCAATCTGTGCATATCCGGACTCTTTGAGTGACAAGTGACGAGACTCTGACTCATCCTGGCTCAACAAGAAAGACAATGCACTGGCTCCCAGAATTTAAAAGCGCAGAATTAGGTTGAGCTTCAGGTATGGCTGGATCCAGCAGGGTGGCTGGGGGTGGGAGGGTCTTAGGGCTGATTTGCAGTGACCAGGCCTGGAGGAGGTTTCCTGGGCTGAGCCCGTCACTGCAGCTGTCCCATCTGGTGGCCTGAGTGGGCCCCCGTGCTGTGTGCTGAAGAGTGGGAACGGATCCCTGACCCTGAGGAACCTGGGGTGCTGTCAGAGAAAAGCTCAAATCTACAGAGAGCTCTTCTTAAACTCTGTGTGATCCAATGAGCTCTTAAGGATCCGAGCCATTTCAAACCTTGAGGGACCTTACAGAGCGTCCGGGTTGGGGTGGCCGGTACGTGGCACCAAACACACCGTTCCTGCCCAGCCTTCAGTGCGTGGCGGGGAGTGCCCGTCAGTCAAAGAGCCCCCTTTCCTGGTGAGCAAAACGCAGCCTGAGAATCCATCTCAGCTCTGCATGGAGCAGCCCGTGCCCACCAGCCGCTGTCAGAACATGAGCCAACCCCAATTTGTAACATCTGCTCTGAGCCGACGGAGACAGGGACACCAAAGCTCTGGGTGTTGGTGTGATCTGCCCAGCATCACGCAGGGACCGGCCCCTCCCGGCGTTCCCGTGGGGGTCTGCCTGATCCACCAGAGGCTGTCCCTCGGGGGAGGTGTCCACTCCAGGCAGCTGCTGCACATGGCTCAGAAATAGACTTGAGGTCAGAGGGAAGCCGGAAGGCTTGGCCGCTGACCTGGCTCTCATTCAGAGTAGTGCCCGGGGCTGAGCATGGCCCGGCAAGCACACAGGCCGGACGACGCACAGGGAACCCACCTGCAAACCATGTGTCCATCCACAGAGATCTCCGGGGGCTTTGGCTGCCCTGCCTTAAATACAGTAAGACCCGGTAACATGCTCTACCAAAACCCCATTCTCCAATGGGGGTGACACTGAGGCAGGTCCCCTCTGGGGCTGGGGGCCAGGGCTGTCTTGGAGCAGAGAAGAGATGGCTGGCAGTCAGTCAAGAGAAGCCAGAAAGCAGAGAGTAAGGCCTTTGGTGGCTCTTACTCTCCCAGCTCAGCCACAGCCAGTCCGTCAGAAAGCAGGAGCCCAGGAGCCCGCTGACCACTGGGCGGAAGGAAGGGACGGAGGGCTGTCCTGACCTCCAGGAGCCAGTTGCTCCACAGGGCTCGCCACGTGCTTCTCCCAAGGCCAGGAGCTTTGCTGCATCCTCTCAGTTCAAATGCACCAGACGGCCCTAGAGAGGAGGTGGGTTACTTCCCACAATGGACGCTGAACCAGAGGCTGGGAGAGGGGGTCACAGTGGAGGCAGGACAGACCGACCTCCAAGTGAGGACAGCCTGACCCTCGTTCTGACGGAGCCACACTCACGGCTGGCAGCCACTGTGCAGAGGAACAAAGCAGAGAGCGTGGGCCACTTAACTAGCAAGCACGCTGCGCCAGCAGCAGCTCCGAGCAAGCGGGGCTGGGTGGGATCCGAAAGCACAGGGTGTACACCGCACCGTGGAGGCGGAATAACGTTGCTACATGCCCGTTGTGACACCATCCGTGGAGCTCATGGCCCAAAGACAAATGCAATCAGCAGTGTGAGAACTTCCGGCCGAGCACAAGCCCCCCATTGTACAGGTGAGAAAACTGAGGCCCAGAGAGGAGCATCGACTTACCCAAATGTAAGTCGCACAGCCAGAGAACATGGGACCAGGACGCAAATCCGTATCGTGGCTCCGGTTCAGACGACTCGCCTGGGGCCCCCGAGGAACGGCAGGCAGCCAGCGGCAGACAGACGTACCGCTGGGCGTCTGAGAGGCGGGTCCTGGGTGCGCCGGAGACGAAGAGCCGCCTACAGGTGCTGGGCCCTGACGCCTCCAGCAGCTCCCCCGGGGGCGGCCCTGCAGTCCTGATGGCTGTGCCTATATGGCCACCACCTGGGCTCGAACCCGGGCCCAGCGCCTGGCTCTGAAGCAATGCTCAGTTTCACAGATGTGGCAAATCCTTATTGCTTATTTATTTCCTTTTGGAAATCTACTTTTAATTCTTTTTGGCTTTCCCCTTCTCGGGAGATCTGGTCCCCCCCAAGGCCGCCCTGACTGACGACTATAGCAGAGGCCCCTAAGTGGGCTGGACACACCCACGCGTCCGGTGGGTCTGGCAGAGGCCGGAGGGAGAGAGTCCGGTTTGCAGCTCAGCTTCTTTTCCTCATCAGCAGTCAGCTCCTTGCGGCCACTGAGGGACGTCTGGAAGGGCTGCCGATTGCAAAGCCAGCTGAGCGGGAAACTCGAGGGCCCATATGGGAAAAGGGGCCACGCTTGGAGTCCATTGGACACCGGTTCAAATCCCAGAGCCACCAGTCACAGACAAGTTGCCTCGTCTCGATGAGACTCGGTTTACCCCGGGAAGTGCCCTGCCCGGGGTTATGGCCTGTCAAGGGTGTGCTGTTCGTCCCCACGGTCAACTAAACCCGCTGTGCACAGCAGCTGGGCCGCGGGGGCCCCAGGGAAAGAGCAGGCGCTCCTGCCCACTCGCAGCTCCTTCGCTCCCAGGCCCCTGACCTGCCCTTCAGCCTCAGGAGTTCCTGGCTTCACCCTGTATCCGGCCTCGGGAGAGACTCTGATAACAGCAGCGCTGGGGCGCAGAAGGGTCGTCGTGAGGACAGCGTGTTCCTGCAGCGAAGGCCTAACCTCCTGTCCCTCCTCCAAGGGCTTCAGACCAGGAAAGGGGAGCTCGTCACTGGGACGTGCGGGGACACTGCTTTGAATCCTAGACCCTCCCAAAGGGCTTCTGCCTGCGTTGGTGTGGTCTGGGGTACGGTTCTGTGGGTCAGAAATCTACTCTAATAATTCCAAGTAGAAAAAAGGAATGCTTTGGAAGGGTTTCGAGATTTCCTCTTGGTTATTTAAAAAAACACATCAAACCCCAGAAAAATCTAATAAAATGAATTTCAGAAGTCCAGCGGTAGTGTAGGCTTCAGGTGAAGTTTGATCCAGCCACTCAACACTGTCACTGCTCCCCCAGAGTGCCGGCACCGGCCGTCCCCCACATACATCTGTGTGCTTGTGTCACCCAGCATGGCCAGTCCACCTCCAAATACCCGTGTCCCTCCACTCAGGTGTCTGGACCAATTAGAATGTCCGGTGTCTCTTGATTTGCATTCCCAAGGGAGGAAATAGGGTGTCTAGGTCCGCCCTTTGGGGCCAAGCACCAGAAGTTGTATGTTTCTGGCCAGTGAGTGGGTGGTCTGTCCTGGGTCTGGTGTCCAAGGCTTGTTCAGTCCTCAGTGGCCAGACCACGAGGGTCATGTGCCCGCCCGCTCCCCCTCAGTGGAGGCAGCCTGTCTGAGAAGGGCTGTGGACCAGTTGGCCACCCCGATGCCTTCTGAGAGGAGTGGGGCCTCCGCCAGTGAGTCCCCCAGGACCCTGCCATCCCTCCCTGGCCTGGAGACGCTCTAACGAGAATATTTCGTCCTGGATGAGTAACTCCGGGAAAATGTTCCATTTGGCTCGGGTTAGAGTTTTCTGCCTATTTCCCGAGGCTCCGCTTCAGGTTCGCGAGGGAGGAGGAGGAACTCGGGCTGGGGTTTGGGGAACGGCTGCACCCACCCCCCGTCCCCCGGGAAAGCAGTTCCCGGCCACACGTGTCCGCCATCAGCGAGCCCAGGCTCCGTCCAGATGGGTGCTGACACACTGCTGCTCCAAACAAACGTCGCATTATGTTATGGCTCTCGTACCAGGAAAAGGGTTTGATCTTCAAAACGAGGCACCCACGTCATCGATTAGGCTGGAGGAACTTGTTTGGCCGTATTTAGAACCCACAAGGAGTTGAGAGAATAAATTTAGCACTGAACTCGAAGCCTCCAGGGCCAGCAGCTCCAGAGTCCGGCCCCGGGTCTCTCGAGCCGCACGTGCTGCCTTCCATCTGGTTGGGGTTTCCCCTCTGACCCCTGCGCCCACAGAGTCTCATAGGGTGGTGTCGCCTTCAGGGGTTCGGCCCAGCATCTGAACCTGTCTCTACTCCTTGGAAGCTGTGTGGCTCTGGGAATGGGCTTCTCCTCTCCGAGCCGCAGTTTTTGTCATCTTTAAAAGCGGGGAGGGTCACAATAACATGTATTTTGTAGCATGGCTAAAAGGTCGATTCAGATTTTTCTTATTGTGGTAAAGCATGCGTACCATTCAGCTAGCCATTTTTTAAAAAAGATTTTATTTACTTATTTTTAGAGAGGGAAGGGAGGGAGAAAGAGAGAGAGAGAAACATCAATGTGCGGTTGCTGGGGGCCGTGGCCTGCAACCCAGGCATGTGCCCTGACTGGGAATCAAACCTGCGATGCTTTGGTTTGCAGCCCACGCTCAATCCACTGAGCTATGCCAGCCAGGGCTCAGCTGGCCACTTTAACCATGTTGAAGTGGACGGTTCTGTGGCATCACGCACTTGTGAGCTGTTGTGCCGCCATCATCACCTCCTTCCGAATCTTTTCGTCTCCCCAAGTGGACTCTGTCCCCGTAAACAGCAACCCTCACCCCCCTTCCCTCGGACCACGCTAACTCCCCTTCCGATTTCTGTCTCTGAGAGTCGGACTGTTGCAGGAAGTTCATGGAGCTGGAGCCGCACAACGCTGGTCCTTTTGGGACCAGCTCCCTTCACCGAGCACGTCTCCCAGGCTCATCCGCGCTGTCGCGTGTGTCAGAATTCGTTTCCTTTTCCACACCGAGCGTTGCTCCGTCGTAGGCCTGTACGGCATTTCGTTTGTCCACGCACTTGTTGGCGGGCACTTGGGTCGTTCTGCGTTTTGCTGAATGTGAATGGTGCTGCTGTGAACACCAGTGTGCAAAGGTCTGTTTAAGACCCTGCCTTCACTTCTGACCCCGAGTGTGATTAAGGTGGTTTAGCAGGAGCCCTAAGCCCGTGCTTGGCGATATATAGTAAACATGCAACAGATTGTGGCTGATAAAATCAGTCTTAGAAAAATACTGAGTGACATTTTTAAAAATGCAAATTGAGGACCCGAGATGACACTTTGCCTGTGAAATCAGCAAGGACGGCGAGGGCACAACCCTCAGAGCAGCTGAGACGCCTGTGGGCAATCTGTCTGGACAGAACTCCTAGGGCGAAGTGTGATGTGATATACCGAGGTTCTTGGGGGCATTCCTACCATTGACCCAATAATTCCACTTCTGGGAATTCATGCCGCTCACCCTACAGACAGGCCCTCAAATGCAGACCTCGACTGGAGTCCAGAGAAGTTTGTCACAGCAGCTTTCTTGAACTTGTGGCAGCAACCTGTATCCCCATCCACGGGGAACAGTTAAAAAAATAACGTCAGTGCAGCCCTGCAATAGGTTTTGTCATTGAAAAATGCTTATGAGAGTAGTGGAATGGGAACAAGAAGGCATAACAATTGCATCTATTTAACCTGTAAAGATAGGCAGCATCTATGGCAGCATTTATTCTGTGCCAGAGATGGCTAAGTTCTGTGTGTCCTTTCTCATGGTGACCCCTTCCAACAACCCCCAGGGGTGAGCGCTGCCCTCGCTCCATTTCACAGATGAGGAAACAGAGGTTCCAAGCGGTGATGTGCCGGTTGAGGGCACAGTGCCAGCACATGGCACGGCTGGAATTCAAACCCCTGGGCCCCGAAGAGTGGAAAAGGGATGAAGAGAACCACCCTCAAAAGGCTAATCGTGGCTCCTTGGAAGAGGCGTGGGATTTACTCTCTTCCTTATACTTGTCTGTACTTCTTTTTCCCCCAAGCCAGGAAAAAAAAAAAAAGGAGCATACTAGATAAAAAGGGAAGGAAAGAAGTAATTGCCTCTTGCGAGCGGGCATCTTTGCAGATAAAACAGCGAGGCCTTGGGTCCCACGTCATGAACTCGGTCGGCGCCCGTTTTTTTCTGGTGAAAGTAGAGCAGAGTGTCCTGGCTGTGTCTTCTGGCCGATTGCTTAAGAGTCGTGACACACACACGCATGCACACACATGCACGCACGCACACAGCCCACGCCACCGGAGGCGGGAGAGGAGACAAAACCCAGCAGTAGCCAAAACTCTGCTAGATCGATGCAGACTGTGAGAGGCGCGGCTTTCCAAAAAGCAGAGCTCGGTGAAATAAATATTTTTCCTCTGAGAAGAGGCTTAAGTCGGCGATCTTAACAACCCCCAA
This sequence comes from Phyllostomus discolor, assembly GCF_004126475.2. Classification (NCBI taxonomy): domain Eukaryota; kingdom Metazoa; phylum Chordata; class Mammalia; order Chiroptera; family Phyllostomidae; genus Phyllostomus; species Phyllostomus discolor. The sequence goes on along the minus strand of NC_040911.2, from coordinate 98,084,041 downwards.
TTCATTCCAGATCCGCTCCGAGTGGCTGGCGTCGATGCGCCCATCTTGATGTACTTAGGACCACTTAGTAAGCGCGGCATGCCTGTGTCTCTGGCGGGCTTCTCCCCCTGGGCAGCGCGCCAGGGGCGCTGGGCAGCAGGGCCAGGAGGAGTTGGCCCCCGGGGGAACGCTCTCTCCCCGCTCCTCCGGCTCCCCACCACTCCTCGAGGTCCCCAGCTTTCTTTTCCTGCTAGACCATCACTCTTCGATCTAAACTGGAGGCCTGGGAACTCAACCTCTTTTCTTGGCAAAGGCCCCGCGTGCTTCTAGCCCTGGAGACCATCTGCAGGAAGAATTTAGAGTTGGGGACTTTGAAAACACACACACACACACACACACACACACACACACGAGACCTGGGTTATCTCAAACGTTGGGAGCTTCACGGTCCAGGCAGAAAGTTGTCGATGGATTCATTCATTCGCTTTCTCACTCAGCCGTGGTTTACTGAGCCACCACCTCCTGCACGTAAGATTTGGTGCAAAGCTAGGATGCAGTGGCACAAAGTCACGGGAGAGACGAAATTCACTCATTCGTTCCTCCATCCATTCATCCACCCGGGAGACAGGTACAGAGTGCCTTCCAGGTGCCAGGCGCTTTCTGGGCATGCTGGGCCCTAAGCCGCTCCCTACGGCCCGCGCTGTAGCTGGGGTGACAGACGACAGGGAGATACTGCGTGTGGGGTGACAGATGGTACTGGGCGCTCAAGGACGTATGAAGCAGGAGGTGGGCAGGGGCAGGCCCGCAGAGACGAGGGGCCAGGAAACGCCTCATGAGGGGGTGATATTGAAGTCACCGCCCGAGGGGGACGAGGAGAGACGAATGAGGAGGCTCGGGCACTAAATCACAGTGACCCCAGCTCACGCCCGCTGCTCCCCGATGACCTTCCAGCCCTGGTCGTGCCAGCGAGAACGTCTGTTCATGGCTTTAGGGCCTCGCCGAGACTTTTTGCCCTCCGGAAAGCCCAGCGGCCTCGAAGGCCACGGTGCCCGCCCGCACTTGAACGTGGTCTCGTGCTCCGTGTGACCATTCTGCAGTCCCTATCCATGTCATGAGGGATGGCAGATGGCCCCGGCTCTCCGTGTACAGTCACGAGGAAGCTGTCCTCCTAAAACACGCTTATTTTCTGAAAAGCGAGTTGATTTAAGGGGAAGTGTTAAGGAGCTCAGGGTGCAGCTGGTACTCGAAGCGTGGGGAGAAGTGTGGTGGTGATAGACTGGTGACATCTGGGACACACCGACCTACAACCTACGACAGGACCCTTCTCCTCAGGTTGCCCGGAGACAGCCTGGCCCGGACAGGAGGGCGTTCGGCGACAGCCTGGCCTGACTCATCAGCACCTCCCTGTGGGGGCCTCTGGCAAGGATGGCGGGCCCCAGCTCTGCTGGGGCCAGGGCAGCGGCTCAGACGAGGGGTGCCCCTGAAGGCGAGGGTGAGCCTGGACCCGCCGGAGAAGGCCATGCAGGGCATTCCAGGCAGAGGGAACAGGGTCAAGCCAGGGCAGAGGGGGTGGCAGAGGGGGACGACCCACCCAGCAGCATGAGGATGAGGGAGGAGGCGGACCATGGAGAGAGCACCCCAGCATTCTACGCCCCCAGCGACTAACCCTAACACGGACCCTAAAACTCCCGTTTGTTGAGCACTGGGCTCTCCCGCTTTCTCGTGGGACCTCAGCAGCCCCACGTGGCCACACTGTGGTCACGGCCCCGTTCCACGGAGGGGGCATCGGGGCCTCCAGCGAGGGCGTCTCTGCTAGGTCCTGCCGCTAGGAACGGTCAGGACTTTTTAAAAGACTGGTTTTTAAAAATCGAGCTATAATTCCCATGCCATAACATTCACTACTCTAAAGGGTCCAGTTCAGTGGTTTTTAGCATGTTCACAAAGCTGAGCAACCATCAGCACCGTCTAATTCCAGCACGTTTTCATCCTCCCCGGAAGAAACGCCGGACCCACTGCTAGTTGCTCCCTCCCTCTCTGCTCCCGGCCCCTGGCGACCGTGAACCCGCGTCCTGTCTCCATGGATTTGCCTGCTCTGGGCTTTCATGTAAATGGAATTACATTATATGTAACCTTTTGTGTGTGGTTCCTTCCACTTAGTATAGGGTTTTCAAGATTCATCCACGTTGTACCCTGGCTGGTGTGGCTCAGTGGATTGAGCACAGGACTTCAAAGGGTCGCCAGTTCAATTCCCAGTCAGGGCACACCCCTGGGTTGTGGGCCAGGTCCCCAGGCAGGGCCCCCAGGAGGCAACCACACATTGATGTTTCTCTCCCTCTCTTTCTCCCTCCCTTCCTCTCTCTAAAAATAAATAGATAGAATCTTTAAAAAAAAAGTAAGTGCCAAGTTTTTAAAAAAGGATTCATCCATGTCGTAACATAGAGTCACATTTCATTCCTTTACACAGCCGAATAATACCCCATTGTATGGATGTACCACACTTTGCTTATCCATCCACCAGCTGATGACATTTGGGTATTTTTTTACTTCTTGCCTGTTGGGAACAGCGCTGCCAAGAACATTTGTGTGCCGGTTTTACTGGACACCAACATGTTCGTGTCTCCTGGGTGTGTGCCAAGGAGCAGAGTTGCTGGGGCGTGTTGTAATTGCACACTAAGCCACTTAAGGAGCTGCCAGACCATCTTCCAGAGCAGCTGTGCCGTTTTACGTTCCTGCCAGCAGCGTCTGAGGCGTCCAGTTTCTCCGCAGGCTCTCGGGGCCAGGCCTGGACCTCAGGCCCGAGACAGAGGCTCAGCAGCAGAATCCTTAAAACAAAAATGTCCCCCTCAGGTGAGTCCGTGCGGAGGGACCTGGAGGAAGGACGCACAGGAACCACCGCCAGGCCGGAGCCGGACTCCGGGGGGCAGCTGTGGGCTCCGAGGCCCGGGCTGCACCCACTAAGCATGTTATGCACCTGCCCCTACTTCCTCCAGAGTCGGGGCTTTCTGTGGAGGCCCCTGACTCTCCGAATGGCCGGTGACTCCCCGGTCTGGGCTCCTTCCCATGTTCTTGGTGTGTGGGGCAGGTGCACGGTCGTTGGCGGTCCGCTGACCCCGATCACGGACGTGTACAGTGCTCAGGCCTCTCGAGGGTTCGCCACACGCCCTAACGATGTCCTCCGCTCCAATGTTCTACACACGTTTCATCTCTTCCTTTTATTCCCTCATTCATTCATTATTGTGTTTCTCCATTGCCACGCGGTTCATTTCCATCCCCATTTTACAGATGAGGAAAGTGAGGCTCTGAAAGGTGAGGGAGGCAGGGCAGCCACCACCACATGGCCAGTGGGCCGCACGGTCAGGAGTTGGACCTCATCTCTAGCCACTGGGCAGCCTTGGGAGGGCAGGTTGTGTGGGAGACTCCCGTTTAAGGCTTCCTCTACAGGGCAGGCATCGGTGGTCTGTTGTGGTGAAACAAAGGGCTGCAAGCCCCACAGCTCCCAGTTCTGCAGGGCCGAGTGCTGGTCTCAGGAGCCTGTGGGCTCTGCAGGGTGTCGCAGGGCTGACCTGCAAGGTGTCGGTCAGGCCTAGTTTTTGTCCATGGGGTCCAGGACAAACCCACGCCCGAGATCATTCTCCTTGGCATCATGCTGCTCTGTGCGGCTGCAGGACGCGCTGGCAATCAGCCGGGACCACTTTCAGCTTCCAGGGGCCTCCGGTTCCCCCGGCCACGCGGCCTCCCGTCTGCAGAGCCAGAAAGAGGGAACCTCCCTCCCTCACCCTGACTCCCTCTCAGGCTTTAGGGCTCTTTTGCCCGGAGGGGCATAATCAGAGGAGTCATAGCTCATTATAGCCACAGCTTCCACCCACACTCAAACAGCAGAGGGTGAATCAAGGTCAGAGTCTCCGGGGGCTTCACATTCTGCTGCTGGAGGAGGTCTTAGGTTCTGGCGACAGTGACAAGGCTAGCCACAGTGACAAGGCTAGCCACAGTTCGGTCGGCACTTTCTTGCATTTGCTTAGAGCGCCAGGGTCTGCAGGCGGGTTCCCCCTCTCCCAGAGCCCAGCAGCGAAGCCGGGCAGTGTGCGTTTCATCCCCCTTTTCCCCACCAGGGAGAGGGGAGCGCCTGGCCGTCTGGGGCCGGAGCCCAGATCTTCCAACCCCCAGCCCAGGGCTCCTGGCGCCCACAGCACCTGGCCGCCCCCCACCGGCCCCACCCCAGGAGAACTCTCAGACTCAGCACTGTGTTTGGAGAAGGCGAAGCAGCTCTTCCCAGCCAGTGCAGCCCTCGGGGTGGGGGGGGGGGGGCTGGCTTCCTCGTAAACTCGCCGCATGGGGTCATCGGAACTCTGCGCTTTTCCGGGAATCGCCACCGGGCTGGGCGAAGCTCACCTCGTTAAGCGGGAAAACCAGTAAACACGAGGGGCACAGAACGCAAACAGGATACCTGCAGGGAGGCTCCCCTTGGCCCAGCCCCAGCGGGCGCGGGGGCGGGGGGGGGGGGGGGGGGGGGGGGGGGGGGTCTGGCCCCGGCTGTGCCGCCTGGTCCAAAGCGAGGGGCAGCGTGTCAGGTAGCGGCCCCCCTGCTGTGTCGTGTCTCTGAGAGCCGGGCATTCTATCTGGAAGTTGAATGGATGTCCCAGCATCCGCCCCTGGGCGCCCCGATCTTCTGGCCGTGTTGTGGGGTACCCCTTCCTGTAACATTTCAGCCAGGCCGAGACCCCAGTGAGAAACCCAGTCCCCAGCCCCTTCCTCCTCTCTCCACCATCCCCAGGGATGCTGAGGGGCTCCCCGTTTTTCGCCACCTTTGTGCCCATAGGTTAGTCTTTATATTTTCCCCCTTTCATCCCATGCTGTGCATGGCTCCGGTTCCTCCGTTCTCCCTTGCGCACTGCGGGCCCGGGGACAGCAGACTCCGGACGTGGCTGCCGTGACCTGGGGTGAAGGAACCTGGCCCACGGAAGCTGGGGATGAGGCTCACAGCGGATCCAGGGACCCAGGCCGGGAACAGGCCGGAACCAAGGGCCCAGGAGCCCAGGGTGGATTCACAGCAGGCCCTCCAGCCGGGGTCCCCGGCGGCCAGGGCGAATGCAATGCCGCATGGCCCGCGTCCTGTCATCCTGTCCCGGTCCTTGCCCAGGGAGCCTGTGCCTCTCCTTGGCGAGGGGACCGTGGGGCCCCGGGCCACTCCTGTCGGACCCACAGCAGCAGGCAAGAACTAAATCTCCCCAAGGAAAACGGGGTGCCATCAGAAGTCCACAGAACTTGGGGTCATGGGAACCCAGGGGGAGCGCGCTTGGAAATAAACTCTAGCGACGCCTTCTTCAAGTTTCATCGCCCGGAGAGCTGCACAGGTAGCTGCCTCGCCTTCCCCAAAGCCCTCCCCTTCTCCAGCTGTCAATCATCACACACACCTGTCTGGGTTTTCTTATCCAGAACAGTCTGGCGTCTCTCCCCCCACCCGCCGATGCTTGGGGCCCACCTTTGCACATCCAAAACCTCATTAAAACGCTGGGCTAAACAAAGCATTTCCGGCCCGTTATGGGTTGAATTATATCCCTCCAAAACTTATATTGAAGTCCGACCCTCTTGCATCTGTGAATGGGACCTTATCTGGAAATAAGGTCTTTGCAGGGCTCATGGGGCGAAGGTGAGGTCATTAGGGTGAGGCTTCGTCCAGTAGGACTGGTGTCCCCATGACATGGGGGGACTGGCTTGTGAAGACAGAGACGCGCAGGGAGAAGACCGCACAACCGCAGAGGTAGCGGCTGGGGCGATGCAGCCGCCAGCCAAGGAGCGGTGGCCACCTCCAGCAGCTGGAGGAGGCGAGGAGGGGCCCCTTCCTGCAGCCTTTACGGGGAGCATGGCCTCCCCCACAGCTGCGAGACTCCACACTTCTGTTGTCTGGAGCCCCCCGGCGCGTGGTCACAGCAGCCACAGAAAATTAATGCACCGCCTCGTGCCTGGAACCTCAGCAGCACAAAGCTAGTAGGCAAAGCTGTTGGTTACAGTTTGGGTTTTCCTTTGAACGAGGAGGAAAAACGCCTGTCTTCACAGCTCTAAAGGGAGGTGGTGTCCATGGCTGCCATTTTATCCATCAGGAAACTGAGGCTCAGAGAACAAGTGAGCTCTCCAAGTCAAGCAGTTAGGAAGGGGTCAAGGCTGGACGTGAACTTGGGTGTTTGGACCCCCGAGCCTTATACTCATGGCCTTTCCGTGACGCCGTGGGCGTGTATCGCAGAGGTTACCGCAGAGTCCCCAGATCCTGGTCCCCAGGTGTCCCTCCCGCTTTCTCTAATGACAAGAGCTCCCACCTCAGCAGCACCCTCGTCCTCCCCTCCTCGGGCACTACCTGGTCCGGCCACGTCTTCTGTGATCTGCACGAGCCCGTTCTCATTACGAAATTTCCATTGCAACACTGGAGGTTTTCATTGCAACATTGGAGATGCGTTCCCACCGAAATCATCTCCCCATGGACCCCAGCAGGAATGTCTGGCAGAGGGGGATTCCATTGATAAACAGCTTGGAGTACACAAACCCCGGAGTCGGCCTGGGGTGTCTCGCAATGCTGCTGGAAACTCCAGCAGGACGATTCCAGCACCAGCTGCTTATTCCGGGCCCTTGAGCCACACAGATACCCAGCGTGCTTGGGAACCCAGGGGCTCCGGGAGCCTGTCTCTGGCTTTCCCTGGGCATTCACGGAGGCTGGCAGAGCAGGGCCGTGATACCTGGGGAGACCAGCAGGGGGCCTTCTTCTAGCAGGGAATGGATTTCAGGCTGGAAGATTCTAGAAATGCAAGGTTTTGGATTCTAGAAAATCCGTCTGTCCCTTTGGGAGGAAGCCCACTGTCCTCACACTGTGGGTTGACCATCTGGCATAAAGAGGTGGGGAAAAAAAGCTGTCGTTTCCTGCCTCCCTGCCCCAGGGGGGCGCTGGCTGGGGTGCCCGGGGCAGCCGCCCTCTCCCCGCCCAGCACCCCGAGGAAAGGAAAAACATTCAGCCCTCTGTCGAAAGCAAAACCAGAACTGCAGGCTGGCTTGATTTATCTCTTGTAAATTGTTTACCTCCGGACGACCAGATGGCTCGTCTCTTGTTGAACCCTTGACCACTTCCCCCTCTCCTCTGGAGCACGTGCCTGTGCGGGCGTCCTGGGGCCTGCTTTTGGGGGAGCCCTGGGCATTCCAGGAGGCTGACTCAGTGGGCCCTGGATCCCCGCTGAGACCCAGGGTGCTGGCTAGGCAGGCAGCCAGCCCTCTGGGTGTGGTTGTCGGGAGGGAGGGCGGCTCCTAACACCCATTGGGCTCCCCAGTGAGGGTCCTCACCCCTCAACCACTTGCAGGCTCCTCCAGCGTGGTGCCTGTACCCCTCACCTGTCACCTCTCGAAAGGACCCAGAATGTGTCTGAAAACCAACATTTCCCACCTGCTCCCACCCCGCCCCCAGCTGGCTGTGTGAGGGTGGGGGACCGCTTCCCCTCTCTGAGCCCCAGGGCTGCAGCTAGAAAAGGGGTGGGGGTGGGGTGGGGTGGGGCGGGGCGCTCACATCTCTTCCTGCCGGCCTCACAGGCTGGGTGGGGGTGGAGGTAAGTGGGGTGATCACATCAAGTCCCACCCATCTCCACCACACAGCTGCTCGTACTACGGCAAGACCTGGCTGTGACTGCTTTTCGAGGGGCCGGGGGAAGGGGGCACGATGGGGCGCTCTTGCCTGCCTGGGCAGGGGGTCGGGAGCTCTCAGCCGCCCCTGGGTTCCTGGGCTCCAGCCCTAGCCTCTGCTGAAGGAGGCCTCTCCTTCGGGGCCATCTGGGTGTGCCGTGCAGGGTGAGACTTTCATGCTAAGGCGAGCTCAGAAGCCCCGAGCCTGGGGTGAGGTGTAAGGAAGCTGACGGACGTTTTTAGAAGCTCACTCCCTTTTCCGGTGGGGACGGAGGGCGAGGTGGAGGCAGGGGACCGGTGACGGGGCCTGGGCCTGGGGGAGGGGCAGATTCAGGGCGTTTCTGAGGAGCAGGGAGGAGAGGACCCTACGGCCTGGCCAGGAAGACAAAATTCTCACCTGGGAAGGGAGGCTTCGGTGGCCAGCAGGTGAGAAGCGTCCGGGTGGAGGCAGAGAGCACGGCCCCACGCTCCAAGGCGTGGCTGGGAAGGGTCGACAGACCAGGGCACAGACACACGAGGAACATCTATGACACACACACACACACACACACACACCCTCACTGAGGATGAGTTAAAAGGTGAGCGAGCGGCTGGCGGAACGCCGGGCAAGAATCGCCACCTAGGCTCTGTGGGTGGCTCCTTAGAATGAAGAGGGCAAGTCTAGGTGGACTGGACAAAGGAATGGGTAAACTGGTGAACCCCTGCAGAGGCGATTCTACAGGCAGCGGATGGACGCATCTCACTGGGAATCAGGAAATGCAAGTGGACCGACAAGGCCCCCCCCCCCGCCCCCCCATTCGGTCGGGGGTCCAGGTGGAAAGCCGACTAGGAACTCGGGCAGTTGTGAGGGTGGAAACCAGAGTCTTCAAGGCACCAGATTGGGGGTGGGGGGGCGCACTGTCATAACAGTACAGACGGGATTCCCGTCTGCGGGCCCTGGCCGGCTTCCCTGACCTGTCCGTCAGCCGAGGCTCGCGGGCCTGCGGCTGGGAGCCTGGGCCAAGGGCCTGGCGGCCTGGACTCGGCCTCCTCCACCCCCAGGGCCTGAGTGGGACAAGGTGGAGGCCACAGTGCCGCGTCTCGGTGGGGGCTAAATGAGCCAAGTGGGGTCCCCTCCCACCCCCGGCCTCTCGGCGGGTGGTCTCTGCCTGGCCTGGGGGAGCTGGGAGTAGGCGAGGGGGAGGTGAGCTGAAAGGAGGGAGAGGGTGTCCAGGAGGGCTTCTGGGATCTGCATACGGAGACCTGGGTGGGTGGGAGCTGGAGAGGGTGTGGGGTGGGGGTGGGGGGAAGACCTGGGTGGGTGGGAGCTGGAGAGGGTGTGGGGTGGGGGTGGGGGGAAGACCTGGGTGGGCGGGAGCTGGAGAGGGTGCTGGGGCGGGGGTGGGGGGATGGGTGGGGAAGGGCTGTCTGCAGGCAGACAGGGGAACAGGGCTGGGAGAGGGCCCAGGGCACCTTGGCTTTGGTGGGACTCTTCGTAACAAGTATTAAATAGCGCCTGTTATGACTGAATTGGTGTCAAGATGGGCATGTGCAAAGAAATACGTTCATTAATACCTAAATATCAATATATCCGACATAATGTGATAAAATATCCCCTTGGACCTAAGGCTCATGGTTTCGTCTCCTGAGAGTAAACCCAACCCAAGCGTTTTCACGGGCCGTGTGCCCCGGGGCCCGGGCCTGGCAGAGAGCGGGGGGAGCCAGTGGGCAGGAGGGGGATTCCTTCTCAGTCCTTTCCAGCGGGCGTGTAGAGAGATTCCACTCTGAGGCCCAGCTGTGTGTGTTTGGGGGTGGGGGGTGGGACCTGTGTCCCTGACATTCTGGAGAATCTGGGGGGCTCCTGCAACGCAGAGTGGTTGGCTGGGGTGGCCTTCAGGGCTCAGCCCACCTGGGTTTTAACCCTAAACCCGCCCGTGCTGAGCTCCCCACCCCAGGGCGTGCGCTCCTGCGAGGTCAGGCTCTTTGGGAGGAAAAGGGCAGCTAGTCTTTGGGTCGCTCCTTGCTCGCTGCCCAGTGGGGGCGACCCTGGAGGGCGTCTCACAGAGAACTCACGTTACAGCCAACAGACCCCCAGGAGGAGCCCAGGCCTCTTTGCCAAGTTCAAGTGCCTGGTCTCAGGCCTCCAGACCCTTGTCTGTGTCCTGTGCGTGTGTATTCACACATGTACATGTGTGTGTGTGCAGGGCAGGTGGCAGAGGCCCAGTGGCAGCTGCAGGCCCAGCGCCCCTTCTGCCACGCCAGCCTGCAGCTCCCCCGCCTCCCACGCCCTGCTCCCATGAGCAGGGGAACCTGGGCAGAACCTGGGGGCAGCCGAATGAGTGGCTTCCACAGGGCTCCTCTCACCCGTGGGAAATGCTCTGTGACACACGTCAGGACATTCCGGGCACCCTCCGTGCAGACTGGCAGGGCTGCCCTGGCCCGTGGCTCCCACGGGAGCTGGTTCCGCCTCCCAGGAGGTGGATGGCAGGTCCGCAGACCTTCCTGGTTGTCACAGCCGGAGCTGGGAGAGCCCCCGGCCTCCCGCGGGGACACTGCGAAACACACAGGATGACCCGGCAGCAAAGAACTCCCGGCCCAAAGGGTCTGCCGGGAGACGCTGCCGCACAGCCTCCAGCGCCGTCTGAGTGCGGGGTGCCACCGGCACTCTGACTGGCTCTGGTGCTGGGCATCCAACCGAGGCGCTGGACCGGGCACAGCGACCAGGCTGGCCTCGCCCTGCCCTCCCTGGGGGTCTCTCTGCACCGCCCCTCCCAGTCACCCTCAATTCCTCCTCCACCCCTCCTGCCCTGCCCCAGTGTTACCCCTGGTCCTACAGACCAGGATCGGGGGGATGTTTGGGAGGAGATTCTGCTGCCCCCTGTGTGTCCCAGGGCCCCCGCTGTGGTCCCCACCCCCGTTATTTTCCACCCAGCACCAGCATCTTCCACATCCCGCCCCCACTCCAGCCCCTGCACCTGCACACATGCCCCCCCGCGCCTCCCCCCCCCCATGGCAGCTCAGGATGCTCGTTCCCTGCAGAGCAGCTGTCACTTCCAAGTGACACCCCCCCCCCCCCCCCCCCCCCCCCGCTCCGCCAACCTGGTGGTGGGAGCCCGTGGCTGGTGATCCGGGCCGGGAGGGGGCCATTTAAATCCAAACGCCCTGTGGGTATTCCCCAGAAACCATGAGGCGTCTCTACCTTGTAAAAACCCCGGTAGAGTTAGCTGGGACTGGAGACGATATTTGGGAACCTTTAAAAAAATCTTTTTTAAGAGGACAGTTTCTCCCCCGATCCCAGGCTCACCATGAAAAGCAGCGTTCTCTGGATTAAAGGACCCGGAGAGCCAGCCTCACGGCGTCAACACCGTGCAGCCGGGCGCGGCTCGACCCCGCTCTCTTGTCCCCAAACCAACATTGTCTTCCCAACTGTGAGCGGTGCGTGTCCGCCGCAGGACTCGGGGGGCGTTGTTTCAAGGTTCAAGCTGAGACTCTGGCGGCCATCATTCGCGTCTCGGTCACTTTCACCCGGCGTCCGTTTGCAACATTTTCGCACGTCCTCACTCTTCAACGTCACACTCACGATGGCCTCACCAGTGTCCCCCGTGTGGCCGAGCCCTGGGCTGTTCAACCTCTGCCTTGCCTTTGGCCAGCACCCCGTGCTCTCACCTGTGAAACGGGCACAGCTGTGCTCTGAATCCAGCGCGACAGCCCACCTGTGCCTGCTCAGGTGACAGGTCCTAGTGCACCTGCAGGTCTGAGTTGGAGCAGGACACGAACCCCTCCCCGGGGAGAGCCCAGCGGGCTGCAGACTGTGGACTCCACAGGGCGGGGGGCAGCCTCGTCTCCAGAGCGGCCTCCCGGGGCCGCCCAGGCCTCCTGTCTAAACGCACACTCCTCGTCCTGGGCTATTTTGCCATTTCCTCTCATGCTAAACCAAAGGGGTTATTTTGGAAGCTCCTATAAGCAAACGGAGCCCTGGCTGGCATTTGAGCGGATGTGTGAGGGCCCTAAGTGAGGGGCTTGGGCAGAACAGCTGCCCGGCCCCGGGAGCCCAGCAGTTAAATTTAGAAGCCTTACCTCCAAATGAGGTGAAATTGCAGGTTCCCTCGGCGGGTGGGTGGCTTTGGCCAGCAGTGAGCGGGACAGATTTAGTGGAGCCAGCTCCGGCTCCCTCCAGCCACACCTCGGGGGAGGAGGCCTGGGCAGCGCCCGGTGTCTGGGGAGCAGCTGGCCGTGTGCGAAGCCCCTCCGGCTGCCAGTCTTGCCTGCGCCCACCAGCTGCACCCTAGTGGCATCGCCAGTGAGCGCTGCCCGGGTTGCCAGGCCGGAGAGGGACAGCGAGGGACACTTGGAGAGAGGCGGTCTGGCCTGCCACCAAAGGTTTGGGACCTGCACGACTTCTGGGCCTCTCGCTTCTCTCTCCCAGGGCCCAAAGAGGTCTCTGGCCTATCTCTTCTCAGGCCTTCCCACAGCCTAGCAGCTAAAGGGTTAATGCCAGCCGCTGTGTGGGAGGTGGGAGGAGGGAGGAGGGGGCTGCAGGTGAGTGAGTGAGTCCCCCAGGTGCCCAGCCTCTGTTCTCTGTGGTCACGGGGGCTGGGCAGGGGCTGCCCACTGAGGGCACCTGAAATTCCAGGGGTCCCAGCCCGGCCATCCCATCTCCAGCCCTCCGGCTGGACGAGACAGCAGCGGAGGCTGACTCCAGTCCACCGGGGTCCACAGGGCCCGGGGCTCCCACCCCCTGCAGCCCGCGGGGCGGGAGCCTTGATTTTTTCCAGGCCACCGTCAGTGCTGTGTTTCCGGCCTGGCGGGTCCCCTTCGCACGCTGGGGCCCTCGCCTCCCCCTCAGCCCGGGTCTGGCTCACGGGAGCCGGGGTGTGCGTCCTCTGCTGGCCCCTGGGAAGCCAGTGCAGCCTGGGACGAAGTGGCCAGGCTGTGGAGTCCATTGCACCCAAGGTCAAATCCCAGCTCGGGGGTTTCTTCCCTGCGTGACCTTGGATGAGTCATTTCCCCTCCTCTCTGAGCCTTGGTTTCTTGATTTGCAAAATGAGGATAATAATGGTGCTTGGTTCCTAGAGTATGGGGAGAGAGTGAAATGATGAAAAATGCCTGGGAAGTAAATGATGTTTATTTTTTTTAAATGGTTTTATTTACTTATTTTTAGAGAGAGGGGAAGGGAGGGAGAAAGAGAGGGAGAGAGAAACAGCAATGTGTGGTTGCCCCTCAGGTGCCCCACCCCTCCCTCCGGGACCTGACCCGCAACCCAGGCATGTGCCCTGACTGGGAATCGAACCGGCAACCCTCTGGTTCACAGGCCAACACTGAGTCCACTGAGTCACAGCAGCCAGGGCTAAATGAGGCATTGAGCCCTTGGAACAGGCAGCAGGCAGAGTGCTGGCTACCCAGGCTCACCCGTCAGAGGCTGCTGCTTTGGTAGATAGCTCATGAGCTCCTGTTTGCACCCGCTGCGGTGCTTCTGGTCTCAAAAGGCAGCGGCCGAGTCGTGGCAACGGGCTGCGCGCCTGCAGAGCCCAGAAGACGTGCTCTCCGCTTGTCTGCGGGGAACGTTGGTCTGCCCTTGGAGTCGGGCACGTTGCGGAAATTTGTTTTTGTTTTTTAAAAAATTTTTAGTGTTGCAGGTTCGATTCCCAGTCAGGGTACATGCCTGGGTTGCAGGCCATGACCCCCAGCAACCGCACATTGATGTTTCTCTCTCTCTCTCTCTCTCTCTCTACCTCCTCCCTTCCCTCTCTAAAAATAAATAAATAAAATCTTTAAAAATTTTTTAAAAAAATTTTTAATTGATTTTTCTATTCAGAGAGAGAAAGGAAGGTGGGAGAGGGAGAGAGAGAGAAATGGTGATTTGTTACTCTACTTATTGATGCATTCACTGGTTGCTGCTTGTATGGGCCCTGCCTGGGGATCGAACCGGCAACCCTGGGGTATCAGCATGACAACGCCCCCACACACCAAGCTGCCAGCCCGGGTGCCTAGTGGAAAGGCTTTTGAAATCCCCGCCGTTATGCACCCCCTGCCTGCACCTGGAGCTGCACAGCCAGGTGAAGTGGGGGAGGCGGCCCCTGCCTCCCGTCACTGTCCTCTGTTCCCATAAAGGTGTATTTCGAATCTTCCCTTGCCCCGGGCTGGGTCCAGAGCCCAGGTCCCCACTGCTGACCTTGGGGGGTGGAGGGGAGGGAGGGCCAGGCTGTCTGAGCAGGTTCGCCCAGAGCAGGAGGCGACCGTGGCGCGGTGGCGAGGACAGGCGGTCCTGATGTGGGTTTACTAATCAGCAGGGAAGAAGCCTAACTGGTAGCGCTTGCTGATGTCGTGCTGTCGGTACTGCTGCTATGGTAACAGTAGACTCTACAGCGCAGGTGGGGGCTGTGGGGACCTTCCTGCAGGGCTGGGGCACATCCCAGGGTCCTGGACACCTGACCCGGACACAGAGAAGGGCCAGCGTTTCGCACTCGGGCTCTAGACCCAGCGCTGCCCCTTTCGAGCCGGGTCCCTGGGCCAACCCCATCCCCTCGCTGAGCCTCAGTTTCCTCATCTGTGGCTGAATTAGGTTTGCAGCAGCGCCTTGGCCTGAGGGGGAGGGGTGGATTTAATAAGATAATTGACATAAGGCATTTAGCCAGGGCTGGCGAAATAATGAGCCCTCAGTAAACGATGCCTCCATCGCCAGGCTGCCTCGGCTCCCCCATCCGTACCCAGTGCTACTCTGTTGTCCGTGGACTTACAGGGGGTGTCAGTCCCCGGAGCCGGGGCTTGCCACGCCATGGGTGCATGCCGCGCCGTGGGTGCTCAGCGCGTGCCCCCCAGCTTCCCCCGTCAGGGCTAGAAGTCACCCACTGGCTGCTCCGTCTCGGCCCCTCACCTCCAGGACAGGGGTCTGGGTCAGAGCAACAGCCCGGAGACAACCAGCTCTGCCTGAGGGTCGCCCGCACTGTGGGCTCTCAGCTGACTGGCCCCTTGGCCCTTTTACCACTGTGACCGCTGCGGCCCAGAGCGTGTGGGGGGCACAGCCACGGCCGGGGCTGGCTTTTCCGCTTTGTGATCCCTGTGGGGCGGCGGAGTGGGGAGTGCACAGGGGGAGGGCGTCGGACTTGTGGGGGCTGCACTGATCTGTGGGATTCAGAGTGAGGGCTCTGGAGCCTCTGGCAAGGACTGACACACGAAAGGCAGGACTGGCTGGGGTGGCTCAGTGGACTGAGCACCGGCCTGCAAAGAAAAGGGTCATGGGTTCGATTCCCAGTCAGGGCACATGCCTGAGTTGTGGGCCAGGTCCCCAGTAGGGGGCGCACAAGAGGCATCCACACATTGATGTTTCTCTCCCTCTTTCTCCCTCCTTTCCTCTCTCTACCAAAAAAAAAAAAAAAAAAAAAAAAGGCAGGACTGGGCACTGGAGAGATGTGGCTTGAAAGACAAAATTATTAAAATTATTCCAGGCCGAGGCCCCACCTGGCAGAGGTGTGGAGACTGGACTCGGCTGGAGGGGGCAGGGGGAAGGGGAGCGGAAGCAGGGGCCTCCCCAGCAGGAATGTGAGGGAGCCGGCAGGGCAGGGCTGTCCGGTAGGTTTGGCCTGGCCCCGCCCTGGCTGAGGAGTGAGGTCTGAAACTGTAGCAGCAGAGATTTAGGTTAGATAGGGAGCAGAGCTTTCCGATGGTCCCTGCTGGAAGGCAGTGGGCGGGCGACGGTCCCGAGGGATGTCCTGGCGTCCTTCCAGTTCAGGGATGGTTTGGAAAAAAGAGAAGGCAGCTGGCGCTCTGGGCCGGCCTTGCTGCAGCCTGGGTCAGAGATGAGGTGGTGGGGGGGCAGGGGCCCCGGGAAGCCCCGGAGGCTGGCCTCGTGTGAACGGGGCCTTGTCACCCCCCGCTCGAAACCCTCCCGTGGCTCCCAGACACCCTGGCCCAGCTGCAAGGCCGAAGTCCTCCCTGGGGCTCCCAGGGCCATCACGACCTGCTGTGCTGTGTGGGCCTCTCCCACCTCGCCTGGAGCCGCCTCCCAAGCCCCTGAAATCAGACCATGTCATTTGTACCTCCGGGCCTTGACCATGCTGTTCCCTCTGCTCAGGCACCCTCCCTCCCCTCCCCTGCCCCTTCTCTCCTCCTCAGCCTTTCCTTCTTGGCCCCTGGTTGCCTCCTCCGTGGCTGGGTAAAGGACCCCTGGGTTCCCCCTCCACTTCCCTGTCGGCTCCCTACTGCGCTTGTCCGCTGGCTCATTGGCCCCCTTGCAGGACTGGGAGCCCTGGAGGGCAAGACCTCTGACTGTCTTGCTCAGTACGTTGTCTCCAGCACCGTGTCTGGCACACAGTAGGTGCTCAGCGAAGATTGGTGGAAGAGGTGAGGGTTACTGGTGGAGAGGAGCAGCAGAGGGGAGGGGAGAAGAGCTGGGTTCAGGAGGCACTATCCACCCCCCACATGAGGACGCAGCAGTGCTCGGGCATCGGGAGCCTGAGCACAGAGCACGGAGACCTGGGTTCGAATCTCGCTCCTGCAGCTCCTCCCAAGCAGGTTCCCTAACCTCACCGAGGCTCAGTTTTTTCCTCTGTGAGCTGGGGACAGCACCAGCTGTCCCCCGTTTGTTGTGAGGACCCTGGAGGCCATGGCGGAGGGGTCCATCACCACCTCATGCTCTTACCAGGTGGCTGGGCAAGGCTGACTCTCCCGTCCTCTCCCCACAGGTGACAGCCATGTCGGTGAGGGTGCGGTTCCTGTCCTCTGGGGACACGGGGGCCGTGGGCGTGGTGGGCCGGAGCGCCTCCTTCGCCGGCTTCAGCAGCGCCCAGAGCCGCAGGATTGCGTAAGTTCTGCTGCCTCGGTGGGCGGGGGGCTCGTTCCAGGGCTGGGGTGGGGGGGCGCGGCAGGGCCGTCGTCTTCCCACTGCCCGTGAGGCTGAGGCTCACGCTCACGCCGGGCCCACCGCCCAGGACAGAGTGTGCGGCACGTGGTGCGTGGTGAGCGCGTGCGTGTGCATGAGAGAGCAAGAGAGAGAGCGTCTTGGCGTCCGGAGAAACCTCTCGGGCCCACTTGGCAGAGCGGGAAACTGAGGCCCGGGGAGGCGGAGCCGGCCCCCAGCCACACGGCCCGGCCTGACCGATTCGGAGTCGGAACTTGGCTCCGGGGGCGGGGCTGGGCTGGAATGTTCTTCCTGTTCGGGAAGACGGAAAATGGGGCCACCTGTCCCGGCCCTCTGGCCTGGGGCGAGTGACCTCACCTCTGAGTCTCAGTTTCCTCATGTGCGAGAGGAGGATCCCAAGTGTCCCTCCCTCTCACGGGGTTGTCGTGAGGGCAGCAGGAGGTGGCCCCTGGCGGGCGGCCAGCACAGGCTGGCTCACCGCAGGTGCGCGTGAGCGGTTGCGAAGGAGGAGGAGCAGCTTCGGGGCAGACAGAGACGGGCCTGGGGTCAGTGCCGACCCTCGGGCGTGAGTTCACGGCCGCTCCGCCAGGCATCTCCTCCAGCTGCAGGCGGTCCCCGGGGGACGGTGTACGGTGTACGGTGTGTGGGTCTGCTTCGGGGGCCACTGCCCTGCAGTCCAAGCCCGCCCGGGCCCGGGCTCCAGGGCTCCGTGCCGCACCACGTGGACCTCTCCCCACTCCCGGCCTTGGCACGGGTGTGCCCTTCCCCGGCACGCTCCTCCACTCTTCCCCCGGCCAGTTCCCGCCTAGTCTGCTTCACCGCCCCGTCCTGAGGGGCCCCTGGGCCCCGGACCAGGCCCTCACCCTCCCACTGCACGTTCCCTCGGTTTAACAGGAGCTCATTAGGGCCCCCCCCCCCCATCCGACTTGACGCTGAGGCCCTCCCCGCTCACTCACCTTGTCCCTGGGCGGCCCAGCTCCGAGGTGTGCCTGGAAGTGCGTCTCGGGGCTGAAATCCCGGGGAATCCCCAGTTCATTCCACAGACATGTGTGGAGCGCCCACTCTGGCCAGCCCTGGGCCCAGCCCCCCGGGAGAGGCCCAGGCCCCGCCCTCCTCCAGGGCAGCGAACAGCAAGCCGACCACCCCCCAGAGGGACGCAGCTGCGGCCAGTGCAGGGAGGAACTGCAGCAGGCAGGGCAGGAGGGCTGCACGGAAGAGGCCCCTGACCCCAGCCTCCGAGGGGGGGACGTGTGGGTGCCACCATGAGGAGGCGCACAGTAGGCCTCCCTAAACGCGGCTGAGAGGCTAATGGAAACTGACCAGGGAAGGATGCTGTTTCCCGACTGAATGAACCCTGTCTGAGCTGCCTCTTTCTGGGCCTCTTCCGGGCCCCCATCCCATGGTCTGTAATCAGGGCTGCTAAGCTGTGACCCTCCCAACTATACACCCTGGCATGGCGAGGGTCCCCTCCGGAGGCACCGTGGGCACTCTGTCCTGTGACCTGGCGGCAGGGAGGGCCCGCAGACTGGCACAGGGCCCCTGGAGGAGATTTAACCCTCTGCCATCACCATCTAGGGCTCCTTTAAGTGTGGAGCAGAGGACTCGGGGCTTTCTTTCGCTCTGGGCCCCCCGAACTCTGCAGCCGGTCCTGCCTGCTCCTCCCCTCCTGTCAGGCCTTTCGGGGCCCCTGGGCTTCCCGCATCTGTGGGAAATGTCCCCTCAGGCCCCACGGGGAACTCGGGCCAGAGACTGCCCCCAGGTGGGCCCCCAGCCTCTTGCTGACCCCTCCCAGACTCCTGGGGTCGGCCCTCTGGGAGGGAGAGACTAGACGGGATCCAACCCCAGACACCAGGGCTCATCGGTCAGCGGCAAGGGAGCAACACCTGCCCCCTAGTCCAAGAGAGCGGCCCCCAGAGGCTGTAACTGTCCTGGCGGCTCCCCCTCCTGGGGGTCCGTCCCCCCTGTGGGGGTTTCCGGAGGATGCTGGCCCCGACCGGTTCTGTGGTTCCTGCGTGGCTATGACCCGGCCTCAGCCTCTGCAGCCCCCTCGCCCCCGGTGAGGAAGGAGCTGCCCACAGCGACCGGGAAGAAGCACGTCTGTTTATAATGTCCTGTGTCCGCCCAGCTCCCCGGGGTCTGGACCCTCGGCTCCAGGGCCGGGCGGCCTGGATCGGGTTGCAGGCCTCACCTCTGGCCCTATTTCCCAGGTAATTCAACCGGGCCGAAACTCAGCCCCATTGCCAAGCACCCAGCGGCCGGTGCGGGTCAGGCAAAATAACCTTCAACGCAGGGCGGCAGGGCTGGGCTCTGCTTAGATGGGCAGGTAGGTGGCCCCTTGGTCCCCTGCCCTACCCCTGCTCTGGCACCTTTGGGTCACCCTGGTGACCCCTTTGACGCTGGACACGGCTTTTTATTCCCTAATCAAGGAATTCACTTGGGGAAGTCGCCTGGTGGGGGAACTTCACACTAAGGTGTGAATGGCTGCTCTAAGTAAGCCATATATAATAAGGAAGGGACATGAGGAGGCCAGGCCCTGACATTGTCCCATTCTGCCCTGACTGGCAGACCTGGCTGCTCTTACCCCCTCCCTGCCACTCCTCAGCCAGGTGTTCCGCCCCCCCCCCCCCCCCCCCCCCGCAGCTATCAGTCAGGCGGGCACCCCCCTGAGCCAGGAGCCCTGCTGCAGTGTCCGGCTGGGGAGGGGGGTGGAGCACTCAGTGGCAGCCCCTGGTTATCCAGCAGAGGAGGTTGGACAGAGAGCTCACAGTGGAGGTGCCCACACTGTCCTGTGCCTGAGGGGACACAGACTCTGGGGGCCGCAGAGAGCACGTCGGGAGAAATGGGCTCGTGCCCGCAGGGCAGAGTTCGGCCTCTGCGAGGGCCGAGGGCCTGCCTGCCACCAGCCCGCCCACCCAGTGCCGCTGGACATGGAGGAAAGGTTAGCGGACGCTGCTGTCATACCGAGGACAGGCTGGAGCCCTGCGGCGGCCGGACCAGGGCCTCGGAGAGAGTCTCTCCCCACGGCACCAGGCGGGAGGACGGCCCCCGCGGCCTCCTCCCGTGAGTGCCCGGTCAGCGGGGTGTCTGCGCCCGTCTGGAATCTTGTCGGGCCTGCCAGGGGCTGTTGAATATTTACTGAGTCCTCCCGGAGCTGGTGGAACACCCTCCCCCAAGGGCGCTCCCGGCACCGGCGGTTGTGACACGGCCGGGCCAGCCTGCAGCCTGATTTCAACATCCGGAGGAGGCTGCAGGCGCGTCGCCCTGCCTGTCTGGGCCAGCCCCCAGAGCGGCCGCCACACCTGCCCTGTCCACGCTCAGACGCTCAGACGGGAGCGCTGGGCTCAGAGCTTCCCCGGGAGCGGCAGCTTCCACAGCAGCGAGGTCTCCAGGTGGAGGGAAGGGGGGCCTGGCTGAGGGCACACACCTGTCGGCGACAGTGGGCCCCCGGGAGCAGGCAGGTGAGCGTGGCCCCCGCCTCACAGCTGCTCACCTACCCCACCAGCCGGCTGGCCTGCCTGCCCACCTGCCAGGACCCTCAACTTTCCTGCCCCTCTCTGCCGGCCCGAGATGGCAACTTTGTGGAGGGTCTGTTCCAAGAGGTGGGTGAGGCGGTCTCAGGGAGGGCGAGGGAGGAGGGTGAACAGCCTCTTCCTGGCTTTCGGAAACTGTCACTTGTGTAATGAATGAGTGAGGGCAGCACAGAGGTGAGCACTGGTGATGCGAGAGGCTTTGCGCCGGCTGACCGCGGGAGCCCCCCAGCTCGCCCTGCTTATACCCACCATCCTTCCTTTGCCTCTTTCCTCACTGCCACGCGCTCTCCGGTGCATGATTTTTAAAGACATGTCTCAACTTCGACACACACAGCGTTTGCCCTTTCCCCACCCGCCGAAGCCCTTGACATTTACGACCTCATGGGCGTGAATCTCACGGCAAAGCTGCCCGTGGCTCCCATTGCGTAGATGAGAGAACGGGGGCACAGAGAGGTTCGACGACTCGCCCAGGGTCACACAGCTGGTCAGCGGGGGAGCTGGAGAGACACCCTGCCACCTGGCCCTGGAGCCGACGCTGCGGCCACTTCCCACGGTCTCCCCCAGCTGGCCAGCCCCTCCCAGGGAGGGGTCTTGCCTGTCTCAGTCACAGCTGTACCCCCCTCATCCCCTGACATGGTGTCCGGGGCATAGTAGGTGCTTTTTCAAATATTTGTTGAATGAATGACGACCTCAAAACTCTGCGGGCAAGCACTCTTGTCATCCCCCTTTGACAGATGGGGAAACTGAGGCTCCAGTTACCTACCTGAGACCTCTGGGGCTGGGATTTGAACATGGGCAGCTGACCAGGAGCTTGTGCCCTACCTACCCAGTTGCCAGGCCGCCGAGGGGCCAGGATGTGATTCCAGACTCTTCCTTGCTGCAGCGGCCTCTGAGACCAGGGCAGCCCCTGAGACCAGGGCCTTGCTGCAGCAGCCTCTAATGTGGTGGCGCAGCCGTGGAGGGAAGCTGTGGGTTGTGGGGCCTGCCGGCAGGGGGGGCCGGGACGACTCCTCTCTGTCGCATCAGCGGCAGGTGCCTGAGTCTCTGCATGGAACATGCAGCATCTGGCTGGGCTGGAGGTGCAGCCAGGCCGCTTGCTGGGTCTCTGGGGACCCGGGCATGGCGGTGGCCCAGAGGCCCTTCTCTGAGGCCTGCCGAAGGAGCAGGAGCTGTGTCCCCTTGCCCCCTCCGCCCTCACCTGGCTCTCCAGACCACAGCCTCCCCCGCCTCCCCTGGGGGACTGTGAGCCCTCGAGGGTGGGGTTCTTCGCAGAGCCTGACCCTGGGAGAGCCATGCTCTGTGAGCGTTTGAATGAATGAACTAGTCCTCGTCCCTGATTTTAGATCTTAAAAACACAGCCGGCAGACTGCAGAGGCTCCCAGGGAGGCACGGGGCTGGGTTTCTAGCCATAGGACGCCCCTGGGTGAAGCAGAAATGGTGACTCCCCTGAGACCGTGCTGCTCAGAGTGCAGTCCCCAAACCAGCAGCACAGCCAGTGCCTGGCAACACATTCAAAGCAAACTCTCAGGCCCCACCTTAGACGGACGAATGGGAGACTCTGGTGGGGTGGGGTGGGGGTGGTCAGCAGCGTGGCTCTAAGTCCTCCAGGTGACTCGGAGGACCCTGGGGATCCTGCACCTGCTCCCGGCCGCCTGGTTAAGGCCCCAGCTGAGGCCCTGCACACGCGTGGTCTGGGTCCCGGCTCTGCCACAGGGTCACTGGCCAGACTGGGTCCCCATGCCTCTCCCTGGGCCAGGGGAGCGGAGTATATCGACTAACCCAGGTCTGGAGCATGGGTTTGCCTCAGAATGCCTGTGTGTGCAGGTGTGTGAGTGGTGAGCTGTTAGGCCACCTCCCTCTAAACCACAGGTACAAAGGTCGGGGCTGGAGAGGTTCCCAGAGGAAAACCGAGGCACTGTTTTCCTCAGGAGGTGGATGGATGCCAGGCAGGCAAAGCCAATTGGTGCCCACCCCCATGGGTACACCACAGGGCTATGACTTGGCCTCCCACGTGGCTTTGCCTGCATCGCCCCAGCACGCCAAACAGAGAGCACTGGCATTTGGGCTGCTCGACTGTGTTTCTCAGCGTGAGCCCATTTCTCACGTCGGGTTGTTGGTAGTAGCAGTGGTGGCATCCGTTCAGTCCTAAAACCCAAGTCTTCGTTCTACAGATGAGGAACCTTGGGCCCAGGGAGTCTTAGCAGCTTCCCCGAGACCGTGCAGCGCGGTGGTGACAGGGCGGGACTCAGCTCCAGCCGCTGTCCCCAGAATGCCTGCCCCCCGGAAACACTCTGTCTGCACCCCTGCTCTGACCACCCCCGCCTCTCCTCACAGAAAGTCCATCCAGAGGAACTCCGTGAGGCCCCGCACACCCGCGAAGCCCTCCAAGATGTACGGCACGCTGCGCAAGGGGTCCGTCTGCCCGGACTCCAAGGCGGAGCAAGTGAAGAAGGTCTTCGAAGCTCTGAAGCGAGGCCTCAAGTAAGGACGGGCCGCGCGGGGCCTTTCGAGAGTGGACTCCTTGGCTCCTCGCCTGCTTGCTCCTCCCAGCCGTCCCTGAGGGGCGTGGCCGGGTCTGGCCTGGAAGGGCCACAGAGGGAGCTCCTGGCCGTTCATTGAGAGGGGAAGCCACTGGCCCGGGATCCCGCCCAGGAGGCATCCCTCGCTCTCCTCCCACAATGCACCTGGTGCTGGTGCAGAGAGGGGGCTGGGGGTTGAGCCCAGAGTGGGGACAGCTATCTCCAAGGAGCTCACCTCCCGGGACAGCCCCTGGGGATTCCCGTAGGACCGCCTATGTGAGGCTTGTGTGGAGTCAACAGCGTCCCCTTTTCCCCAGGGTGGTGGGGGGGGGCAAACCTCTGAGTGAGCTGTGCTTTACAGACAGTGGTGCAAACGGGCACAGAGAGGGTAAGTCGCCTTCCTGGGGTGACCCAGCAAATCTATGACGGAACCTCCCCCCCGGCTCCCGAGTCCAAACCTCAGGTTTCTTGTCCGAGTCTCTTTGGCCGGAAACCACACGTGAGATGTCCCGGGTCACGGCATTCTCTGCGCTTCCCAGGATGCGTTTTCCAGGCGGCTGGCCGGGGCTCGGCCCCAGGCAGCCAGGCAGCAGGACAGCCGGCCCTTGACCATGAGGCAGGGCTGCTCCTGCGGGCCTCCCTGGGGCTGGGGGGAGGCACCGGTCTCCGGAGGCCGCTGCCTGGTTCAGGCCTGGGTCCAGCCTTTTCCCTGCCGGGTGACCCTGCGCTGGGTTACGTGCGGTCTTCGGGGGCCAGTGTGCCCACCTCTAAGACGGGGTCGAGGAGGGTGCAGCCTGTTTGTGGGTTGCGTGGGGATGACGGAGACTTTCCCCATGTTTCACGGCGCTGGGCACACGGCCCACAGGGCGTGGGATCTGGAGGCCCAGCGGAGGGGGCCAGGCTTCCGGGTGGGTGGGAGGGTCTGCCCTCTGCTCTCTGCCTTCTGCCCGCTGAGAACCACGGCTGCTGTCCACGCGGAGGCTGTGGCTGCCGGCACTCCAGGACGCTGGTCATCGGCCCGTCTCCTTTCCTCTTCTTGCTCCTTTTCCCACTCCTCCTCCTCGCTGTCCTCACAGGGAGTACCTGTACCTCCAGCAGGCCGAGCTGGATTACCTGTCAGGGCGCCACAAGGACACCCACAGGAATTCCAGGCTGGTGAGACCCCTCCCTACCCCTTCCCCCTGGGGCAGCCTTGGCCAGGGTTCAAAGACGGACCCTCCCCCACCCCCTTGCCTGCATCATGGGGGCGAATCTCTGGGACTCAGAGACCTAAGGAATGGACTGGCTTTCTATTGGGGTGAATTTAACCTCGGGGGCTGGTGGGAAGCTCCCCAGCGCCCCCAACGTGGTGCAGAGTTCACCCACCTGACCACCCACCTCCACTCTCTCTTTGGTCCTAGGGACCACTGTGAGGCGGGTGGGTGGGCGGAGGTGCCTGTTTTGGGGGGCCCCCAGTTTACAGGCCACGGCTAAAGACTTGGGGATTTTCCTCGTTCCTTACTTCTTACATGGTGTTTAATCCCATAATCCCACGTGTACAGCTTTGCATAAATCCGCACGTGAGCAAACACAGAATTTGGGGGCGGAGTCCAATCCATTGTTCCTTTCTGTTCCACACCCTCCTGCATCGTGTCTTCGCCGCTCTGTTTAACGCTAACACTTACCTTTCCACGTTTCTCTCTCGGCCACGTGATCACACAAACACTCGCACCAGGTGTGGAGAGGGCTCTGGGCTGTGGCCGTGCTGTGGAATCGAACCCAGAGCCTGCACGCTCTTCCACATCTTGCCTCCCCCCCCCCCCCCCAGCGGGTCTCCAGCCTTGGGGAACCCCTCCGCGCTCAGGGACGGTGACGCCAGCCCGCGGGGGCGAACCAGGGCCTCTTTGGGAAATACTGCCCTTTGTCCACACAGGCCGCACCCGTCACATACTGTCTGTGGCCGATTTCATGCCTCCGTGGCGGAGGCCACCTGGCCTGCAAAACCTGAAATACCTACTGTCTTGCGCTTTATACAAAGACTTGCTTACCCTGAAAATACATGTTTTTCTCTGGCGACACCCCCCTCCACCCCAGCCAGATCAGCCTGGCTTTGCCTGACCCCTTGGGTGGTGCGGCGGCCTCTCCCCACCCACCTCACTTCCGGTCACAGCTGAAGTCACCCCTCGCACAGTCAGATCGCAGTGGTCCCCGTTTTGTTGGGTGCTCGCTTACTTCGTCTTTTTACTCTTCATGGCACCCTCGGGGGAAGGTGCTGTGGCGCTCCCATTTCACGGGAGGAAACAGAGGCTCAGAGAGGTTGAGTAACTTCCTGGGGACACACAGCGGGGAAGGGGAGGCCGGCCTCGAGCTGCCTCACCCAAAGCGCCTGTGTCTGACCTCTCTTCTTCCTCTGCCTGGACCCCAGGCCTCAGAGGATGGAGTGGCTGCTGGTGTTTTGTCCTCTGGGCTCAGGTGCCCCTGGGAGGTAGCCTCATAGATCTTGGGGGAGCACCCAGAGCCCTGACACCTCCCCCCTCCCCTCTTCCCTCCCGCACAGGCCTTCTATTACGACCTGGACAAGGTGAGTGAAACGCCCTTTCTCTGTACCTGGTGAGCAAGGTGGGCCGTGGCCGGGCCTGGCTGGATGAGAATAATGTCTCTGTTCCCCCCACGCCATCCTCTGGCCGTCCTGTGGGAGAAGTACCTGGGGTCCCCCCCTCCCCCAGTTTACACATGGGGAAACTGAGGGCCAGCGATGAGCCTTCCTCAAGGGTGGTGCAGGGCCGGCCTGGTCCTGAGTCCAGCTCTCTGTGTCGGGCCCGAAGGAGGGTGGCAAGAGGCGGCGGGTGGTCCGACTGCGTTTAAAACAGCTTCTCTTTTTCTGGGAGAAGCAAACGCGCTCCGTGGAAAGGCACATCCGGAAGATGGAGTTTCACATCAGCAAGGTCAGCCTGGTTCCTGCGTGTCTCCTGGTGGGGTCGGGGCAGCCTCTGTCCTTGCTGGGCCTTGGCTGGGCAGCAGGAGCCAGCAGGCCCCCCCTGAGCGGGAGGAGGGCTCCCCGGGTGCTGAGTGGCTGGAGGAAGTCAAGGGAGCAGGAACTGCAGGGGCTGAGCCCAGAGAGACCTCACGCTCCGTCTTAGAGGGTTGAGACCAAGCATCCCATCCTAGAGATGTGAGAGTGGGAGCCCAGAGAGGGACAAGGATTGCCTGAGGTCACACAGCACGACCTTTAAGGTCCGAAGTCTGCGAATCCTTCTGTGATCCTGCTTTACTCAGCCAGCGGCCCAGTGGGCGGGCGGGACATCCTGAACCCACCCGCCCCGTTTACTGTTGACGAATCGGGCAGGGAGAGGGGACGGGGCTGCCCAGGGGTGGCGTGTCCAGTTCACTAGCTTTCACTGTGCACTGACTGCGTGCCAGCTGCTGGGGACACAAGTGGGTGAGGCAGACGAGGTTCCTACCCCCACGGGCTCACATCCTATGCGCCGCCAGCGGGGTGGGGGGGGGAGTGCAGGGTGCGACCACCAATAGGGGCTGGGTGGGGACGTGAGCACAGGTCGGCCTCTCCCAGAGAGTGAGTGATGGTGGGCGGGTCTGGGCCCGGGCCCTGCTTTCGGCGTGGGCAGCTCCCACCGTCCCGTGCCCCCGGCAGGTGGACGAACTCTACGAGAGCTACTGCATCCAGTGCCGCCTGCGAGACGGCGCCTCCAACATGCAGCGCGCCTTCTCCAGGTGCCCCCCCAGCCGCGCCTCCCGCGAGAGCCTGCAGGAGCTGGGCCGCAGCCTGCAGGAGTGCTCAGAGGTGGGCTGCCCGCCGTGGGGGCTCCGGGAGCGGGGCAGACCCGGCCTCGGGGGCTCCGAGGAAGCTCTGCCCATGCGCCTCCGTGTGGCGGGGCCAGAGGCTCAGCCTGGCGCGGCGCTGAGCCCTTCTGTGTGGGGCTTTGCAGGACATGTGGCTCCTGGAGGGGGCGCTGGAGGCCCACTTGGGCGAGTTCCACGTCAGGATGAAAGGTAACAGGGCTGAAGGGGGTGGACGGTGGCCGATGGGCGGACTGTCGGGCCTTCTGGAGGGCCCTGGAACTTCCGCGGAGGGCGGGGCATGGGCCAGAACTCGGGGGTCCTGGCCCCGCCCTGGGTTTCCACCCTGGGACACGTGACCTTGGGCAGGCCCCACCTTCCCTCCCGAGCTGGACAGGAGGGTCCAGGCCTGTCCACTGTGCATCGCCATGGCTTATCTCTAAGTGTGGTTCCCAGACTCGGGTGGGGGTGGGGGTTCCCCAGTGAGGCCCCGACCACGTGGGGCTGGGGCAGAGGAAGACGGAGAAGGACCGGCCCACCTCTGTGTTCCAGGCTTGGTGGGCTATGCGCGCCTCTGTCCAGGAGACCAGTACGAGGTACGGCCAGCCTCCGGGATCAGGGGACCCGCCAGGCCTCCGGGGATCCCCAGGTCCCAGCTGGCAGGAAGGGCCCCCATGAGGGTGGCGAGGGGGGGCATCCACCTGGGGCAGCTGATGCATCCCTTCCTGGGCCTTGCCCTCAGGTGGTCCTGCGCCTGGGCCGCCAGCGCTGGAGGCTGAAGGGGCGGATTGAGTCGGACGACAGCCAGACCTGGGATGAGGAGGAGAAGGCCTTCATCCCCGCGCTGCACGAGAACTTTGAGATCAAGGTGGGCGGGGCTTAGTGGTGGGGCCGGGGCCTCGGGAGGCTCGGCTAGAAAACACCTGCAACTCCCCGCCCCCCAGGTGACCGAGCTGCGCGGCCTGAGCTCACTGGCTGTGGGCACGGTGACCTGCGACATCACCGACTTCTTCACGACCCGGCCGCAGGTCATCGTGGTGGACATCACAGAGCTGGGCACCATCAAGCTGCAGCTGGAGGTGCTGTGGAAGTGAGTCGGGGTCGGCCCCAAATTCCCACCCGGAGGGGTGCCCGCCCAGAGTGACAACGTGATGAGTCTCGCTGGCTCCCCCTGGTGTCTACACCACACCCTAGCACCCACTCGGCAGCGTCTCCGCCCTCACCTCCCAGGAGGCAGGGCCTGCAGTCGCTGGGCCGCAGGCCCCGGGGGTGGGGCTGGGCTCCAGACGCCTCTAGCCAGGCCAGTGTGCACCTGAGGGCCAGCACGTTTCTGTGAGGCGGCGTGGGGGAGGCCCCCAGACCTACCCGCTCCGAGGGCAGGGTCGGCGAGGCCCTGGTCCCCCAGCCTTACCTGTGGCTGGGACTGACATAGGGGTCCTTCTAGGATGGTGCCCTTTACAGACGAGCCATCTGAGCCGCGTGGTGATGCGGTTTACCCCGGGCAGGCAGCAAGCACTGTGTGTCTGTCTCCCGCCCATCTGCTGAGCTTCTCGAGGGACCTCTGCAGGGGGCATCTCTCACGCGTGGGGGGCCCATCACTGCCCCTCGCCCTCTGGCTAAGGGCCCTCAGTGTGGTGGGTGTCTGAGAGACGGTCCCAAGAAGGCTGAGAATGTGGACCTAGAGTCTCGGAGCTTTGCCTGCGACCCCGGGCGAGGCCCCACCCCTCCCAGGCCTCCACCGCCTCTCCAGTACACCCCCCCCCCCCCCCCCCCGTCCTAGGCACGTCTGAAGGCCTCCCCAGGCCTCAGTGACACCCCGGCCCTCTGTTCTCGCCTCCAGTCCGCTTGATACTGAGAGCTTCTTGGTGTCCCCCAGCCCCACGGTCAAGTTCTCTGTGGGCAGCAGGAAGGGCTCCTTGTACAACTGGACGCCCCCGAGCACCCCCAGCTTCCGGGAGCGGTACTACCTGGTGAGCGGGCCTTGCTGGGGCACAGGTGCTGTGGACTCACGCTGGCGCTGGTGGGGGGCGGCTCCCCGGGGCCGGCATGTGGGGCACGGCTGGGCAGCCTGGCGCCTCTCCATGAAGCAAGCTTTGGGTTCCGCCTCCTTTGTTTGGGGTTATCCTGGGTGTTTTTCTGTACTTTTTCTTCCTCGATGCTGGCTCTATTCTGGGGGTGCTGCTAGGCTTGGCTGGTTCTCCTGGATGCCTAGAGTAAGGTCTGCTGGGTGGTTCTGTCCCCGCCAGCCAGGGACTTGGCCTCTAGTATTTTTGTTTTCAACTTGAATGGAATATGTTTCCAGGAGGTAATACCTTGACATAGTACACAGCAGGACGCCTTTTTCCTGTGGCCTCCGGGGATCTGGTCCCTTCCCTAGCCTGTTGTCAACCTCTTCCCTGTCCTTCCAGACACACTCGGTGCCACCTGGGAGCAAATGCATTGCTTTCTCCATCTTTTCATCTAAAGCAGCCCTTTTACCCTAGTGATAGGTGAAAGGCGTGGGAGGCCTAGAGGGGTGACGGGTAAATGGGGAAGCACAGAGGCCCCCAAAAGAGGGTGTGTGAACACCAGATGCTCAATGCAATGATGAGCTGCTGTTGTTTGTGTTCAGTGGGCATGTGTTGTGTTCCGAAGGGCAGGTCCTTCCTCCATTCATGTCACTCACTCAAAACTATGCGCCAGGCTCTCCTCCGGCCGGGTGGGGACCTCACCCTCGGGGAGGAAATAAAAGGGAACATTTCAGGGGAGAGAGCACAGCCCTCGCCAAGGCCCTGAGGCGGGAAGGTGGGAGTGAACCTGGAGGGTCTGAGAAGTGGCAAGGAGGCCACTGGGGCTAATGAGTCAGAGCAGAGAGGGTACAGGGCACTGTCGGCCCCTCCAGGTCAGCCGGGTGGGCCTCGGGCATCCAGAGGATGGGAGTATGCAGAGGGGGTGTCTGTGGTGGGCGGAGCCTCGCTGTGGTCCCTGGGGCGGCCAGTGAGGCTGGTCTTGTGTCCCCCCCTCCCCCAGTCTGTCCTGCAGCAGCCAGCGCAGCAGGCCTTGCTGCTGGGCAGTCCAAGGGCCACCTCCATCCTCAGCTACCTGTCCGACAGTGACCTTCGGGGCCCTAGCCTGTGCAGCCGGAGCCAGGAGCTGCCTGAGATGGACTCCTTCAGCTCCGAGGACCCCCGAGACACTGAGACCAGCACATCAGCGTCCACCTCGGATGTGGGGTTCCTGCCCCTGGCCATTGGCCCCAGTGCCTCCATTGAAGAGGCCCAGGAGGACCCCCCACCCCTGGGCCTCCTGCCAGACATGGCCCACCTGGCAGGAGGCTCGTTCGTGGAGCGGCCCGGCTGGCGGAATCTGGGAGTCGAGAGCCCTAACCTGCCACGGGGCTCCCCGCTCCACAGCCACGCGATGCCGCGCAGCCAGAGAGACCATGATGAAGGAGAAACGGGGGACGGAGCGGAAGGGCCGAGGTTGAGCCTCGAGAGGCCCCTGCAGGAGGTGCTGGACTTACTGAGGTGCACGGGCCCCTCCCAGCCCCGGCTCCGGGAGCTGGAGTACCAGGTCCTCAGCTTCAGGGACCGGCTGAAGGTATGCGCATGCTCTGTCTGCCGAGGGTGTGCTGACCGGGAGTGGGCCCCAGGGGCAGCCAGCCCAGGCTCACCGCCTGGGTGGGCAGTGTCTCCTCTCCCGGTAGTGAGGATAGGGGGAGCCCTCCTTGGGGCTCGGAGTGGATAACTGGCTCCCCGTCGGGCCAGAGCTCAGCCCCACCCCCCATCCCGCCTGAGCCGGTGAGGCTGCTGCCAGGCATTAAAATCCCACCCTCGGAGCATTCTCACGGTCACAGCTGGCGCCACGGAAGGCGCCCCTCACGGAAACTTCCGGACAGGGATGCCAGGGGCCCTTCTCAGGTGGCTCTCAGAGGTGCTGGCCCAGGGCAGGTTACTTTTGGGGTTTGCATAAATTTAAATGCACATAAAATAAAATGTATCGCACCAGCACCACTTATACACCAATTAATGTACAAAGCCATGTGTTTTGTGTAGGATACACGCTGGCCCTGCAGTAACAGCTCCCCGCAAAAACTCATTTCGTTTTATCCCTTCCCCCCCGCCCCCAGGTTACAATCAGCACAGGTGAAAAAAGGTGGGTTTTCATTCTCTGTCCAGGAACTTTAAAAAAGGTTCACTATTTACCACCGCTGTGGTCTTTGAAAAGGATCTGCCTGAAGATTTCTAGAAAAAAAACAATATAAGGAGTTACTTTTCTTTTCTATTTCTTAACAGCGTTTTTATGTAGAACAATTTGTCAGGGTGCACACGGCCCATCACCTGTAATTTGAAAAATTATGCCCACTTTACACACAGGTCTTAAAATAATACCGCAATCAGGCAATAATTTTAACCATCTTCGAGGAGGAACTTCTCTTTTCTTGGCAAACCGAGTTAGAAGAATAAAAATGATTACAGGCTATGGTTTTTAGCTTGACTTTTTAAAGAGAATTTATGCCCACAGGTATGTGTGCACAAATGTGTGTATTTAAATATATACTCATTATTCATAGGTTCTTTTTTTTTTCCTGGTGAATCCACTGACTCACTAAAATTTACCTCTGACCCCCAAATCCACACTCGTGTGACACCGTCAGGTGCGGAGTGACCAACAACGTGGGTCACCTGGCATGCCCCTGGGACACGGTGACACTCGGCATCTGGTTTCACCTCTCATACTGCATCACTGTATTTTGTTGTCTACTTACTGCTGGGTTTTCACATCTGTGTTTGTGTGTGTGCGTGTGTGTGCTCGCGTGTGTGTGTTTAAAACGATCGTGCTGTTGTAAATGGCCCCAGCATGGGCTGAAGCGCTGGCTAGTGTCGGAAGAGCGCCTCGTGGAGAGAATACGGGGCTTGGGCGTGGGGTGCGGGCTGCTGGCTGGCCTTCATTGGGAGGCAATAGACCACACGTAGGAAGGAAGGCGTCTGGAAACAGACACACACATGAAACCCGGGCGCCCGCTGGCCGTTGGTGGGAATGTTGGGACCGGAGGCCCGCGGCTTCTGCATTTCCCAGAGGAGCCGTCCGTGGTGGTTCCAGACTCCGAAACCCGGTGATGAACTCACGGCGGCTTTGCAGCCAGGTGCGGGTGACGAGCGTCGCCTGGGTGTGCACACACAGAGGTAGAGATGTGCAGTCCCCTCCCCCCCACCCCCGCGTTAGGAAAGGACATCCCTGGGGCCAGCCATGTTATTCTCTTGCTGCCCACAGTTTTGTGTTCGGACTCCACTTCCCGGAGCCCAGCTGTGCTCACAGGGCGGCAGCCGCTGAGGCTCTGCCTCGTGCGGGACGAGGCCGGGCTGGCGGGCCGGGAGCCCGGAACCAGCTCTGGAGCCCGCCACGAGGGGGCGAGACTGACATCTCCAGCGGTGGCTTTCTGGATGTCGGAGGACCTGAGCGGAGGTGGCGCAGTGGCTCCAGCGCTCTGTCCCCTCCCAGTCCGGGGCGGCCTCCCGTCTCCGCTCCTTCCGCGTCTCCCCCCCGGAGAGCACACACCCGGGGTCCGCGGGCTAACGCGGCACCTCTGAACCCCCTGAAGAGGTGTCTGGCTTGACTCGCACCACGTTTTTAAAATAACTTGAAATTAGTAGTATTTAAAAACAGGGCGGCTTCCCACAAAAGCCCAGGTTTCCAGTTGTTCTTGGAAACACAACACTCTGGCGACACCGGCCCCCTGCTCCCGAGTGGCGGGGGGGGCTGCAGCAGCGGCGTCGGACCTCCTGGGGGAGGGCCCCGCAACCCCTCACTCGCTCCTGCCACGTGCCCTGCCCCCCGGGGTGTCTGCGATGAGCCATGTCTCTCGGGATCTGTCTCCCTGGAGCATGCGCACCACGCCCTGTCGCTCGCCTCTCAGGGAAGGGGGGCGGTCCTTGAGGAGTGCCTCACCCCGTGCCCATCACCCACGTGCGGGACGCCGTTCGGGTTGGGGTGCCAGACAGGGTGGGCGGGTCCGGCTGCCTTCAGATCTCGCCCCGCCCACAGCCCCGCGGAGGCCGCCGGGAGCACAGCTCGGCCGAGAGCCTGATGGAGTGCATCCTGGAGAGCTTCGCCTTCCTCAACGCCGACTTCGCCCCCCGTGAGCTGTCCCTCTTTGGGGGCCCCCAGGGTCCCCGGTGAGTGCACCCGCCAGCACTGACCAGGTGACCAGCCTGAGCTCCGTGCTCCCCGGCAGCCTCCTGGCCCGTGTCCCCCACTGCCCGATTGGTGTTTCCTTTCGTTGTTTATTGTGCCTCCCCTCCCCCCACCACCCCAACTCTGCGTGGCACGGAGCAGGTCCCCGGGGCCCAGAGTGAGCGAGGACAGCTCAGCCTGGCCCTGGGCTTTCTACTCCGAGAGACAGGCTTTTTAAAAAAATCTTAAAAAATAAGGATGGAAGACACAGCAGGGCCTCTGACCTTGACGCAGCAGTGACTGAGCTCCCGACCCCTCTGCGTAGCTGTCCACCTCGACTACCACATCACCTTGGCCTCCCTGATCAGAGAGAGCGCTCCAGGGAGGAGGGGACCCTCTGCTCTAACCAGAATGGTCACCTAGTTCTTCTCCCTTCAACTCAGAAAGGACAGGACCCTGCCCCCACCGCCGTCACTCAAAGAGTCGTCCAGGGAGCTCACAGCCGGCACCCCCGAGCTGGACACGCTGCTCACGGTCCACCTCCAAGTCTGCAAGGCCCTGCTGCAGGTGGCTGAGGGACCTGGGGGAGACGGGGTGAGGGGGGAGAGGGGGCGGCTGGCCGTGGGGCCCGGGCAGGGTGGAAATTCTCCCTGCAGAGGGTTGGCCTTGAAGGTGGCAGGGAGCCTGGTGCAGAGGCAAGAGACCCGCACCTTGGGAGCCGGTGGGATTGAGGAGGTTCGCCCATGGGAGGTCCAGGCCAAGTACAGAGTCGTGGGGCTCTTATGCGGCCCCAGTCCCGAATCAAAGGCAGTGGCTGTGACTCCTTCAGCTGTCGAAGCCAGAGCTCCAGTCCAAACTGGCTCAGCCTAAAGGGAGAGCGTGCTGGCGCTCAGCACCGACGAGCCCAGAGGTGGGCTTCAGGCCCAGCTGGATCCGTGGTTTCAAATGTCGCCACGGCCGGGCCTCTCCCCGTCTCCGCTCTGCTTGCTGGTGCGTGTTGGCTTCACTCTCAGGCAGGCCAGTCCCTTCTGGCGGCAGAGGCAGCCCCTGGCGGCTCCAGCCTGTAGCCTATGGTCCCAGCCCCTTTGGCGAAGACCCCCAGATGGCAGGCTGGGAGCAAGCCCTGGGGCAGAGAGGGTGGGCTTGGGGCAGGTGGGGGCCCCGCCAAGACGATGGGCCTCATCAGCGGGCCTGTCCGCGCTGACCTGGAGCACCGTGGGCCCTCCCCCAGAAACTGGCCTCTCCCGGGCTGCCGGGGATGGTCCAGGAGTGCCTCCTGGAGGAAGCCGCGCAGCAGAAGCAGGTTCTGGAGACCCTCTCCGCGCTCGACTTCGAGAAGGCCAGCAAGGCGACATCCGTCGAGGAGGGTGAGTCACCGCCCGCCCCCAGGGGCTGCTCACGTGAGTGGCACGAAGTGACAGGCCGCGTCTCCCTGATGTCCAAAGTTCTTCAGCCGGACGGACAGGGCTCAGGGACGTGCTGTGGGGGCGGGGAGGGAGGCCGCACAGCCTTGGGGTGAGCCGCACACGCTCTGCGGTCAGCTGTGGGGCCCCGGGCCAGTGAGTCACCCCCTGAGCCTCCGCTTCGGGGGCCTCGAGACACACTCTGGGCCCCCAGCACGCGCTCAGACAAACCGTAGCTGGGACCCCAGTTCTGCCTCTGCCCCCCTGGGGCCTCCCCTTGCCCGTAAGGAGAAGCTGGTGACAGCAGCCGCCCCAGGTTATGGACTGTGGGTGGTGACCGGGGAAGGTGCTTAGAGCTGAAGCCAGTCCTCTGTGTCACACTGGCGAGTGGGAAGAGGACGCTGCGTGTGGCCTCTCCATGCCCCGGCCTCAGGCCCCAGTGGGGGGGATCTGCGGGCCCCTGGTGCCCGCTCCGCCCGCCGCAGCGAGGTGTCCGGGCCTCGGTTCTCAGTCGTCCCGCAGGCCACACGCAGGAAGGGGTGCCTGAAGCTGTGGAGGGCGTGCACCGCGCCCGGCGGCGTCCTGGCCTGCCCCGCCGCCTCGCTCCTGAGCCAGCTCAAGAAGACGTTCCTGCACCGCGTCAGGGGGAAGTACCCGGGTCAGCTGGAAATAGGTAGCTCCCCCCACCTGCACAGGGGACCCTGCCCTGCGTCCCCGCGCCCTCCTCTTGGCCCAGCGGCCCCTCTGAGAGTCTGCAGGCCACCTCCTTTTACTGGGGGGATGGCGGAGGAGTGTGTGAAACCCCAAACATTAGTGGGGGTGCTTGTTTCTGGGGACAGATTCCGTGGCTCCCACCAGAACCCGAAAGGGGTTAAGAAGGAACCTCACATCTGCATCATAAAGGTGTCCGACAGCCCCTCAGAGTGCAGGGCATTTCCTGCTAACGGCCGAAGGGCAACAGTCTTGCTCCGGGCAGTGGCTCTGGAGCATAAGCAGCTCCACGCACCTCCGGGGCTGCTCAGCCACCCGCATATCCCCTGACCCCGACTCTGGCCCTGCAGATGCTCGCTCCCCCAAGGCTGCCGGAGCCAGGAGCACGCCCCTTCTCTCGGGGACGGGAGGTGTGGAGAGACACCCACCCATGTGCCCTTAGAGAGCCTTTAGACTGGCCACACCGGCTAAGGGGCTAAGGAGTGCCCCGGGCGAGTCTCCGTTCCGCCTCACGGTCCAACCCTGCGCCTTCTCACCAGTGTGCCGCAGGCTCCTGGAGCAGGTGCTCAGCTGCGGCGGGCTGCTCCCGGGAGCCGGCCTCCCCGAGGAACAGACCGTCACCTGGTTCCAGTTCCACGGCTACCTGCAGAGGCAGAGCGTCTCGGACCTGGAGAAGCACTTCGCCCAGCTCACCAAGGAAGGTACGGCCGGTGGCCTCAGAGCCACGTCCACGGAGCGCGCCGTCCCGGCTCTCGGAAGCCAGTCAGTCACTCAGGACCGCAGCATCCTTCCCCTCCAGCTGCTCTTCTGAGAACCCCGACTTAATCAGACTGCCCCTCCGGCCGTGTGTGTGATGGGGTTAGCCCTGGGGGAGGAAGGCTGCCGCACAGAGCGAGGTCGGAGTTGCAGACGATGGGGGCACTCTGCCGGCCAGCGTCCTTGGAGTCTGGGCTGGGGTTGTATTAACTCCGCGGCGAACTTGATCCCTCGCTGGAAAGCCTTCCTAGGGAGTCCAGAAGGCCCCTCTGAAGCCAGTCCAGACTGGCCTTGGCAACCACGTGCACTTGCTCTGGGATCTGCTTCTCCATGGCTAATGGCAGGGGCCAAACTAACCACCACGGGGACCCTGGGCCCACTTCCTGCGTCTCTTCCAGTGATGCTGGCGGAGGAGCTGCAGTGCACGGGGCAGGCCAAGACGGTCAGGAAGCTGCAGGGGAAGCGGCTGGGCCAGCTGCAGCCCCTGCCCCAGACACTGAGGGCCTGGGCGCTGCTCCAGCTGGACGGGACTCCGCGGGCGTGCAGGGCAGCCAGCGCCGCCCTGGCCAGCGCGGCCAAGAACAAGAGCTTTCGGGAGAAGGTACGGCATGAGGCAGGGGTGGCCACCTCCTGGCCGCAGGTGTGGGGGAGCGGAGGGAGGGAGGGAGGCTTTCTCTCTGGGAAAGATACGAAGGTGGGAGTAACTGGGGTTGTACTCGCTGTGAGGTGTTTGGATTTAGGGGTGCTCCGAACACGAACACAGCTCTCCTTATGCCGTCACTGTTGGCGGACCTGGCCTCGGGGAGGGACCTGGGTGCGGCTCCGGGCCACCAGCTGAGGAGCCCACAGAACCGCACGCCACCACACTCGCCGCGCTCACCTCGGGGATCCCATTGCGATGTTATCTATCGGGCCTCTGAGATGTCACTTGTGTGCACACGTTTCTTTCTTAGAATTCCATCCTCATCTACTTGCAGCGAATGTCTGTGGCCGGTTGGCTCACTGTGGTCAGTCCATTTGAAAACCAAGAAATTGGACTCCTCCGCCTTTTAGGTTCCTGGACCTGTGACTATTCTAGATTCAAGGTCCCAGCCCCTGAGGTGGGAGGAGAAGCAATGCTAGGGCCTTACTAATAGTCTCTTGGGCTCCCCGAGGGCGAGGGCCAGGCACATCCCCACGTGCTCACGGCTTCGTGAAGCAAGCGCTGGCTTTGTTTTCCAGGGAAGGGACTTGGCCCTGGTGATGGGAGAGAGGGGGGCGGGGCGGAGCTGTGATTGGAAGAGGGTGACGACGGGAGGAAAGATGCTTTTCCTTCTGGCCCGAGGGGCAGCAGAGGAGGACGGCTCCGTCTGTGTTCGGCTTCTGTTGTCCTGGCTGGACATCGGGCTGGGCATGAGATTTAGCATTTTCTCTAGAGAGCAGTTTCAGAATGCAGCTCGTAAACAGTGCTACACAAAGAGAGCTTTCCATTCGAGTACGAGCAGCCCCAAAACCAGCGCTTCCAGAGACAAGTTCAATACCGTAGGACAGATCTCGGGACTGCGCCCCTGGCCCAGAGGTGACCGGGGCGTGGCCTGACCTTGTTTAGGAAAAGGTGAGGAGGGCCCGGCTTACTGCCAGCAGCTGCAGGGTCAGCCGTGAGCCCCGGGGACGTTGCTCTCGGCACCCCCTCCCCTTCGTTCACGGCAGGCCCCCCGTTTCCCAGGCTCTGCTCTTCTACACCAACGCCCTGACCGAGGACGACGCAAGGCTCCAGCAGGCTGCGTGCGTGGCGCTGAAGCATCTCAGGGTGAGTCCGGCCTGTCCCCGCCGGCGACGGAGGAGCCTGCTGTGGTTAACGCTCAAGGCAGTTCATGTCCAAACCGCTTCCACCAAGACCGAAGCAGGAGCTGGAAGAGCTGGTCGTGGAGAGCAGCCGCCAGCCCCGCCCACCAGGTGGCGGCCTCTCCACAGCGCGCTTCCGCCCTGGCGCTGCCTGACCGAGCGGGGGAGGGGGGGCTCCAGGGACTCAGTTCGGAAACCTCGGATTCTGTACTTTAACATCCGCAATTAAAAAAAAAAGCTAAAAGCTCATTGTAGGGGGAAAAAAGAGTGGTAAAAACACAGAAATGTGAATCATGCATCATCCTGGCACTCAGAGGAAACGACTGGCATCCTGGTGTATTTCTTGTCCGTGGGTGAGAGCGAGCACTGAAAATCGACAGTTTAGTATCAACAAAACTTAATGCAGTCTCACACCAGTGAACAAGTAAGAACTTCCTGTGCTAGACGGGCAGTACTTTGGAACCCTTTATGAAGGGTCCACCACAGGTGTGCCCTAACTTAACCTGCTCCCCTACTCTCTTCCTGTAGAAAACGGAGGTTCATCCTTTTCATTATACACAATGTCATTCTGGCCATTTTTTGTGCATAAAGCTTTAACCTCATTGCACTTAGAACTCTCATTTTAAAAAAAGAATTGCCAATTTACTAGATGACGAGTGGTCCCGCACGGATTAAACTCACCCCATTCATTCTGGAATGATCCAACAGGAAATTCTAGGTCCGTGGGTTACCATCAAATAACCAGTAAAAGGACCAGGGTGTCCAGCAGAGGGCGCTGAAGGGCACCCTGGTCCTGGGTCCTGCAGAGGCGCCTGGGGGTCAAGGGTGCCTGAACTGGGGCCCAGCTGCTCCTCCCCTAGTCTGACCTGGAGTGGGGTTGGGTTGGGAAAGCCGGGAGGAGAAAGCAGGTCTTTTTTCAGTTCAAGGTGGGCCTTTCGCCGGTCCGTTCATCATTGCTAGGGCCTGCTTGCTGGCGGGCGTCCAGACTGCAAACACGAGACATTTGCAGTGGGGCTTCTGATGAACCTGAGGCAACAAAAACAACCCAGCAGCCTTCAGCAAAGGGGCTTGGGCCCTAGCGATGACGCTGGGCTGGTCCTGCAGGGCTTACCCATGTGGATTCCACCTGCTACTCAAAGTGCCCCTAATGGATCCTCTCTCCACAAACAGGGCATCGAGAGCATCGACCAGATCGCCGGCCTGTGCCAGTCCGACCTGGAGGCTGTGCGAGCAGCAGCCCGGGAAGCCACGCTGTCATTTGGTAAGGTCACACGCCGGACGTCTTGTGCAGTGCGGTGGGGGGCCCGGGTCCTTAGCGAGGTTGTGTCAGAGCCGCCACGGCCAGCTCTCAAAAGACACGAATTAGCACACGGGATGGGCAGTGAGCAATCCGTTTAACTGCATTCGGCCGAGGTAGGTTTTCTCCATGGTTCAGGTGGCAAAAACACTTCATTTCCTTCATGTTTCTCGAGCATGGAAGCAGATGCAAGAGACGTGACTCCGTCTTAGATGCAGGGGCGAGGCACTAGTCGGC
Organism: Phyllostomus discolor; assembly: GCF_004126475.2. Classification (NCBI taxonomy): domain Eukaryota; kingdom Metazoa; phylum Chordata; class Mammalia; order Chiroptera; family Phyllostomidae; genus Phyllostomus; species Phyllostomus discolor. The sequence goes on along the minus strand of NC_040911.2, from coordinate 98,045,366 downwards.
TGGCTAGGAGTCCCCCAGACGCCCCCACCCCCACCCTATTCAGCAGCACCCAACACCCAGGTGTCAGTAACTGCTGAGGCCACCTTGGCCTAGCAGAGCGGGACACACCGAGGCAGGGGACAATCCTGTGACAAACCCCCTTCCCATTGCAGGTGAGAAAGGACGCTTCGCCTTTGAGAAGATGGACAGACTTTACTCAGAACAGAGAGAAGCAGCCTTTGGCCAGGAGGCAGATGTGGAAATCACGGTATTTTAAAGAGCCTCAGCCGGTGAGCTCAAACCTGGCGTCTTCATTTCTGCTGCTGCTGTCCCCACATGGGGACTGGGCTGTGGACGGGGCGGGGGCACCCGGTGTGCGCCCCTGCAGGGTAAGCTGTCCAGAGCTGTTACAAGGCCCCAGGGCGCAAGTGGGGCTTTGGTGTCCGAGCGCAACAAAGGGGTGCCGCGTGTCGAAGGCTGACCTGCTTCCACTAAACTGTCGTCAGTTTTGGCTTTGAGAACCCGTCTCCCCCAGAATGCAGCACCAGCCACACTACGAAGGAGCCGGGGCCCGGCAGGTGGGGGCCCGGAACGAAAGGCTCCAAGGTGAACGTGAACTTGTCTCCTTGCACGTCAGCTGGCTCAGCTCTTGTGGCTCAAGGAAGATGGGGGCTGGGGCAGCCGGCAGGCCTGTGAGCTTGCTAAGGGAAGACTGATGTAAGGAGTCATTTCCATGGCAGCAGCTGTCACCCAGGGGACCTGGGGACGGTGGGAGGGCACACACAGCCAGGCCTTCCATGATTCAACTCTCAACCCGAGTGGTGGCAGCCTGCCGCCCACGGACCTCGTTGTCCCCACGTTTGACAGCCCTTGTGTCCTGTCAGGAAGGACACTCATTCCGTTCGACCTCAAGAAACCCGAAACTCAACTTCTGAAGCAAGTCAGCTTAGGGCCTGTTATGTAAACTGCTCCAGAACCTGGTGTGAAGATTCCACTGAGCACCTTGCTTTAAGGAACGAAAATGAGTGTCCTATTTAACACTCATTTTAGAGGACCCGAGCGTGTCCCGAGCAGTTTGTGTGTTCACAAGGCCGCCGCAGGCTGGGGCTTGACCGTGCCTGTCGGCGACGGCCTCGGAGGGCTCTGTAACTTAAACATTCCCATTTACACATCTTGTACATATCTTGTGCTTTTCCACTCGACTTAGTATTTATTTGCCTTGTTTATATGTTCAAGTCTCTGAGATTCCAATTAAAAAAGAAAAACCACCAACAATTTTTATCAGTGTTTCACTCCCCCTGAAACAAGTCAATAGTGGCTGTTTCCCCAAATACCCTGCTGGGGGGGCGAGCTGCCCCCACTACCCCTGAGCGCGCCCCCGTGGGGCGGTTGTCCCCCAGAATCAGGCGCGAGGGGGGCGCCGCACCCCCTCGCGCGAGGGCAGCTCCACACGCCCTCTGCTGTCAGACACCGTGGAGGCCTCGGCCCCACCCGACGTCTGTTCCAGTCACACACGCAGTCACTGTCCCCCACCCAGGCAGGCGCCGCTTCATAAAAGCTCAGACGCTGTTTTTTTTTTGTACGTGGAACCAAGACAGACACACCAGTGGGCGTGACGACTGCCCCCGGCCCCCAGCCCGTGCTGTGTGGTCACGGGAGCGCGGCCGTGTTTGCCCCCAGCCCGTGGAGCCTGCCGGGGGCCAGAGCGAGGCTTGCTCAGCGGCAGCTGGAAACCCTTGAAGGACACAAGGGAATTCTTTGTACCCTGTCTGCAACGTTTCACAAGCCTGAAACTATTTCAGAACCAGGAGCCAAAAAATCACCTTAGGGGAGACTCACCCATAGTTTTGTGCGAGAAAGGCAGACTACATGCATTTCGTACTTTTATCATTTCCACGTGACTTCCACAGCGAGTGGGACGGCCCCGGGGCACCGAGATGCGGGGACGAGCGCCGTGTCTCACGGGCGGGGGGCCAAGGCGCGCGCCCTCGAGGCCTGAACAGTTCTTCGAGCGCCTGTGAGTCTGTGAAGTGACCCCCAGGGCCCGTTCGTCCCGAAGGCGGGTCCTGTGGTTGAGGCAGTGGGCTGCAGCCGATGTGTTCAGGGAGCCCCCGGTCAGGGGGGGCACCCCCAGCCCGCAGGCGCCACGGCTCCAGGAGGCCCTGGTGGCTCTCAGACGTGGCAGCGCACCGCCTCGCTGGGCAACACCCGCCGCTCGTCAGGGGTGGACGGAAGCGTGCGGTGTGCGTCCTGGTTTAGGCCCGCCAAGCAAAGAAATGAGAAGCACCCCGATCCGTGTTCTTTAGAAAAAAAATTTTTATTGTTGCAACTAAAATGCAGACCCATCATTTATATGGCAAGTTGGAAAACTGTGCAGTCTGACAGTTCTGCGAGGTCACAGAAGACCCTGAGATGCGCCCCCCCGCCCCACCCCGTCATGCAGCCGCGGATACACACACCGGAAAAGGCATCATTCCGAAACACCTCGCTTTTTTGTTTTTATTTTTGTAAAAATGTTTTATTCCACGGCCATCGTAAAAAATAATGACCCGCTGAGTAAATATTGGCTTAAGGCATATAGCAGAGCAGCTTGCTACTTCTCTAACATACGTGTAACAAGATGGAGGGCCATCTGCTTCCCAGGGGAGGAGGGCGAACCAGTATATCCACTTTGAAACGCTACTATATGTACACACCCGAACTACTACATACATGTACAGGACCTCAAAAACAGACAGACAAGCCCAACTCCAAACGCTCACAGCCTGGCGCCTTGGCCGCACCCACACCTCACCGGGGCTCCGCCTCGGGTGTTCCCTCCCCGCAATCGCGCTGCGCGGGTTCCTCACACGTGAAAGGCAAAATGTGAAAATGCTGGCAGAAGGGCAGCTCGTGAGCGACAGCTGCCTTTTTTCTCGTTAAAAAGCCACCTAACGTGGAGGTCTAAGTCCCCCATGCAGGAAGAGTCGTGAGCACCATGGGTCCCCAGGGCTCCAGGGCAGGGCAGACCCGCCTCGGTCGGCACGGCCCTCCCAGCTGCGACGGCGGCTGGCTGGCTCCGGGGGACTGTCACTTCCAGGATGCTTCAAGAAGTGTGGTTTCCAACAGTTGCCTCAGTTCCAAATTGTGGTTGTCTCGAGGAGAGTGTGAACTTGGGATGGCGGAGGCTGACCCCGAAGGCGCGTGAGCAGGGGACCCTGCTTGTCTAGATGTCCAGAGCGTGAGGTGTGACTCTGGTTTCCCGTCCCCTTGGAATGTCTGAGTTACAGGGGGACCCAGCTGGACCAGCACAGGCCGGGCCTCACCAGGAGGTCGCCAGAGTGTCGTGCCAGGAATCAGGCGAATATCTGTTACTGGAAAACATCCCTCTGGTGCTGAACAGCAAGCAGTTCGGCGCTGGCCCTAGGAGCCACAGCCACGCAGCGGTCTGGCCACGCAAGGGTGGACTGGGCTTACACACGAGGGCACCTCGGCAGGCAGGGGAGGGGTCTGAGCACATGGAGCACACGGCACCCGACCAGGACACAAGAAGACCGGACATGCATTCTAGTACACTCGGGGAAAGTGGGGCGGAGGGCAAGGGTCTAGCAGGTAAAACTGGCGGGGTTGGGGGGGGAATAACCGGACGGAGTCCTCCCCCGTCCTGTATGGTGAATGTCCAAGTGTTCGTTATACATCATCCCACTGCTCTACAAACACAGGCCAAGCCTCCTCTCACGTTACCCGCAGTGTCACCGAACAGCCACTGCTCACGGCCGCCCGCTGTCCTAGCACTGGCCCCACGCGGCAGGCGCACGGCAAGGTCCCACGCTCCCAGCACTACCTGAGGGTTTATTGTTGTATTTTTTGAGAAAGCCTTTGATGCAAGGCTGACATCAAAAAACTCTAATACATTACTGGTTTAAGAAAATGCACTAAGGACACCTCTGGGGGGAAAATAAAAAATAAATAAATATGGGGTGGAGAGGCTCCTGACATACCACCCCCCGCGGGGTCCACCGGGAGGTGCCGCGTGCCGCCCGCCTGGGGCGCGCACAGGCCACCCTTCCTCTGTGCCACCAGCATGGCCCTCTCTTTTGCTCTCCTCAGAAACTGGGTTGTAGATTTGGTGCTCAGAGGAGGGGGGGAGATATAAAAGAAAAAGGAGGAAGACCGACAGCGGGGAGCGCAGCTTTAGTGCGGGAAAGAGGCCTGCCTGGGTCATGGCCGGCGGCGCCATGCGCCGGCCCTCCCCGACCCCGGCCCGCCTGCTCGCCGGGGGCGGGCTCCGGGAGCAGAGGCTGGCAGTGGGGCGGAGGGGGCCGGGTTAGGAGCTGTTGCTGGACAGACAGTGGAATGAAAGCAGACACTTCCCGTCGAGCCCGGACCCCCTCCCCGGACACTCCCGTGGAAGGGGCTTCGATTTCTTTTTCATGACAGCCCCGCCCCTTCCAAAAATCATCCCTAAGGGAAAAACTGTGTGTTGTTCAACCATCCGGTGCACTCAGAGGTGGCTGCTCGAAAAGAGGTAAACTTTTGAAATGAGGAAGTCTCGGGAGGTGACTCCCACGAACACAGTTCTGAAGCTGTCTGGGTCCCTGCCCCTTACTTGAACAGCGACCCACCTCTCGGGTGCGCATTCCCACTCCAAATCACACAGGAACTGCTCCCTCTGTCCCGGAGGCGGGGGCCTCGAGGAACCCCGCTCTGGAGGATGGCTGCTGAGGGCGGGACACGGCAGTAAGAAGGGGGCAGCAAGAAGGGACCGATGGAGAGAAGTGCGTGAGGGGAAACCAGTGGGACACCCTGAGCGAAAGCACAGCAGGTGCTGTTCTCCAGAGATGGCCTCTTGCTGTTTCTCCTCCCGACGACGGGGAAGCCGGCAGGGACCTCCCAAGCTCGGCACACGCACAGCAGAGGAAGTGGCCGGGCAAGACGGCGCCCCAAACCCTCACACCGCCCTCTCCAGAGGACTCCGCGTCCCTCAGCTCGGGTGGGGGGGGGGGAGGCCTGCCCTGGGAAATCAGATAGGAACTGTGTATCGGATCACACCACCTAAGGGTGCAGGGAAGTTTCCCAAATGCCTAGTCTTTTTTTTGTTTCCCAGAAATAACAAAAAGCTGCTTTTTATAAAGGTTAAAAACAACAATGTGTTGTAATTGTACTTTCTTTAAAAACAAACAAACAAACAAATAAAAAAAACAAAAACAAAAGAGAGAGAGAGAGAAAGAGAGAGAGATGTATTTGGCATATTCTCTACTTAATCCTGAATAGGTTAAGGCCCTGAGATTGGATGCTTGTGTTCTTGGGACCACAGGGCTCCTTAAAACCCCAGTGCATCAATCCTCAGTTGTCTCTTGTTAGCCCTTCACAGTTCCAGACTCTGCGCCTTGATCCGTGTCTCCCGAGACTGGCTCAGACCCCCCGCAGCCCCAGGCGCCGAGGCCGGGCTGCCGGCCCGTGCTCCCCGTGCTCGCGGCCCGGCCGGCACGGCCGTCAGTGGAAACACACCCGGTAGCAGAGGTACGCGCCGGCCGTGAGGACCGTGGCCATGCACATGTTCACCAGGAAGGGCTTCCAGTGAGTCAGCGCCTGGTCCTGCTCCTCCGTAGGTGGCGACGGCTCCCCCTGGGTGGGACCTGCCCCGGTGGCCCGCCTTCTGACTTCAGTGTCTTGACTCGTGCTGAGGAGTAGGGGGAGGGCAGAGATGGGTTACTCGCTCTGAGGACGACAGTGGCAAAGACACTACAATGAGGGGACTCCCGGGAAGAAATGAGCCACATGTAAATAGTTTAGCAATGCGGATGCTGGTCAACACCCACTTGTCACCGCCTCCCCTGGGGGTCCAGGCCACCCTCACAGCCAGGGCAGGGGTCTGGACACCTGCGGACTCCTCAGTGACGGTGGGTGGGCATGGGGCTGAGGGGAACTACAGCCACCGCTGCAGCGACAGGTGCTGACTCTGCCCCGGGGTCTGCTGTGCGCCGTTCCCTTTCAGATCAGGAAGGGAGACGGGGGCCCACCTGCTCCCATGCCCTCCCGGGGCACCCCACAGATGCCGACCCACAGGGCCTGTGTCATGCTGACGGGAAGACACCACACGTGCCCGCCCCGCCCCCGGCCCGGATCCCCAGCACTGCTCCAATCCTGCCCAAGGACATTCCCCAGGCGCTCCGGACGCAGTCAGCCCACCGCCTTCCTGGTGGTGAGCAGCAGTGACGGTGGGGGGGACCATGCGCAGTGCCTCGCCCCAGGGCTGCCTCAGGAGAGCCAGCAGAGGTGCACAAGCCCACGTGCGGCCAGCCTGGCACAGCCACCCGAGGCAGCACCGGCCCCGAGACAGGAGGAGGCCTCTGGGAGCACTTGGGTATCGGCGCCCGCCCTGCCAGGCACTGGCTGCTGCGCTGGGGACCATGGGCACATGGGCTCCAACTGGCGCCCAGCAGCGCTCATGCTCTGGTACAACTCCATTTGTCCCTGGAGCTCTGTGCTTCTAGCTCCCCACATATACACTTCCTTACACACCGCCTTCACACACCACGGTGTGAAAGGCACTGTTCTTGCCACAGGTCTCCCCGAATAAAGACAACAGAACACACAATGTGGATGAGACATAAGCCATTTGCAGCCGGTGTCTCTCAGCCTTGGCCCCCCGTGAGCCCTCGATGGAGTGCACTGGCCACCCTGAGAATGTCACCAGAGGCCCTGGGAGGCTGGGCAGTGTCAGTGAGGGGCAGCAAGGACCAGTTGCACGAAGGACCCTGTGGACTCAGGTTCATGAATCAGAAGCAGAGCCTGGCAATCAGCATTTGGCAAGGTGCTTGGGTGAGAGGCTGATGACCAATTTAACCGGAGGACCTTGTGCGGGAAACAGTGGAACCCACGTTCTCACATATTGCCACTCCAATGGCCGGCCACACCCGTGCAGCCAGGCCCCACTGTTTTAACAGCCACAGAGCAGCCCAACACGAGGGGAGAGCAGGGTTTATGTGACCCCTGGGCATGTGGCTGACTCCTCTCTAATTCTCCACCATTACCAAAGATGCTACAACAAGCACCTCTTCCATATGTCTCTCCGCACACCTGTCTGAGAAGTGCCGCAGGCGCGTTTTCTAGACGCACGCACACACTCGGCCCAAATGTGCACTCGTTTTCAACTGTCCTCCAAAAAGCAGGTACCACGGGCATGCCCCCACAGTCTCAGGCTGGAGCTAACTCCCAGTCACTCTTCAAGCTTCCACACAGTGCCACCTCCTGCAGGCAGCCTTCCCTGACCACCTAGGGAAGACTGAGTGTCTCTTCTGTAAGGCTGACCACCTCAGCGTGTACCTCCACCACGTTCCTGGCCGCAGGCTCCCACTGCAACTGCTCCCTCCTTCCCAACAACAGGGGCTGGAGCGGAGACCAGGAACTATATTCCAGTTATCTCAGAATTTCACGTGCATCAGTACGTTCTTGGTGACCTTTGTTACACTCCAGGGAAGCAAACTAGCCATCTACTTGGTCAAGACTACACCAAAGGTTAGGTTCCCAAAGGACCATTTTGGGGGCTGAAGGCACACGGTCCAGCCTGGACATCCCATTTGAGGGCAGGCCGGAAGCCTGCGGGAGGGCACTGTCATCACCGGGCAGGAAGACTCCCAGCAGGCCGAACTCCTGATTCCAGAGAGCACCACAAGGTGGTGCTAGACACCCACTGAAGTCAGGCACTTCCCAGGACCAACCTGCGGCTCAGTACCTGGGCTTGGCCAGCCAGCGGGGGAGCCGGACGGTCGGTCCAGGGGCCCCATTCCCCTCGACACAAGGGCGCTGTGTGCTAACTAACAGAAGGCTGCGCCCACGGAGCTTCAACACCAACACTTGCTTCTGAACGGAAGCCCATTTCTCCTCAGCCCCAGCAAGCCGGGACCCTCTCGCATTACCTGTCCAGGCTGCAGGGGACACTTAAGGGGGTTCTGGTTTCTTCCTTGATGGGGCCATCCTCTTTATCCTCCTCGGACTCATCCTTTACCCACTGGTGGTTTGGGAAGAACTCCTTGCACTTCCCGTTGTGTGGCTCCAGGATGCGTTTGGGCGGCCGGGGCGGTGGGGGGACATGCTCGGGTGGGGGCTCCAGGTCCTCGTGCGAGAGCTCCTTCCACTGCTCCTGGAGAAGGCAGCGAGAGGAGGCCCATCAGCGTCCGCACCGAGCGCCCCGTCAGGAAACCCGGTCCCCTTCAGGGAGCAGGCGCCCTCTCTCTGCTCCTCGGGCCCCAGGCACACCCTCGAAGATGGAGTCCTAAAAATAAACTCTGTTCTCCCCATCAGTGCGCTCCACGTGAGCTCTTCAAAGGCAGAAACTAGCACCCGGTGAAAACTGCCGCAGCTTTCTAACTGTTTACACACAAGGACAGCTACTCGCTCTGGCACGGGACAGCGTCTGAATTTTACACCTGGCAGCCGGGTCCCCTCCTCAGAGACGAAGGTCGGGACTCGGCACGCCCGGCCGGGAGCGCGCGCAGTGCTGACCTGGACCGAGGAGTCGCCCATGATGTACTTGGCACCTTCGATCACAGCCAGGTAGGAGAAACGGAGCTGGTCCGCTGTCTGGATCAGCCCCATCCGAAACTTCCGCATTTCCAGCAGGACCTTCTTGATGTCCACCGAGGAGGGGTCCTTCCTTTTGTCCATCTGCAAGCAGAGAGGAGACACAGCTGAGCTGGCCGCGACCGGGGCGGGGAGGGCGGAACCCTGGGAAACGTGAGACCCTGCGGCAAAGCCGGGACCACGCGAGCACACGGGAAAGAAGGAAAGACGGATTTTGGGGATCTCTCTGGATTTCACTTTAAAATTAAGAACATTCCTCCTAACAGAGTTATTTAGGGTAAAGCTATTTTTACGGAAGGGAAGTTGCAGAAAGGGAAGACCGAAGGTCACTGACTGCGGAGACGAGCCCAGAGGCGCGGTGGCCAGGCCAGAGCAGACGCTCACACGCGGTCCCTGCTCTTCCCCAGGTCTGCGGGCCCCCTTACCAGCAAGAGACAGGTGTCGGCAAGACAGAAGGTCCCGGACCTGCCGATGCCGGCGCTGCAGTGCACCACGACGGGGCCGTGCTCTGTGCTGAGCGACCCCGACTCGCGGACTTTGAACAGAAAGTTCAGGAACGAGGCTGGCGATTCGGGGACCCCGAAGTCAGGCCACGTGGTATAGTGGAAATGCAGGATCTCCCGAGTTTCTTTAGTCTGAAAGAGAAAAACACACGTGACGACTCCAAGAGAACACTCTGTACAGGAACCACAGATTCCAAGTAAGCACGAAGTGGCTTTCCACCCATTCACTGGAAGAGCAGCTTTACTTCTCAGATTCTCTCCCGCGGGCCATGCGCCCCGCCCCCCAAGCCCACAATTAACGAGCACCGCAGTGTGTGCTGGGCCCCGTGCTCCCGCTCCGCCTTCGTTTCCTTCAGGATGCGACAGTCTCGCCGCCTCTTTTCTCTAGGCCCCCCCCACCTTTGTTGTCTTCATGCTTTCAGCTGATTCCTCTCCGCCCCCCATGCTGCTGCACTGCCGCCCACGACAACCGTGCCACAAAGCAGCACGAGGTCTCACACGCAAGAGTGAAATCGCACACTGCGTGGACGTGGCAGCAGCTCTGGGTGACTCGGAGCCGTACGAGACTATGTGGACGTCTCAGGCGGTTGTCATTTTAGAGAGAAAAGCGACCAAGCGCATCAGCTCACTGAGCTCTCACACCAGCCCTTCTAGGCATGTACCCCCATCACCCCCCTTTTCCGGATTAGGAGACTGAGGCTCGGGCCAGCCCTCCATGAAGTAGGGGAGCAGGAGTTTCAGTCTAGGTCTGAACTGCTCGACTCCAGAGCCCGTGTTCAGAGCCTGTTGCAGGAACTCTTGAAAGGGGCACCTTGGCCCGTGTCCCAGTGTTTGCCCCCCGCCCCGTCTGCTCCCGGGAGGAGAATGGCCTCTGGTGCCGCCCCCAGTCGGCTCCTTCCTCTGGGCCCGAGAGAGTCACTCCCAGAGTGGACACCTGGGCCCCAGCAACAACGATCAAAATGCAGTTCTCAGTGGGGAGAGAGCGCTCAAGAGCTCTACTAGGCTACGGGCACAGAGTAAATGGGAACCAGGCGCTGGGTAGGCAAGGCCTTGCTACAGCGGGCACAGGAAGGTTTACAGGAACCTCGCCAGCCGTGAGGGTCCTACTAAGTGGCACCAAGGGCCACGGCAGGACCTAGGTCACCTGGAGAGCAGCTGATGGAGAACGGCTTCGGGCCAGAGACCCGCTTACCAACACCGTCTTCCTCCGTTTGGCAAATGTCCACAATGTGTCCACCTTGTGCCGGCCACCATGCCGGGCACATGAGGTAAAGACACCACTCTCGCCCTCCCAGCGCTTACGGCTTAGTTCTAACAACTTCCCCCGACCCTGTGTGACGAGAACGTGCGAAAAGACCACAACAAACACCAGTGACCCAGAATCGGAGCGCACCACCCGCATGCACCGGCACCTTCTGCAGACCCGGGAGACATCTGCCTCTGACTTAGGGTCGTCTGCAGGATCGTACTCAGCATTCCACTCTTCCCTCCCTGGAAAATGATCTCCTAATACCTTAATGCCTTAGCAGAGAAATGCCTCTTCTGTTTTTTAGGGAAAGAACACTTAAAGATATATTTTAAAAACTGAGTGAGAAGAAAACACGTCAACAGTGAGTTCTTTCCTTTAATCCTGAAGACAGCGGGGATTACCTCTTATTCACACCCGGCCTCACGCCGGCCCGCCTCGCCTCTTCCCGAGAAATCCGTCTCGGGCCTGTGCAAACGGGTCCCCCACGTGAGCGGCAGGGCCTCCGAGCTCGCCGCTTCTGCACCACAGCACACACCTCTTCTGCTCCACCCAAACTCCATTTCCCTCACAAGCAGGAGAAGTATTCTCAAGAGTTTACCAGAAGTCACTCTTAGAATGTCAGGCTTGCAAATGCTAAAAAGCATTAAAAAGTCTCCTGCATAATCCTCCAGGCACATTCCAACCCGCTGCCAACACTATTCCTGAAAATCCTCCCTCAACCCTCTCCATAAATCTACGGCAGGCCACGGCAGGGCTCACGGCTGGCGTTATTGGAAGGGGAGGAGAGACAGCACCCAGAGAAGCCACACTGCCGCATTCCTCAAAAGCCACAAGATTTAACCTGTTCTCTGCGTCGCCGTGACCTGTGCCGAGCTCTAGATCCGACCGCCGCGATCCGTTCGACAGCAGGGGTCTCGGAGGCCGTGAGGCACCCCAGCTGCGAACGTGACTCCAGAGCAGACCCTTCCTCTTCCCCCGCCCCCACCCCGCACACCCGATCGGTGCGGTTGCCGCCCCCACTCTACTTCAGACTGGCCCCCTGTACTGCTCCTCCAATGATCCCATGTGACTCCCCACCCCGCACCGCGGACCCTTCCTGAGCACACGTGCTGGGCCGACGCTGCTCTGGCGCTTCACATGTGCCGCCTCCTCCAAACTGCCAGCAGAGGAAACAGACACGGCGGGCCATGCGCCCCTGCCCGGAGTCTGACAGCTGGCTGACCACCATGACTGAGGGGTCCCCAGGAGCTGCCTTGAGCTACGGGCTCCTCGGGGTGGTGGCCCAGGTGAGTAATCCTGAACCCTCGGGGGCAGGGTCCATGGTGGCGCTGCTTCTGAGCACGTGCCTTGCCATGTCCCAGCACCATCTTTCAGTAACAGCCAGCAGTTGGTGTTAGCAATTCTTCCCACAACAAACACCCCCAAGACCTTACCTAGAAAACTTACACCAGCTATGAAACCGGGCTCAGCCCCGGAAGGGCTCCGTCCCCCTCGCTTTGGAAGAGACTGTGGACCAGGAAAGAAGGCAGCGTGCTCTGCTGGGATTTAACCTGCAGGCCGCCCCTTCAATCCCTCTGCGATTGCAAAGACAGGAATAGATAAGCTTCAGGTAAGAAACTCCCTTTTCCCTCGAGCCAGCGCCCCCTAGTGTTAAAGTTGAGAGAGTGCATGTGCCCCGTGGGAAAGGAGGAGCCTATGACCACCTCCCCCCTGTGCCTGAGGCACCCCTGCTCACCAGGTGAGGAAGCAGGGAAGCTCTGCTCACCATGACGCCAAAGCCACGTTTTGCTCAGGGTACACAAAATCCACACAAACTGGCCTAGGTAACACCACCCGAAGGCAAAGACACCTCAACCGGTAGCCGCCGGAAGCGCTGCGGTGCAGGCCGCACTCACCGTAAGGTTCTCCAACTCCAGCTGTCGTACTGTATAATAAGACTTAATATCTTCAGAGATCAGCGTTAACTTCAAATTTGTGTCTTCGAAAACCATCTCTTTTTCTTCTTTTTGTGGCCAATACTGTGCACATTTTAACTAGGGGAGAAAAATAACACCAAATTATCGTGAGCACCAGACTATTTTCCTAGGACAGACGGTTCCAAGTCCCTTCGATGAGCTTCATGACAACCCACAGGCCTGAGGGTTCTGACCTGGGAAGTCACCATCCGCATAACCTGCCTTCCCTTTGGAGAGATGGGTGTCCGTGAAGATCCGGCTAGCCAGGGCTGGTCATGCAGGCGGGGGGCAGACTTCCAACCCCAGCAGCTCCCTGGGAACCCGTACAACGAAGCGTTTCGGGGGTCAGACCCTTTCCTTCCCTATCACCCACCGGGGGAAGCCACAGTGCACAAAAGCTTTAGTCCCTCACAAAGTACTTTATGGAGCCATTTCAAAGGCTGCCAAGAATCTGATCGGTGCTGCTGGCACAGTGAAGACGCTCTACCCTGGGGGAAATAACAGGCTAATTAAAAACAGGGCCGGGAGAGACTCCACGTGAAACACTTGGAGAGGCTGAGGGGCTGGGATCGAGTGGGAAGCACCGAGCAAAGGCCGGGAGAGGGGCTCCTCCAGGGCCTGGGACCGCACGCTGCCTGGTCCGCCCCTTCATTCTGTTTGGTTCTGTTCAGAGAAGTACTTGTGATGTTCTAGCTTCATAACTTCAGAAACTACTTGATGGCCTTGGTTTAAATGTAACATTAACTTTAAAGCCAGCAAACTCCCAAAGATTTGGTTTCATTTAGAATTTAAAAATAAAAATGACTCAAATTTTATGGCATACTTTGCCGGAGCTAAATTTCTGCACCAGCCATCTACCATTTCTGCTTGGTAATAACTGTTCCGGGCGAAACAGCCGGTGCATGGGGGCTAAGGTGCAAGATCTCTGAGCCAGCAGGACTGACAATCTGCCTAAGCAGAGGGAACCTGAAAGACACTGTGTCTTCCATCAAGTGAAACACCAGTGTGTGTAAATAGCTCTTTGGGAAATGGTACATATTCAAGACACTTGTGATTCAACATGCATTCTCCCACTCGCCACCTCCGAGGCAAAGGATGACTGTGTCTGAAATGCCACAGTAAGTGGTGGGAGTCCCTCCGGGGCCAACGGTCTGCCAGGACAGATTGTCCATGCCCGCAGTGACGAGGTGGCCCGAGGGAAGTGCAGCGGGGGAGCCGCTGAGCGTGTGCCATGGGCATTCAGAAGAGGTGAGCGTTCCGGGCTGGCTGAGGCTACCGGAAAGGGATCAGACAAGGCTCGACGGAAGAGGCAGGGTCTGAAGAGGCATGTTTGGAAGGATGGCTGCGACTTCCTAGGCACTGACTACAAAGAAGCCTGTCTCAGAGCAGCAGGGGGAGACGGGGCCAGCGGGGGCCCAGACCTCGACTCTGGCAGCGGCCTGGGAACCTATGGCATCGCCTGGGCTCGGAGGAGCTGGGAGGCTCTGGAGGGTGAACACAGAACAACGAACGCCCACCCATCCTGCTCTGCTGCATCTGCACTCTACCCCAGAACCAAACAGAAACAGAAACCAATCAAGAAACACCAGCACGTGATGCCAACATAACACCCAACTCCGCGGTCCCCAAACAGAAGGCTAACGGGGCTTTCTGTAGAGCGCGGACACAGGCCTGTTTGAAAGTCTTGGCCAGTTTTACCCATGTCTCCCCGCTCCACACGTGGGTGATGAGCTGCCAGAGACGAGTGAGGCCCTGGAATGGCGCCGATCGGCCAGCACCGAGGCAGCTCTGCCACTCAGGACACCGGAGCATTAACGACATGGCAAGCCTCCTTGTTTAGCCAAAGTAGGCGGGGCAGCTGAAAATGAGGCTTTAGAAAACCTTTAAAGGATACATCTATTCCCAATCTTTAAAGAATTAGACCTGCATAATTCCTTAAGACCCCAGAAACAAAGAGAGTGCCCGGTAGGGCACCCAGCGCGGCCAGGGGAACGAGAGCAGGGCAAAGCGGCCGAGACACAGAGCAGCCGGTGGCCACCAAGGAAGAGGCCGACGTTTTCATGTCCCACGGGCAGGGCAGATGGATTTCTAAATCTCGTCTCCACAGAGCAAGCACTCACTTTCAAAATCAAACGTAAAGCCTAACAAATCTCTGTCGACAGTCTGGGTGAAGACCAAGACCGTGGCCCTCTATAACCGAGGAATTCTGGCAGCGCTGAGCCAATTGAACGAAGTTTATTTGTGAAAACTCTGAGGCATCTATAGTAACATGCCACACTCTGCTCTGTCATTTCCTGTAGAAATTTTTGTCTTAAACACACAAAATAAAACCAAGATTAAAAAAAAAAAGCACAAGCTCGCTGCTTCCTGTTATCCTATTAAAGTGGTACGTGCTGGCTGGAGGGGGTTAGCTGGAAAGCAGTCCTCCGCCAGGACTTGAACCGAGGCCTGGGGCGGCACCGAGGAGCCGTGCGGCAGCGCTGTCCTGTGGCCACGGGGGCGACGGGAGTGGGGGAGAGCCCCCGGGACCGTCCACACCAAACAGCCAGGCAGTCTGAAGGAACACCCGCGGGAGGCATCCGGGCGGCCCCGTCACGGGCGCCGGGGCTTTCCCGAGGAACGGCGAACACGGAGAATCGGGCGGAGTGCGAGAGGCGCAGGGGGCACAGAGGCCCCTGAAACCAAACAGCATCGCTAACGGGACTTCAGGAGAGAGACAGGGGTCCTACTTCTGGAACAGCGAGGTAACCTCGCCCTGTCCATGTCCCCTGCCTCAAGGACAATCTCCACAGCGCACACGTGCACAGCGCGTTCCAAAATGACGCCCCTCGAGCCAGGCTGAAACCAGCCCACCGAGGACAGCGGCCACCGGGTGCCCGCGGTCTGACACGCACAATCATTGTCTGCACGCTGTTTTCCAGGATGCACGGGGCCCCCGCAGGGTAACAGGCAGGGTTGCCAAAAACAAGAAGAGAACATCCCACACTATTTGGTGGAGGAAGGAAACCAGAAAACAAATATACATTAGATGGAAACACTCTGCAAGCTGGTCTTACCACGGGCCGTGAGGACAGTTTATAATTAGATTAGCTGAGCAAATAAGACATTGTTTCTTCTTATAATTTCTCCCAGTCAGCCCCATGGGGGTGATAATGTTGAGGCTGAACTGAAAACGTCAGCTCACATGCTGCTTTTCATGCCAATTTGCATGCCCCGACGACCCCGAGTGAACAGAACCGTCATAAAGGAAAACAGGGACTACCGCCGCATTATCTCAGTAACTACAACACAACCAGCCAGTCCTGTTTCCGTAACGGCCAACACGGCAAGCCGAGGGCAACGCTGTTGCAGCGGACCTACAGTCCGTCTGGGGTCAGCCTCAGGTGGGCCACAACCAAGAGCAAGGCCTGGTGATGAACACGTCACCACAGTGCTGGGACGCGGCTCCTGTTGCACCGTGACAACAGCGGCTGAAGCAAACCGTGTGCAAACAACAGAGGTTTTTACCAGAACTTTTAGCAACAAATAAATGAAAAACAAACACTACACATCTGATGATTTTGAATAAATAAGTCTTCATTTAAAACTCCCAACCCTTAACATCATCTAGAACAGTCAACCAGGGACAATTCTGCCTCCCTGGGGACAGATGACAGTGTCTAGAGGCATTTTTGGGGGCCACACCTGGGAGCAGACACATCTAGTGGGCGGGGACCGGGGAGACACCGCCCAGATGCAGGGGCGCCGGGCTGGAAGACCCCGGGCGCCGGTGCACGCTGAGCGCCCACAGAGGCCGCCGTGTTTCACTTTCCCTTGCGGAGAGGGTGTGCTACGGAAACCTAATGTTTTGTTTCTTTATTCAAAATTGCTGACAGGAGTGGTGACAGGTGGGGGTTTGCTGCACATTTGCAACTTCACATTTTACTAATCGAGCCACTGAAGCAGGAAAAAAAATAAAAATCACTTTCACTGAAAAAAAAATTTTCTAAGAGGTATTATTTAATCAATTTCAACACTCAGGTAAGCACTTCATTATTATTGAGCAAATACTTTCTTTTAAGAATTGGGGGCCAAGGCAAAATACATGATTTTAAACACATGCTTCGGTAAGAGGACTATTGGCTGTGAGTAACTGAGACCCTTTCTCCTGTGGGGGGGGTGGTGTGCAAAGAGGCTTTGTGGTAAGTGCCTCCTGCTTGCACTGCTGAAGTCGCCTTTGATGTGTTACCTCTGTGCACTGTGCTGCTACGCTGGGGGCCCATGACTGTGCTTTCTTTGGAGGGTGGCTTCTCTGGAGCCCCCCCCACCCCATCCCTCTGGCAGGCCACGCCTGCATCCCAAGGTGGCCGGAGAGTGTGAGAGCAGGGCCCGCTGAGCCCCAGGGAGCACGGCGCCGGCACCTGGCTGGGCCAGGCACACCAGATGCCTGCTCCTGAGCGCCCACCCGTGTAGGTCTCTAGAATCCTCAGCTCACCTTCTCCTGGGGCCTCACCTCTGAGGCTGGAGAGCCCCAGCTGAGCTGGCGGTGTCGGGGGAGGAGGCAAAGGCCCGGGGGGCGGGGATGTGGCATCTATTTTCTGTGTTGAATGCCACCCTTGTGCCCGGCAGGCGGGCATTCGCACGCAGAGGCAGGCCTTTACCAGGTGACACCGCAGAGTGAGCCGTGTGGGAAGGGGCAGACAAGCCACGGCTGACCGAGAGGGGAAGGGATCTGAGGACGCCTGGAAGTGGTGTGAGGGTGGGCACTGATTCAGGTCCTTCTTCCAGAGAACACGGCAAGATGGCAGAACACTTTAAAAAAGCAAAGGTTTGTTCAGACTGGAGTTTGGAGTTGGAGGTGGGACAGTAGGGTCCCCATCAATGAGGGCCCGACCACAGCTGGTGCCATGTTCGACCCTACAACCGCCTTACATATTCCTGGGAGGCAGGGGGAGCCCCGGCAGGGTTTTCAGCTGGGAAGAGGTGTGGCGAGACTGGACGTAGAAAGGTCATCCCGATGCAAGGTCAGAACAGAAAGAGGGGTGGGCGTGTGGCCTAAGAGACAGACGCCCGGGGGTGATGGCCTGGTAAACAGACACCTCTAGTCCCCGGGCCACCCCAAGGATGTTTTCAGAGTTGCAAAGGACTTGGAAGTAAGGGTGACGCAGATCCTGCAGCAAACGCAGAAGCAGACCACGCCCACATTGAAGAGTGTCCCCGGAAGCCAAGTGGCTGGGATTTCATGGAGGCAAGTCCTGAGTCCAGCTGCGCACGCAGCCAGAAGGGCTGACGTGAAGACACAGTGGACACCGGCCTTTCAAGATGAACCGATGCTTCCGCAGCGCCATGAGGCTTGGGCAGCAGTGCAGGGACCGTGGGGAGGGGGGAGGGTGAGGCAGGCAAACACGTCAAACTCTGGAGAAAGACTCACTGATGGAGGGGGAGGGGGGGACAGGGCAATTTCACTTTTGGCCATCTTTTTAACTCACTTATTTATCTGACTTGTTTACAATAAACATGTATTTATATGATGCCTCTTTAATTTTTTTAAAAAATAAAACAGTTCGAAGACATCTAAAAGCAACTCAGAGAGACGAACAGACAAACTGTTGCCGCTAGGACAGACACACAGGCAGAATGATACAAAAGTAGGTGAATGTGCGACTTACCGATCCCTTCTCCATCACTCTGTTGAGCATGACCACGCCCCTGCTCTTCTGCTCCCAGACCATCTCCCAAAAGTGACCACACGTGTTAGGCAAAGGGCCCTGCGAACACACAACCCAGAGTGCATGCCATTTACACAGAAACACCTGCAGTGCGAGCTCCTCACTGCCGACCAGAGGGCAGCAGCGCCCCGAGGCAGACGCGGGAGCAGGGGCCCGCCCCCGCTTCCTAACGGCCAGTAACCACAGTGCTGTTTTCTAAAACGTGGTGAAAGGTCGTTTCCGCATCTCAGGGCTGGTGCAGGGCTGACCAACAGAGGAGAGGAAGGCGCTGACTCTGCTCTCTGGTTCGGGCTGGCCGGCCAAGGGGCTGGCTCTCCTGGGACCCACCCCTGAGGGTGGGTGGAACAGAGAGACTGGGCGAAAACACCACTGCAGGCAACGGCAGCATCCGGAAGTGATCAGCGGTGATGCTCCGGTGGTTCCAGTTCCAGTCATTCGTCTGTGTGACCGCGGACAAGTCACTTCGCCGCTCATGCCTCAGTCCCCCAACGGTCTCACTTGGCTGCCCACAGCATCTGCGCAGAGGGTTCTGAAAACTGCCTCTGTTCACACACATAAAGCCCTTCCCACCGTGTCTGGAACACGGTAAACCACCACTAAAACGTTAGCTGTCATTATTACTGCTAATAATGGTGCACCTGACCACAGACAGCCTTCGTCCTTGGACCAAGGATGCAGACACATTAACGGTCAGTCAGATGGCCCAAGGGACATGGTGTCACCGGGGCGTGGTGGGGTGACTGCCAAGCGGCTGGCCTGCCTCCCTCTAGCCCGCCGGCAATGGCAGAGATGTTTACTGGCTACAAGGCTGCAGGTGCTTCGAGTCTGTCCCAGGGTTTAGTAAGGCCTGGGAGGGGCATCGCCTGTGACCTCCCCGTCAGAACGTGTCATCTCCTCCAGCCAGCACCGGGATGGTTTCCCTTCTCACCTGTTTTCATCCAAACTCCCCGTGTTCTTTACGTGTTTGCCCTGGCGTCTCACACACTCCTTCCCTACGCAAACCCTCAGTGTTCTCGCTCTCCCCTGAACTCGCCCCAGCCTCGCTGTCTGAGCCGGAAGCCCGCACATCCACGCGCGTGCTGCGGGGCTCAGACAGCAGGGTTACATGTGCAATCTTCCTCCCAATAACAGGAAAGGGGCTCCCGGAAGACAGGACTCACGCGGCCTCCTGGCTGGCCACCTGAGCCTTTCATCCTCTGACCTGGGCACGAGGACCCCACCCCCGTTTAGAATGGGTCTGAGGGGTTAAATGCCACATAAGATCTGACAGGGTACACGCCAGACTTAGCCAACACTTCCTGTGGGAGCAGGAGGTAGCATTGCTCTTTACATTTCTGTACCTCTGGTTTTTAAGAAGACTTGTATTAGTTGAATAATGAAAATGAAAATAAAAAGTGGGCAGGGTTTTGTGGCTTGGAAAATGTTTTAGTCCTAACACCTAGAGGTGCAACTTTTGGGTTCAGGCTGCTTCTGTCCCTTTTGTGAACTCCAGGGCAGAGGGGGACCATGTCCGCAGCTGGGTATGTCCACGGTGCCCCCCAACAAAAGAGCCCCAGGCGTGCCAAGTAACTGCCAGGGCGTGGGGGTGAGAGGGAAGGGCGCAGATCTTCCCATGGTGATCTCCTTGCTCCATCTGACTTGATACACCCTACCAGTCTTTGCCTTGGGCTTTGTAACCCCACACCAGAGTTGAACGGCTGAACTCAGGGTGTAAGACTTGACTTCTTCTACAAAGACAAGTTCCCAAGAAACCCCTTTTGCCTCAACCTCTGCTCACCAGCTTGCCACCACCAGGGGCTTCCCTCCGTATCACCCCAGCCCAGCCCTCCCCAACCGCCCCAGAGGTGCTGGGTAAAGGCCTGTCCCCTACTCACACACCGAGAACTTACTCCACAGCCTCGCAGAGGTGGACACTGCGTGGCTGACCCTCTGCACCGACCGGGAAGCGTCCAGGCCGACTTGGTTATGGACAAGGGGCACAGGGACGGGACAAAAAGGGGCAGAGAAGAAGGGCCACAGCGCATACGCCCTCCTCCAGCTCCACGGCCCAAAGCAGCCCTTTGTTCACACAGCTTTCTGGCTCAGCATCATTCTACTTTCCAAATATTAGGCGGAATTCTGATGTTCAAACTCACCCTATAGCCCAAAGCCATGGGTTATATGGAATTAGAAAACAAAAAGAAAGAAACTTAGACTTAAGTTTAGACCACATCATAGGTAACAGATTAAGACTTGAGAAAATTAATCAAAAAGAAATTCCTTTATCCCCATTCCCAGATACCCATTGTTTTGGGGTCATATACCAGTAAATGTTTCACAGGAAGATCAATTATTAAACTACTTTTCTGATTCTTTGCATAAAGATGCCACAAGCTGATGGGAACATTAAAAAAGAAAAATTCAGACGATCCTGGGTTTACCTGAGTAAGAATGTAACTTCTTTGCGCTTCTTCCATTTTTATCAAACTAGCATTGATGTAGTCATTATCTTCCTGATGTAGTTTAATCCGACTGTGGTCAACTGCAAAGCAAACCGGCACGCAGATTTAGTCCTGGGCGACCCAAGTGTCCGCACAGGCGATGCACCCCCGGGGACAGCAAAGGCGGCGGGTGGGGGCGCCAAGGGCATTCACAGGGGCCGAGGCTGTGCTTTATAACCCGGGGTCCGGCATCGGTACGGGGACAGCTCGTACTTTCAGCAAGGTGTCTGGAGTGTCCGAAACCTAATGCTGAACAGCAGTGAGACAACCCGCACTAAAACGTGGACCGTGTCCCATCCGGGAGAGCTGTTCTCAGGCCGGACCTTCCCGTTCACTTCCTGCTGTCCTCACAACTAGGCAGGCTGGGGAGGGGACCTCAGGAGATCTGTTTTCTGATGCCCACTACAGGGTGGGGCAAAGGTAGGTTTACAGTTGTTCATATGGAAAACAACGTAATAATTAATAAATAATACAGGAATAAACTCTGTTTCGTGTACTCAAACTGTACGTCTACTGTTGCCCCCCCCCCCCCCGGTGTATATGTACTTTTATAGGGAGGATTTCCAAGCACACCTCAACTTAACCTGCATCTAAAGGTTTAAAGATTAAACGACCTAAGTATACAACAGTGTGAAAAGTCACAGCCTGAATTTGTTTACACAAGGTTATTTTTTAAAGTTCAAGCATAACATTCTTAAATGATTCTAAATCTTTCAAAGTCAGACTCTGTCACGATCAAAAACATTTAAAAGACAGTTTACCTGAAAAAGGTAACTTTGAATCCAAAACACTGAAACTGTATTCAATGGAACTGGCAGAAGAGTTTTTAAAAATAAAGTCTCATTTGGAAGCTCTGCCCAGGCTGGTGAAAACACAGAGCCACTCTTTCCCCTTTGGCCATGACTGTGCCACAGAAACCGCGGCTCCCCAGGGCCGCTTTCCCGACCCTGCCAGTGCAGCTCACGAGGGCAGACGCGCACCACTACTCCTGGTACAAGGCAAAGGGTGAAGAACTGAGGCGACCACCCGTGAGCGGTACCTTCTCCCCACGCCTATAGGACAGGGAAAGTTAGCAGGGATCCGTGGTTTGGGGCTTTTTGCTCTAAGAATTCCCAAGAGATGTCTTTGAAAATTAGCCAGTATTTGGAACAGGGTTTCTCACCGTGGAGGGTTAATACAAACTGAAACGCTTTGGTGACATGTACGTGGATCATGCAGATAAAAGATCTCGACAATATTACGTGAGTGGCACTGCTACCAGTGCGTGTGGGCGGGTTCACACGGCGCTGGGCGGCCTCGGGCAGAGCTCCTCTTCGGGGCGCCGGGGCTTCCACTGGCCAAGTGGAAGATAACAAGATCCCTTCCACCTTGACCCTTTCCCCAGTTCCCCTATAACCTTAAATGCACATCACTTCTTCTACTGGGGAGTGGAGGTAGGGAAACAGGAAAAAATGTGAGAAGTGAGACTGCAGGTAGAAATGTTTCGGAATGTTTCCCTGGAAGAATGTTTTAGACACTTTTTTCCTCCGTAAAACTGGCTCATGAATCATTCGGATGAGCACGGATCACAGATGCAGACGAGACCCACTGAGCACACTGTCGACTAACCCCGAGCAAGTCCAGCACAGCTGGAGAGCACGGCGTCTCCCGGCACCGCTGAGAGATGCACGCAGTTGCTCCGCGCTCAGGGCGCCGGCCAGCACCCCGCAGCGGAACCCCGGGCAGTCCTTCTGGAAGCGCAGACCCTCTGCCGTGCCACGGCCTCGACGTGCTGCCTCGAGAGCCGCAGGGGTTGGTGCGCGGCCATCTGTCACCCGGTGGGCTAGCACGGCACTCCAGAAGTTGCTGGCACGTGCCTCCATTCAGTTACCGACGAGCTCCACGGCTGACGTCACTCTGTTTCACCTTCACACAATCCAGCAGGATCGGCGTGACTACTGCTTTACCGGCGGTCAGAGGACACCCACGTGCCCAAAGGCGCCGAGCTTAAGTGGCGGCCGGGGCGCAGACCTGGGCAGGCGGCGTGGCAGCGGTCAGAGGCAGACCGCTCTGTACCAGTCTGGGTCCGCCTCCACTCCCCGCCCAAGAACCCGGGCTGTGCAGTTCAGGGCGGGAGGCACTGCCGGCTCTCCCGCAGAGGGCACCGAGAGCCACCGCCCACGGGCAGGCGGGCAGTGCGCTCCAGGGCGCGTGCAGGAAGTGCGCGTCTGGGGGACGGCCCACAGGGTCCGCCCCCCGGCAGAGGAGACCGCCGCAGGGGGTGTGGGCAGCCACGGCCAGCACTGACCAGCAGGGTCTAAAAACCCCGGCGGTGAGCCCCGGAGGCTTCGGTGGCCGACAGGAGATGGCGAGGTTCACGCTCTTTACTCAGTTCCAGCACGTCTTGCTTCACACACACTTTGACGTGTTTACTTATTTACTTTCAAGGTTATCCGCAGACCAAGAGCCAAGTGCGCAGGAGGCAGAGGAAGCTGCGAGGGGCCAGCGGGCAGACCGAGGACTCACGGCAGGAAAGAGCTGGAAACATGCTGGCGGCAGGGCGGAGGGCACCGGACACGCAGAGCTGCCTCGAGTCTTTCACGGAGGGGCGAGCAGCTCCCACCCCTGAATGCCTGCACAGGGCACAGGGCACCCTTACACTTCAATGCAAGGTTCGGGGTCTAAGAATACCGCTGCTGAGTCACCCAGAAAAGGTTATATTATGCCGGCTCTGCTCTGCTTCAGCTGGTAGGAAAATGATTCATCAGAAAAATAGTCAAAGCTAAAAAAAGTGCTCTGAACTTAGCTGCATTTTCCAGAAACTGAAACCTGACCCTTCTACAATGGTGGAAAAATGAACTGTTACTATAAGTCTCTAATGTCTTTGTTATAGGAAACAATCAAGTCATAAACCCTCACTGCTGTTGCTTTATTACCAAACCCCAGGGCAAAAGGAGTCTCGCCCGGGAGGCCCTGCAGTTGAGAAGAACCCACAAGAGAAACAGGGAGGCTGGTAACGGTGATGTGAATACTTACAGGGGCTGACATCTCTGTACCTGTTTCGGTTTTTGTTCTTGGGAAGCTTGGCCACTCTGCACGGGAAGTCACTGGCTTTGTGTCGGATATCCTACGAGAGAAGGATAAAGAGTTCTCTTTTGAAATTGCTGGCATCAGGAATTCATCCAGACATTGAACCGAGTGTGGGCGACGTGCCAGGTGCCGAGGGAGACCCAGTGCAGAAGCAGACATCAAAGGGAGCCAGGCCGTGTGGGAAACTCAAGGTGACGACTCAGAGGCATGTGCAAGGTCACGAGAGGAAAAGAGAAGAGGAACAGCCCCGTGCCTGGCGTACGAGGAAGTGGCGCGGGGCCGGGAGCTGGACGCACGGGGAAGAGGGCAAGGAGACAGAAGGTGTGTGTGCGGGTTGCGGGGGGACCCCACACGGGAACACCCAGCTAGCAAAGGCACAAGGCTGAAGTTCACATCTAGTGCAAGGAACAGGGAGTGAGTGGGCCGGTGCGGCTGAATGGCAGACGGCTAGAGCACACAGGTGGGTAGGCCAGGCCTCGGAGAGCCTTGAACGTCAGGCCTGCAAGTTCCACCTGTAACTTTTACAAAGGTGCTGTTTGTTATTAAGAGAAGATAAAAGGAACTGTATGCCGGTAACCTATCCGACTGCTGTCCTAGGAGACGGTAAACAAATCCCATGACATCCGAATGGCAGAAAGAAGTACCTGCCTCACGCCTCCCACCGGGCTGACGACACACGTCCAATCATTCCCCACTAAGACACTGCCATAATCGCATTCAAAAACCTTTCCTTTTTAATTTGTATTTTATTATTAAAAGACAAACCCACACAACAATGTGAACGCACTTAATGCCACTAAACTGTACACCTAAAAATGGTTATAATGGTAAATTTCATTATGTATATTTTACAATTAAAAAAAAAAAACCCCACAAAGGGAGAACAGGGGAGAGGCAAACAGCGCAGAATTCTGAAAGCTGGAAATCAGACCGATTAGGAGCAGGCAGGCCTCACAGGGCAGCAGCGGGGAAAGCAGAGAACCACCCTGGTTTCCACCGCAGAACCCTCCGAAGGCTCAGCTGGGGCTGCCTCTGGAAAGGGGGTGGGACTCACTGCAGGGGAGTCTGTCAAGGGTGGAGCTGTCCTAAAGGAGCAGCATCTCCAACCCCTGCTTCCCCTCCCGCCGCCCAGAGACCGCTACCTCAGGAGTCTGCAGAGATCTGGAGATTTTCTGGAAAACGTGTATCAGGAGGCAGAGTGCTCTCTAGGTTACAGAAGAGTAAAGACCAAAGGATACCATCCCCACGGTGTGCAACAGACACCCCCCTGAAGGCCTGGGGGCCGGAACAGCGCCAACAAGCCTCCCCCACCTGCTCAGAGCCCCCGAGTGGCCTTGCAAGCTCCAGCTCGTCGTCGTGCGAGCACAGCTGCCGTGACAGGTGCACGAGGACAGCCTCTAGTGTGAAGGAGACTTAGAAGGAAAAAATAATAGGAAAAAGCCCTGCTTTAATAAACCGCAGAGAAAAGAAAGCTTTAAATATATATACTAATGTACTAAGAAAGATAAGAAAAGATAATATACTCAGAAAGATAAGATATTGTATCCATGAATTAGGAACAGGATGTTACATGAAATAAACAAAAATGTCACCTGGAACTTAAAAACGAGATAGCAAAAATGATAAGCTTCATTAAAGAGTCAGAAGATAAAGACAGAAGAAGTTTTACTTTCGATATACTCAGAAAGTAAAGTCAAACAAATAAAAAAGCAACCACAATAGAAAAGTAGGCAAAACAAAACACACAAAAAAGAAAACATCAAAAAACAGTTCGAGAGAATCTCCCAGACCCACTGACGCGCACCATGCTGATAAGAGCAGGCCCGCACCGGGGCGCACTGACTCGTCATCCCAGCATCCTGCGAAGAGAGCCCTGTCAGTTTCCAGGAAGAAACAGACAGATGACCTTCAAAGGGCAAGGTGATCACAATGGCTTCTGACTTTGCCAGGAGAACACTGAAAGCTAGACCACAATGGAGCAATGCCTTCAAAATTCTGAAGAAAAATGATTTCTAGCCTAGAATTCGATATATGCCCCAATAATCAAGGGAGAAAGGACAGGGAGAACATCTCACCGCCCAGCAGTCCACTGGAGCGTGCTTCCTACCTGAGGGGAGATAAATCCAACAGAAAGACGTAAGATTTACAGGGGAAACAAATCTGACATAAGAGCAAAGGCGAAGGAAATCTACTCAGGAACCGTGGAAGGAGGAGAACCCAGGGCAGCGCCCACGTGCAGACCTCGGAGGCGCGCAGGCCAGATTAAAACTCAGAGACAGATGTATCAACACCATGTCCATGTACAACTGTGACCTAAAGGACCAGAGAGAAGTGAGGGAAAGACCTGAAGTCTACGGAGAGGGAATCCCATCGAGAAGAAAAGCAAAGGGAGCCTCACGATGATTCAGCTGCCTGTGGCAGGCCCCGGGCCCAGTGGCGCCGGAGAGGAGGAGAATGGGGTCTGCAGGGGATGCTGAACCAGCCGGTCGCCCGGATGCGCCCTGCGCAGTACAGCAGCCACTAGTCCCACAACGGCCGCCGACAGTGCTGGGGGCATGGCCAGGCTGAACAGAGAGGCTGCAAAAAGTAGGAAACGCACACCGGGTGCTGACGACTTAGTGCTAAAAAAAGGAAGTAAAATGTCTCAGGCATTTTAAATATTATTTGTTGAAATGACATGTCGAGCCCTGGTTGGTGAGGCTCAGTGGATTGAGCACCAGCCTGCAAACCAAAGGGCCACAGGTTCGATTCTCAGTTAGGGCACATGCCTGGGTTGCAGGCCAGGTCCCCAGTGCAGGGGTGTGAGAGGCAGCCACACATTGATGTTTCTCTCCCTCTCTTCCCCTTTCCTAAAAAAAAAAAAAAATGTTTAAAAAACAAAAAACAAAAAACCTGGCTGGCGTAGCTCAGTGGATTGAGTGCGGGCTGCGAACCAAAGTGTCGCAAGGTTCGATTCCCAGTCAGGGTACATGCCTGGGTTGCAGGCCATGGCCCCCAGCAACCACACATTGATGTCTCTCTCTCTCTCCCTCCCTTCCCTCTCTAAAAATAAATAAACAAAATCTTTAAAAAAAAAAAAAAAGAAATGACATGTTGAACATATTGGGTTAAGTCAAATACATTAACTTCATTTGCTTCTTTTAAACTTTTTCATGGTGACTACTAGAAAAGGTAAGATTATGTACAAGGTCTGTCTGGAAAAAAATTCAGCCATTGTTAATATAACGAAAATGGTTTGAGCAATATTGATGTAACCTGGCAGCCAAGGAGAGCGGACTGGAATGCACAGGTATGAACAATGACGCCTTCACTGTACTAGTCAGTGGGGGCCGTAGACACTGTTGAGTGAGCATGTGTACTGTGTGGCCATCACATTCAAGATGACTGAGTAAGCAGAGCAACAAATCTGCATCCGATTTTGCATTAAGCTTGAACCTTCCTCTGCGGAAACCACTCAGATGATTCAGAAGGCTGCAGCTCTGGGCAACTGGTGACTGGCTGCTTCATCAGGACAACACGCCTGTTCATGCATCACATCTCGTGCAGTTTTTTGGCATCAAATATCATCAAATCACGCAGGTGACTCAGCCTCTTTACAGCCCAGATTTGGCGCCCCATGACTCCTGGCTTTTCCCAAAACTAAAATGGGAAGAGATTTCAGACCTTCAACGAGGTTCAGGAAAATACAACGGGGAAGTTGATGGTGAATGAGGGAACTGTGAGAGGTCCCAAGGTGCCTGCCTTGAAGGGGGCTGAGGCATCATTGTCCTGTGCACGTTTCTTGTATTTTGTACCGTGTTCACTAAGTGTCTCTATTTTTCATACTGCACGGCTGGATACCTTCTGGACAGACCTCGTATAAGGGTTGCGTTGTGTTTCTAATACGCAGCTCTAAGTGACCTTGTGGAAAACTGTTCTGAGGCTACCAGAAGGTCTGGGAAGAATTAGCAATGGGTAGAAAAAAAGAAAACTAATGCAAACGAAAAGCACAAGGCAGTTATTAACTGCAGCAAAATTTCCCAGAAGGAAGCACCACGGCGCAACACTCCGAGGGACCGCCACAGGCGAAGAACAGAGCAGCGCTGGTTTCACTGGACGGTGCACCGTGTCGGAGCCTGGTGAGGGGAAGCAAAGGGGAGGAAAAGCGGGAGGTGGCTGTTTACGAAAATTTACTCTGACAAAGGCCTAAATCAGTGATTCAAACACGTTCCTCGGAGATGTGGATGCACATGAGCTAGCACCGGGAGCTCAAGAGTCAAAGATGGTCCCGCGGGGAGAAGAGACTGGGGAAGGGCCTGGGGGTGGGGGGGCCAGCCGGTACCTGGATCTTATCATGGACCTGTCCTGGTGCTGTCGTACCTCTTCGGCCATGTGCGTATTTAACTTGGATCAAAAGGTTTTAAAAATGTCCACATCCCACTATTCTACTTACTTAAAAACCTACAAAATGGCTGGGAGGAGTTTTTTACTCATGCTACAGATAAGCCAATAATTTAAAAGCGTGATGATAGATTATAAACCTACTGAGATTAAATACATTAATCTATAATAACATATACATCACATCTTTTATAGATGAGATTAAGCTTTCAGGGAAATGCCACAGGACACAGGACACAACTTTAAGGAATGAAAATCAGTCTTAAGCATGTTGTTCTACATGTTACTTGGAAGCATTCAGCGATAGACACAAATTCTGCCTTGTGAATCTGTCAGTCCAGCTGGTGTGGCTGGGTAACGACGGAAGAAATAATTACTAATATGGATACACTACCACATACTAAGTAAACAAGCACGCAAATACCCAAAGTAGTGTGCAAGTGATTCAATTCGGCCAAAGGATTATTAACATGCACTTTTTTGGTGCTGGAGAGAGAGAGAAAGTAAAACTTTGTAAGTCATTTAAATAAAGGGAAAAATTAAGAGGTGTTTACACAATAGTTTTTTAAATACAGATTTTAAAATTGAGGTATACTCAGAGTAAAATGCACACATATTAAGTATGTAGTTCAGTAAATTTTTCTAATCAACTCTAAGGTATAATTTACAAATAATAAAACATACCCATTTCAGTGTGTCTCTATTTTAGAATGGCCTATGGGATATACATGCTGGCTCTGAATGCAAGTACTTACTTTCATTTAGTTAAAAAAAAAAAAGCTAGAATGATAGTCTTAAGATTGAGGAATGATAAACTATCTTTAAAATTAAAGGTAATTACCGCAGTCCTTACTGTGGCTCACCAGTCAGGACTGAGCACCGGCCTCTAACCTGGGAGGCTGGCGCTGATTCCCGGTCAGGGCACGCGCCTGGGTTGCGGGCCGGGTCCCCATCTGGGGGTGAGCAAGAGGCAACCAGTTGATGTTTCTCTCCCTCTCTTTCTCCCTCCCTTCTTCTCTCTCTGAAAATAAATTTTAAAAATCTTAAAAATATATATAAAGGTAATTACCAATAGTGGTTTAGAATAAAGTAAGTAAACTACAATGCCGTAATATTTTATACAGAATAACAGCAAAACAAGATTTCTATATTCTAAAACTATCAAAGGTAGGCTTAGCTGTCCAATAGCTCCAGGAAAAGGAGATTGCTCACTTCCTCCACAAGCATAAAATGTCCCTATTAGATCTTTCATCGCACTGATCTAAGAATAACTAGCCCACCAAGTATGTAAAATTTCCACAAACTAAAATTAAAAAAAAAAAAAAAAAGCCTTAAAGCTGCTGAAGAGAAGTTGAGTGCTGCGTAAGTTTAGGAGCCAAGCCAAAAAGGGAAATAATAAACTCGCCACGGAACAGGTTCCCAGAACCATCCCCTAAGTAAAAACGAAGAGCGATTGGAGAGCCATTCCAGTGCGCGTCGGCATGTCGGGGGTGGGAGGGCAGCGATCTAACACAAGGGGATAACGTGCTCACGACAGAGTTCTGGTAACAGAATGAACTCATGCCCAGAGTGAATTAATTTCTGTATTTGTTCCGGAAAGCTCATTATCCATTATTCAAATACCTCCCAAACCCAATTAGGCAAAAAGTCAAACAGGTGAAAAGCTGTCCATTTCTGACCCGAGATTTCTGTTTCTCTAGAAAACACAGAGGCATAAAAGCCAGTGCAGCCCTGCGGAAATATTTCCATGTTTCCAGTAAGTGCGTCAGTGGGGTCAGCAGAGCAGTTTTGGTTTCAAGACCTTCTCTTCAGTCTCACGGCTGGCCGAACGTCCTGCATTCGTTCTGCGGTGAAATGCATAATTCACTTTAAAATTCTGACACAGGATGAGGTAGAGAGAGCACACCGCACCCCTTCAGCGTGGGAATCCAATAAGAAGGGTCTGGACTCTCACCTCCCAACCCCTCCTAGCTCACACCCACGCCCCGAGTAAGTGCTCGACGTAATTTTGCTGACTGAATTAATGAATGGTTCTCAAGGCTCTCAAAGCTCTGGGTCCTTAATTCTATTACCAACCTGCTTCATTTTAGGAAACAGAAATGTTCCTGAAAGGGAACACATTTAAGCAAATGTCTGGTCCAATCCTATTTTCTTGTTACAATTACTCGCTACAAAATGGAAGTTACTGGAACAATAATAACAAATATTATTATTCTGCTTTATAAATGGGCCACACAGCCCCCTGATAAGACAGCACCAAGATACTACAACATGGCCTCAAAGAAGAAAGAGTTATTTTTAAATAGTTCGGACAGTGATATGTTTTAAGTCTCAAGGAAGAAAAAATTCCGGCGACACCTTTTATTCATTAGGCCTGTGGCGAACGCCCAAGTCCCTTAACACCCTGAGCATCTCCTCTGCGCCCCTCACCCCATTTCGCAAATGGTTCCCTAATTTGATTGTCTGAGCTGTTACCTAGTACTTTCTGGAAGCTGCTGGCTCTCAGAAATGGACAGAGGTAGCTCGGCCGAAGGGAAATGCAGAAGCACAGTAAAGGCAGTAATTTAAAATGCAGTCATGAACACACACGGGGTGCATTTCCTGGAACTCGAGCAGAAGTCGCCACTGAATGGGGAGATATATATAGAGATGGGGGAGGCGGCGCTGGTGTAAACTTTTAGAAACCGGATCTTCCAAATAACGTGTTGAAGAAAACTTGTTAATCATAAGTCTCATTATAAACGAGAACATAAAATTTCTGTATTAACAAATGAGAACTGTACAAATAACCAAAGTTAGAGGTGAAATGTCTTTCAAAGTTGAAAGCAATGCTGTATCCTTTATATATGAAAATTAATGGAATGGTATAATTTACTACTAAAACCATAGAAAAAATATTTTTATTATATTGCAATATGCAAGATGCATACTCAATATTGTTAAATTTTAAGATAAATTGCAAAGCTTAGATAATAAAGAAAAATACTTAAAATTTAGTTAACCAATACCAACCTGGTTTTGGCTTAAAATTTTAAATGATTATGTAGTGAATTTTTTAAAATGCTGGAAAGTAAGCCAAGCACCTAAGAACCTTCCGTGGTAGCGACGAGACACAGAGAGAGGGGGGAGGGAGGAACAAAAGCCGCCAGCGTTCACAGGCAGCGGGATGTGCAGTAATTGTCCCTGCCAGAGCCTGGGGGAGTGTTGGGTCTTCGTGTACACTGCTCTGGGCCCAGGTTAAGAGATAATGGAGTTACAAATCACTAAGCAGGACAATTATGCACATTTGGAAAACGACATGGAAAAAGCATAATCGAATTGCTTTATGAATTCCCCACAAATGAGAGGATGAGCGCAGAAACGGGAGGTATGAAACCCCCCGCACGGAGCTGGCACGGGGCGCATCTGGTGCAGATGGTGGGGCTGGCCTCATGCTCTGATGTCCACCCCCTGCTCCGAACACAGAGCAATGGTCCGTTAAACATGGAGAAAAGCACAACGGCACAGAGCTAGGCTCAAAAATAGAACAAGAACAAATGAAAAGGAAACAAAAGGCCTCCTACTCAAAATGATCTGCAAGAACCAGACCATTTTGAGCCAAAAAGCCAGAAGATAACTAGTTCTCAAAAAGATATCCAACACAACAGCTAGAACAATAAACCTACTCCCACGTGAAATTTATTGTATGGCCCGTCAGGCACTTTAAAAATACGTAAGTATATTTAAAATCAGGGATAAAGGAACCATGTGTAAAAAAATGTTATGAACAAAAACAGGGAGAAATACAACCAGAATAAGTGGATAGGAAAAAACGAATAAGATTTTGGAAATGAAATTGATAGTCACTGAAATTTAAAAAGTAATCCTCACCAGAGAAGGCACACACGACACTGAACAGTTAAAGAACGAGTAACTGAGAGACGGCACAGAGGGGTCCGCATGGAGAGGGAGGAAATGAGGAGGGGCAGCGCCCAGCGAGGCCCTGGCGCGCACCCCAAAGCCCACAGTCAGCCCAGACGTGCTAGGGTGCGGGCAGAGCCGCACAATCGTAAGGACAAAGAATCTTCAAAATAAATTACAGTATCTTTTGGCGGCTTAACAGAGCTTTAACATCGTCCTTTACTTAATTTTTAACAACTCTGGTTTGCAACCGAACTGTTAACAAAGAGGTATAAAATTGCTTTTTCAAGTATGTCACTGACTTTAAACCTTATTTTTACAGTCCTTAATAGTATCTGTTTTTTTTAAATCACTTATGTTCTCTGTTTAATGTCATGAATTTCACCTTGGGCAAAAATCAATAGGTAGAAAATGAATCAGACTTACAGTAATTGATGTCAATAAAACGTATTGGAACCAGTATCTGTTTAAATGCTGAGAACCACGGAACTCACAAAACTATTCCTGTAAGAGAAGTGTCTAAAAAACTGAATGTACTTTCACTTCTGTTCCGTTCACCTTCTGCTTTCCATAAGGACGGCCGAGTGTCTCAGGCCCTGGGGGGCGCAGCTGACTAAGGACACGAGCGGCTGGCAGGCATCTGGAAGTGAGCGGTCACACCTTCCTTTCCAGGGAGTCGGACCGCCGACCGCCAGCTTCCTCTCTCCACGGCTGGTTTCCCTAAGCTCGGTGGTCACAGGGAGGCACCCTACGCACCCGTGTGCCATCCCTGCTCCGAAATGACCGAGAATCCTAGCTCTCAAACTGGTGTGATGCCTCTGTGCGTAAGCCAGAGTGAAATGGCAGGAAAACACAATGTCAAAGTGAAACCAGATCTGGTTAAGAATTTCTTTAAAATTCTAAAAGCAGAACAAGATTGTGTTACCATAACCAAAGAATGGACTTTTGCATTATTAGTACTAATCAATGAGTTTCCTAAATACTTTCTAAATGTAAGGGACTTTTCTGTCACACCGTTTGGGGGATTAGGGGTGAAGAAGGAAAACATGACCGATGCCCCAAAGCACGAAGTGACAGTTCCTCAGTGAGACCACGAAAATAAAATGACAGTTTGGGGAAGGGAAGAAGCAGGTGACCGAGCCCTTCCACATGGCTTTCCAAAGAGCCCCGCATGTGGGGGTTAAGGGAGCAAGGTTTAGATTCAATGTAGGAGTCCCTTCAGTTCATCCAAACCCCAGGTGTGGCAAAAGCAGGTTTACAGGTGTATGTGAAACAGTTTATTCTTGTAGGATTACTTATTAATTGTCGTATTATTTTCCAGACGGACAACTAAACCCCCTCTCACCCCACGCTGGATATGCTGTGCGTGAACTATGGGGCAGGCACTGAGAATATGAAGACGAATGAGAGGCACAAGTCCCGCCACTTTGCGTTCCGGTGTGAAAGGCCAGCTGGGATGCCAGGTTCTGGGCTCGGCGCGGTCACAGGTAACTCACAAACACACCCCTGACGAGACGCCGAGGTTACAGAGGAGTAACTGTAGAACAGACGAAGTGAAGCCCTGAGCACGTGGGTACTCTTCCTACGCCCCCTCCCCACACCAGGACCCGGTCGCTCTAGAAAAGGCAGAATGCATAGTTCAAAAGCCCCCATGCGGACCTGTGCCCGCACCTTTCTTCTTGCTTCTTCCTGCGGGTTAAATCAAGGATCCTCGCACTGAAATGTGCCCTAAGAATGGGGTCAGGCGGCACGCATAAAATGACATACACCATCCATTATGGGCAAATTAAGAATAATCTGGTCTACACAGATTTCTCACCTTTTTTTAGATCTCGACCCATGAGTGAGATGCAGCACTACTGACATAAAGCTAGTTTAGGGTATTGCTAAAGAAACAGCAAGGACTTAAAAACTGTGGGGCTTCAGGAGAAAAATCTCTTTGGGCCAGTTTGGTGAGAGAAGACTTCCTGACAAAAACTAACATCATCAGTTTAGCGAATGCTTACTATTTACCACGCCAAGCCATGAGGTTACAAGAGACAAAACCCCATTTGAGTCCACAGCCTGCGGCTGTTTTTTTCCACCAAGAGCTCATGCAATTCTCAGTGTCACTTGAACTTCCTACTCAAGAAAGCATATCTGAATGAGGCAGGAGAAAGTGGCATCGTGGGAATGACTTTGCTGCCACTCTAATGTAGTTTTTTCAAGGTAGCTTAGAACACCAGCACTGAAACGCCACTGAGTGGCACGTGTCACAACTGCTCACAAGACATCGGAACAAGGGGCAGCACTGGAGCGAGACGCCACTACGGCTGCGGGAGCCCTTACAGCGCTTCAGAGGCAGGTCCGTCCTCGGCGCTGCAGAAACTGTGCGTTCTGACGCTCGTGTAACGACACGTGTTCACCACTCCAATATCACACAGAATACTTCACCATCCCAAATCCTCCTGTAGTTCATCTCTCCTCCTCTCCCCCAAGCCCCGATCTTGTTCATCTCCACAGCTTTGCCCTTTCCAGAAATGTTATCTGCAGTTGAAATCATATCATGTGTAGGCTTTGTCCAATTTTTTTTTCCCTATTAGGTTGTGTCTCTTTTTCTAAATGCTATGCAGTGTTCCTTATTTATTCCAAACGCCAGTCCTTTGGTGGTCATATGCAGTGCAAATATCTTTCTCGGTATCAGCTGCCTTTTGCTGTGTATCAAACCGCCACAAAACACAGAGGCTTCTCACAACTTGCTAACGAGTTCGTGGTTCCAGAGGTTGGCTACGTGGGCTGGGCTTCGCTGGGCTGGCTAATCTGTTTCACGTGACACTGGCTGGGCTCTGACATGCACTTGTGGTCAGCTGGGTAGCCCCAGGGGCTCACTCACATGCCTGATGCCTGGCTGGCTACTGACAAGGGTGATGGCAGCGATCAGGCCACACGGTGCTCATCATCCAATAGGCAAGGCCAAGCTCGTTCACATGGCAGCAACTGCAGAATTCTCAGGAGCAGCAAGTGGGGGTAGGGGCCCACGGTGCACATCCTTTCTGATGCCTCTGCTCTGTCATGATGGCCAACACTCTGCTGGCCACAGCAAGTCCTGCGGCCAGGCACAAATTCCAAAGGGATTCTCTGCCTCCTGATGAATCACACTCAGAGCAGCAGGGAGACAGGGGTGGGAGGAATTTGGGACTACTTCTGTGGACTAATGGTGTCTTCTTATGCTTTTAATTTTAATGTAGTTCAACTTACCTGTCTTGTCCTTTACTGCTGGCTATTTTTGGAGTAGCTTGTTTAAGAAACATTTGTCCATCCCAAGTTCAAAAATACATTTTCCTACATTATTCTTGAAAGTTTAACTCAAGAAGAAAAATATTTTCTGCACATTTTAATTTGTATCTTAATTATGCCTTAAAATGTTGAAATAAAATGTACAGGCGACACACGACATACCTGCCCCGCTAACAGCGGCCATGTGCACCGTGAGCACAGCTTTAACAAGCACGTCTACCGTCGTCGGTTCGCGCCCGGTGTCTGCGGGACGGTGCACATGTGTGGTTTGTCTCTCTCCGCGCTGGGCCTGCCCACCTTCCAGAGTGTGTCTTCCCTACTCATGTAAGCGCTTTGCATATTTTAAAGCCATCGATTCTCTGTCCATGCTGGAAACCGCTTGTCCAATCTACCTGTTTGTTCATCAGAAAAACCCGGCGTGTGGGAAATTCAAGTGTGGGGGGACGGCCATAAAACTGTCAATACAGCGACAACGGAGCTGCTGCTGCTAACCGGCAGGATTGTGAGTGACTTTTATTTTCCACTGTTTTCCATTTTTTTCTACAGCACATATGAGCTATCTGGGCAATAAAAAGTTTTAAAGGAGTTTTAAATATTTATGTATTCAAACCTATTGACCTTTTTCCTTTGCAATTTCCTTTATTGCTTCTAACAGAAAGTGTTTCTCCTTGGTATTCGTCCTCGCTTTTTAAAAACATTTCATCTTAATCCATCTGGACTTAATTTTTTTCTGCAATTTTCAACTATGCCCATTTATTGCCTTTCAGTCTCACGTTGTGCTGGTTCAGTCGGCTGACAGTGCCCTCTGCCCAGCGTGGTCTCTGTGTCTGCACGTCACAGCAGCTCAGCTGGTACATCACAGAGAGCTCCTCCTCCTCCTCCTCCTCCCCCATGTGCACATAGTGACGAAACGCAGCTGCATCTGATCACTCGAATTTCAGAATGAATAAGTTACTATTTTTCAGAAATAACTGAACCACTGCAGTTAGGTAGAGGTTTTTTTTGTTTTTTTTTTCCCCCAGAAGATAATGTAGGCTAGATGCATTCTTTGCAGCTATCTAGCAAGTTAAGGATCAAAGAGAACACAAGAGATGAAAATACAGAGAATTTAAAAAACCCACAATAGTATTTCTGAAATTAAAACGAACACTGTTACTTCGTTCTTCTGCAAGGAGAAGGACAGGGTGGCCCTGGGATAACCCCCCATGTTTGTTTAGCTGGTGCGTGTTACTGTGGGTACTGAGCACCACGACATGTCGGACACAAGGACAAATCGAAACATCATTATTTCTGTCCACTGTGTTCATAAGCAGATCTGCTAAAACAGACACACAAACAAAAAATGCAGTTTTCTCCTCGTCAGTCACCTGATTTCTAACTTTCTAACTTCACTGGAAGCAAATTCTTTTCACCAAGTATATTTAATTAAAAAACAACTTTCAGAGTAGCGACTTCAAATTACACCCAGCATAAAGCAGCAGTAGCTCAACACATTAAATCAGCACATGTCCCACCTCCTCAACATACTTAGTGAGGCGGGATCTTTTTTCAAAGGTCCCATCTCTTCCTCCTCTCCAGTCTTGGCAACAGCTGCACGATCTTTTGGTCACCTGCCTTCTTAGAGCTGAATGCATAAAAATACGTTTATTTCCTATAGGGTAGAAGGAGGCAGTAACCCTTTGCTAATAATATATAATCAATTTTTAGAAGCTTTTGAAGGCTGACATGCCAAATCCTTCCTCAAGAGGGTTTGCTCAGTATCTCAACGCCACATCAAACCTAGGAACCCAAATCCATACAACACATATTGCCAGATACAGACTTGACTGGGCGGGGGGCAGGGTCACTATTATCACATAATAACTGAAGTTGGTGCAGAGATGACAATCTTTAAAGATACTACAATTAGCTAGACATTCTTCCTCCCAAAGCCCATAAAATGATGACATCTAAGTTGGGCTGGAGGAAAATAAATCCCAAGGACTAAATGGAGCAATAATTACGATTTGCCCCACAAAGCCTAAACACAAAGAATTTTAGAAATGCTAAATCTAATGACATTTTCATGTATCGGCACTACATAAACTAAAATTAAATCACTATGAGAAGTTTGTTTTCTTACTGTGCTAAAAAGCAATTTTCACAAGATTACTCACAGTAAACAGTGTAGCATTTCGCTGAGATACATTCATTACAGGACAGAAGAGTTAAAGAGCCAAATCTGTAAAGTTCTTTTAAAGGTAATTGGGTGGTTTTACCACCCAAGTATATTCTTTAAAGCAAATTCTTCCATTCTGAGATGCTCAAGTCAAGTTTTGAAAATCACCTTCAGAATCAACAGTGCAATATATCATTGTACAGGCTGCTAGTTTTTGTCCTTGCATTTCAAGTAGGGCCAGGTGTTGACGGGGCAGGTCCTCGTGCTCCCTGTCCTCAGCGAGTTTCCACTTGCCGGGGGAGGGCCACCAGCAGCCACAACAAACACTGTCGAGTAGAAAGTACTGATCGCAGGGGACAGCTGTTCTACAGGAAGAGGGGAAGGCGTGGAGGTCAGCTAGTGAAAACGAGAGCAGCGAACTCAGGAGTAACTGTGGAGCAGCCACATCTGGTACAGAAAAAAGAGAAATCTTCATGGCATTGCTGACCAGTCGCCTCCCTTTGCAGACCTTGGTCGGCATCCACGGGAGGCAGTGAACTATGCAGCTATGCCCACGCTGTTCTGCCCGACCTGTCCCGGCACTGTTGCTTGAAAGGAAGCTCAGCAACAAGGACGGGGGTGAAGAAGGGATGGCCATTCTCCACTGCAGCGACCTCAGAAGCCTGCTGCCTGTGTTAGTCTCCAAGCCCTTGCCTTCACACGAAGGACCGGGAAGGAGAGACTGGACCCACCCCTCGCTGCAGCGGCCTGCGACCCATGTCTGTGTGCTAGACTCCTATGGGTATGCAGGATACACATGACACTTTCTAGACTTCTCGTCTCTACTTAACAGGGCTGCACAGGCCTTTCCGGAAGAGGTGCTATGTGAGCTTCCCCAGCTCAAAGGAGCAGACACTCGCCAGGTCTAGCCTGTTCACCAGCGCAGCGTAATTCCTGCAGACAGAGGGCCCTCAGTGCAGATTTACTGAATGAGTGTGTTAGCAGGTCAGAAAGGACTGATGTGAGAGCTATGAATCTAGGATAAGAAAACAGAAACAGCATGAGAATGACAGTGGAAAACAAAGTAGCCCTGGCTGGTGTGGCTCAGTGGATTGAGCACCGGCCTGCAAACAAAAAGGTCGCTGGTTTAATTCCCAGTCAGGGCACGTGCCTGGGTTGCGGGCCCAGTCCCCAGCTGGGGGCTCTCGCAAGAGACAAGTGACTGATGTCTCTCATACATCAATGTTTCTTTCCTTCTCTTTCTCCCTCCCTTCCCTCTCTTGAAAAATAAATAAATCTTTAAAAAAAAGCTAAAAAGAAAACAAAATAATGACTGACTACATAAGAAAATACCAATGACCCAACTAACTTTGAGAACTCTGTCTTCTCTCTCTGACCTCCTCAGTAGAAAGCTCATGGATGATTTTTCCAGAAACGAGTCATTTCCGGAAATGATACCCAGGAAATGGCTGAGTATGACAGAAACGTTTGTTGGCAGAAAGTGCCTCTTCCTCCCTACTCCTGCAGGCTGCACCGTTTTCTGATGTGGCACATTCCCGGAGAAGACTGCGTGCCATCTGTGATGGAGTCCCGGCTCCCCGTGTCCTCCCTGCACTCTGGGGCAGGCGCGGGCCAACGGCTGGGATACCTGGAAGGTCTGTACTGGGAGCCCCCGCGCCAGGCGGAGGACAGCCTCGGCGCGGTACAAAGCACCCTCAAACCCAAGCACCCTGGGGCTCTCTCTCTGCTGCAAATACTCAGGCAGGATCGGCAAGGGCTGTCTTCCTAGCTCCTTGCGCCACAGAGACTGGCATGATGATCGGCTCCCAACAGGCTGTACTCGGGATGCCCTTCCAGGCTGACGGGCTCCTCAGTGCAGACCCTTGATGGGATCATGTCTTCTCCTTCCCGAGTCCAAAGTCGAGGTGGTTCTGGTTCCTCTGATCCCAGTGTTCAAAAAGTATTTCTTTTTTTAATAAAGTATGTGTTATGATGCCAGGGTTTACTTCAGAACAAATCAGAGCTAGGAGAGGTTCACGGGGAGGGGCACAAGTGAAAGAAAAGGGGCCATGGGTTTAATAATTATTGCAGCCGGGTGGTGGATATACAGGGACTCGATGTGTTAATTTCTATACTTCCATATGTTTGAAAGTTTTCATAAGGAGTCTTAAGACTCGATTTTTTAAAAGCAGGGTAATAATATAGCCGGGTATGTTTCTGAGAGGTTGCTCTGGCGTTATGGCTCTGGAGACACGGTGGCAGCCGTGGCATAGTTTTTAACCCACCCCGAACTGCTCCATAAAAATAAGCAGAGTGACAGGGGCAGCAAAATGGGCACAGACAGCCGCTCCCTCGGACGACAGCTAAGACAAACCCGGGGGCCGACCGTCATGGACCACAATGCCGTTGTGCGGTGCCCACGGTAGCAGCTGACTTCATTACTGCTCACGGGAGGGGTCACAGTAATACCCCAACGCTGTGGGCGCTGAGGGTAGACAATAAACACGCTAGTAAAGAAGGAACCGCTGGAAGATACAAACACTCCTAAATACCAAGAGGCTTAATCACTTATAAACTTCCTGCTCAAAAATTATAAAATCACACGTCTAGTGTACATAATACACTGATATAACGAAGGAGACTCAAGCAATGTTAATGGTCTAGTAGTGCCTACTCTTCCACACTTTTCTCCAAACACATGCAGACATAAATAATGACTTCTTACTGCTTGTTTCTACATAGCTAGCTCACGCCATACCCATTACTCCGCAATGTCTTGCTATATCGCCATCTAACCTACCTTCATTTACTCCTGCTGTTTTCTGTATTATTCACATCGCAAATAGAATAAATCTGTCACTCCCAATATTTTAGCAATAATTTAATTTTCCTACCTTGTTACTTTATCTAGACCCTCCAAAACAGTGTTCAGTGAAAGCTGGCATCAGTTAAAAATAACCTCAGCATTTTCATAGGTTTGTTAAGCACATTCTCTTGTTTAAGTAGCTTCCTTTTGTTCTTATGTTACTACTAAGTTTTAGTTACTGAGAGCTGCTGTGCCCGTTCAGCTGAACGCAACGGTTACTGTTCTCTAGGGAGACGAGGGAACCGCCCTGGACAGAAAGCGCTGCTCCCTCTTTTCAAGGCCCGAACTCGGACCTGGCGATCACACCGAACTGGATTTTCTTCTCAGGCCCTTCCAGTTTGCTTTGACAGAGTCCCCTGGCAGTTATCTCCTGCTCCTGCCGTTTCTGCCAGCTGACTCTCGGGCGCTTTTAGCTACGCTGCGTAACTGGACAACCGGCGCCCATCACCTCGGCTTCTCTCCCGTTTCTTCGTGCTTTCTGGACTCAGTTACCCCAAGAATTCTTTCTATTTTTCATTTATCAAGTGTTTCTCTCCTTTTAACATGCCACATTGTGACTGGGGGTATTTTCTGGGTAACATTTCTCATTTAGAAAATAAAAGCAACACTGAAAACCAGACCACATGTGAAAATCATATGACCACTGGAAATCAACTGACCACATACGCACCGGCCAGGGTGGTGAATACATTTCTGGTTATCTGTCCCATGGAGGGGGGTTCACTGAACAAGCCAGACAATCTATTGCCATCTGGAAAGAACATCCACTCAAGAGTGACAGCCAAGGTCTCCAAGCCTCCTCTGTCACGGGCCCTTTCCCTGCACGTATATTATTCTTCTACTCCGCTCTGCTGGGCTGACAGGCGACTTGACATTTCTACCACTGCCGGGCCCCTTTCGGAGAGAGCCGGCACTTCAGTCCACTCCGAATGGCACTACATGGCTCTCTCCCTTGGTCAGAAACCACCCAGAGTATCTTTCGGCAGCCAACTCAGAGACCATAAACTCGCTAAACTGTCTCCACTGGTCGGCAGGCTGGGAAAGTCCGTCTAGACTCACAATTCTGTTTTCAATCCAGTTATTTCTCTTACAAGTAGGTGCTTTCTTAAACAGGCTTAGCGAGAACACACATAAGCCCACAGGTGAGGGACACAGGAATTCTTATTAAATCACATCAAAAACGGCATTACTAATACAACGGTCTATAAAAACAAATAACGCACACACAAATGAGTACCCATAAAACAGGGGAGATCTGAGTAACACGGGCAAGTTCCATCAGTGTCAATATCCTGGTATGATGGAGCACTGTATACAGTTTTGCCCGGAGGGGGCAAACTGTACAAGGGATCTCTTGGCATTACTTCTCACAACTGCACATGAACCTACAAGTATCTCCATGAAAAATTCAATGAAAATATGATTGGCAGAATACAGACAAAATGTTTACAGTATATTGTGCAGTGATAGGATAAAGAAAAATTTTGTTTCCCACAGTAAACATTCCACTTTATAATAAGATACATTGTATGATTAGAAAAATAAGAATTCTCAACAAAAGGGGTAAGGATATAATCAAGACTTGAAACATGTAAAAAATATTTTATAAAACCTCAAAGAATTTGAGTAAAGTGATTATAGGAGTGTTTAAGAAATCATGGGATTCTGATATAAGATAAATTCTTAAGTTTATTTTTTAAAGACTTTATCCACTTATTTTCAGAGAGAGGGGAAGGGAGGGAGAAAGAGAGGGAGGGAAACATCAGTGTGTGGTTGCCTCTCACGTGGTCCCCACCCAGGCACGTGCCCTGACTGGCCATCGAACCGGTGACCCTTTGGTTCGCAGGCCGGCACTCAATCCACTGAACCATACCAGCCAAGGCAAATCCTTCATTTTTAAATACTGAATGAACTAGGAGGAAGTACTACTTTGTCCCAGTGAATAATTAACTCCCGGCAGCCGTTACCGGAGAAGGTGATGTACCCCAGCGACCCACGCCCCAGCCCCACACGCCTCCCCGGTGTTCCTGAAAACGGCTAAGTCACTCCTAACCACAAGTCTCGCCCACCCGACCTTCAGGCCTCAGTCAAGCGCCCGGGGACCGCTGCAAACCAGCTCAGAGCTCCTGCTCCGACGCTCGCATCGCGCCTTCTGTTTGGCTGGCACAGCACTTCCTCCACAGTTAAATGAATCACGTGTGTGGCGCTGTCCTGCTGTCTTCCACCCACGACTGTGAAAGAGGCCGCGAGCATGTGCTCCCGACCATTCCCGAGTGTGTCAGCGCCCAGCACACTGCTTGGCCACTGAAGTGGCACAATCGAGTTGTAATGAATCAAGTGCCAACGTAATTTCTATGAATTTACAGAGGACCATCATAATGGATTACGGAGAAAATTAGGAGTCTACTGTTCAAGGGTAATTGTTAGGTAGAGTATTCTCAAGTGCCAAGTCCTTCATGTGGTTTACCTAATTTCACAGACAGTTCTGAAGGAGGTGTACCCCACCTTACTCGGCAGTTCTGCAGTTAGTGAGAAGACAAAACTGCATACAATTAAATTTAACCCTGGAAAGAATACTTTACAGTGCCAGGACTGAAGCCTTAGATATTTTAAAGCCAAGATCTTAATCTCTTTGGTTTCTCTTTCAGCTTTAGCATCCTTTTCCCTACAGAGGCTATCAAGGTGTGGTCTCATAGGTCAACGTAGTATTTCAAGAAATTTCTCTCTCTTTCTTCTCCGTTGGGGGAAGGGCGGCACATACAGTTTAACTAAGGAAGGTTAAAGTGTGTGTGATGTGATTCTACAAGGCAGCACACAGCACTGTGCCTTAAGTGCTGAGGATACGGAGGTGTGAAAGAAGAGACCCCAAATTCGTGACGAGTTCACAAGAAGAAAGTAGTATATAAGCGATAGATTACAAATATTAACTCATATAAACTGTTGTCAAGTGTAAACAAGGAATAGCAGGCTGCAAAAAAGTGCTGTTTGGCCTGGCAGAAGATGAATATGCTCCTTCTAGTGGCTTTCTGCAACCAAACCCTAATTTTCTAGCCCCAGATGGATTCCTCAGGTGCATTAGGGAAAAGTTAATAGAGGCAACAGTGAAAGTGTATTAACATCTGGCATAATACAAAGAATCTAATAGAAAAGTTGGCTTAGTGGGAGAGGCACGCCCCACTGAGGCAGGGCCCGCGTGCTGCAAGGAGATGCTGGTGGGGCTCAGGGAAGGGGCAGCACCAATAAGGATGGTAAGGATGCAGCCTGGAGTGCGGGGGGAGGCTGAGGCGTGGGGGAGAGGGCCAGCTGGGACAGCTGGGCCTGGAGAGTTGGGGGGCACTTTTATCCTGACCTGCTTTAAAGCACTTGCGTTAGGTGAGGAGTCTGGATGCTATACTCTCAGCAATGCCGAGCCACTGAAATTCTCAAGTAGGACAGTGACTTTGCTTCTTCGACTCAGGAGAGACAGGATGGAAACGAAGACGCCGGGCTGAAAGGCCAGAGGTGAGGAGGACCCGAACCAACATAAGAGAAGAGGGGAAGGAGAGAATGGGGTTCGGATGCATGCTTCAGGAGTACAGCCGGGGTGCTCGGCAACCAGTCACATGTAAGGGTAAATTAAGGAGCTGAAGATTACTTTAGGTTTTGAGTTAGTGCAGCTAAGAATAGTAACATACTCGAACTTGTAAACTTACGTGTCCACTGATTCTATAATCACTTAGTGTATTTCTAAATACAAAAAAAATCCTTGGTGGTTAAAAAGGTCAAGGTCACAAGACAAGATGAAGCGGGGCTCCACATCTCAAAATACACCCTCCAAACAAAAGCACGAGAGACTACCGAAACCTACTTTACATAAAAAGAAGGCATTGGGAAATATATCAAATTTTATGAGCAACCCATTTCTGATGTATTTTTAAGAATGTAACATATTTGCAGAGGTTAAAAAATGGCTTAAGTGTTTGAGTGATTTTTCTGGCAGAAACAATTATTTTTCAGAAGAACTTCCAGTAAATGAGAGAAAAATCTAAACTGTCATTTGAGTCAAATCTGCTAAAAGCAGAAAGTGCTGTTTCATGTGACAGCTCCCAGGGTGAGACACTCCCCCCACCCCTGCCCTCTGTGCTCATAACTAGGAAGGGGGAGGAAACGCCAGAAACCCCCATCGCGCTGGCCGGGGTGCACCTGTGGAACAGTCTCCAGTTCTGGGACACAGCCGCGCTTCACCACCGCCCCACCTGACGCATCTTTTTGGTTACAGTGACGCCGGAGTGAGCTTTTCAGAAGTGGTACATCAAACCTCCCTTTCTGGATGGCTGTGGGTGTGCACGGGTGTGCACGGGTGCCCCGTTCTGCCGAGCAGTGAGAGAGAGCAGCTGTCAAATCAGGGTCAAGAGCTGCACGTGACAAGCTGGACCCTCCAGCTCTGCGGCTCTCC
This sequence comes from Phyllostomus discolor, assembly GCF_004126475.2. Lineage (NCBI taxonomy): Eukaryota > Metazoa > Chordata > Mammalia > Chiroptera > Phyllostomidae > Phyllostomus > Phyllostomus discolor. The sequence continues at coordinate 98,000,864 of NC_040911.2, read as the reverse complement.
GCAGGCTGACGGAACAGCACAAGCTGCAAAAGAGAGCGCCAAGGCCTGCTCCCTCCATCAGATAGCAGCCCGGTGCCCAGCACCACGTCTGCATGTGGCTAGGGACAAAAACGGGGTCCAGGTTGAGGGCCCGGATGTTCAAGGAGGGTGATGGAATATTTACGGGAGAGTAGAGTCCTAGAGACAAGTTGATTTTGTCACCACACTGCCAGGGGCAGACCCCGGGCTGCAGGGCCGTTCTGAGCCTGTCCTAGGTCCCATGTTTCAAAGGTCTTGTGTGGCCAAGCCTTTGTACCATGTGAAACGTGGACAGAGCCCTCAGAACCCACACAGATGGTCGGCCCACGGGTCTGTCCAGTCTTCTGGCAGGAGAGACACCGCGGGGGGCATTTCAGAGGGTTTTAGGAAGGCAGCACACTGGACGGTTTCTTGTACTGTCATGAAAAGGTCTCACCTGAAAACTAATCTTAATAAGAAACATGGTCAAAGGAGGCGATGTTAATTACAAAAGCTGTTGTTTTCTACAAAGTGACGCCTGATAGAGGAAAACGAGATTCACACACACACACAGGTTATAAAGGTGGTCTTCTGGGATTCTGTAGCTTCTCACGGAGAAATTAACACGTGGTAACTCTGCCCCAACACTTAACTTAGGAGGCCTTGAAAAGATGATATAATTAGTTCAAACCCAGGAGATTCTGACAGGACATGCAGCTGCACACAGAGGCAAAAGACCTGGTCAAAAGCACAGCATCAGCAACCAAGGAAAAAACAGGCCAGTGCCCAGCAGCCCCAGCAGAAAACAGAAGGCGGTGATGAAGAGACAGCAGAGCCCAGCCGACGACCCTGGGAGCTCACTGTCGCTGCTCTGCAGCCCAGTCCCACCCCTTGTGGCTCCGGTCTGCCCTTACCAGCCAACGACCCTGGGAGCCCACTGTCGCTGCTCTCCGGCCCAGTCCTACCCCTTGTGGCTCTGGTCTGCCCTGAGCACCCGGGATCCACCCTCCCTCCACAATCCGTGGGAGTCAACGCCCCCCGCCCCCAACGGAACCCAGAATGGTGTCTAGCTATAAAATCGGTACTTTATGTAATGTTAAATGCTGTATGTAGTAATCATTATCCTATGTAGTAATAATACGGGGACATTTCATATTATCTTAATAGGACTATTTCAGGTGTTCTGCATATTAAATATGTCCATGGGGAGCTTGGAACCTGACCACCACTCATAACACGGACTCTACAGCAAAATGTGCCCAGTGTCAGACAAACGGACTTTCCAGCTTCTGAAGGAGACACATTTGTGCACTGGGGACTATGTGTACTTTCATGCTTGGTTACTATTTTGATGGCACGCCAGACAGGAAAGTCCATCTCAACATTGTGCCTGTGAAGTGACCCAAATAAGATGAAGGGGGACGCTCTGGAGCGCGACGATCTTTGAGCCTCACAAGCCAGATACTCTGTGACACGTAAGACTAGCCATGGCTCTTACCCAAAGCCTACGGATTTAACGAGGTCTATCTGGAGGTACTAAGAAACAAAACTCAGGAACACAAAATCTTGCCACAACCGATCCCTGTCAATTTCACGGGCCATTGTGAGTTAGTTGTCCAGCTGTTATTAACATCTCCCCCAACTCGCTTGAGCACATGCCTCCAACACCCATCCTCTGCGGCTGGCACCGGGAGAGTACAGACGTACCACTATGGACGGAGGTCAGAAGGGACTGCAGACAGACCAGACAGCAGAAGCAGCAGTTTACTGCTAGTCTGCAGTCTGCCGAATGCCATGAGACATATAGGGAGGGAACCCACAGAGTCTGGTTACCGTGTCTACAGCCAGCCCCACATGCCCCATATCCTTATAGGGAAGTGGCCCCAAGATCCAGCATGTGGGTAATTGCTAGTGGTGGCTGTGGTAGCCATGGGGGGAGAGGGTGGTGAGGAGGGGAAGCAAGGAAGGGGGAAAACGAGACGAAGAGTGTAATTGTGGGTGGCGACTCAGTGACACACACAGACTACATACACCATGGAGGCCGAATAAGCATGTCTGAGCCCAGCACACTGGACTACAAACGCTCCTTGCTTCCCGCAAATCTTCAACGTCTTTCCCAGGGCTCTGGCTGGCAACCCTGTCTTTAAAGCTTGATTTCTACTTTGTTCCCAGCTGCTCTGCCTCCGGCCTTCCATCTTGTTAAAAGGCATTCTCATGTTGAAATGATCCCAGTCAGTGACACTGAAGACTCAGAGCCACCGCTCTAACACACACGAGATGTCCATTCCGCACAAACGCAGCCCCCGGTGGCAGGCGGCCCTGGGCCCTCAGGAAAGCAGCGCACCTGGGGGGACGTCTGCTGGGCCAGGGAGGAAGACAGGGTTCCCGCCCAGGCACAGGTCAGCCGGGGACCACCTCGTCGTGGTGGGTCTCCATTCTTTTGGAAAACAACCCTTGCCCCCAGTCTTTGACCATGATGACTTGTCTTTAAAATCAGTAACAGAAAAGTAATCTGCAAATTGTGAAGCTAAGTGCTTTTATTCTAAATTCAATTACATTCGCATAAAAATTCCAGTTTAAAAAACAAACCTAAAAAAATAAATTGAATAGACTAAGAAGCCAAACGAACCCTAAATATCCCTTCTTCGCCAGACTAGACTTGCCATTCTGCTCCAAGCTGCAAAGCCAACTTGCCGAGGCAAGAACAAGGCCTCTGCGTTTACTTTTGTTCTTCTCCTCCTCGTCTCCGTTCCAAACCCACTCATTTTGTAAGATCCAGAAGATGAGGGAAAAGCTGAAATCCACAAATAATAATCTTCAGGGCTGAACCAAAGACAATATTAAGGAGACAAGTTAAAAACAGAAACAATGATTTTGTTTCAGATGCAAATGCTTCACCTGCCCAGATTTTGTTGGTATGAACTCTTTGGCAAGATCAAAATCTCCGGAAATTCCAAACAAATGAAACTCTAAAGGCAAATTAAGAAAAAGGACCTAACTTTAGAGGCTGAACCTGCTCCTCCCATTCTCGTCTGGTCCCTCACTTTACAGAGGACCACCAAACAAACCACAAAATCATACGCTAACAAGAGCTTTGCTTCCTGCAAGTTGATGGCTCTCTGGCTTTGAATAAATGCCTCTATTTCCTGTCAGCGTTGGTCAGTCCTAGCCACCAAACCTATGAAGTTAGAACAAAAAAGACTCTCATACCGCTGGCCAGCACGCTGGAACACAAGAGCTAAGAAACCACAGGGAAACTGCCCCTCCAGAGAGAGGGCCATGGCCCGTGCATGGCACAGAGACAGAGCAGGTGGGGCAGACAAGGACGGATTATGGATGAGCCTCAGCTCCATCACACATACCCGGGATCAGGCCCACTGGAAGGAAGGCCGACTACACACACGCCACCCCGAGGGAGACTCGGAGAACCGCACATAGTTCTTGCTCAGATGCGGCTTCTCATCTCACTAATACCACACAGAGACAATTAACATAAAGGGCAATGAAGAAAACAAAGTGTGTGCTAAATTGATGGTGAGTCAGCGTCAATGGTTCACACAACACCATAAACTCGATGACCTCAGTTTCCAATTCATGCACCTTCTAAATAGCACAACCATGTCTTCATTCAGCAACTACTTATTAGGTCCTTTCCGTACGCCAGGCACTACACTGAGTAATAGGAAGTACGAATGACTGAAACGAAAGCAGCCCTGCCCTTCTCACGCTTGACGGTCACTTGGCAATAGGTAAGTAAACAGGTTATTAGGGAACAATGGATATAATCTCAGTAGAAGCACACGAAGTGCTAGGAAAGGGGGGGCGAGTACAGGAGCCGAGGGAGGATCTAGGAGAGGCACCTAGCTTAGACCCGGGGAAAGGGGAACTCAGAGAAATCATCCTCAAAAGGATGGCTGAGATGTGACTGGAAGGAAGAGCGAGAATTGGCAAAGTAGAAGGTTCCGGGCAGAGAAAACAGCACGTGCAAAGGCTCTGCCGGAGACAGGGAGCACTGGCAGTTCAGGAACTGAAGGTGCCGCTGAGAGCTGCGCCCTGTGCAGCACAGGGCACGTGCACACTTCGGCGTGACGGGCCGTTACTGCCTCCTGGGTGAATTAATGAGACCGCCGAGGAAGAGCAGAGTCAGGGGAATGGAGCAGCGTGGGGAGACCCCCGACGAACCCTGCCAGTAAAGTGCGAGCTGGGACTAGTTAGAGAAAAAGGAGACAGCAAAGGAAGAAAGGAAAAAAGAGTTATGGAAACTGGGGTAAGAGGACATTCAAGAAGCAAACACAAGGCAGCCATGTTGAAGGGCGTTACGATAAGGATTCAAACTACCCACTGGACAAGCAACGAGGAGGCCAACAGGGACCTGTCAAGAATTATTTCAGTGGCTCGGTAGGGTGGAGCCTAACTCCCCTGGTGGGGAGTGACTGGGAGGTAAACAATGGACACAGTGACCTATTTATTTCAAACATGTCAGCTGGACAAGGAAACAGCAGTGGCTTCGGGGAGAACTGCAGCCGGAGGGTGCCTGAGGATGCTTACATAAATGGTCCAAATGGGCAACAGAGAGTGGGGGCTGAGGACACACAGCTAAAAGGGTCTCTGAACTGGGACCTGACACCTGGAGCAGGTGAGCTGGGAAGGGGCCCAGAGCACAGCTACACGCGCTGCCTCAGACAGGAACAGAGGCTCCTTCTCCTCGGGAGAGAGGAGGCAGAGGGAATGGCGGGTGCGCTCTGGATACGACGGCCAGAACCGAGGGCGAGAGATCTGAGGTTCAAGCCTGGATTTCCAGGGTCCAGTCTATCAAAGTGGGAGATTTCCTCCAGCAGCACTTGGGAGCCTGGGCCCAGGCGGAGAAAGGCAGCTGGCTGGCCTGGTGCAGAGCTGGAGCGGGCCAAGTACACCCACGGCCAGAAGGTGGGCAAAAGGGCTAGGGGTGCTGGAGGGGCAGCACTTCAAGGGACTGACCAAGGTCTCAGACATACAAGGTGAGAAGTGCGCTCAGGGACAGGAAAGGGGCCGCTGGAGGAAACCCAGAGATGGGGAAGTAACTGAGTGAGCACGCGGGGACGCACACGAGGCTGTGACTGGAGAGCCTGCCTGGGGGAGGGAGCCTGCAGAACAGGGGGGCCAAGGGGAGCAGGGGGGGCCAGTCAGTTGCCCGACATGGCCCAGGGGTGACAGCAGCCTTGAAACAGAGGAACACTCGTGAGCCAAGTAAATTACGGGGAGTAGGGAGGGATGCAAAGGGGCCCCTTTAAGATACAACTAGCGCGGTACCGGCAGGTGATGAAACAACTCCCCAGTGCGGCCGTTTCCCCACCAGGGAAGCCTGGCGGACGCTCTCTGCAGCACAGACATGCTCACACCTCCATCTATCTCCCTGCCCCCCCACGGCAGGTGCGCTCGCCTCCCTCAGCGAACCCGAAGACCGCGTGTGACGGATGAACTGGGGGTCCCATCCAGAGCGTGGCCTTCCATTCTGTGAAAAACGCCTTTTTATTATCTTTCCTATTCACCCCGCCTTAAAAACAATCGCTTTCCCCTGCAGTATCTTGGCCATTTAATGGCTGTTTTAGTGAATCTGTCGAGCGGCTTGTGAACTACCGTTTTCCTACTCCACGCAGGTGCTTCTGCTGCATAAATGACTCCAAAACACAACTAGGAGGAAACCCACACTTCAGTCATCCCATCATTAAAAGAAAAATAGTCAAAGCTTCTTTTATTCTATTTTGTCACCCACTGTTAAGGGAAACGCTCCCCTCCTCAAGCCTTTAATGACTAGCAGCTGACAATTATTTTTTAATTGTCAAGCACGGTACTACTTCCACACATGGTCTTCGCGGCTGGAGTCAGGAGGAGGAGAAAAGAGACGTTTTCGGGACTTTAACGGTTTGCAGACACCAAATCCTGACTGCTTCTCTACGGCAAGAAAAGGGTTTAGTAAACATGTGAGTGGAAAGCAATACTCATTAAGTCATTTAGAATGCTCAAGAATTCATCTAGAATTCCCAAGATAATTTTGGTTTCAGTCAATCATAAAAAGTCACAGAATTTATAATCACATCCAGAATATAAAAATGTTTAAAACTTAAAGCCTATCGCTAAGCCATTAAAACTCGGATAATTATAAATAGCTGAGTTATTTTACAAGGTACTTGACTTGAAAGAATCGCTCAAATAAAGCCATCTGTGTATGAAGAACTGCTAATAAACAGACCACACAATGGGATAAGCCAGCCAGGGTCACTATACATATCTTTTAAAATTCACAATGAAGCCCTGGCTGGCATAGCTCAGTGGATTGAGCGCGGGCTGGGAATCAAAGTATCCCAGGTTTGATTCCCAGCCAGGGTACATTCCTGGGTTGCAGGCCATAAACCCCAGCAACCGCACATTAATGTTTCTCTCTCTCTCTATCTCCCTCCCTTCTCTCTCTAAAAAATAAATAAATAAAATATTTAAAAAAAAAATTCACAATGAATAAATGAGACCTTTATTTTCAAAGTGTCAGCTGCAAATCAGGGGGCTAGCCATGTATTTGCAACTTATTCTTCGTGAGTCAGGCTTACACTTCAAGATTCTTTTAAAAAGTACTCTGCACAGTGAATAGAATTCTGTCTTCTGCAGACTGAAGAGAGTATCTGCAAACACACTTGGGTAAGAAAAATAAAACTCTTTACACAAAGTTATCAGCTCACTGAAATAAATACCATGCGACCTGCCTACAGAGTGCGACACTCCTTGGCTGGTGCTTCAGGGCTATGAAACTTATCAGCAAACAAACATCCTGGAGGAGACGCCTACACAGATGACCTCACTACATGCTGGTGTGAGGTCAATGCCACAGTGTAACTGCCACTATGTCACCCTATTGGAAGGGTTCAGGGGCCATTATCACAATCAAGGTGAGAAGTAATGGCAGAGGAAATAGAAAAGAAGGGACAGAGGGAAATACATATACATATATTTATATACATATACATATATATATATACATATATATATATATATATATAAAAGGGTGGGCAAAAGTAGGTTCACAGTTGTTCATATGAAAAATAATACAATAATTAGTAAATAATACAAGAATAAACTCATGTACTCACAACTGTGAACCTACTTTTGCTCATCTATCTACTTATCTATTTATTGAGAGAATATGAAATTTGGGGGGTGGGATGGGAGAAGGATGGTTAAAACCTAAGGGGAAGAAAATTAAATACGCTCCTATGCTTTCCAGTTACAGTAACATAACACTTAATCTGAACAGAGAAGAGTCAGGAGAAGCAAGCCCCAGATTAGGGGTCTGCAGGACACACGGGGCGTGTACCTACTTGCCCTTGGAGGCTTCACTTAGATACTGCTTGTACAGACATGCCCTCCCTAGCAGGTCCTCCACCTGCTTCTCCTGCCCCCAGCCCCCATGAGCTACCTCTTCCTGAGTGTCCCCGCAGTACCTGGAACCTAGGGCTGTGAGAGCTCCTAACACTCTGAACTGGGACTCGCTCTGTTCAGCCCTTCCGCTGACTGGACTATTAAGTATTAAGCTTCTTCAGGACAAGGGCCAAATCTTGCGCACCACTGATCCTCACCAGCTAGCACAGAAGCTGGCCCCAGTACCTGCTCGTGTCCTTGCCGAGTAACTCAATGAATGCAGGCTGCCTACAAGCAGCTTCCAATCTAGAATAGAGGAGGAAATGGAGGGGAGATGAAAAGCTTCGTGGAGAAGCAGGTCTTCAGTTGCAGGTTTTGATTTCATATGTACAAGACAGTACAAAGGGGCAACGCCATTGTGCCACATGATTCGGGAATGCCAGGATGCCAAGCTGGTTTCATCCTTTTGAGATGCAGCTTTGGGGGGGGGGAGGTACAAAACTTAGAACAAAGACCTGGATTGTTTTATAATGGCGAAAAATCTTCCTTAACTATTGCTTGTTCTGATTTGTCACATACAACCTACTTCTACGAAATAATAGATGTTCAAGAAGGACCAAAGAAAAAGCATGTCGTGCAATATAATATGTACTTCTGTTGCTAATGGAAATAGACTTTTAACAACACACAACCTTTGTAACCTATATATCTATTTTATTTTTATCGAGGCTATCATTTATTTCACCCCCTGATAGAAAAGGCAGGGTAGAGAAACCATCTAAACATGAACTCAGACAGATGACGAACAGTATGATTTCTAATCATAAAGCAAGTATATTTGGGTAAGTCATTCCTTTTTACCAACTCCCACAGGGACCACTCAATTCAATTTCCAAGTGGGTCATCAAAAATAGTTCATGGAAATAACGGAACATGGCACAAAAATACAGTCACACTCAGCTGCCCAAGGTGGAAAAAAAATGGTGGCAACTTCCAACTTCCTCAAAACAGCAGAAGGGGGCTAAGGATGGAAGGAGGAGGGGAAGCATCTCAGCTACGATTCCATCCCGGAGTTTAATGTCAAGGGCACTCTCTCAGGCGTTCTCACACTAGCCACCAATCCTTTAACTCTGGCTTACCGTCCCTTGCTTACGAGGCTAAAGCAGCTTTTTAAAATGACCTTAAATCTAACATCAATATCAAACTCCAAGAAAAAAACCCAGCCTGGAGTGCAGAGGTGGCAAACTCAAGCGCGCCCAAAGGCTGGGTGGCACACTCGAGTGAGGACAGCTGTAAACTGAAGAGCACACCCGTGCCTGCCCAGCGGGAGCAGCGTCCCCCCGCTCAGCAGATGACCGCCAAGGGGGGCCCAGGCAGTGTGCTTTTCAGGTTTCTCAAGAGAAGCCAGAAGTCTGGATTTGGAGGCAATTCCTCCGGATTTATAAACAATGGCCCAAAGCTCAACTCCTCTTTTTGTTCTGACACGGGGAGAGCCAAGTGAAACATGACTGGGCGGCCGATTCGTGATATCGAGGTAAGGGCAGATCTAATCTAGATCTGGGCAACGGTCACATCTACAAACTGTCCCTTCCTTTGTCCCAACAGACCACGGGGGCCTAGCGCGGCCCCTCGTCCCTCTCCGGGGAGCATGCAAAGCTGGCTCCAGGACCGGGGGCCTCGGGCAAAGAACATCCAGGCTGACACCTAGCTGTCCTCCCAAAACATTTCCAATCAAAGACCAATTTACGGCGTATAATAAATGGTGCTGCATGAAAGCACTCTGCACTGTGCCTGGGGCACAGAACAGAATTCAATAAGCCTCAGCTATTATTATTGGGTTTTATTATGAATGAGGGTAGAACAGAGACCAGACTGCGCATTTCTCCATGGAATGGGAGTTTTTGAACCAATTACAAAACCCTTTAAACATGAGAAAAATGTCAAAGGGGACTGCATTCATCAATGTGGCACTGGGTAATTTTAATATGAAATTTTAAAGCTCTGCCCCACTTTTAGACGAGGGGGAAGACAGAATGTCCAGATCCAGCCCGAGATGGACACGAAACCCCATTTTTCCCCAAAAAGGTCGCCCCACTTTCCTGGCTCCTCTACGGCTATGTAGCTGTGGGATGTCAGATCCGAATCTCGCTGCTAGGCGGTCCGGTCCAATCAGCACATTTTACAGACCCTGCATGTAACCCGTCCCGGTCTCACAGGCGTCAAAGGCAGACTCAGAAGCCCAGCCCCGTTTCCATTACCTCACGACCCTGGAGGCATGTACGTGTTTGAGGGGGTCAGCTATGGGCAGCCGGGTAGCTCACGACCACAGCCTTGAAACAAAACTGCTCCATGGGAAACCCGTCATCAGCTTCGCAGACGGACACAACCCCAGCCCTTGGAGCAAAAGGCTCTCTCGCCGAAAGGGACAGGCCAGGGAAGGGCCCCTGTGCCCAGCCAAAGCCTTGCTCTGATACAGCTGGGGTGGTCGGCATCTTTTAAAAATCCTCTAATATCAACTGTGGCAAGGGCTAAAACCACTGGCTTGGAACAAGAGTTCCAAACCTCTTTGAAAGAATCTGCTTTATTTGCTGGGAAAGCACAGTCCCTAAGCAGAGGCATCCACGATTTGCAAATAACATCACTATGCTTCCAGCTGTCCAACTTCCAAAGTACTGACAGGTATTTTTTGAAATGCAGCCCAGGTAGAGAACATAGATTGTGTCCTACATTCAAAATTCATCTTTCTAGAAAGCGTGTTTCAATGTCAAAGGATAGAAAGCAGGCCGTGAATAGGAGACTAAAATTAGCTCAAACCACAAATAACCTAACACACTTATCACTTCCTTGTGATCAACCTACAAAAATCAAACACTAAAGGCACTTACAAAACTGAAGGTGTGGTGCCCAATTCATCCTTCGCTTTCAGCTCTGTCCCTCCCTCCTTCTAAAACGGACCCGGTGTGTAAATGTTACCAAAAAGTGACATCTCATGAACGTGGAGGCAAGCGCAAGGGGAACCATGAGAGCGAAGTTTTGCCCTGTGAATCAAACAGCCCACACCGTGCAGTGCTCGAGTGGTTAGAACGGTAACCACCTCCTCGCAGCAGCGAGGATAGGAAATTTTCGATGGCGGACCACACCCATCTCCAGCTGTGTCTCACACCCAGCGCTGGGGACTACCAGCTCCCACTTCAAACCAAAGTTGCAGCCGTTCAGTTCCTCAGTCCCGTCTTTGAACAGCCACAGCTCCCAACCAGCGGCGTGTGCTGGGAGACACAAAAGCTTGTTGTCAACAGGCAGTGGAGCAGGCTGCCGAAGGACGTTTACCTGACAAATGTGTTCAGGAAGAAAAGGCAGAGGGTCTGCTCCACTGCACCCACGGCCACGGGCGCTGTCGCTGCAGCGTGACCGTGTTCCCACAAGCTGTCTGGGCAAGACTCAAGCTCAAGATTCAAGCGAAGGGTGGGAGGGAGTGCCGAAGCCCAGGTGAGCCCAGAAGCTACCACCTGCCACCGGAGACTCAAGTGTTACTCAAACTCTCAAAAGCATTCTTATCGGCAGTTAGAAAAAGAAGGGAAAGTAGCAGACCCGGGTAGTTATTTGTGGTGAGAACAGATGAAAAGGAAACACTGCCAATGCCACTAACATTCCTAGGATATATCAAGAAAAGTGTCAGTAGCACATGAAGACTATGTAAACATACTTGGAAACAGTAGCACGGCGGGTACATAAAGGACCCACTCCTTCCCTGGAATCCCAGCATCACGGGATATTCAAGGGATATGTGCACCAGCTGGTTCTTCTGTGTGGCCAGGTCACCTGGTGTCCCGGGGGTTGCTCCAGTAACGTGGCCTGGTGCCTGCAAACCCCATGTAGCTTAACGCAACTTCCTGATCTTGCTCCATTCTGTGTCACTCCACCTCCAAGGGCGATCCTAAAGACCCTGGCCGCGAGGAGGTGCTGTCCAGGTAGTAGAGAGGTAGAATGCCCTTATCTCTAAGACGCTCTTAGGATACGGCCTACATCAGGGTAAAAACAACAAAACAATGTGAACAAAAAGCACAAAACAAAATACCCTCCCCCCAAAAAAGGCCACTGGATATCTTCTCGGAGGTCCCTTCTTTCTGCACAAAAAGGAGCCACACAAGCACCTGTGGCCCCGTGAGAGCATATTTTGCCTTCGCCCTCGCAAAAGCAAACCGAACCCCGACTATTCACACGGCGAGGCAACACAAAATCTGAAAGGGATAAATACAAGAGTGACCAGTGTGTAACCATCAGGGAGTGTGGAGCTGATCCACCGCACTACGCTAAATGCGGCTTGCCTATTCATTCTCCTGAGTGAAGTTGTATTCAGAATCGATTTCACCCACACCCGTTCTTAAGTAAGCCCATGTGCTTAAGAGAGCCCCCACTATCTGGAATAATTACTTGATGTCCACTTTCCTGTAAGTGATTCACAGTAGTGTTCAGTCCTCCGGGTTAATCAGTGCCCTTCAGAATAAAAACTAGCTCAGCTGTCTGCTAGAGTTCAGCGTGGCAACGAGATTCTTCAAAAGGAAGAGAGGCGCCAAGAAGAGATCCATGAAGAAAGAAAAAGGAGGAGAGGTGCTTTGTAACAGAGCAGTGGAGAGAGGGAATCATCTTCTCTCTCTAGCCACTCACTAATACGTTTGTAAAGTACACGTTTGGAAACCTCGCTCTGCTACGCTCATCTGATCTTTGCAAGCGGTGCTGCGCACCCACAAAGCCACAGACACAGCCAAGGCTTCTCCTTCTTCGTCTGTAAAAGGAAACACGCCTCCCCCGGCTTTGGGGAGGCGCCTCGGCAGCGACAGAGAAGCCCACCCAGGGCACAGGCCCCTCGGGCCCAGAGGTTTCCATCGGCCGTGGTTCAGCCTCCATAAGGATTTAGAATTTCCTGGCACAGTGCTCTATTAATAGCAGTGGGGAATATACATATATTCTCCAAAGAAAATACGGGCCTGAAGTGTCACTTTGCTAATAAGCCACGTTTACTTTTTTTGAGTCCATACTGAAGAACTGGGTTCTGGAAGCACCATGGTGTGCCATAAAACGTCACTGCCTTGGCAGAAACATAAGCATTCAGAACTGCTAATTGAATCATGTCACCTTAAAAAAAAAAAAGACTGAAAATCATTGACCTCTAAGATGCTCTTAACAATACAGTTATTAATTACTGTGTCTGCAGTGTCACTTGTACCACATCCCAGGATCAACTCACTGGTGTGTGTCGGGGCGGTGGTGGTGGTAGGGGGGTGTTAAGCTTTTCTTTGGTTATTTATTTTGGGGGGGAAAATCTTCCACGTGAAACAGTCTTGTTTCCAGACATTCCAAACTTACAAACTGTCAGTCAGAGGCTCACGGTTATGCCCAGCTGCCCTGAAGAGGGAGAAGGCAGCAGCTAGCAAACGACACACAGTAAAGCATTATTTCCAAAATGCTGGAGACTTAGGTACTTTCTTCTCAAGTATTGCAGATATGTAAACTATCACACTATTATTCAAATGAAGTTCAGACCAGATGTTGGTTTCTTTAAAAAATTACAACATAAAGGGCAGCTACTCTTTATGTACCTAGCTAGGGCTGAATCTTTCGTAAATTCTCAAGAATCAGTTCCTCTATCTTTTACAGGAAAAACCACCCAATTGCTACTTAAGAGAAAAAATAACTCATGTGTCAGGGCTACTCATTTTCCCACATTACTAAATCAAATGAAGCCTACTTATTAAGAATGCTTAATTTAGTACCTCTTAGAAAAAAAAGTCAATTCTTTTGCATCCTTAATTGTCCTCACAGAACTCCTATGCATTTCTTAGCCTAACCGCACCCACCGATGCCCACACTTCCTGCAAAACTGAGAACCCCTGCAGTGTTTTACAAGGGTTGCTTCAGGAACACTGAATCTTCTTTGCGAGCGCATTAAAGACTTTTACTACTTAAAGTGAACCTGGTGATCAGTTAGTCCAGGATGACTTTTACAAAGGGAGGGACTGAAGCCCGAAGAAGGGAAGAGACCCACTCAGCATTGTTGGGTTTGGAGCCAAGATGAGAGCAAAAGCAAGAGGCTGAACCACTCTGCAGGCCCGAGGGGGTCTGATCGGAGGCCCAGCGTGTCAGCCTGCACCTGCACGCCCTGACACAAACCACAGCCCGCGGACGGCTGTCACCATGGTGAGCCGTATTTTATACCTCGCAAGCAGAAAACACTTTACAAACCAACTCCATGCGAAGCCCTTCTAGAAGGCATGTGAGAACAAGTCAGGAGTGATGAGGACAGAGTAATTCAACAATTCTTAGAGAGACAGACACATCACCTGCAAACTCCCCATCAAACTGGCCTCGGACCAATTATCAATTTGTGGTTCAAGTTCCTGTGAAACGACCCAGTGGCACCAACTCCTACTGGGTAAGAACGCCCTGAGCCCTTCTCCCCAGTCACCAGTGGGCAGTAAGCAAGTGCCCATCCGGCCACGGCTCACGACGCGGTGGCTTTCTCGGAGAGTGACCCCTGCTACGAGTACTATCGTCCCTCGTCCCCCTCGTCCCCTGCCTGCACCCCACAGAATGGGAGTTGAGAACCATGTCTCCTTCGGCTTCACACTGCCAGGGCCTGGTGAAGTGCTGACAACAAATTCAACGCCAGCATTTGTTAGGCATGTGCTCTGTGCCAGGTGCAGAGGCCACCGCGATGAATGAGCAAGAGACCTGCTGGCTTCAGGAAGCTCGGACTCGAGGGGAGGTAGGCCCGGATAAAGAATCGGCTCCCGTGCGTGAGAGCAGGGCTTCCCAAGGGGTAAGTATGAAGCTGTACGGAGACGCAGGGGCCAAAGAGCAAAGGTTTAGTGTGAGGAGGCACACGTCTGAGTGGACAGGCGGGCCAGACACAGTGTTGAGCCAAGGAACACAGGGACAAAAGAAGAGGATGGGTCTGAGAAACGCTGTGTCTTCCAGTGTGGCTAGAACGGCAGGCACACGGGAGGGGATGGCTGCCATACTAAGCTGGCTGCCATACTAAGGAGCTGGGACCTTGCAGGCATTACGACAGCACTGGAAGGAGTCAGAGTGACGGGCTCAGGTCTGTTTGTGACACAGTTACCAGCTATCACGTGAAGATACACATGGCGGGGTAGGGGGAGGTATGGAGAGACTTCGAGGGACCATGTTAACACGAGACTGATCTCGCTCATTTCTAGCGTGAAACTAGAGACGACTGTAGTATCACAGGCACAGTTTGAGAGCCTGGACCACTGGGGTGGTAGCAAGGATGCTGCGGTGACCCATCAACGAAATGTGGTGGGGGGAATCAAGGGCTGGTCTCAAGTCCCCAGCACCCATGGATACTCAAAACACACACAGAGGGCCTGACACCAGACGGCGCTGGCTCGGGAACCCAGAACCCAGATAGACGCCCCTGTCCCGGACCACGGGCAGCAGCTAGAACCATGCCCGGCCTGTCCGTCAGTGTTAGCTGGCTACCGTGAGTGAATGAGGACAAACACTGAGGGGAGGAAGGCCAGGGTGTGCAAAGCCCATGTGGGCTCGGGCAGGCTCAAGAGAAGCACCTGCAGTTAAAAGCACATCACAGGACAACATTTCTACACTTGAAAACCTCAGAAAACAGACAATACAAAAACAGAAACAGGAAAAGAAAATTATTCCAACAGTTTATACTTCGAAAAAACCCTACAGGACATTTTGTATGCATTCCTTTCTTGAAATTCAGTATATATTCAACCACATTATTCAATACCAGGTATTTTTACAGGTTTGGGGGAGATATTCATGCTAAAATGCAAAGTGCAGTAGGAAGGCCATGGAGCCCAACAGCAGACAACTGGCAACCAAAAATCGTGTGCATTACCATTACCCGCCCCCCACCGCCGACCTGTGTTTATGTACTTCCAAAAGTACAAAGTATTCCCATAAATATGCCAGCGATGTCCAACAAATAATGATAGCAGAGTTCCCTCCACTGTTTCTCCTTGTGCTCCCAGTTAATTTAGCAGGAGCCCAGACAATTACAAAGGTCTTAACACGGTTTCCAAAGTGGTGATCAGACACCTAAATTTAGTTCACTCAAACCGGGGCTAAACCAGAACATTTAGATCTAATGGGTCACTTGAGATGACTAGCACTTCCCAGTCTCTCCATGTCATTTCCGTTTGTCTTTTTTTTTTTCTTCTAAGTGAAGTGAGTCACAGTGTATATAGATCTATCTCCTCTTCACAAAATACAGTTTTTCTCTGAAGAGAATGGTATTTAAACAAGCATTACTGGAAATTTTTAATATTCATCTCCTTGGACTAAAACAACGTGAGGTGTGCATGGAAGTGAAAAATGTTAGTGAACCACTGTTAAAACATGGCCTGAACCTAGGCAGGCATTAGACCGTGCTGCATAATGAAAGCAGCTGTAAGGGCAAACGTCAGTTGGAAGAGCAGCCCATTTCGCAAAGCCTGCCTCCAACATGGAATAAATCTTGCCTTCAAGCCTCAAGCTACAGTTGCAACCTGCTTTATGTGAAACAGTCAAATCATTTACATTGAAAAGCAGTGAACAGTGTGAGAGAATCAAAGAATTTAGAGATGAAAGAGCAACACCTGACCCAAACCTTAAACTCTAGGTGGCAGGCAGCTTATCAGCTATTTGCATTCTTCCAAGCCGTCTTCTCATTCCAGCTCCAAAAATCACTCCCTTTTCTCTTTCTGTGTTCTGTCTCCCCTTGGAAGGTCAGCCCACCTCAAACTCTAGGCTGAGTATTACTTCCACTTTTCAAATCAGGTGTACGTTGTTTCAGTGATGGAAAACAATGTTGGAAGCCATCTACATGTGCTATCAAAGCAGACTTTTTATAGACCTACACGCACATTACTGTCTATGCTCTTCATTAGTGCTGACAGGTAAAAACATGGTTATGCTCACAGGTTAAGTTTGCACAGAATCTTCGCCGGATACTTTTGCTTTCTAAACAACCACATTCCTCTGTGTTCAAGTCTACTTCACCCTTTGTTCATTTCCCAATTGTTGCCAAGGTTTTGGATCTTTTTGTTCTAGTTACAAACGTTACTGTGTGAAAGGAATTGCACTGCCTTGTTTACAAAATTTTAAGTAGAAGTATTTTTCTAATCACAGGAGACTAAGCAAGCTCAAGATGACTTTGTACAAGACCGTCCTCATCGTAACGCCCTATAAACTGTTAATTTTGTTTAAATTTCCACTTTCTCCCAACCTGAAACGCATTTCTCTGAATTCCTGAAAAATAATGATTTCGGTGAATTGACGCATACTTTGGAAAGTTTGCTACTTTCAACTCAAGGTCATTGGAACTCTGTTTTTAAAAATGCCACATTGCCCAATAAAGAGCCACTTTTCAACTCAAAAAGAAGAGCTTCTGATTTCAATTTTCGAAAACAAAACTACCTGTATGGTAGAGGTGAGAAAGCCCACAATGGACAACTCTCTAAGGTCAAAAGACGTCACCTCCAGGACCCTGGTGGTCCATTAGTTCAGGACATCTGAACACACAGCAATCCTGACTAAGTCTTGGGGTGCAAATGCAGTAGGGACACCTAAGAACAACGAGGGAAATGAAAGACCAACGTGCTCCAAGCTCTGGCCTACAACAGTAAGCAATCAAATTCAACCGAGAACTTTTTAGAATATGAATTTGCTGTTGCTAACTCAGTTTCGGGGTACGAGATCTCCCCCAGTGCCTTCTGGGGGCCCCCTCTACCTGTGTATCATATAGCACAATATCCAGCATTTCAGGGCAATGGTCTTTTTCATTGAGAGCCACCCCAGACTCCACTGCATTCAGTCTGATGTGGACACTCTCCCTACACACTCCCAACGTCGCTAGTAGAATTCACTCAATGACTTCAGGTAGGCTAGACACAGGATACAAACTGGATATATTTACCAATCATTCTTATACAGACTACAGTGGCTATTAGTCTATCAATAACAAACATACATTATAGTTGAAGTAAAAAGAATCCTGTCAAATAAGCTGGATGCAAATGCACATGAAACCAAGCTACCAAAAAAAAAAAAAAGGCTTTCCTTAGTCAAGCATACCAAAGAATCACTCAAAGCGTTTTTCTTTTTTAAGTGGAGCTCAAAATAGATTTTAATGCTACCAGCTGATGGATCTCCCAATTTGCCTTTGAGCCTATAAGCTGGTAACAGAGTCGACTACCTTCTCCCTTTACACTAGTAACAAAATCTATTCTGTGCATCGTTTATTGAAAATACCGAGTGTGGTTTCGGTTAATCCTCACAGCCCCCGCACTGACATTTAATCAGGAGCACATATTTTCTTGCGAGGATCTAGCTGCCTGCAAGGCAGACCGCTGCGGGTTTTGAACCTGAGGTTTGAGAGGTATGTCAGAAA
The DNA here is from genome assembly GCF_004126475.2 of Phyllostomus discolor. NCBI lineage: Eukaryota > Metazoa > Chordata > Mammalia > Chiroptera > Phyllostomidae > Phyllostomus > Phyllostomus discolor. The sequence continues at coordinate 97,983,064 of NC_040911.2, read as the reverse complement.
CCTTCCTAGCTTTTCTCTGTGAACCACCGATGATGATAATAATAACCCTCACCGCCGATGAGGGCTGGGAAGGGCCCCATCATCTCAGCCCCAAGCAGAAGATGCTCATCGGGGAAGGGTGCTATTCCAGAGAGGGCAAAAACGTCAACTTCCCCCGGCCCCTGCCAGAAAGGGTAGCACCTCGGCCCCAGGGCAGTGGGCGCTCGGGCCTCGGGGCTGGGAAGACAGATCTCGGGCCTGATGCTGCCAGGGCTTGCGGCAGCCACTCGTTCCGCTCGAGGAGCGACCGTCTCCCTCTGACAGTCCTTCCCGGATCCGCCTCCCCGAGGCAGCCCACCTCCCGCCCGAGGGTTTTGTTTTCTTCACAAGCACCTGCCACTATCTGACACTATCTGCTCGCGTGTTGGACCGCCCTCCTCGACTCGAAGCTCCTCCACGCGGGATGAAGGCTCGTCTGCCTCGTCCGGGAGACGCTACCTCCGGCGCCCGAGCAGCGCCTCGCTCGGGACCGGCGCGCCGATTCCCGTCCAGTCAATGAATGAACAGGAAGGGCGAAGGGGGCTGTCACGCCGGGGACTCCCGGCGCGCACCGAGACTGGGGGAGAGGAAACGCGAGGGAGGGAGGGGGAGCAGCCCTCTCCCCCTGGGAGACAAAGGAAGAGAGTCCGAGGTGGTCCAGGCTAGGAAAGGAAGTGGTGGGGGCGTTCTGCCAGCCCCGGGGGACAAAGAGTGGCTCGGGAGGGGGGCGGGGCCGGGGTGCGAGGGATTCGCGCCGAGAGCACCGTCCGGCGGCCTCCGGGCGTGAGAGGTCACCGGGCTGGAGGATGTGAGGTAAGTGCGGGATCAAAGGGGACTGCGAGGTCCGGGGGAGGCGAAGGCCCACCCGAGGGACAAAGAGACGCGGAGCTGGGGGGGGGGGGGGGCGGCCTCGGCGGCCGTCGGATCGAATCCTCCAGCAGCCGGGGGCGAGGCGGAGCTCGAGACCCAGAGAGTGAGCGGGGCCCCGGGTTTTGAGGGGTAGGTTCACGAGGCCTAAGCCAAGGGCCTGCCGCGCTCCGGGGCGCTCCCGCACCTGGTAAATGGCCGCCCAACTCCCGGCCTTGTCGATTTGCTCGAACTCCTTTTCCATCTCCATGACGGGCCAGGGCGGCTGCCGCGCCTCCTCCTCTGCCCACTGCGCCGTCTGCCGCTCTAGGCCGCGTCGCGCACTCAGCCGGGAGCCCCGCTGCTAGACTCGACTCCCGCCGCTACCGCCGCCCTAGCCGCTGCTTCTTCATGTCAACCCGGCAGCCGGAAGTACGCACAGCGCTACCTCGGGCTCCGCCCCCCAAGCGTGAGGGCCAATCAGTGGTCGCGCACGTCGGCCAGCACTTCCTCGGGGCGGAGCCAGGGGGAGGTACCGAGGGAAGCGGCCTCAGCCCCGCGAGACGTCTTGCAGCGCTCGCTCCCTCCTCCGGTACCGTCTCCGAGCTTGGGCGTGGCGAGAGCCCGTTGCCTAGGCGACCCTGGGAGCCCCGCCCATGGCGCGTGGGTTTGCAAGGCCTCCGCGGATCGTGAGATCAAGCCTCCAGTGGGCCCGTTGAGTCACAGGGTGGCCTTGAAGTAGTCATGCGTGTTTCCTGCAGCTCCAGGGCCCTGGCCTCAGTGCTCCAAGCTGGAGAATGGGCCTGAGAAGCATGCTCCATTTCCTCCCGCCTCCCGCCTCTGGCCAGATGTCTGCTCATTTTTAAAAAAGATTTTATTTATTTATCTTTAGAGAGAGGGGGAGGGAGAAAGAGAGGGAGAAAAACATCAATGTGTGGTTGCCTCTTACACGCCCCCTACCAGGGACCTGGCCTGCAACCCAGGCATGTGCCCTGACTGGGAATCTGACTGGAGATCCTTCAGGTCGCAGGCCGGCACTCAATCCACTGAGCCACACCAGCCAGGGCTGCTCATTTTTTTCATGAAAGTTACAGCTTCACGATTCACCAGGCTACTGAGAAAGGTACCCTACTGTCTGTACTGTCCTTATACTGAAATGCAAGACTTCTGTCTGGAGTCTCCCAATTAAGGGTGCCTCAAATGAATGGATTGGGGTCCTGGCTTTAGAAGTCCCTTCAAAGGATCAAGGACAGGTTGCTCAGACTGGTCTCAGTGGAGCACAGATTCCATGGTGCATTAGTGTGTCGAATGATGCAGATTTCTTGGTCCAACCCCAAAGGAGTCAGATACCAAGAATCTGTGCTTTTTACCGACAACCCCAGCTAATTGTACACTTACAATTCTGGAAGCACATATGAGAAGGGCTAGTCAGGTTGCCTTCCTGCAGGTTCTACTTAAAGCCACCCAGCTCTGGCCTGGCACATTGTATGGACCATGAACTGCATGGCGTCAGAGAACCTAGAGCAAGGTGTGTCGAACTCATCTTCACCAGGGGCCACATCAGCCTTGCTGTGGCCTTCAAAGGGCTGAATGTAATTTCAGCTCCTTAACAGTTAAGGAGTCATCACATGTATACAGCCCTAAAATTACATTCAGCCCTTTGAAGGCAACCTCCAGGCTGATGTGGCCCCGGTGAAGATGAGTTTGACACCCCTGACCTAGAGAACCAAATCTTCTCTGTTCCCTGTTTGCAGCCCTAGCCTGTCCAGAGCAGCAGCTGGCCTTGCTGGTTGAACTAATCCCTTGAGTGTTTGTGGCAGGCACTGTGCCTGGCATTTCGAGTACGCACTCCCAATCGCCACAGCAATCCCACGACATAGGCACTACTATTACAAACAGTTTATGGACAAGGAAACTGAAGTGCAGAGAAACAAAAGCACTTGTCCAGAGTAGCATTGCACATCGGCGTGAAAGCCAGGATTCTAACCCAGTCTCCAAAGGAATGCTTGCTTTGGAGCCAGGCTGCCTGGGTCCAAATTCCAGTTCTACTAAATTCCAGGTAGCTATGCAACCTTTAGCAAAATACCTAACTTTCTCTGCCTCTGTTCCCTCCTTTGTGAAATTAGGATAATAGAAGTACCCACTTCATAGGGGTAGTGTGAAGATTGAATGAGTATAGTGCTATAGTGAGTGGCTCCGTAAATATTAGCCCTAATTATTATATATCTCCACATAATAGCGAGCGGGGAGGTGAATGGATTCTTATTGAATAAATGCAGCTGGTTTCATAGGCAATGTCTTTAGAAACTGAGTGTTCCATGGGAGAAATTAACAAAAGATGCTCATTGTGGTGAAAAGTTTGGGAATCCCACAATCAGAGGCTGCCTAATTTAAGAGTTAGTCAATTGAAGTGACTCTCCAGGCACTGGTATACTCTTCCTGCCCTCATTGATTCGAGTGCCAGTAGGTCTGGTACTCCCAGAACTCAGGGGAAGAGAGAGTGGGGCTGGTGCATTCCTATCCCTGTGGGCTGAGTTAAATAAGTAAATAAATCAAATGCCTATGTGGAGCCCAAGTGGCCCTCGTGCCTGTAGGGAGTGTCACCCAACGACTGGAGTGGCCCTTGCGTGGGGGCCAAAGCTATGCACAAGATCTTGATAGAAGAGACGGGCGGTGGCTGTCTGAAGCAGGGTCCACGTTTGGGCTGTTTAGTGACTGTTAGTTTCTTAAAGGTGTTGTAACAAGTGAGCACAAATGTGGTGGCCTAAAACGACGAATTTACTTCGGAACAGTCCTGGAGGCCAGAAGTCCGAAATCAATGGGGTTACAGGGCCACATCCCTCCGAAGGCTCTCGGGGAGAACCCTCCTCACCTCTTCTTGTTCCTGGTGGCTCACTGTTGCTCAGCTCGTGGCAGCCTCATTCCCGCCTCTGTCTCCGTCTTTATACGGTTCTCTTGCCTGTGTCTCCCCCTCTGCCCGCTGTTTAATCTCTCTGAACTTCTTGCCTGACGTTTGGTGGGGAGGAGGGACCCATGGTGCCGGAGTCCTCCACACCCTTCTAAGGCTTCCTCTCATCTGCAAGGCTCACCGATTCCCTGCCAAGGCCGGGCCTTGGACCTGCCCGGCCCTGGTATGCCCCAGAGATATGACGGCAGTGATGGGAATCTCGTCGTGATGACTGGTTAGAAGATAAACAAGTGGCCGTGTGTCATGAGAGCTGAAACCTTTTCCTGGCAGGCATGAAGTCACCCGGTTGCTCTGGCCTCTCCTTCACAGATTTAGCTAATGGAGGGAATCAATGACCCATTAAACTTTTTTAAATGTCCTGCCGAGTTGTCAGTGGAGAAGGATGGCTGTTTCCCAAGGATCATCGACTCCTAACTGAGCAGTGTCAGCAAGTTGCCTGGTAAAATCGGTCCTGGTCTTTTTTTTTTTCCTGGCAGATGGCTCAGTGTTAAGAGCTCGGGATCCAGAGTGAGACCAAATTGGTCTCTGATGAAATGCCGTGTCCTCGGAGAGGCCCCTTCTGACGCCTCCTAATAAACGGTGCCCGTCACTCTATCCCTTTCCCTTCTTTGCACTTACCAGGCCTTTGGTGTCCTGTTTTCTCCCTAGTGTTACCACAAGGCATCATGTTACATATGTGTTTCAGGTGTTTATCGTCTGTGTCCACCACTAAATGGAGACGGCGTGGAGGGGGGGGAACTAAGTCAGTTTGGTCCAGTGCCATCTTCCTTAAGCTGCACGGGTCCTTGGAGAGTTTGAGGACCTGAGTAGACAGGGCTTCCCTCCACCTAAGAGACCCAGAGCTGCAGGGTCCTCAGGGTCTCCCAGCTCCCTCTGTCCACCAACGAGGACACACAGCCGGGGAGGGAAGGGGCCCTTCCTTCGGAGATTCACACGAGCTCTCCTAACATAGTTTGGGCAGCTCGCCTAGTTGGCTGCTCTGGGGGTCAGCCGAAGACACCCCTGAGACAGAGTAACTGACTGGGGCCCAGCCGAAGCCCACAGCACTGGGAACTGGAGGCACGAAGCTTCCCCCCTACAGCCAAGACAGCACTGGAGAACAATGTCGCCGAGCATCTTCCCCGTCCTGCAGGTCAGGTGCTGTCCCGTTTGTCGGATGAGAAAACGGCTGCTCAGAGAGGGTAAACCCCCAAATGCAGAAGGCTGGCCCCGGCGGCAGCGCTGGAGCAGCAGGCTCAGTGGGTTAGGAGCCTCTGCATCCTGGGCTGGCTCCTCACGAGCTTTCGGGCCGTGGGCAAGTGGCTTAACCCCCTGGTGGCAGCCCGGATACTTTCCACTGAGAAAAATCCAGCTGAAAGTGGCTTTCACAAACCGGGGAATTTACTGGCTCATGAAACTGGGAAGTCCAAAGATGACTTGCTTTAGGCAAAGTGGCATCCAGGGGCTCAGACCAAGTCATCATGACTGTGTCTCAGCAGCTCCTTTGTCTGTGTCCCCTGGCTTAGCGTTACTCTCAGGGGGGCTGTCCCCGCGAGGTACCACGCATGGCTGCAGCAGCTCCAGGCTCTCCCATCCTGCCTGCTCCGCAGCTCCGATAGAAAGGGCACTTCTCTCCTCCCCCTCCCCCCACCCCGGGGTGGCAGCACCAGTCCCGGCCTTGAATGCCCTTGGTCCAGTTGAGCCTCACACGCCATCTCTCAGCTGGGGGAAATATTGGCAAGTGAAGAGATGGAGGCCCCGAGAAGTCAATTTCTTAACCAAGGTCACACAGCTGGAACTGGTGAGCTGGGGTTTACACGCAGGCAGTCTGGTCTCAGCCTCTGTGCTCTCAGCCATGACGTTCAGGCTCTGCAGGGACTCCCGTGAGCTCTAAAAAGACTATAATGATGAAGAATTAATAGTAGTAATAACATCACGACAACGACATGGTGCAGCCTGTACTATTGTAATTCCCCATTTGAACCAAGGCACAGAGAGGTTAAGCAACTTGCCCATGGTCACACAGCTAAGAAGAAATGGTGAACCCAGGATGTGAACCCAGTTTAGCTCTAGATTCTGCTTCCGGTTCTGAAATGCTATGAATGTAGGCGAGTTCTGCCCTGTTTCAGAACTCACAGGAAGGCTAACAGCCCAGAAAGCTCCCTGTTCTCATCTTCACTGGGCTCTTTTCCCCATCCTCATAAAGGCTCCCCCTCCCATCCACCCCCACAAAGCATTTTAGACTTTGCTCCAAGCCATTAAAAAGAAAACAAAGATAAACACATAAATTGAATCCTGAGCTGCCTGTCCTGTAAGGGTGACTGTCCTGGTCCGGGGAGGGGAAGGCACTCAGGGGGAACTAGGGCATCACATGGGTTCTGAGAAAGGAGGGCCGGAGGCCAGGGGGGGAGGTTGGAGAAGGAAGTTGGGCGTTGGCCTCAAGCTCTCAGAGAAGGAGGAGCCTGGGAGGGTTTCCAGAGGTCACTGGAACTGCCCCTCCACCCTCCGTTGAGAGGTTCGGATGGGAGGACGCTTCGGTTGCACACACAGTGCTTCGGGGCGCAGGTTCTAGAATCGGGCTCCCTTGGGCTCCGTGCCCTTTGACAAGTTCCTCGCCCTTCCTGGTCCTCGTTCTTCCATCTGTTGCTTAAAACCAGGATGCAGTGGCTGGGTGAGATGGTGTCTCAGCCTGGGCTCCAGGTCACAGCAAGGACTCGGGGAATGTAGCCGAGGTTACTATGATCCTACAGGTTGCCGAGCGGAAAGAGCAGGCTGCCGTCTGTCTCCGGATGTCTCCACAGTATATGTTGCAACCTGCTGTTTACATCTGTGATTTGCGTCCTGCGCGCGGAGGCGAGCAGGGCCGGCGGGCTTTGTGGCGTGCGTGCGTGCGTGCGCCTGTGTGTCGGCGCAGAGCCGGCTCTCGCCCTCGGTTCAGTGCTCTGCCGTTGCTGTCTTGAGGTTCTTAACCATTTTTGACCCAGGGGCCCTGCACGGACGTTTCGCACCGGGCCCCGCCAATCACATAGACAGCCCCGGTGGTGAGATGCTAGAGCCCGATTTCTTGAAGAGGGCTGGAAGCAGTTTCTGTCTTTGAAGGTGGTAATGGTCTTCCCCCTTTATTCTGAGAGGAACCACTGCTCCTGGGGGAAGTCCTAACGCAGTGACATTATCCAGATGCAGATTCCCCACATTGGGTTGCTTGTTGGTGTTCAGTAATAGGAATTATAATAGCTACATGTGCCGGGCATCAACTTCGCGCCAGGTCCTGTGCTGTCCTAGCATTTTACCTCTCCCATCCTCCTAGATCTCCCCGGCAACCCCATGAGAGGGCCTGCCGTTAGCCTCATTTCACAGGAAGGAAACAGAGTGGTTATGCAACTTGTCCACCACTGCACAGCAGTGGATAATGTCTGGATGCATCTGTAAGTTGAGTGGGTCTGTAGCAGGGCTTTTAGAGAAAAAGAATTACCTTCTAAGTTCACATGGAGACAGAGGTGTTCCTGGAGTCCTTGGGAGAGAGATGTATCTTTTCTTTTTTTTTAAAGATTTTATTTATTTATTTTTAGAGAGAGAGAGAGAGAGAAACATCAATGTGCGGTTGCTGGGGGTTATGGCCTGCAACCCAGGAATGTACCCTGGCTGGGAATCGAACCTGGGACACTTTGGTTCCCAGCCCGCGCTCAATCCACTGAGCTACGCCAGCCAGGGCTTAGAGATGTATCTTTTTGATCAAGTATTTGCACCAGTCCATTCGTATTTGAAGACGGAAATGGCCTCCTGTTTGAGACCCGACTGTGCCAAGAGGGAGGGGCTGGCCTGGACCTCTCTTCCCCGTGTGCAGGAGGGAGACCCAGGGAGAGGACCACACTTTGTGTGACTAAACGCAGAGGGACCCCGATGTGGGGGAATATGCTCACAACTCTCATGCTGGCCTCACCTGGGCCGTAGGGAACGGCGTGCCGGAAAGGGCTTTCCTCTGAAGGACCTGGATACTTCCGTCGCCCACACCTGGGATAGGCAAGGAGTGGGGGAGGGGAGGGAGGGGGCGGCTCTAAATTCCGGTGAGCAAGGGTCAGGGAGGCAGACTGGCTTCCACACCGTGGCGGGCAGCCGGCGAGAAGAGGGAGGGAGAAGATGGGTACGAGGGAAAGTGCGATGCGGGTGCGTGGGCTCCAGGAGCTCTTTGCTTGCAGTTTCATTTGGGGTTTTCCTGTTCTGCACTGTGTCATCCCCATGTGTCATCCCCAAGGCTTCAGTGGAATGTTGTCCCCTGCTATGGGCTCATCTTTGGTGTTGGGTCAGATACTAATTGTCCCCAATCTCAAGTCTCCTCTTCTTTCATAGAAACGAATTGTAGAGACCAGGATTTCACAGCATAAAGACCGGTTTTCCCAGCATCCCTTGCAGCTAGATATGCCGTGTGACTACATGGTGGCCAATAGCATATGGGTGGAAGTGATGTGGTTCTCTTCTGAAGCAGCCCTTGGGGCCCTGGGGGCAGTGGGGGCCTGGAGCGGGGAAATTCTTTCTTTCCCTTTTCCTGCATCTTGCCGCCTGGCATGTGGACACTGTGGGCTTCACCATAGAATGTGTGGACAAGGGCCTGGTGTGGAGAATGGAAGAGAACGAGATGGAAGGAGCCTGGCACCCTGGCCCTGTGGCCACCATCTGCAGACTGATCACACCCAGAAGACACACGAGAGACGTAGAAAGGGCAGCCATGCAGCTGATGCACACGCGTCCAGTCTTCCTGGTTGCTTTGTTAGTGGGGGTCTTGGTCACTGTAGCCAAACCTATATGCTAATTAACCTAGCCATGTGTCGTGGGGTTGTTAAGGAGGAGGATTGGTTCTACCTCCAGGTCAAGATGGTGTTGGGGGTGGGGAAGCATCCTGGTGCAGGCAGTGAAGGGACGGTAGACACGAACAGAAGTCCTGGGAGGGATGGCTCACTGTGGTTGCCGAGCAACCACAAGGATGGTCCATGGGACATGTGAATACCCCCAGAGATGCTGAGTAATACCCTGCAGAAAGAACCTGATAAAAGTTTGGTCTTCTTAAAGTCATGGGGTCCTGTTGTTATTTAGACATCAAAGGGGAAGTTGGAAATTTTGGGGACAGCTGGGGTTATAAATAGTGCCCAGCAAAGGTTAACTCCCTCCTGAAGCAGATACTGTTGGTTGCCTGTGTACACATCGCTCCCCTCCCTCTTCTTGGCTGCCAGGGCCCAGCCCTCAACAGAGGCTGAAAAACTGAGATGCGCCTTCACCGAGCCACTTCTGCAGTTAACGTGTGGGCCTGTGACTCAGTCCTGGCCAGAAGGATGTGAGGTGAAGTCTGCCCAGGAGCTTTCAGGAAAAGGGTTGTCCCTTTCGTAAGAGAGTCACGAGGGAGGAGATATGCCTCTTCTTTATCAGACGAGGGTGGGAAGGGCCCAGACAGAGAAAGCACCTGGGTTCTCGACAATAACATCACGTCGCTGACCTGTCCCTGCCACCACCTTGCGCTGGGTTTCTTTGTAGAGATCGTGTCTGCTTTTACTGTTGAATCTCCTTTGGTTCGGCTTTTTGTTACTTGCAGCCAAGTGCATGCTAAATGATACTGTCTTTTCTCTCTGCCCTCCTCCAGCCCTGGGGGTGGGGGGGGTGTCTCACGTTTAGCCACGCCCCTTTCCCAGAATGCCAGTCGTTTTGGAAGTCAAGATCCTTTGGAAACCACCTGCGTCAGTTTGTCATCACTGTCCTTCTCAATAAGAATCTCCCTTATCACTCTTGACTTCTTCATTTCGGGAGCAAGATCTGTACTTGGCTGGGTGGAGGCAGAGCGTCAGCCTTTGAGCTGACACCTAACTTGGCGTGGATCGAGCCTCTCATGCTAGCGTGATCAGTCCGCATGCGCGTCTCTCTTGGCCAGCGAGGAGCCGCTCTTGGGCACGCACTGTGCAGCATTCTTCTTGGTATATCCCCAGGGCAGCTCAGGACCCGTGGGACAGGAGCTGCTCCCTGAATGCTTGTTAAATGAATCTATGAAGGAATGAATCATCTATACCGAATTTTATTGCCCCTGTAAACAGAGCCAATTTCCCTCCCACCGCCCTCCTACACGACTCTAGAACAAGACAGTTCTTGCAGAGATAGAGCCAGGAAAACAGAAGTTAATCCAATTCCCAGTTCCAAAGGAGTTTGTAGCCCCCTTCTCCTTAAATTACCTTCAGTCCGCCGCCCACTGTTGGCTCAGCTCCAGCTCGGCAAGGAGCCGCCTTGGCCCGACCCAGTCTTCTCAAAAAAAAGGAAGAAGAGAGGGGGTGGAGAAGGAAGGGAAGTGCGTTCCTAGTTAAGTCATTTCAAGAAACATGGGAGAACGAAAATCAGAAGCAATTCAAAGTGGGCAGACTCTCATCGAGAGCTGTAAGTTGGAGCATTGGAGGTGGGCATTTTTACATTCCTTAATTCTTTTCCTCCTCACAAAAGGACACACACTTAGTGAAGAAGTCTTGAAAACTGCATGTGAAAGAGAGAAACCCTACTTTTTCCACGAACCACCGGTCACGGTCGCTGTTAACACTTTGGCACGTGGATTTTCACGATCCTTCAGTTCTCACTGTCTCTTCATCTCCACCCCCAGCTCCGCCGTTACCCTATCTGTCTGTCTCCAGGGCTCTTCGTCAAACTGAAACATTTCCAAGCTCCTCACCTTCACCCCTCCCTTCAGCATCCGGTCGGCGGGACCTAATTCCCACCTTACCAAGCAGCTGGAAATCAGGTCCGCCTCCTCTGTGGTACTTCCTGTGAAATCCAAGTACATTTTTTTTTTTTAACTCTGGCGATCAATCTCTCTTCTCTCCCTCCTCCTCCTCCTCTTCCTTCTTCTTCTTTTTCGATTTTAATTTTCTTTTTTTAGCAGCTTTTCTATCTCTTCTCTGTCAGGCACCATATGTCTCTGTTTTATTTTCTTACCCTCACCCAAGGACACGCTCATCAACCCCAAAGAGAGGGTAGAAGAGAGGGAGAGAGGGGGAGAGAAACATCAATGTGAGAGAGAAACACTGACTGGCCGCCTACCGCACATGCCCCGACAGGGGGCCAAAATTGAACCCGCAACCCAGGCACATGCCGTGCCCAGGAATCAAACCCACAACCTTCCAGTCCACGGGCTGACTCTCCAACCAACCGAGGCACACTGGCCAGAACTCTTCTTGTTCTAAACTGTTGCTTCAGTGTACACACCAGCGCCTTCTTGCTCTCCGTGCATCACGCAGGGATGCTTTGGCTACAGGTAACACCCGATCTGACTAACAGTAGCTGAAGTAGGTCAAAGTGTATTTTCTGCACAGAACCGGAAGCCTGGGGATAGGCGTTCACCCCTCCTGCTGGACACCTGCCCGTGTCCCTTCAACCCGAGGTGTTCACACCTGCAGCTCTCTGGCTGAAAGCTTCCTCCGGCCACAGGAGCAGGCCCGGCTCGCCTCAGGGTCAGGTTGGGGGTTCCCCGGGCTGCATGCCTTCAGAAGCAGCCCTCACCCGAATGACAGATGGAAGCTGGTAGATAACAACCTGAGCTCTGAGCTCCTCAAGTAGGCCACCTGGAGGTGGGGCCTTCGCAGCGTCCCGGAGGCCCCCAACCTGCCCACAGTGGCAACCTGCTCAGGAATGCCTCCTCCCTCCCCCACTCCTCAGCAGGTGCTTCCCAGATGTGCTCCCAAACGAGAAACATTCTTGCATTCCAGCCCTTGCCTCAGAGCTGGCTTCGGGACAGACTCAGCCTAAGGCAGCCGACTTGGGCTTTTCCTTGTGTCTGCCTAGCCTACAAACTTCAGATAGAAGCGTTTTCCTTGAGCAGCTGTGATTCTACAAACCTCTGGCATCTTTAAAAGAGGTGGGCATCCCAATGTCTAGTCTTCAGGATATCAAAAATGCCGTGTCTTCGCATAGGGACCCCTATTATACCTGCTTTGCGCCAGGCACTTTACATATATGTCCGATACAGCGATGTCACGAGCCCTCTGGCCCCGTGAGTCACTCAGTCTAAGTTCAGAGGTCACCCGGTGGCGGGGGCCAGCCACCTCTCTTCGGGGCTCGCTGAGAAGCCGACTCAGCGGGATGGTTGCCCACCCTAGCTCCGAGCCCCCAGGGCCGTGAGGCTAGCCTGAACTGGGCGACGGAGGGTGTGTAGGAGAACTTTGAATCGAGTCTGAGATTGAAGTTTCCTACAAGTAAATTTTTTAAAACATATAACAAGATAGAGAAAAATATATATATAATTACATATCTTCAATGATTTCCACAGATGGAACACACACAAGCAGCACCCAGATCGAGATACAGAACGATCCCAGCCACCCAGAAAGCTGCCTGTACCCCATGTCCACTTCCCCTGCTCAAGAACCCCCATCCTGCCGTCTAACGCCCTGGCTTAGTTTAGCCTGTTTTTGACCTTGAGGTCAGCGGAACCACGCAGTGCGCACTCTTTCGTGTCTGCCTTCTTTCTTTCGGTCCACAGTGTGCCCCTGGGTTCCATCCCTGCTGGGTGTAGTTGGGGTTCACTCGTTGAAAGGGACACTCTCATGGGAGGAGTTTTGAGCTGTGAGAGCTGAAAACGAGACAGCCTTGCTCACCAGGGGTCTCACACGCTAGGGAATCGGAGAGAGGTAGGTTGAGGAATGACTCTCGCCCCTTGGGAGCTGCAGGACTTTGCACAGATGACTTAACTTCTCGTTTCTCTGATTCTAGGAAACAGGGATGCTATTGGTTCCTGTCTCCTTAGGGCTTTGGGAGGGTCCGGGCAGTCAGTGCACGCTGCCAGGTGCTGGGGGCAGAGCCTGGCGCATAGGGAGCGCTCGGCAAGAGCCTGCTGCTCGCTTTGCCTCTGCTGTTAGTACTGCCGCTGCCCCATTGTTCCTATTATCACCCAGAGGCAAAGAGGAACTTTCAAAGGAGAATATTTGGTAGTAGTTATTATAGAGATAAAATGTCACAGTCACACCTCAGCAGGTTGAGACAGATCGCCAAGCCGGTTAGATGTGTCATCTCGGTTGTTAAACTGCAGGTCAACCCCGAGGAGTTAACGTGATAACGCTCCCTTGATAGATTGGGCAACTGAGACTCAGGAGAGGAGCTACTCCCTTCGGGTGACAGAGCCACACCATGGAGTCTTGCCCTTCTCTTTGCCCTTTTACCTAGTGCTGCTGGGCCTCGGGACGCATGGGGCCAGCCCAGTGGGCTCGAAGGATGCCGTGGGCTCCCCCGGCACGCCCCACCCCGCACCATGCTCCCTGTAGAGCAGGGGTGTCAAACTCATTTTCACTGGGGACCACATCAGCCTCACAGTTGCCTTCAAAGGGCTGAATATAATTTCAACTCCTTAACAGTTAAGGAGTAGTTATATTTATACAGTCCTAAACTTATTTCGGCCCTTTGAAGGCAACCACAAGGCTGATGTGGCCCCCGATGAAAATAAGTTTGACACCCCTGCTTTAGAATTTACCAGAATGTCTTTGGGGTGGATTTTCCCATCAGCCCCTTCACGCGTGGCTCAGTCTCTCCTGCACGTCCCACAAGCAGCACTTTGTGAAACATCAGGTGAGTCGATCGTACCCAACCAACAGGTTCTCAGGTAGCTCCACATGGTTCGGTGGTTGAGAATGTTGGGGCTTGGGGCTGAAATTAGTCAATTGAGATCACAGAAGTCTCCCACTGCAGGCCACAGACTGGGTTCTGGCCAACAGGAGCAGAAGGGGAATTCGTGAGAAGGATGCAAGGTCCTTTGTAGGAATGGAGAATGCTCCAGAAGCAAGTTTGGAAAGGGCTGGAAACAGGACGCCCTGGGGGATCTCGGTTGCACAAGCTGCCTAGTGTTCTCTCTAGCTTGACTGATGTGTCACTTGGGACGCTCTGGCTGCAAGTATCGGAAAACTCAACTCAAACCGGCCTAAGCAGTAAGGGAGTTGGTAGGGAGGGCAGCTCCAAGGCTGCTTGACTCAGAGATTCGAGAATGTAATCGAGAATCTAGGTCCTCTCTCTTTCCTCCCTCTGCCATCCCCTGCTGGCTTTGTCTGAAAGCTGGCTCCCCGTGTGGCTGCAGGGTGGCCAGCTCATGAAATTGTTAACATCCAGTAGGGAAGAGAGAGAGAGAGAACGTGGCTTCCCCTGGCTCTCCATGAAGTGGAAGGAAGCTTTGATTCCAGGAGCCTCTCCCCTACCCCCAAAATCTATCCTATGTCTCACTGGCCACATTGGCTTGGGTCTTTTCACCCTGAACCGATCATCAGCAAAAGGCACAAGGGCTGAACTGGTCCCCCCAGAGGACACTGGGCAAGGTCAGGAGGCATTTTTGGATATCCCAATTAGGGGGATGTTTGTGGCATCTCTGTACTAGAAGGGAGGGATGCAGCTAAACGTTCCACGGTGCCCAGAACGGCCTCTCCCGCCTTCGTGCACCACAGAAATCGGTCTGTTCCACAAGGTCAACAGCATCAAGGTTGGCAAGCTCTGCCTTAGCCTCACCGGGTCTTTCTTGCACCTGGGATGTAATAGCTGGCGAAGAGTAGCCTACAGTGCCCACTAAAACTTTTTTTTTCCAGAATTTTTTTTGGCCACTCCGTCCAAGATTGCAATTTCAGAAAGGGTTTGTTTGGCTTGGCTTGGGTCACTTGCCCACATATAGGCTGACAGAGTGCAAGGCACCGTGGTTGACCAGTAGTTCCCCCACAGGAGGCTTGGGGTCCTGGCACAGGAAGTGGGAAAGGATGTTGAAATGGCGAAACAACACAAGAATGCCCACCTCAACTTCTCTAAGGAACTTAAACTCTTGATGCTGCCAGAGGGGACACATTTCATGTCATCACTAAAACCCCCGCACAACTGGGATGCGCTTTCTCAACGACACTGCCTCAGAGAAAAAGAGGAAGACATTCAGAACGACACGGGGGGAGGGGGAGCATGGGACACCCCGGGAGGACATGGGGGAGGGGTGGGTAGAAGAAGAGGAAGATGTACACTCGCTTGCCTTAAAAGATGCCTGTCACCAATACTTTCCCCCTGTGCATGGGTGTGCCCCTCCTCCATGAGATATGGGGTCTACTCCTATACCCCCTCGAATGTGGACTGGCCTTGACCTTGTGCCTGTTTTGATGGTGTGCCAACAGAAGATGGTGGACGTGATACCGGGGCAGCTCTGGGCTTCCTGCCTCGTGGAGCCCCGAGCCACTGTGGGAGGAGTCCGGCCACTCCAGGGGGAGAGCGATGAGAGCGTCTTGGACGTTTGGCCCAAGTCAAGATAATGTCCACTGCAGTGCCCCTCTGCCCACACCTTCACGGGAGACCCCACTCCCCACCCCCCCGTGAGGACCGCTCGGCCGAGCCCGGTCAGCCTGCAGAACTGCGGGGAGGAGGGGAAATGGTTGTTTGGAAGCCACTCAGATGCGGAGTGGTGCATCAGTGGACAGCGGAACAGTGTGTACATACAGTGTGCATAGGTCATTCAGGTATCCCTGTTTTCACTACAGTTTACTAGTATTTTAATTGAAATAGTTTTATGGTAAGGGTTATAGAAATGGAGAAAAGAACCACCCCTCAATTATGTGGACTTAACCCCATCACAATCACTGTTAGCATTTCCCATGACGCTTTTCACACAGCGGCTTGAGTGCACCTTTTCCCCTTACCATCGTCCCTGCTCCACATCGCCGTCGAGTCCTGCAACCAGCGAACTACACTGACAACAATACCGTTACTAGCCCCTGACAGCAGACAGAATAACGGTTCCCCCAGAGATGCCGATGTCCTCCTCCCTCCAGTCTGTATAGGCGTCCCGTGTATGAGGGACGAGGCACAAGGGACCCTGCGGTGTGATGAGGTTAAGGATCTTGCGATGGGAGATTATCCTGGATTACGTGGGTCAGCCCAGTGTGAAACCACACGTGTCTTTCTAAAAGGCAGGAGGGTCCGAGTCAGAGAGGGTGACGTGAGGAAGGAAGCAGGGCCAGAGAGAGATCAGAAGACGCCACACTGTTGACCTGGGAGAGGGAGGACGTGCCGTGAGCCGGGGAACTCAGCCGGCCTCTGGAAGCTGTGCAGGCAAGGAAACGAATTCTTCCCTCGAACCTCTAGAAGGAGTCGAGTTCTGCCGACACCTGGATTTCAGCCCCACCAGACCCACGTCTGCACGTCTGACCTCCAGAACGATAAGACAATAACTTCGTGTTGCTTTAAGCTGCTAAGTTTGTGACAATTTGTTATAGTAGCCATAGGACACAATATTCACCTAATACATCACCTTACTTACTGCACATTTTACACACAGTATCTCCTGAATTCTCACAACGACCCGATGAGGCAGGTCCTATCACCATTTCGCCGTTTCTATTTTAGACATGAGGAAGCTGGTGCTCCGAGGGCTGAAGGGACTGCCCCAGGCCCCACGGCTACCACATGGCAGGGCCAGGGTCCCGTGTCAGCCCTGCCTTGAATGGTTATGGTCATGACACATGCCCCTCGTGCAGGGTTTATTTGGGCTCACGCAAACATGTGGGCATTGCGCTATGCCTCTGTCATGCTGCCATCTTCTAAAACTTGTTTGTTCCGGTGTTCACATTGTGACTTCTGTGGAAGGCCCCACCAGCCATAAAATAAAAACCCCAGTTTTGAAATTGCAAGGGTCACTGACTCTTAGACTTGACTGTTACTGGCACCAAAGTGCCTCATTTGAAAAAGATGAAATCCCAATTTACTCTGGGGTTTGGACGCACCAGGTGTGATTCTGAAGATCCGCCTGAATCTTAGCTGTTATGTCCATCTCCTGCTTTTGAGAGTAGGTTTTCCCGACCGATTTAGGGAAGGTCTACAAAGCTTCTGAGATGGAGTCAAGAATAAATGTGTCTACAACATGAAGACAGCCAAGAGGGTGAGCAAACAGGTTTCTTTCTATTCGGCTCCGTTTCCCCACCTTTCTGCCACATTGGGCTTTCCGTAGCTGAGCCCACAGACAGTTGTGAAACGCGCTTGCATCCCCCGAGACTGCTTTTGCATTGACCTGCTGAGAACACCGTATTTTGCCGTGTGTAACGTGCCCACGGTGTGGTGTGCATCATACCCGGGATTATCATACCCATGTGTGATGCATATCCTTATTTTTCCCTAAAAAAAATTGGGCACTAAATGCACATTATCCAGGCAAAATATGGCTATCTTTTCAGGTGCTGGAAAACAGCCATTCCTCACATCCAACACCGGGCAGCTGCATTTCGGTCAAGTTCTTCCCGTTGCTTACAGGTGAGCGCGGTCAGAATGGTTCTGGACGCTCACGGCTCCCCCACTGAAGTCAAGATTTGCTCCGGAGTTCTCACCAAGCCTAACAAACACCCCCCAAATGTGCCATTGTACTATAGAGTCTTCTGAAATAATTTTTTTTTACTATTTTTATTAAGACATAATTGATCAGCCCCAGCCAGGTAGTTTAGTTGGTTAGAGCGTTGTTGGAAATGCCAAGGTTGCAGGTTTGATCCCCGGTCAGGGCACATACAAGAATCCACCAATGAATACATAAATAAGTGGAACGACAAATCAGTGTTTCTCTCTAAAAAAATCAATATTTTTTAAAAAGACATCATCCACCTGTAGTAAGACTAAACATCCTACAACATACAAGGCAGTCCCCACCACAGGAAGGTCCAGCCCCGAATGTCAGCGGGGCTGAGGCCGAGAACCCTGCGCCGCAGCTGCGATCCAGGGACAACCTTCACTGGGGGCTCCCTTCCCCGCCGCCCTCGCCCGCTCTGAGGTCTGCGCCGCCCTCGCTGTTTCACGTCTCTTCCCCAAGTGGTGACACAAAGCCAAGGGGCAAGGATCCTGCCGTCTGGTGCTCTTTGTATGGCCTATAGTAGATGCTCAGTAAATGTGTTGGCCGAATGAGAATGCAAACGAAAACTGTCTTGTGACATATCTTTTAAGTTTGAGGACACCAGAAGGCTCCTTTGGGCTTCTGTCTTAATAATGTTCTAAACATCATTTGGGAAAAAAAATAAGTGGTGTTTGTGTGTGTGTGTGTGTGTGTGTGTGTGTGTAGAGAGAGAGAGACAGAGACAGAGACAGAGGCATTGTCTTTGCAGACTAAACCTGAGCTGGAATCCCAGCACTGCCCCTGAACTGCCACCTCACCAAGACCAAGCCATGGTTCCCCTCTGAACCCCAGCTCCCTCGTTTGTAAACAGGAATTGCAGCAAGATTAGCTGTCCTAATGGATGTCAGATGTCCTGTTGGTTCTGTAACCTCTTCCCCTTTTCCTCCTTCTCCTGAGTTTCCTGGCCCGCATCCGTGCCCACTGCTGTCCCCCTCCACCCATCCCAGAGGACAGCCTGCAGCTCGGTGGACAGTTCCACACATGCATATGGCTTCCATGCCCCAGCATCTGCACCTCTGCAGAGGGCCCGTGTGCTTGGGGTGCACACAGCAGGCCACAGGGAAAGGCCGCAGGGGAGGAGGGTGACGGCACAGCTTCACCACCGTGAGATGGGCATTGTGGGTAAATGTCCCAGCTACCCCACCCCTTCACACAACAGTTCTGAAGTGCACTCCACACCATCTCCCAGAGGCTCCCACTGGGACTGAGCCCCAGCTGCCCGTAAACTGGGTGACCAGTGCGAGGACACCCCTTTAATGGGCGGTCCTTTTCCTTTCCTTTCCTCCTTGTTCCTGCTGTTTCCTCCCAAACAACTTACACCGAGGGAGCAGCGGTCGCTCTCCGTGGCCCTGAGGTTTTACCGCCTCTCTGCATGTTTTTGTGGGAGTTTGGTTTTCATCCCTGGCTGTTGGAATCGAGCTCACTAGGAGAATTAATGCTCCCGCCCTTCCCCCACAGCAGCCCCGGATGCAGGGAAGGAGTGGAGTATAAATATCCCAGCCTCTGGTCCCTCGGTGGGATTAAGCTCCAGTTGTCCACAGTAAATATCTGGGTAACTTGCTTCATTTTGGTTGTCTTCCCTTCCCTGCTTCCCTGGCTCACTCTCCTCTTCCCCCTTTCTCCTTCCAAACAAACTATTTGTCCTTGAATCTTTGTCTCAGAGTCTGCTTCTGGGGAAACCCAAACTAAGATACAAGCTTTGCAGACGGGGGTTTCCAAACTGAGATATCACTTAGATCTCATTGCAAACAGCCTTGCTTTAAATCTCCTGCAGAGAACAGTGTGGGACCTCCGCTCTCTGATTGAACAGCACCCCTGCAACGATGCCGTTTGGGGCGGGAAGCAGGTGTCTCCTATTCCCTGGGCGGAAGGACCTCATCTTTCCTGTGAAATTGACCAGCCTCACAGCCCACCCTTTGGTACATAGTCGCCCCCTTTATTTCACATGAACTCCTTTGTTGGATTCCACAGAAAGTTGCTAAAACGCAGAGGATGCACTGCTGGTAGCTTTGGAAACGACCCTTGGGTCTCCAGCCAGGGGTGTCTCTTGCTCCTGTTTACTTAGTTACTTTCTGCGGAGAATCACACATGTCGAATGTTGCCTGGGAAGAGTCAGTCTGGCTCAGTACTTTTCATTTGCCAAAAAGAAATTCTGCAGAGTGGCTGATGGGAAGTCCTGCAGCAACTTCCCTGGGGATCGTGATACTTTATGTTATTTCTCATTTTCTTTCTTTTCATACTGGTGAGTGTGAAGGATGTTTGCTGCGTTGGGGCCCTCCTGCAACAATTGCATTCTCTTCTGTGCCCAGCGCCAGGCGCTTCCACTGGAAGCCACCCCTTTCTGAAATGCCGTCCAGGAGGTTCCAGTGAAACCCCGCCCTGACAGAGAGCATGTGACTTAGCCCCAGCCAATCAGAGCTGCTGAAGTACAAAGGCCACAGTGATTGGCTCAGGGATGGGTAGTGGTACAAATTGGTCCAATCAGCATTCATCTCAGGATTTGTTTGGTAGCCACTAGGAAGCAGCTCCTCTTTCCTCCCTTGTGAATACAGAGTGGTTGGGCTGTTGACGAATGAACTTGGCTTAGTGAACATCTCAATTCCAGAGGGGTCTTAGGTTAAAAAAATTTTCCCCCCAGCAAACACTGCTCCCTACTGTATTATGTTGAATCTCCCTGGAAAGCAGATTCCTTAACAGAATTTTTGAGCAGTAACTTGTCAGTCACTTTTGCTTGTTTTAAAAAGCTCAGCCTAAAATAGTTCTAAAATCTGAGCAGATAACCCATTTAAATCTTGTGTTGGTCAGGATATCAATTCAGTTGCTGTAATAAAAAACAAAATAACTGGCTTGAATAAAAAATATTTTGATCCTCTCTCACGGAACAGCCCATAAGTTAGTGTTCGGTTGGCCAAGGTAGTCCCCCATTGTTTGGGACTCTGGCTATCTGGTTGCTTGGCACCCTCCACACGCGACTTCCACTTTGTGGCCTAACAGGGCTGCTCTAGCTCCTGCCATCATGACCTTATTCCTTCCTGTGAGTGGAAAGAGGAAAAGGAGGGGGAGACAGTACTGTTGTGCCTTCCGATGGCGCAACCCAGAAAGTCTCAGTTGTAGAGCTGGGGATGCAAGGCCTGGCCCCCAGCCTTCTCCACTCCGCTCTGCGACTTACGTGGCCAGCATCAAAGGACTCTCTTGCCCTCTGCCTTCTGACTGGGTTTGACCATTGAGAGAGACTGGCAGGAAATGCGAGGAAGGGAGCAGAGGAGGTCTGGGTATTTAGTCCCCCTGCTCTCCTATGGGGTCACCATGGACCACTGTGTTCCTCCACCGAAGGACAGGGCTCCTTAGGCAGCCTCTCCACAGGTCGCCCTCTCTCCAGATCTGGCACAGCTTTCTGCTTTGCCCCTTCAGGCTTATGGTGACAACGCCTTCACCACAACTATCTAGGCATTGGGCTGTCCTCTGTTACTCTCTAGTGGCATAACAGCCCCTCTGTTACTAGCCCTGGGGTGCTGCAGCCTCTACAGGGTCCCAACACCCTGCCCACACCTTTATAAATAATCTGTCATGAAACTCTCCTTCTGCTGAGACCCTGACTGATGTCAGTCCTCCCAACAGTCCGAGGCACTAGGTGCTTTTATCATCATCCCTAGTGTATACGTGAGATCGAGAGACAGAGAGGTTACGTGAGCTGCCGGAAGTCACCAAGCTAGTCCATGGTGGCTCTGGTGTTTCAACCAAGGCAGTATGGACTCAGAAACCATGTTCTTCTCCACCACGTGACTTTAGCTTTTTGGAAATGTGAAGAGAGAAGGACCGGCTTGTGGACCAGCCCCTGGGACATCATTAACCTGTTGAGGGCCTCAGTTCCTCGTCTTTTTGGTGAAGGGTTCGGACTAGGCCAGGAGTTACCTGCAGGGGCCAAGAAGTGACATAAAGGAGGTACGTGGGCTGGGTCATCGCCACATAGAAGTAGCTTTCTCTGTTTTTACTTTAAACATGCAGCCCTCTTTGTCTGTCTATTCTTTCCCCACTGGCGCGGAAAACTAGACACGCCATTATCTAGACAAAACTGGATAAAGCATTCATAAATTGCACTTGGCTGATAGGAACAGAGGCTGGACTCCAGTGGCTGAGACAAATTAGAGATGTCTTCCTTTCACGTGAAACCAGCCTGGAGGTCAACATTCCAAGGGGAAGGTATGGCAGCTCCGTGACGCTGTTAGGTATCCCGTTTTCTTTCCTCTTTAGCAAGGAACTTCCCTCCTAAAGGTCACAAAGTGGCTCACTGAGCTCCAGCCATCAGTCTGCGCTGCAGGGAAAACGGAAGGAGAAGGGCAAGTCACCAAAGGACTTTCTTGGAAGGCCCTCCGTCAACTTCCACTTACTGCGCATTGGCCAATCAGCCTCGGCACTGTTGACGTTAGGGGCTGAGTACGTCTTTGTTGTGGGAGGGTGTCCTGTGGACTGTAGGATGTTTGGCAACATCCCCGTCTCTGCCCACTGGATGCCAGTAGTATTTCCCCAGTGGTGAGAACCAAAAAAGTCTCCAGACATTGACTAATATCATCTGGGGGGACAAAATTGCCCCTGATTGAGAAACACTGAGTCACTCTTAGCTACAGGAGAAGCTGAGAAATGTAATTTTTGAATATATTTCCATCCTCCATAGTGTAGGAATTTCGGTTGTTAAGAAAGACGTGGAAGCTTCCGGTCAAGATGGAGACATAAGTAAACACACTTCACCTCCTTGTGCAACCCCAGAGAGAACTGCGGCTGTATCTCAAAGCAAATAGCAACTGGAACTGTCAGAAAATCATGTTGTATGGAAGCCCGACAAGCAAGGATCTGAAGAAGCCACATTCATCCACACGGGCAGGAGGCGTGGAGTCGCGGAGATGCGGTGTGGCATGGAGAGGCGGCAGCAGCAGCAGAACCGGCGGCCCCACACTCACGTGCGGTGGATAAAAATCAGGAACGATGCCTTGGGAACGAGTGATCCCAGCCCCAGGCCAGACTGCACGGCCCAAGGTTCCAGCACCAGGAAGATGAATCCCCATAACTTCTGTCTATAAAAACCAATGCGTGTTGGGGCAGTGGAAGAAACTGCCAGATTTTCGGGAGAGTCTGTTTAAAGGGCCCACACGGTCGTAGAACGTATGCAAAGCCACCCACTCTGAGATTCACCACCAGGGAGACAGCTGGACGGGTGCCAGTCACATACGGGAAGTGGGCGAAGTGACTGGAAAGGGAGTGAGTGCCGGGCAATCCTCCAGAAGCCAGGCAGCGGCACTGTCCCCTCTCCGAGCCCTTTCCCAACACAGAGCCACAAAGCGGTGAAGCAGGTTGTCCCGCGCAGGTGGTTACCTAAGGCTCGCCCCACTCAACTTACAGGTGCCTTTTCTAAGACAGGGAGTCAAAGCGGCTCTACCTAGTACACAGAAACAGACACAGGGAGACTGTGAATTCAGGAGACAAAGAAATATGGCTCAGCCCTGGCTAGCGTGGCTCAGTGGATTGAGTGCCAGCCTGTGAACCAAAGGGTCGTAGGTTTGATTCCCAGTCAGGGCACATGTCTGGGTTGCAGGCCAGGTCCCCAGTGAGGGGGTGCACGACAGACAACCACACATTGATGTTTTTCTCCTCCTTTTCTCCCTTCCCCTCTCTCTAAAAATAAATTAATTAACTTTTAAAAAAGGAAATATGGCCCAAATGAAAGAAGAGAACAAAATCCCAGAAAAAAAAACACCTAAATGAAACGGAGATAACCAACCTATCAGATGCAGAGTTCAAAACACTGGTGATCAGGATGCTCAAAGAACTCACTGAGCACAGCAACAACATAAGGGAAGAAATGAAGGTTACACTAAGTGAAATAAAGAAAAATCTACAGGGAACCAACAGTGATGAAAAGGAAGCTGAGAATCAAACCAATGATTTGGAACACAAAGAAGGACAAATCATTCACTCCAAACAGCAGGAAGAAAAAAAAAAACAAATAAAAAAACCCCCCTACCCTGGCTGGTGTAGCTCAGTGGATTGAGCGCGGGCTGCGAACCAAAGCATCGCAGGTTCAATTCCCAGTCAGGGGACATGCCTGGGTTGCAGGCCATGACCCCCAGCAACCTCACATTGATGTTTCTCTCTCTCTCTTTCTCTCTCCCTTCCCTCTCTAAAAATAGATAGATAAATAAATAAAAATCTAAAAAAAAAAAACCCAAAACAAAAAAAGAAGATAGGCTTAGGAACTTCTGGGACAACTTGAAACGTACCAACATCCGAATCATAGGGGTGCCAGAAGGAGAAGGAGGGAGCAAGAAATTGAAAACTTATTTGAAAAAATAATGAAAGAAAACCTCCCTCATTTGGTGAAGGAAATAGACACTCAAGTCCAGGAAGCACAGAGAGTCCCAAACAAATTAGACTCAAAGAGGACCACACCAAGACACACCGTAATTAAAATGCCAAAGGCTAAAGAGGAGAGAGTCGTAAAAGCAGCGTGAGAAAAGCCAAGCGGTACCTACGAAGGGATTCCCATAAGTCTGTCAGCTGATTTCTCAAAAGAATCTTCCCAGGCAAGAAGGGACTGGCAAGAAGTATTCAAAGTGATGAAAAGCAAGGACCTATAACTTAGATGACTCTATCCAGCAGAGCTATCATTTAGAATGGAAGGGCAGATGAAGTGATTCCCAGGTAAGGTAAAGCTAAAGGAGTTCACCATCACCGAGCCATTATTCCATGAACTGTTAAAGGGACTTATTTAAGAAAAGGAAGATCAAAACTATGAACATTAAAAGGGCAGCAAATTCACAACTATCAACCACTGAATCTAAAAAACCAACTAAGCCAACAAACCAGAACAGGAATGGAATCACAGATATGGAGATCATTTGGAGGGTTCTCAGAGGGAGAATGGGGGAGAAGGTACAGAGAATAAGTAGCGTGGATGGCAGGTAGCAAACAGACAGGGGGAGGGTAAGAATAGTACAGGAAATGGAGAAGCCAGAGAACTCACATGCACAGCCCATGGACACGAACCAAGGTGGCGGCGGGGGGCGGGGGGATGCTGGAAGGAAGGGGAGTGCTGGGCAGCGGAGAGCAAAGGGGGCAGAATGGGGACAACTGTAGTAGCATAATCAACAAAACGTATTTTTTTAAAAGGAAAGACGTGGATATCGGACATCTGGGTGGCAAGTAACAGCCTCTGCCCCGAGAGAACCCATGCGCTCTCCTCTCATCCCCACGGACAGAGAGACAGCGGCGGCCCGAGCGGCACGATGAACCGCCTTGTGCTGGGAGAAGTAGGAAGTGGTGGGGCCCGTGGCGGAGGCAGAGCACAGGCCCCGCCGGAGGGGGTGCTTTCCAGCTCTGCTACCAGGAGGGAGTGTGGAGCCGGAGTTCCCAGAACCTCTGATTTCTCAAGATAATCTAGAAATCGAGATTTTTCTATGCAGCCTTCTGCTTAAAAAGTACTGGCCACCGGTTCAATATGAGATTGCAGCGCTGCCGTCGCCTATAAAGATTTTCACGAGTGATATTTGACCTACAGGATGCTAGTTCGCAGCAGACTGCTCTATGTGATTTCCTAAAAAAAAATTAGCATGAAACATTTCGAGCATGTACACAAATAGAACCAGGCCATTAACACCGGAGTAGCCATCTTCAGCAATTATCCACGTTTTGGCAATCGCATTTTCATTCTCTCCCCTCCGCTTGCTCTTCCTTTGCTAGAGTATTTTAAAGCAAATTACAGGCCTCTTGTCATTTTACTGCTAAACACTCGATAATTGCTTTTAAAACAATGAAATCACCATGCTATTCTCACACCTACCAAAGTTAACAATGGGATCTTGATATGGACGAGATGATTTTTTTATGATGATTAGCACTTATGTGATTTTATTTTTCATTAAGGTAACATTGATTTATAACAGTATAGACGTCTCAGGTGTGCGGCATTATAATTTGACATCTGTGTACACTCCATCACGTCCCCGTGAAAGGTCCAGCGTCCATCTGTCATCGCACGATTGGTCCCCTTTACCCACTTCACGCCCCCACCCCCTTCCCTTCTGTAAGCAGGGGGCTTCCACTTCTGCCGTCCTAAACTTGATTAACTGATTCTTCTCCTTGTTTCCCGATCATCTTCCCTCTCTCACCTCTGTCCCTCCACTACGCAGACAGACAGACCCACAGACAGCCATATAGATACACATGCAGAAGCACACAGACAGACAGCCACAGAAGCACATACATATGAACACAGGCCAGCTTGCAAAACAGCACACACAGGCATTCCAGCACACAGACACACGCACACACACACCACACACACACACACACACATACACACACAGGCACGCGTGCATGCCTCCACCACTTCTTCAAGGAGAAGCCTGCATCTTTTTTTTTAAGATTTTATTTATTTTATTTTTAGAGAGAGGGGAAAGGAGGGAGGGAGAGGGGGTGAGAAACATTCATGTGTGGTTGCCTCTCACATGCCCCCTACTGGGGACCTGGCCTGCAACCCAGGCACGGGCCCTGACTGGGCATCAAACCGGCGACCCTTTGGTTTGCAGGCCGCACCACTGAGCCGCTCCACAGGGCAAGAAAGCCTGCGTCTTGAATTTCGACCTGCAGGCGTTTAGAGCTGGGCTGGGACCAGTGCCTCCCCGATTCCCACCCACATCCTGTCATCTCCCTCAAGCTGACTAATGTTTGACCCTGAATTTGTTCACTGACCCAGGCCTTCATTTTCTTTTGTGCAAAACAGGGAGAACAATTCCAACTTGCCTCTGACAGTGACGCAGGGAGGACAGTCATTAAAGGATTGCATTCTTCTTATGCAAGTTATTAAAGTGCTTCATGATCATTGTAACAAGGGCAGCGATGATAAGCCGGCTATAAGCCCCAGTGGAAGCCGAGTGGCCCAGGAGGAGCTCTCCGGTGACTCCAGACAGTGTGACCAACAGTCCCTGCCCCTGAAGCCTCACACTCGCCTTCTATTAATACATGAGGACATTTGGGTGGCCCAGCAAGGGGAGAGGTTCAAACTCCAAATTCCCGACACAAGCCATTATGGGAGGAAGATATTTGGCAACTCGGTTCCTAAATTAGAAGATGATTTCTGGGCGTTTAAATATCTCCCTTTATCTCTGTCCCATTTCTAGGGCTGCTGACACAGCCCCGGGACCCCCCGGTAGGGTCAAGAGGAGGCCGGGTGAGGCATTCGGTAGGTGGGCCCTTGGAGAAGATGTCGAAACAAGCCCCGGGCTGCTGCCATGCCCTGCGGAGGACACTCCCCGAATATCTAGGGGGCAGATGCTATTTCTGAGGTTCAGCTTCAAGGCTGCCTGTGGCCCCCCCACGATTGGGTTTCACTCTGAGTTTGCTGTTACACAGATCCTGCCTTGCCTTTTGTTCTTTCCGGAAACTGGGTTTCTCTCGGGGTTGTAAAATGTGACTGAGCCTCAGTTCTTGCCTTTTTAGAGGAATCCAAGTCTCTTGATGTTAAAGGGCTTTGTTGTTGTTGTTGTTGTTGTTGTTGCTGTTGTTTTGAAACGCTAGGTCTTTCTTTCCTCTTACTGAGTAGAGAGGCTGGCAGCTAAGTGCTTGAGATAAAAACCTTAAGATGCCAGCTTTTAAAATCCAGCCCTTCCTGAGAGGGTGTGAACTTATCATTCCCAAGTTCAGTTGCTGGCCTGGATTCAACGGAAAATGAGGAATTTTTGTTTCCTGTTGTTCTGCTTTTGAAATCCACACTGGACGCCGGCACCCTTTGAAGATCGTTTCATTTGCACAATACTTTAAAGCTGAGAAGTGCCCATTTTTACTTCTTGCACAGCGAGCAAGATGCTAATAAACCAATGATGGCGATGGGGATGGTGGTGGCGATGATAATGATAGTCCTGCAAGAGTCCCCACTAATTTGAGCTCTCACCGAGAGCCAGGCACGGTGCTGCGCTTGTCACGAGCATGTCTCATTTAACCTTCTCCACACCCCTGCCGAGTAGGTATGGTTATTATCCTGATGTTGGCCTCTCCCAGGACGGCCTCCCTGACCCCAGCTCCACGCTCTCACCGGGGGCTGAGTCCTGCCTGCCCTCTGAGCTCCTTGGGCGTGTCCCCTCAGTGCTCTTGCCTGCCATGCTGCTCGGGAGGACTTGATTTTGTGTCCTTGAGAGCGGAGCCCAGGTCTCATTCAGGTTTTGTTCCCTGGGGGACCAGCACATAGTAAGTGTACAGTTAACGTGAATTGAATGAACGGAATAAAACTTTGGGCAAATTCCCTCATTTCTCTGCGCTTCTTTTCTCCTCTTTAAAATGGAGAAGACACTAGTAACAGCTCGTATGTATTGCGCCCCCATGTGGCAGAGATGGCAGGCTGCCCTCCTAATACCGATTCCTTATTATTAACACACAGACCCTGAGTTGGCCTGGGCAGCTGTGTGCCTCCCGTGCAGCTAGGTGTGGCCAATGAGAAGCAAGCAGAAGTTGTTGGGTGGGGCCGATAGCCGGCAGGCACTGGTAGACACCTTTTTCTCCTCTTCACTTCCTCCTTCTTCTGGCCTGGAATGTGGACAAGGTGGCTGGCGTGCTGGCAGCTATTTTCGTTTACGAGGTAATCTTAGAGGATGATGGAACAAAAAGAAGCCTAGGACCCTGATGTCTCTGTATTCATTATTCCATCCCTAGGTGCCACACCTTTGGATTTCTTAAGCCTATGAGACAGCTATGAGGAGGCAAGAATGTCTTTCTTCTTTAAGTCACTTAATTGGGTTTTCTGTTTTATAAGCCAAATCTAATCCCACTGACAGGACTTGGCCAGGCCCATGTCCAGTGCTTTTATGCACCTCAGTTAATGCCCATGACAACCCTTGTAGGCGGGCATCACCATGGCCACTTCTGTTTTATGGACGAGGGACAGAGGATCCAGAGCCTCTGAAGCGGACAGTCTGCCCCCAGAGCCTGGACTCATGGCCACTCCGTGGTGCTGCCTCCTTTGCTGCGGCATCGTGAGGGCCGTGGAAATGCTCTGGACTCTGTAAAATGCTGGACACATGTTCACGCCCTCTGTCATTTGCTCCTTCACTTATTCATTCACTTAACAAACGTTTACTGAGAGCCAACTTACCAGACGTACGCTAGACTTGGGGGCTGTGAAAACTACCAAGAGGGTTGTCTGCCTTCTAGGAGCCCACGGTGTGAAGTCCCGGGATCATTACTTTCCAGGGAAAGGCAGTGGACTTGAGTCCTATGTACACAGATGCACTGCGCCACCCTAGGGGCGCCCTTTACCCAGACCTCAATGTGAAGGGCGCCCCCTAGTGTCAGATGGTCCACAACTTGCACCACAATACGTGAGGCTGCCCTGCTAGGAACAGAGCTGGGATGCGAATCCGGGTCTCCAGTCTCGTGGTACTCAGATGCCTTCCCACCTGCTCCCTGAGTGTCTTGGTTTGTTCTCAGACCCCTTTTACTGTGTGCTGGTTTTGGTCTCTGTCTTTCATGTTGAACATTTCCACCCCTCCCCCCAATTCTCCTATTTCCTTCCCACTCTATCCCCTCCCTCTCCGCCACCTGAGGTAACCCCTACGGTGACTTTTATCACCAGAAGTACGTTCTGCCGACTCCAGAACCCTATCTAAATGGAATAACATGTACGTGTTCCTTGGTTTCTGGCTTTTTATAGTGTTTGTGAGATTTGTTCATGTTGCGTGTTCATTGGCTCATTCCTTTCCATTATTTTAGCATACACCATCTATCTCTCTGTCAAAAATTTTCCATTCGCTGTTGAAGAACACCTGGACGATTCAGCATTTCGGTCTATCATGACTGCAGATGCTATGAGCATTCATGAACACGTATCCGCACTTTTATGGGGTAGGCACGGGCCCCGATTTGGGGTCCACGCCAGACCTTCGTTACTCTCTGTAAGCGTCTCAGTTCTCACTCACCCCCCCCCCCCCCCCCCCCCCCCCCGCTGCGGGCTGCAGCACCCCACTGCCCACTTGTCACGGCCCCTCAGGTGTTTCACTGGCCTCCCAAAGTCAACGCGCCCCACCCTGAAGTGCGCCCTCACCCGAGCCCCGCCCGGGCCCCTTTGCCTGGTCTTCCCCGCCCAGCCGCCACCGCCACCGCCGCTGCCCACGTGGCGCATCAGCCGGAAGTCAGCCTCCCGCCGCCTTCCCTCCGCTTCACTGCCGCATCCGCCCCCGCATCCCAGCTTCGGACTCTGCTTTAAATCCACCGGCTCCTCGCCGTCTCCGCCGCCACCTCCTGGTCCAGCCCTTGGAGAGCTGTCCGGACTCCTAATTGGTCTCCCTGTTTCCATCTGGCTTTCCTCCAATAGTTTCTCCAAGTGGCAGCAAGATGCTCTTAAAATGTGAATCGAATCGTGTTCTTCTTTTGAATGTCTTCCCACTGCGCTTGGGCTCAAGACCAGGCTCCTAAATGGTGGGCCACAAGGCTCTGCCCATCTGGCTACCACCTGTCCCGTGCCGTCTTTCCCAGCCACACTCGTAGTCTTTGGAATTTACCACTTACTTTTTTTTTTTTAACCTTGAGGCCTTTTGCATATGCTGCTTCCTCTGGCATCTGCTTATTAGTCCCGCGCATATCCTTCTATTTTTGCATATGTAAGCAAATAGAAATATGCATCCTTTTCCTCTCCCCCTCCCCCCTCACAAGGTTACAAATGAGAGTGCGTGCTCTACACGTGACTCTGTGCATCGTTTCTGCTTTGCTTGGAAGGTTCTGGCACGGGCTTTACCTACCAGTTCACACACAGCTGCCTCCTTTTATACCACCAAGTAGTATTTCATTGTACGGACAGACCGTCACCCATCCAGCCCTTCGTCAGTAGGTGTTGTTTCTTGTCATTAAAAACAATGTCATAGTGGATAACTGTACATATGTCCTTTAGCAGATGCATGAAGACGCCCACAGGAAAAGCTCCTGAAAGCATTTAATGTTAATTTTTCATTAAATTTAATAAATATGACTGGAGTCTTTCTGTGGAGGTTTACAGTCATACTCACGATCATGAGAGTGCTCGTTTTCTGACACCCTCACCGATGCTTGGGCTGCCACACTGGGATTTTCGCTAATCTGATGGGGGTGGTGGGGGGAGTGATATATCATTTCTCTTACCATGTGTGGAATTGAGCCTCTTTTCATGTGCCTAAAAGCCATCTGTTTGTTCCTCTCTGTGAATATGTATTTTTCCCCTGTTTTCACGCTGAGTTGATCTTTTTCTCATCGACCCGTCAGAACACTTGGTGTATCAGGTAAATTAGCCCTTTCTGATGGGCCCACACTGGCCCAATCTGTCTTTTGGCACTTTAATTTAGTAGGGTTATTTTGAGCCATAAGGATTATTTTTAACATTTCTACATTTTCAGATTTACCTCTCTTTCATCTTAGGACATTTGGGCGTGACTTCGTTATTAAAAAGGTCTCTTATAGCCAGAAGTTGAGAAAGGCTTACACACCAGTGCCGTTGCACTATCTACACTTGAGGTTGCCTCTGAGATGTTTCAGTCTGTGATCTGTCTGGACCTTGTCTGGTCTGGGTGAGAAGCAGGAACCCAGCTTGATTTTCCCCTGTGGCTACTGGTTAATTCTTCTCGTCTTTTGAGTCTCAGTGTAAACGTCACCATCTCTCTGGCCACCTTATTCAGACCGTTTTCTCAGTCTTTTGTCTGTGTCTTTCATAGAACTTATTACAATTTGTGATTTTTTAAACACTTGTTAGTTTACTTTTTTTTTCTCTCTCCACAAAGATGTTAGCTCCTTGAGGGCTGGAAAAACATGTGTCTTAGTCTCCATCATTCCCCTCAGCCTACACAATGCCCTGTGCGCAGTAGGTCTTTGTGGGGGACCAGGGAGGTAGCTGGTTGCAGCCTTCCAGCCTCTGTGGTTCCTTCTGATATCAGCTCCCCACTTTCCCTTTGGGCAAAACTGCACTTCCATTGTTCAGGGTCCCAGTGGTTTGAGGGGTGTAGATGCCACCTCTGGCTTGAGGAATAGGGTGTGACCAATGAGCGGCCCACCCCCCAGGCAACACTGATTGGTTTAAATGGGCACATGACCCAAACTCGACCAATGAGGTACAATATCATGACTAACCGGGACTGAGAGGCATTGTCACAAGAGAATGCTCTTCAGAGTTTTCTGCACTGGACTTTATGGGACAAAGGGACTGGCCTCCTCATCTTAAAAAAAAAAAATCTTAAGAGAGCAACTAATTTTAATCTCTCTCTTGTTCATCTTGGGAACCAAAGAATATTATTTCTCATCTGGGGGTCTTTGATGATTCAGTTAAAGAGAAGCTTCTATTTCTTTTCATCCAACAAATCTTCCTTGAGTGCTTATTAAGTTTAAGACTTGAACTGAATTCTGGGTCTGGCTTCAGTTCCTGCTGGTGATGTGTTTGCAGGCACAGTATGCTTCAAAAGTTTTTTGAATTAAAATGATATATATAAAATACTTTTTAAAATGTTTTTTAAAGATTTTATTTATTTATTCTTAGAGAGGGAAGGGAGGGAGAAAAAGAGAGAGAGGGAGAAACATCAATGTGCAGTTGCTGGGGGCCGTGGCCTGCAACCCAGGCATGTGCTCTGACTGGGAATCGAACCTGCAACACTTTGATTCTCAGCCTGCGCTCAATCCACTGAGCTATGCCAGCCAGGGCTATATATAATACTTTTTAAAATATAAAAAAATATAAAGGCAAGAGAAAGAAGGCCAGATGACCCTTACTGACATTTAAAAAAATAACACAAGTAACACTTGTATATGGTTAAAATTCAGAAAGGATCAAAAAATAGCACTCAGGTATAACGAAACATCCACAAATTCAGGGGATTAAAATAATGACTATTTTTTTTTTAGCTCATAGACCAAAATTTAAAAAAAAATGGCACCAAGTCTACGCCTCTCCTAGGAGCGTCCCGTGGTTGCTTCTAGAAAACATGTATGCACACGCAGGACTATTTTCCCATATGTGCCAAAATACTGTTTTGCTTTTAAGTTTCAGAAAATGGTGATACAATACATTCTGTTCTGCCTCTTTGCTTTTTCACTTAATGTCGGTAGGAAAATGGTCAAGGGGTATGAGCGCGCAGTTCAAAGAAAAGGAAATACAAATAGCTCATAAACATGTAAAAGGATGTTCAACCTCGTTTAAAATAAGAAAGATGCAAATTAGAAGTACACAGAGAGATCATTTCTCACCTATCAGATTGGCAAAAGCCCAGAAGTCTGATCTGGTGCAGCCCGTGTGGGCAAGGCTGCGGGGCCGGAAGCACTCCGGTGCCCTGCGGTGGGAGTGGAAGTTGGCGCACTCCTACGGAGGGCAATTCGACCGTCTTGCTCAGAGTGCCGATGGCATACGCCCTTTGAAGCAATCGCCCTGATTTCTGAAAGTGCGTCCTTCAGATATCTGTGATCACGTGTAAGAAAGACGACATTCATGCGGGGTCTTGATTAGAATTAGAAGTTCACTCCGAGGGGAGCTCGGCGAGGGCCGGGGTCTTGTTTGTCTTGCTCACCTCTGGGCAACCAGTTCCTAGAACAGGCCTTTGGTGTAGCAGATACCACAGAGACAATGCTCGCTCAACATCCATTCATTCCTCAGCCTTTCCCCGCCTCCCTTGCAGTTAGGTCACACTATGCGGCTCCTTCTTGCCCAATGGGATGTTGGCCACTCCCAGCCTAGCCCTTAAGAAAAGCCCACATGCCCTTCCAGTTGTGTCCTTGCCTGCTGTGTCCAGCTCCAAAACCACGAGCTCGACAGCGTAGTTACAAGACGGAGAGCAATTCTCAGTCTGCACCGAGATGTGAAAGCAAGAAATCAACCTTTGCTGCACAAAGTCACTGTTCTATCCTGACTCAAGCAAAGATGCTCGATAAACGCTTGTTGAATAAGTATACGATGCAAGGAGCATTCTCGGGCATGTAGCAGGGCGAGTGAGAGCAACCAGAGCTGTTCGCAGTCATCACATTGCTGGGTCAGAGAGCACGTACTTAAGGACCTAGGAGTACATCTCAGGAGACAGTGCACCTGGGCCTCCAGACAGGTGATGGTAATCAAAGCTCCCACCCACAGGTGTAAGGATAACTAACACATCTCGGTCTCACTCAGCTGCAGGCACTACGCGAGGTGCCATGCTCACAACAGGCGCTGTCACCGTCCCCATTTCATGGCTGAGGCAATGGCAGAGCTGGCAAGCTTCATAACTTGTTCAAGGTCAGCTGTTAAGAAAGCAAGTGTTTTTTTTAAAAAAATGACAAATTCCTAATATTCCACTTCTTCAAATGAACTGGCCAAGGCCCAGGAATCTGTATTTTTAAAAGACTCTCCATAGGCTACAAATAGCCAGCTTTAGCAGGCTGGGGGGCTTAAGTGAAAGGTGCCAGAGTGGTTTGGTTAAAGCAGCCAAGATACAGGGTCCTCAGGCCAGGTGTCTTTCTTAGATAGTCTTAACTGTTTGACGAGGAGGAATTAACGGATAGAAGGGAATCAAAACTATGTATTTCCTTCTGTTTGAAGCCTTATCCCATGTATATATTTGATGGAATTTTCCAAGCCAGACTAAATTTATTTAGAGGTGTATCATTTAGAATATAATTTTATCTGTGGAGTCCAGGCACATGAGAGACTGCAACATATTAAAAGTTTCTCTTTCACACAGAAGCCTGATGGGAGCAGCGGCTCGACACCGTGACATCATCAGGGACTTGGGCCCCAACTGGTTCCTCTGTCACCGGCAGCATCCAGTCCCCATCCCCAAGTCCAAAAGACTGGCCACCATGTTTCAGGTCTCTTGTTCTGCTCACATCCCATTGGCCATACCTGAGTCACGTGGTGAGCCCTGCTGCAAAGGAGGCTGGGAAATGTAGTCTTTCTTCGGAGCAGCCTTGCGCTTCTATGGAGCTCCTGTCCTCGTAGAAGGTGAAAACTGACATTGAGGGACGACTCTCAAACTCCACCACTGGAGGCATAATTAAAGAGTGTAGAATTTCACTTCTGGAACAAAACAGATTACTCATTCCCAGGAACAGTCTTGTGCCATATGGTTTCAGAATTGCAGCCGACCGTGACTGCCAATTCCAGGAGGCCTCTCCTGGCCGGTCGCAGGGTCTGTGGCGTGCCTGCTGGTTCTCGCATGCAATGAGCACATGCGGGTCCTCACGCCAATCCACGGTAACAGAGCACAGCCAACAACGGTTATTTTAAAATTCCTTTGCAAGAGTGCCGTCCCCCGTGCCAGGAGAGAGATTGATGAACATTCCGCTGATTATGTAAGAAGTCGCCCGCAGAAAACCGAGGTTCCTTTTGGCTCCAGACTTCTAACCTCTTTCAACAATGTTTTAATCCGCTGGATATACAGTTAGCTGTTCGGGGACGCCCTGGATCACCTGCTCCGTGTTCTAGCTCCGTCTCTGGTCTTAGGGGAATCCCCCTGCCACCCCCAGCCTGAATACAACTGGACCCCCAGTGAGGCCCCTGGCTCACAGAACCCACCGAGGTCCTGGGCACTCAGCTGGGTGAATACTTGACCTCTCTGTGCTGGATGACTGGTTTTACCTGCCTCGCACCCATTTCCTCACGGCATCATGGTTCTCCTACAGAAGTAGCGTCCCCAACCTCCTGGCTGTAGACCAGGCCTCGGACCGGTACCCATCAGGGCCTGTCCTGTTAGGAACTGGGCCGCACAGCAGGAGGTGAGCGTGAATATAACACGGTTGAATCATCCCAAAACCGTCTGCCCCCACCCCCAACCCCGGTCTGTAGAAAAGCTGTCTTCCACGAAAACGGTCCCCGGTACCAGAAACAGTGGTAGACCTGCCGCCACAGAACACTCCCGCCTCACGTCAGTCTGCACATGGGTCAGGTGAGTGAGGCTCAGCTTAGCCTGAGTGACTGGTTCAAGGGGAGACGTGTGATCTGAGGTAGCCAACGAGACTCAGCTTTGAACCAGTGGCAAGGAGTTCCTTATCAGCCGGATGTGATGCTGGCATAACTCGGGTCTAGAGCTGCTGCTGTCCGCCTTTGCCACCACTTGCTCATTCCCTCATTCGGCAAATACTTCCTGCATACCTACCGTGTCCCAGGCAGGGTTCTAGGCACCGAGGCTAGAGCAGTGAAAAATCACAGACAAACCCTTGCCTTCAAGGAGCTAACATTCTCATGGAGAATGCAGACAGTGAACACATATGTAATATGGTCACGGGGCAATAGGTAATATGGATAAAAAGCCAGGATGGGGGGCAGGGGGATGGGGGGTTGTTATTTTATATAGCACGGTATGGGAAGAACTCTCCGAGGAAGGAATATCTGAGCAGAGACCCAAGGCAGCGAGGGAATTGCCACGTTCCTACCCGAGGCAAGAGCATGCTTGCCATGTTTGAAGCAGAACAAAGAAGGCAGTGTGGCTAGAGCAGAGAGAGGGAGAGGAAGAGAAGATGGAGATGAGGGGATGGAGTAGGACAGGCCCGTTGGGTCAGGAAGAAGGCGGATCATCCTGGGAAGCATCAAAGGGGTTAGAGCAGGGGAGGAACCTGATCAGATCTGCACTTTAGCAAGCTCACTCTGGCTACGTGTGGGGAGGCAGACGGGAGAGTTTGAAATGCGAGTTGAGTGGTGTTTTGGGGACTGTAAGATAAGCCACCTGCAAACTGCCGCAATAATTTCACATTTAAAACCCTGCTCCAGACCTTGGCCGGGTAGCTCAGTTGGTTAGAGCATCATCCCAATATACCAAGGTTGCGGGTTTGATCCCTGGTCAGGGCACATACAAGAATCAACCAATGAATGCATCAATAAGTGGAACAACAAATCTATGTTTCTCTCTCTCTCTCTGATCATTGAATAAAAATTAAAAAAACAAACACGGCACCAGTGTTTCCCCAACCTCAGTCCTCCAATCACTGTCTTCATTACACATGTCCTCTACTTTCTGCACCATTATCTACTCAATATTTTTCTTTCAACAAACACATTTATTTTCCTTAAGTGTTATTTATTTTTACAGGAAATGTTTTATCTCTACTGTATCCGTCAACTCAGGCTAGGTTTCACTGCAATAACAAACAACCCTGGAATCTCAGTGGGTTGTTAAAAAATGAACGTTTATTTCTGGTCCACGTGGCCTTTTAACCCTGGGATTCAGGTATTAGAAACAGCCCGCCTCTGGGGCAGGCCGTTCTCCCAGTAGAAGGAAAAGGGCAAATGGCAGAACAACACGCCGGCTCTTAAAGCGTCTGCTTGGAAGCTTGGCTCACACT
Source organism: Phyllostomus discolor (assembly GCF_004126475.2). Taxonomy (NCBI): domain Eukaryota; kingdom Metazoa; phylum Chordata; class Mammalia; order Chiroptera; family Phyllostomidae; genus Phyllostomus; species Phyllostomus discolor. Next base: position 97,946,564 of record NC_040911.2, on the reverse strand, counting down.
CTATTGGTCCGAGAAAGCTACGCCGCCAAGCCGGCCATCAGCAGAGAGAGCCCCCGGGGGAATGCCAGAAGGAAGGCCTGATAAATATGGACCGTCTACCAAATCTGTTGTAAGTGGAAAATCAACACCACTTGTCCTCAACAGGAGGTGGCGACAAAAAATAAATATTATAAAACCATTTAACCCTCTTAAAGCGTGGCCAAATAACTTCGCCTTCCGAAGGCTCCAAGTCCGAGGCTCCCTCTCTTTTCTTGTTGAAGGGGGAGATGGGGGAGAGTTAGAAAGGCATTAAGTACACACTGGTATCAAACTGAGACTGCTGCGGAAAATGGGATGTTATTTGTTAGTTATTTAGTGGGCCCTGTACCCACTAAAATCTTCCCATGAAACACCCTTGGCCTATGCTTTATTGGAAGACTTTGCTTTAGAATCACCCAGGCAGAGGGTTGGGGGAGGTTGGGGGGTTTGCCCTGGGGGTGGGAGTTTGAGATGGTGGTGATCAGGAGAGCCACGGGTTTTGAGGTGCTTGCTGGGTTACACAATTCATAAAGGGCGCCCCCTGAAGTTGTGCGACCTAAATACGATTTCCGTGAGTTACCTCATTTAGTCCTCACCTCTGCTCCGCCAGGTAGACAGAGTTACCTCCCTTTTACAGCTGAAAAACGGATCCAGAGGAATTCAGTGCCTTGCCCAAGACCGCAGCTGGAGGGGATGCTGGGACATGCCCAGGCTCACGCTAAACCTGAGGCTGTGAGGTGTAGTTTCAGGCTTGGCCACTTGGTGTCACCCTCTCCAAACTGTCGGAAGACTTGCCCAGCAGAGTTGGGCGGGTACTGGGTACTCCGGGGCAATGTGACCCTAGGGAAGCAACGCCCCCTCTCAGCCTCTTCCCGTCCCCTGGACCTCTGCCTTTGGGTGTGCAGAATTCCTGCCAGTCCCCTGCTGGCCCATCGTGCGTGGGATTAGAACTGGGGTCCCGCTCAGCGCACACCCCAAGCTAAGTGCAAATAGGCGTTACCTTGAGCAAGCCTCCTAGAGTCTCAATGGTTTGTCGACACTACAGATGAGGAAACTGAGGCCCAGAGACTCGGAATGACCTGTCCAGCTAGTAAGCGGCCCATTCGAACCTAGTTCCAATGCAGATCTGAGTTAGAAGCCTAGCCTTTTGACGCACAGCAAGTCCACAGGGGGCTGACTGTATCTGTTCTCACTTTTTTTTATCGTGTTTTTCCAACCGTCCAACCCTAGATTCTAACATTCTTGGACACAAAGATAATCCGCCTGTTTGGGGAACTGCATTTTTTCTTGTCGTTGTTGTGTATGGGTTTTTGTTGTTGTTGTTGATTGTTTGTTTTTTAATGTAGAAGTTAGTTTTCCTCTGACCACCAAGAAAACACTGAGGGTCTACTTTTTAATAATTTTTTAACCACCAATTATTCCTAGATAATTATTTTTAAAATGCAGAAAGGCCATCTAACTAAAAAGAAGCAAATAAAGGTTACCCCGAATTCACACCAGCCCCCCAGAGATAGGCACCACTGACACTCTGAGCATGCCCCTCCGGGATTTCTGTCTCTCGTTTATCAATGCATTAAATTTTAAAAAATAAGAAAACATAGTCACGTGAAAAATAACCGAAAGTACACCCAAATATTTACGGCGGCTATTCTTCTTCTTATCCTTAACCCCCTCCCCGCCCCCCCCCCCCCAGCTCCAGAATGCCTACTCCCTTCCCAGAAACCTCCCCGGTTTATCATTCTCGGGGATCATCACAGAGATATTCAGAGTGGAGATAAGCAGACGTGTGCATGGATTCCTGGAGCTGCTTCTCTAAATAGAAGCATACCACACACCCTGTTCTGCACTGCTCTGGATCGTTCCTAAACTTAAGAATGGACGGTGGGGATCCTTCCGGACCAGCACGAGGGAAGCCCTCTCCCACCATCCGAACACCATCGTTCGGTTCACCGGTCCTCTGCCGACAGCCAGGAGACGGTCCCAGTCTCGTGCTGGACACGCGACCCTGCAATGAGTGTCCTCTGTAGAGATGTCTCCCCGTCTAGGTGGATCCTTCTACGGGATAAATTCCTCGAGGCTGAACTGCCCCGTCACAGGGCAGACATGTTTTTTTAAATCTTGACACTAATTGCCTAAGTGCTGTCTGAGGTCATACCTGCCCACTGACATTCAGAAAGGCAACCTGCCGTGAGCCCCGGTTTTCCCACCCTCCAGCAAAGGCCAGCTGCTATCGGAGCTCCTGATCTTTGCCTTGATGGACAGCAGGAGAGGCGCTCGCCGGTCACCGCTCGCCGAAGCACCAGCCTGCCTGTTCTGCCCCTTCGTGTCAGGTGGGGAACTTAAACAGTGTATCTACAGGCCATTTGTATTTCTCTCCTGGCAGCAAAGCCTTCCTTCCGGTCCTTTGCCCATTTTTTTCTGTTGGGCAGTTGTCTTTTTTATTCATTGATAAGAGCTCTTTTACATACGAAGAAAATTAGGTCTTTGTTTCTTACGTATGTTACAAAGAAACGTATTTAAAAATACAGATATATTGGACAAAGATGGGATTCCCCCTGGGCACAACGTTTTTGAGGCTTATGGTCATTTGGTCATATACTGTGGACCCCTTTTCCTGTTGCAAAATATGTCTTTGCAACAAAATTATTTATTGGGTACTTATTGAAAAATCACTCTGGGTACATTGGAAAGTCTTCAAAAGCAAATGGCTATGGTTTTACGTGGACACACGCGTCAGGGAGGAGGGTTATGGAGCATCCGATATTTTTATTTGCCACCTATTTCTGTATGTTACTTAATCTAATCCTCTCAACAATATTATGGGGCAAGTAACATCATTCCCATTTTATAGATGAGGAAACCGAGGCCCAGAGAGGGGTCATGGGATTTGTCCAAGGTGTCGTGTGGGTCCGTGGTGAGTGGGATTCAAACTTTGTCCATCTGTCTCCCAAGCCTTTGCTGCCACATTCTAGTACCTTAAACCCCCACTTTCTCAGCTAGTCTGGATGAAGAATGACTCTGGGCCACATCCCCACCCCGAGGCTAAGGAGTGTCTATAACTTAGGGATGAGGCCACCAGGAGGCACCAGGGACACATCCCTTATCTGGTTTGTGGGGCTGGCGACAGGCTAGGTCCAGGCACCCTGAAATGGGACAGTCCTCAGGGCCTGATGATCCTGGGGGCTGGGTGGCTCTGGGCCGGAGGCAATGCCTCCTGCAACACCCAGGGCATGCTCCTCAACCTTGGCCTCCCCTGAGAGAACATTAGGGCCTCCCAGATGTCTGGCCCTTAGTCATCCCCTCCGGTGGCCAGAGTTCTTGTAGACCAGGGCTCCCCGGTGTCAGTACTACTGACCCTTGTGGCTGCGTAATCCTTTGCCCTCGGGTCTGTCCTAAGCTCTGGAGGATGTTTAACAGCCTCCCCTGCTTCTACCCATTAAATGCTGGCAGCCCCTCCCCTCAAGCTGTAACTGCTCTAAATGTCTAGGCACTGCCACATGCCCCTTGGTTGACAACCCCCACTGTGGACCTTTAGGGACCAAGAGGGTCACATGAGGGATCAAAGCAGGCCCTGCGTGAGGTTATTACGTGACACCCTGGGAAGTGAGACTGACACCAACCTTTGCTTTGCCGGTGAGGAAACAGACCCAGAGAGATTCAGTGACTTGCCCAAGGCCACACATCTTGTATGTAGCAGAGCGGGAGCTTGAACTTGGGTCGTCAGGCTCCAGCATCTGTGCCCTCACCCACTGAACTCTACGGCTGCTCAGGAAAATAGGCATCTCCACTCCTCAGACCCGCAGGAATATTCTCTTCCACACACACACAAATGCACCTTCTCTCCCGGGTTTCTCTTTACCTCTTTTCATTGCCCCACTTCTGATGGGGAGCTGGGTGCAAGGGGTTTTGCGTTTTCCTGATAATTGTACCATGAGAAAAACCCAGTGGAAAGTGCCATGATAGATGGCAGCTGACACCAGCCCCAACGTCAGGGAGCCCCTGGGGACCCATGGGGACTGCACCAGTGTGTCCCAGAGGCCTCAGCCCTGCCTGTCTTGGCACATCATTTCCTGGTATGTGCGCTGCCTCGATTTTGCATAAGAAGTCAAAAATTTAGAGTTCTAATGTGAAATTTCCTAATTTCTAAATGATGACAATCAATTAAAAAATTAAAAACCCTGTGACAACTGAACAAAACAAGTCTGAAGCCCAGTGCGGCCCCAGAGCTGCCGGTCTGCGGCCTCTCTGAAGGGCATGGTCGGCGTCCGGGGACAAACCCAACCCTTTCATCGTCTTAGCGCCCCCTGCCTTCAGCATTTGTTCAATTAATCACCGACACATTCATTCCATGTGTGCATTCCACACACCCGCTCCTCTATCCGTCCGTCTACCCACCATCTACCCATGTGTCCTTCTACCCATCCACCCAGCTCCTCATCCATCCACCCACCCATCTATCCACTATCCACCCATCTATCCACCATCCATCCACCCACCCATCCATCCATCCACCCACCCACCCATCTGTCCATCTATCCACCCATCCATCCACCATCCATCCACCCACCCACCCATCCATCCACCCAGCTCCTCATCCATCCACCTACCCATCTATCCACTATCCACCCATCTATCCACCCACCCATCCATCCACCCACCCATCCATCCACCCATCCATCTACCACCCATCCATCCATCCATCCATCCACCCACCCACCCATCTGTCCATCTATCCACCCACCCATCCATCCATCCATCCATCCACCGATCTGTCCATCATCTACCCACCCATCCACCCATCCATCTACCCACCCACCCATCTGTCCATCTGTCCACCCATCCATCCACCCATCTGTCATCATCCATCCACCCACCCATCTATCCATCCATCCACCCATCTGTCCACCACCCATCCATCTACCCACCATCTGTCCATCTGTCCACCCATCCATCCACCCACCCACCCATCCATGAGAAAGATGGTGACCTAATCCCTTCCCTCTAGAAATTCACCATCTCCTTTAGGAGAAACGAGAGGAGTGATGCCAACCACAGACAAGGATGGAACCCAACCGTGTGAGATTCGGACTCTGCCATTTACCAGCTGGGCAACCTTGGGCAAAGGAATCCACCTTTTGAGCCCGTTCCCTGCCTTTGAAATGGGGCTACCGATAGTGACCTAGGGCTTGACTGCAGGCAGGCTGTCGGGGCCAGGCTGGGTCAGGTAATGCACTGGAAGGGGGCACACGGTAGACCCCCTACAGTCACAGTGGTGTGATCCACACCAGGCTGCCGGGAGGTGGGGGCTGTGCTGTCAGACAGGCTGCTGGCCCAGACTGGGGGTCTGGGGAGGCTCTGCGGAAGTGGCAGCACCCAGGACGCCCCACCGTGCCCCGTGCTGGGAGGGGGTTGCTTTGTCATTATTCGTACAACTTCCCCCAGGTCAGCTGACACCGCCACTGGCCACTGCCCGGATGGCTCTGGTTTTCCCACTCTTGCTTCACTTCTAAAGGGCGGCTTTTTCTCCGAGCACCCGCCCCGCCCCACCCCACCCTGCCCTGCCCCGCCCCGGTTTGTGGGAAAACTGCGTGGCACAGAAAGGGCTCGCGGCTCCTTCTCTAGCCCCGTTGTTATTTTCTTCCCATTTAAATGGAAACAATGCTTATTAAAGAAGAGGAGGAAAAAAACACATCAAACAACAGAGAAGAAAAATTATTCTTTGTCCCATCCTTCTAATGCAACCACATTGAACATTCTGTTTTTGTTCTTTCTCCTCAGCCAGGCACCGGTGTGCGCGCCCACATGTGCACACGTGTGCGTGCATGCACACACACACGTGCACACACGTGCCCAACTGTAAATCAGGCTGTCCTACTATTTAGTGTTGTGTTTTTTAAAACTTTTCCTTCATGTCACGAGCACCCCCCTCCCCCACGGCTCATCTTCACAAACTTGTTTGAAGGGCTGCCGTCATTCATCCAGCAAGCGTTAAGTGAGCAACTACTACAGTCTGTGAGCAAGATGGGAGACGGGGCGGATTGCAACCATCCGCCAACCTTTACTGAGCGTGAACTCTGGGCCAGATGCTGTTCTCATCACTTGCGTTAAATCTCCTCTTCCTCCCATTCGTCCTATGAGGTGTGTGTCACCAAAATGCCCATTTTCCAGATGAGAAAACTGTGGCCCACGGTATTACAGCTAAGAGGGGAGCCAGCATTTGAATCCAGGTGGGCCAGTCACAGGGCCTGGATCCTGGACCACTTTGTCATCCACGAACAGGTGCCTCAGTCCCGAGTGACCCGAGCTGGGCCAGGGATGTACAGGAGCGTGTTGCAGTCCTGAGGAGGCGCCAGGCCCATCCCGGGGCATCAGGAAGGGCTTCCTGGAGGAGGAGGTGACTTCTCCGCTGAGGAGGTGGGAGGTGAGGATGCTGCAGGCGGAGGGAGCAGTGAAATGAGGCCCCAAGGCAGGAGTGGGCACGGAGTGCAGACCAGCTGGCAACGATGCTGACCTTGACTGCAAGGTGGGGAGGGCCAGGTAGCATAGAGGCTGTGGGCCCAGGGAGCCCCAGGGAGCCCCAGGGAGCCAGCTGGGGAGGCCTCCTCCCACCCTAGGCTGGGTAGCACTCCCACTGGCCCCCACAGCCTGTCTGTGCCCCATTGTAGCACCCAGCACCCTGGGCACTTCTTGCCTGTTTGTCATTTCTCTGCCATTCTAGACCAGAGAAAGTTCTGGAAGGCGGGAATCTGAACAGACTGGTTCATTTCTGTGGTAGGGACCTCAGTCAGTGCTGGGCAGGTGAACACCCCAGGATGAGGTAACAGCCACTGGTGCGTGCAGACGCTGCCGGGGCCTGGCGGCGTCGCCTGTCACAGCCACGGAGACAGGGCCGGTCTGTGGCCCCCGCGGGCCCCGCAGGGCGCGAGGCCTCTTCGGGATGTGCCTGAGCCTTCGGCTCTGCCAGGACTTTGCTCCGACTTGCCCATAGTGTCTTGTTTGCTTTAGAAGAGGCTCCGGTAAAGACGCCGGCCCTCGCCGGGCGCTCTCAGCACGGCGCTTGAAGGTCGCAAGGAACCGCGGAGGAGCGGCCTGCCTGCCCGCGGCTGCCTCCCAGCCTCCGCCGCTTCCCAGGCCTGTCTGGGACCCAGCAGGGACTCACCCGCCTGGGTCGGCACCGCCTGCTGCTGGCGGTGGGGCGAGCCCGGAGGGGCCGCGGCCCCCTCCTGCGCTGGGGCGAGGGCCTCCGAGGTAACTGTTGACTCCCCTCCCCCTGGGCCAAGCCCGCTGTCTTATCAGCTCAAACACTTCAGAGTTCAGGCCAAGAAGCCAAAGTCAATTCTGGAAAAGCCTTTCAAAGGCCAAAACACAAACACCAGGGAGGCTATTTGGTGGGGGGGGGGGGGGGTGGAGATGACACTAGGGAAGGGTGAGCTTTGGTCCCTTCGACAGGCTCAGAGGGGCCCAGCGCCTGTCCTGGGCCCAGAGACCCACGTGCCAGGGCCTTCCCTGCGGCACCGTCTGCCCCGCAGAAGTCCGGAGCCACCCTCTGTGTCCATCGGGAGGGGAAGGGACTAACTCCTACCCAAGTGCCACAGGGTCTCTCAAAAGGCCAAAACCCGTCCGTGTGCAGTGATGGGGAAAGGGATGGTACAGCGGCAATGAGAAAGAGAGCGGGAGGACCCAGAGCCGTGTGCGTAAGCGGGTCCTTTACGTGCGACAGACAAGGCGGCCTGCCCCTCCACGTGCCCGTTCAGGTACAGACATTTCCGGAAGGGTTCACGGGGCGCCTGGAAACGCCTCCTCCGGGGCGGGGGTCGGAAGGCCGCAGACACATTTTTCACGGCTTGTGCCTTCTGAACGACTCTCCACCACGGTGCTGCGATATTATAGAAACAGATAAGTACAGAGATGTTGCAGAAATGAGTGTGAACATCAGCGACTGTGTTCCAGGCAAATGGCCAGCAGCATGAAAGAGGAGCTGCAGGAGGAAGTGACGTAACTCTGGGCACAGGTCAGATCACTAAAGGTATAGCTCCAGGGGAATCCTCAGCCTGGCGCGGTCCCTCCCAATGGAGTCCACCACAGGCGAGCAAGGCTTTCGAAGTCCTCCCCTGCTTTATAAACCCGGCTGCTTAAAATGCACTTCCGAAACACCACCTCCTGGAACTCCTCCAGGATTCTATAAAGTAGAATTAGATCACTGTGTAGACCGATTAATTCAACCCACAGATATTCATTCTGGTGGGCGACGAGGATGTGGCGACGAACCAGACAATCGAGATCCCCGATCTCATGGAGTGGGTGGGGCGAGAGGGAGGAGAGGGAGCGTGAAACAGGCAACAAGCAAACAACAGCAGCCACGCGAACGTGGCGATTCTGGGTCATCAGAGGAGGAGGGAAGAAGAGGAGGCCAGGAAATGCCACCAATGGTGGCTGGTGTGGGGAGCCGTCAGCGAGGGGCTCACAGAGGAGGTGGCCCTTGAACGGAGACGGGAATGGGGAAGAAAGAACCAAGCTCGAGAAAAGCAGGCAGAGGACAGCACCGGGCGGCAGGAGCAGGCGGCACAGGGGCCCGAGGCTGCAGGAAGCACGGCTGTAGGAGGGACAGAATGGTGGCCCGTGTGGCCGGAGCTCACACAAACAGCAGGGAGGGTTGGGAGACCCCGTGGGAGCGGCTGGCAGAGGTGCGTCCCGTGGGCCTCGTGGGCTTGGAGAGGAGTCCCGAGGAAGACAGGGAGGCTCAGAGAGGTTCAGGCATCTGTCCGGAGCTGCACGTCTAGCGGTGGCCGAGCCAACACTCAGACCGGGGTTTCCCAACTTCCTATCTAGCCCTCTAAACAGTTGCGTGTGTCTACGTGTGGCAAGAGCACAGAATGCACGTTTCCATTCAGCAGAGCCTGGGTTCTGAGAACACTGTGGGGTTTTTTTTTAATTGCACAGAAAAGTGCGTGCATCACGGAGTGAATTGTCACCGAGCGGACACGGCCCTGTGAGGAGCCCTCAGGTACACAGACGGCATTCCAGAAGCCCCTTTCACGTCCCCTCCCAGCGAGTCCCCTCCCCCCCCCCCCGAGTTCAACCAAAGTCCTGAACCCGAAGCCCAGAGATCAGTTTTACTGCTTTTGAACTTCACACAAATGGAATCACACAATCTGGGTGCCTTCCCGTCTGGCTTCTTTCACTCAGCATTACGAAGATTCATGGCATTTCGGGAGACTTTGCCTGTGTCGCGGGCCAGACCGAGATGCCGTGTGAGCCACGCGAAAGCGTCCCCTCACAGAGAGGGCCAGGAAAAAGCAGCTTCCCTGGGGAGCAGTTCTAAGGGTGTCACTCTGTGAAAAAGTAAGGCACAAAACGGCACATGGAACGGATCCCATTTCTGTTGGGGCGGGAGGTGGCGGCGGGGGTGGGGGGAAGGTTTCCTTTCACGTGGAATCAGAATCACCCTAGAAAACACATTGAGAGAATAACTCTCTCAACCATAGTGCACTATGGACTCTTAGGGCATCAAAGCCACTGAATGGAGGGGCCGTCTTGTGCTCGGGGACAAAGACAGGATCTGTTGGCTGGACTCACCTGTGCTGTGTAGATTCTCTCTCTCTCTCTCTCTCTCCCCTCCACCCCATTTCTGGCCCATAAGTTGCCAGAGCTGAGGAATTTTTGCCTGTTCACAGCTCTAATCCCAGTGCCCGGCACGTAGTAAGTGCTCAGTAAATGCTGGTTGAGCGTGAATGGAGTATAAAAGAAAGACATGAGTGAAGCAGCCCTGATGGAGGGTGACAGGGAGTGGTGGGGACCATGGCTACCTGGTAGCCCTCGTCCCAGCAGAAAGGTGCAACTCCCACCTGAGTACAGCCCACAGTTTCCGCGTGGGGATGGGGGCCCAAGGTGGCTGAGCTCCCAGTACAACGTTTCAGGGGAAGCCAGACACGTCGGCCTTTATGTGAAATGTCTTGGCACCATCGCCGATCAGAAATACCTGTCCACTGCTAACCCGGGGTGGGGTGCTGCCCTCCGCGGTCTCTAGCCTAGGGCGAAATTGCTTCCTGATGCGTCTCATAGAACCCCAAATTTCCGGGAAAGCCGAGTGGAGTCCCAGGAGAGGGTGTTGAACAAGCCGACTTGGCCCTTGAGTGCTTCTGAGAAACAAGTGGCATTTTCGTATTTGAGTTCTCGAAGCGATTTTATTTCAGGGCGAGTTCCTTTCTCTTCTCATAACTCTCAGTTCCACCCTCATATTTACGCTGAGCCCCGGCATCTTCCCTCCACTCTGGAGCAAAGATCAAAAGTAAATATTGGCAGAACATGGGTTTACTGGGACCCAGAGAAGGAACAGCCTAGAACGAAAATAGCGAGACTTGAGTGCCCCTCCCACAGTGTCCGCCCCAACCAGGCTTCCTCAATATTTGCTCATTAATTTTACTTCAGACAAATGCCGGGGACGCGTTTTGTCGCCCACTGGGTGAGCCTGGCCCTGGTCCAGGGGGCTCTGTTCTGTACGTGACCCTGGGGACAGCGCCCCCTGGAGTTGTACCATGGTTGCGTACTGCGCTTATTGAGATCATCGTTTTTGGGGGCCTGGGTTGAGGGGACGTAGGAATCCTTTTCGCTTCGGCAAAAGTGTCTGTCTTGTCGAAGCGACACACACACGTGGAGCAAAATTCAAACAGTGTGAAAGGCCGGCAGTGAAAAATATCTCCTTCCTGCTGTCACCTGCTCTCTCCCAGCAGCCCTCTGCAGAAGCGCTTCCTCTTGTCTGTTTCTCACCTGGCCTTGTAGATGGGCACACAGACCTTTTTCACTCTCCGGATATCACGCTCACTCACACACACACACACACACACACACACCCCGTAACATCTCTTTCTGTCTCCTACGTTTCTCTATCATTTCTTTGGCACCAGTGGTTTACATGAGGGATCAGCAAACGCCAGCTCGTAGACCAAATCCACCCTCCCGCATGGATTGGCACCGCCTGCAAGCTGAGGGTGGTTTTTGCATTTTCTTACCTTTTTAGGTGGTTGGGGGAAAAAAATCACAAGAAGGATGATACGTTATGATACACGGGAATTGTGATATGAACATCTCAGCATCCGTCAATAAAGTTTTATTGGAACACGGTCCTGCCCGCGTGTTCGAGGGCCGTCGGTGGCTGCTTTGTGCTGCCGTGGCACACCGCAGTATTTGTGCTGGGGATCCTGTCGATCTTTCTGGAAAAGGTGTGTCTGTCCCTGGTTGCTCCTGCACACACCGCCATAGACCCTGGAGGCCTTTTGATATCAGCATGTGTTACTTTACCTTATTCCTTTGAAGAAAAGCTCCAGCGTAGCTCATCATGTCGCCGGGCTGTAATTTATCCATCCGGTTCTTGCCACGGACCCTTGGGCTCCTGTGTGAATGAAAAGAACTCAAGTCTGAGGGGAGTTTGAAAATTCCCAGCCAGGATGAGAACCCCACGCGGCCACTCAGTTTAATATCTGTATCTCGTTCTTTCAGAAATAGTATCCGTGGCCGCCGCTGGCTGGCGGGGAGGCCCCGTCCAGCTGTGAAGCCGCCGAGACAGAGGTGGCTTACCAGGAGAGGACAGGGGTCACGCTGCCTGTCCTTCCCAGCCGAGGAAGCCTGGGTTAAATTTGAGCTGGAGGCTGCATTTGAATCACATTTGCAGATGATGCAAAAATCTCTGTGGGTGTTTACATCCCTCACGAGGGGGGCGGAAGGCAGAACGCCTTTGAGAAGCTGGGGAAAAGGCCAAGCGGGATAACGCAGAACAGTGTTTCCTACTCTTACGGTTGCCAGATCCTGGAGTAAATGAAATAGGACTTACCATTTTTCTTGAACTGATGTAGTTTAAAAAAAAAAAACCCTAGAATCTAATAGTTTCATCTGGAGAAATAATATCCATGGTTCTGATGAGTTAGTGGTACATGTATTTTTCAAATGCACGTAAATATTTAATAAATACTAAACTTTAAAGCACACGCACACACACACAACCTCATCTGCGTACCACCTACAATAATCTTGCAAACCAGCAGTGGCGTCTCTACTAAGCGTTTTTTAAATGCTGGGTGTCAGACCCTGGGGGTTGCCTTGCCAACGGCCGCACCTCCCCTCCCCCCTGCTGACACCCTGACTTTTTTCAGCGGCCCCGTGCCAGCCCTGGGAAACAAGCCACACTCGGTTTAAGGGAGTCCTGTCCATTGTGTTCTCCGGGACCTGTGATGGGCCCAGGGGCGGCCACGTGACCCAGGTCTGGCCAAAGGGAAGCTCTGCTGGGGGATTCTGGGAAAGCGTTTCCTCTCTGATAAGAAAGAGGCCCGTGAGGTGAGAGACGTATTTGCCTCTTTCCTTTCCTTCCTGCCTTGGACATTGTTGTGCAGAGTGGTGATGAGTGAGCTGTGACAGGCACCTTGTGACGTTAGGTGACCAGCCTGCGGACAAGCTGGTGACTTGCTGATGACGATGGTGGCAAGGGAGAGTGCAAAGGGCCTTGGTCCTTTATGAAGTCTCGGGACGCCAAATACACCCCCGAGTGTCAACTTGCAGGTGCCCTCCAAGTCAGCAGTGAGTGTCGCTGCAGCCTGAACCTCGGCAGTGCGGCCTGAGACGACCCTGCCAGGGCCGATCGGTCTGGGCCTCTGGCACCCTGGGCGCGTGACCTGGCTTTCCTCAGCCTTAGTTTTCTTGCCCGTGAAGTCCTAATAGTAATACTCCTTAGATGGTGATTTCTGAGGGCAGAGAAATTAAAGTTCACTTCAAGCACTTAGAGTAAGTGCTGCCATTACTGCGATCGCTATTATTATTCATCATTGTCTCTGTAATAGTTAGAGAGTCCTCTAAAAAACAGGGGGAAAGGCAACATGGACAGAGACAGGAAGTTGATGGCACCTAATTAGAGGCCACCAGCTGGGCACAGAAAGAGCAGAAAACGATGTGAGTGTCAGAGCTGACCGAAAGCTGCTGTGGGTGAGTCAGAGCTTCAGTAAACAGGCTCCATGGAAGCCTGCGTGCAGGGGGGAGGGGGCACAGGACCGGGAGCGTGATGGGCAGAGCCCTGGCTGCGAACCTTCTGTTCCTCGATGCGTGACTCACACCTTTCCAGGAGCACGGACTCTGCATTTGGTTAACTCATCTTTTTAAAGGATGTGGGAACTTGTCCCGGGTCCGGAGGCATGGAGACCGTGGCCTGGGGGCTATTTACGTCAGAGAGCAGAAGGACTCGGGACCGAGGTCACACCGCCACATGTGTAATGTACGAAGCAGCTGTTGGTCAAGTGCACAATAGACCGGGAGGGACGGCGTGAGCTGAAGGAGCCCTGCACGATGAGTCACTGCACTCGTGACTCCGCCGGGGACCCAGACCCAGGGAAGTTCCTCTCTGTGTCAGACCTCAGTCTGTCCGTGTGTACAGTGGGGACCCGGGGCAACCTACGGCCGGTCTGTCCTGTGGCTGTGACGGAGAGAAATGCGTCCGGCTGCAAGGAGCCGGAAATCCAGCGCACCTTGGCTCAGATGAGCCGGAGTTCATTTCCCCCGCGTAACACAAAGTTCTCAGGGAGGCGGCTGCCGGTCTTGCCTTCGTGGCTCGAGGGGATCAGGGCTCTCGCTGGCATCTCCGCACTCCTCTCGGCTTCCCCCTTGGGGTTTCAGGGTGCGTGCTTCTGTTCTTCTTGAGGGAGGCACGAGGAAGAAGGGCAGCACCAGCCACACTGTCCCTGTGAGCCCAAAGTAAAAGCGTTCCCCTGGGACCTGCAGAAGAGCTCCCCTCACATCTCACTGCGCAGAGCTGATCACGTGACTGATCCCAAGCCTGCCTTAGCTGCAAGGGATGCTGGGTGTGTGAGGACGTGGGCACCACTGTGAAAGGTGAAAGTGAGGAGGGGACAGGTGTTAGGTCTTCTGACCTCAGGGTCTCAGGGCAGCAAACCCCTAATCCTGGCCGCCCACGGCCTCTGGCATCCGTCTGCCTGTGGCCCTCCCAGCTAGTGTTTCAGTTGTGAGAACGAGACCCGAATTCGAATCCTGACTCCAACACTGGGCGTCTGTGGGACTGGGAAAGAGTCGCTTCCTGTCCCCAAGGGTTCGTGTCTCACCTGTACAGAAAGTAGAATCCAGTTCCTACCTGTGGCTTCAGGGCTGACCTCACGGGTGACCGCACAGCACCCCGTACCCTGAAGGGTCCTTCCCTCGGTTTGCTGCTCTGCTGTCACCATCTTGAAATGCTCAACAATTTCAGAGCAAGGGGCCCTGCAGTTTCACCCTGCACCGGGGCCGGCTAATCCACATGCCCCCTGCAGCCGCCCTGGGGTGACCCGCCTCCCTGCTCCCCTCAGCCTCGTTTCCTGCCCCCCTCCCCTCCTCACTCTGTTCCCACTGGACCCCCTCTGCTCCCGAATGCTCAGACGGGCATGGCCGGGGGTGAGGGGGCTTTCTGCAGCCGAGGCGGCCCCCGAAGTTGCTGGAAGCTGCCTGCTGACCACGCCCTCCATGGCTGAGCAGCAAGGCTTTCCTGGAAGGCGCTCTGGGTGACACATGTTCATGTCCGCCACTTTATTTTCGTCTCTGCATATCTGTTTACCATCTCCTGGTAACACATGTTTTGGGCAAAACTTCAGGAATGAGGCAGTGCAGCTGAGGGGTGAAAAGGCTGGGGTTTGGAGTCAGCGTCTCAGCGTCTCATCACTGTGTGGCCTTGGGCAAGTCACCTCGCCTCTCTGAGCCTCCGATTCGTGTGCCACGAAGTGAGGGCAATGGCGTTTCCTTCGAGGTGCCGTTGTGAGGGTGAACGGGCTGGGAAAAGGCTCGGTACAGAGCCCGAGACCTGGTCATCACTAGGAAAACCGTCCTTGTCATTAGAATATCGAAACTCTGAATGAATAATGAACTTCTGTGGGAAGAACACAAAAGGCTGCCTCTTCCCTGAAGTCAGCACTGGTTTTCTCTCCTTGTCACTCTCTACATGGACTTCTCTACGTGGATTTCTCATGGTCTGTTTTTGCTGTAGCTGCTTGTTTTTCAGCCTGGAAATGGCTATTTACCTACTTGCATCGTCTGGGTCTTCGGTTGAAAGTGACAAACTCAACTCAAAGCAGCTTAAGAAAAAAAGTGTGAGCCCTGGCTGGTATGGCTCAGTTGGGTGGAGCATCATCTGGTAGCTGGGGGGTTGCGGGTTCGGTTCCCTGTTGGGGCATGTGGCTGAGTTGCGGGTTTGACCCCTGGTTGGGGTGTGTCTTGGAGACAGCCAGCTGATGTTTCTTTCTCAAATGGATGTTTCTCTCTCTTTCCTTCCCTCTCTCTAAAAGCAACAAAAGAGTGTCCTCAGGTGAAGATGTAAAGAAAAGTGTGTATGAATGCATTGGTTTATATGAATGGAGAATCCTGAGATGGGCTGAGCTTCAGGAAAGGCTGGATCCAGACGAACACCCGTTGCCTAGGAATCATGCTCTCTCCAGCAGTCAGCTCTGTCCCATGGGGTCACCCTGTGCGGTGGCAAAGAGAGTCCTCAGCTTTTCCTGGGCTTTCATTCTGGCTGGTCAGCCAGCCAAGGGGAGAGAAGCTGCCTCTCCTATGGACCCAGCACAAGTCTGGGGGTGACTCTGGTTGGCCAGACGTGGGTCACATGCTTACCCCAGAACCAATCCCCGGGGCTGGGGAAAGGCGCATGCTCACTGCCCAGGCCGGGCCCCTCTACCGCTCTCGTTGGGAAGACACCCAGGCCCTTCTGAGCCACGTGCAGTGAGAGCCAGGGAGGAGCGATCCCCCAAAGGAAAACCGTGGTGCTGGGACTAGCAGCTGGGGCGACGGACAGGCACAAACAACAACTGGCCGCTGAGCAGCCCCGGCAACGGTCCTGCTACGTCTACTCAGGGTCTCCTGTGGACATGCTTGGTGCTCGATAAGTGTTTGTTAACGAACCAGTGATTGTAACAAGTAAACCACCAACAGTGAAGTCGATCTGATTTATCAGGAGGGGCGTGATCGTAGGGTTGCCTTCTCAGGGCAGGAAGACAGATGCTGAGAGTCCGTGTCCTGCCCACTTTTATCCTAAGCTCACAGGTCGGCAACATTTCCGTCTCAAAGCCGTGACTGCGCAGGCCGTGGTGCAGAGCGAGACTGCCCTGCAGGCCCCGCCCACCGCAGCCCCCGCCCATCGCAGGCCCCGCCCACCGCAGGCCTGGGCAGAGGACAGGTGATTCAAGGCCGGCTCGCTCCGTCCCGCCCGGTGGAAAACGCACAGGAGGCCCAGCCCCGGGAGATGCTGAGCGGGGTCTGAGAAAGGTGGCTGTCATCGCGGCCCTGTCCTCTCCGTTGGCCAGCGCCAGCGGGCCGCACTTTCGCCTGGTCCCTTTCCCATCAAGAGATTCCCAAGGAGCCTCTGCGCCCGAGCCGCCCGAGCCACGCCCAGGGTCCATCCGTGCAGGCAATGCCGGGAACTCGGTGGGCTCAGGGGCCTGGCAGACCCGGGCACACACGGCGACAGCGCACTGCGGCCCCGAGACAATGTGACAGCAGCGCAGACACACCGTCTGTTCTCCCACAGACTTTTCAGAGAGCTGTAAGTTCACAGCTGGAGAGAGCTGAAAGCACAGGGAATGCCCACATCTCCCCTGCCCTTTCCACACTCAGGTTCCCTGCTATCGACACCCCCTACGCCGCAAGTGGGACATTTGTTACCATCAGGGAGCCCGCATGGACACACCATTGTCACCCAGAGTCTGCAGGTGACTTCAGGGGTCACTCTGCGGGGCGTGCATTCATTCTGTGGGTTTGGACAAATACGAAATGACATCTGTCCGCCATTCTCGTGTCACGCAGAGTCGTGTCCGTGCTCTGAAAGCCCTCTGGGCTCTGCCCGGCCCTCCCTCCCCCCTCCCCCGTCACCGCTACTGATCCTTTCCGTGTGTCCACGGTTCTGCCTTTTCTAGACTGTTCCATTTTTATGGCGTTTTCTTACAATATCCATGGCTTCAGCTGCACTGACAGCGTCCACTCTGAAAGTAGATGCCCCGGCCAGTCCGGTTAAATATTTCGACTATCATTCCTGGAGATACCCTTTTCTTTAAATGCTGATGATAAATTTTACCTGTAGGAAAACACCGTGCAGGCCAAATCAAACAGGCTGCAGGCCGCGTTTGGCTCGAGGGCTGCCAGTCCGAGGTGTCAGACGTGGGGACGGGGAAGAGCGAGGTTGGCCCCTGGAAGGCCTGTTCCCGCTCTGCCGCGTCCCAGCCGGGTGACCCTGGGCTGGCTCCCTTCCTCTTCGAGTCCGTCTGTCGAGCGAAGGCCTCGAGCGTGTGATTTCAGAGGTAGGGACATACCCAGGGCCAGCCTCTGAGGTTTGATGGCCTGGTGTTTTTCACAGGTTCCCTCAAACTGCGGCATGCCCAGCCACATGGATGTATCGCTCTTGCAAAAGTCGAAGACAAGGACAATATTTCCAGTCCCTGGAAATACACAGGCTTTGGGGCAGGAGAAGCGAGAGGCTGGTGGAGTGAGGCTGGTGCCTGTCTGGCTGTGCAAAGGGAAAACCAACTTCGCTGCACCCCAGAAACCCCCGTGGCAACAGCCATCCGAATGAGGGTTAGGCGCCTGGGGTCCAATCCCAGTTCTGCTGTGTACCGGGGGTGACCTTGAGCAAGCAGCTTAACCTCTGTGCACCAGAGCTTCCAGGGCGCCGCTCTGTGTGACTGACGGCTGCCCCCACGGCTGGGCAGTGCCTGTCTCTCCCTGGTGGCCCTGAGGGCCTTGTCTGGAAGGTGAGGTTAGCATTTGTGGGGGTTAAATGAGTTAACACACACAATTGGCTTAAAGCGGTGCCCGGCACAAGGTAATGGCTTCCTAGGCGGCCAGCAAGAGAAGTGCTGCTCCCTCTGTTCTGTGCCACGTGCCTTACCGGCATCTAGCACAACTGGAATCATCCCGTTTTAAAGAAGAGAAAACTGAGGCTCAGAGAGGGTCAGTCGCTCACCCTGGGAGACCCAGCTCGTGAGTGGCAGGCAACAGCAAGAACGATCAAAGCAATAGTGTAACAGGATTGGAAACATTGAATACTGATTTAGCTCCTGGAGGTGTCCTGTGCTGGGCCTGCCGCTTTAAGCACTGCCCCTCCCCTCACCCCTGCCCCCACGGTGTGGTTCCCACTGCCCCTAAACTCCACTAGGGACCTGAGAGAGGCTCAGCTCCAGGCGGGCCCACAAGACCATGAGTCTAGTAGTTCTCGGGGTTCATGCATGAGCTCCAGTGGGGCACCCTGGCCCTGTGACCAGAGCCTCACCCCTTTCCCCCTTTTATCCTCAGATTTCAAAGCCCTTGACACTCACACTCTAATTAGAGAAGACATCTCCCTGCACTCCAGGGAGGCAGGTGTCTTATAATTACCTGCCTCGGTGAGGCCAGGCCGCAGGGCATGCAGGGCGCTGGGGCCGTGCTCATTACTACAGTAATTCCAGGATAGACTCACAGGATGTGGCCAGGCCAGCCTTGACCGCTACCTTCTCAGAGGCCCTCCCCGACTCCCGGATCCAAAGGAGTCCCCTCCTCTCTCTCTCTCATGCACCTGCTCAGCTCCCAGGTACTGTTAAACACTCCACGTTTGTTTCACAGCGGACAGACTTGAAAGAACAGCAGGGGCTGCCTTCACAGAGCAGCCCCCACGGGCTGGTTCTGCCCGTTGCATTAACCTCCTGGGGCACAGAGAGGTTAGGTAACTTCCTCCAGGTTGCACCGCTAGTGCAGAAGCCGTATTTGATTGCGTATTTGTTTGCTCGTGTGTCTGAGTATTTAATGTTCGTCTCCCCCACTCATCCATCC
This sequence comes from Phyllostomus discolor, assembly GCF_004126475.2. Classification (NCBI taxonomy): domain Eukaryota; kingdom Metazoa; phylum Chordata; class Mammalia; order Chiroptera; family Phyllostomidae; genus Phyllostomus; species Phyllostomus discolor. The sequence goes on along the minus strand of NC_040911.2, from coordinate 97,927,733 downwards.
ATCCATACAGTCATCCATCCATCCATTTAGTCGACACACTAAACAAAACCTACCCGCCTGGCGGGGCTTTAGGACCCAGCAGCAGCGATCTTGTCCGTCGCTGCGTCCCCAGTGCCTGCCTGGTGCACGGTCCAGCACGGGTAGGCGCTAGGCAAACCCCTGCAGCCGCACGACTTCGGGATCCTGTGCTCGGCCTGTGTGACCGCGCCAGTCTTTGTGTAAACAGAGGTGTCTCCCCGTGCCCCAGGGAGAAGGAAAACCACAGGGCTGGCTGTTTCCCAATTCCCCAGCTCCCCGCACCCCACACCTCTGCTCACGCTGTTTCCTCCCTGGCGTTCCCTTTCTCACTGTTCAGACTGGGGTGGGTAAACCAAGGCCTGGGGGCCAAATCGGGCCTAGCGCCTGTTTTTATGTATAAAGTTTTATTGGGACACAGCCGCACCTATTTAAGTACTATCTATGACTGCGTGTGGTCTACAGCAGCAGAATTGGGTAGTTGTGACAGCAGAGACCTGTGGAGTCTAAATAGTTGTGATGAGGCCCTTTACAGAGTCGGCTTGCTGACTTTTCATATGGTTTTAGAATGAATGGAAATGCCTCCTCCTCCAGGAAGTCTTCTGGGATCACCCAGGTGGGGTTAAGGGTCCCTACTGCGTGCTCCCACAGCCACATGCTTCCCTCTACAACTGTTTCTCAACCTATCCACACCCAGGAGCCTTTGTAGATAGATACCTTCTTGCTACTCGCCAACGCCCCTCCCCCAGTGAAATTTAAGCACACAAACTATGGTATATATCTACTTACGTCCTGTGGCCCTTTGTAAAACCTACAGTGTTTTTTGCTCTTGCTGAGAATGCATGCTAGCATAACTAGTATTACCTTGTATTTATTCAGTTGACCAGAACATATATTGGGCACCTACTATGTGCCTGGCCCTGTGCAACAGATGGTGCACTTAGCAGACGCAGCCCCTGCATTGAATCCCCTTCATGGGCATGGTCCTTCATGAGACTCTGAGCGACGGGGAGGAGGGGCCTGGCTAATTCGACTTTACATAAGAATTGTTTCCCAGAGTCTGGCACACAGGGGACATTTAATGAATCCAAATCCTTGTTAATGTGAGTGATTATGGAAATGTAAAGGCACCAGAGGGATATCGTGATTGGAGAAAATAACTTTGCGTTGGAATATAGACGGGGACGGTCGGACTGATGGTCTTGTTTTGGAGATTTTCAGTGAGCCTCCTGCCATCACTGTCAGTCAACAAACATTTAGTCATTGCGCAATCTGGACCAGTAGGCCACAGCTGGGCACCATCTTTCCCACGGCTCCGTGACATAGATGTCACAGACCACCAGTCCCAACTATGGATGTGTGTTTTGCTTGTCCTTTACAGTTGGCGCCACACCTACAGAAATCAGACTGATCGCCAACCTTTAGAGATTGGGAGATTTGGTCTAAAAATCCGAACCTCTGTCTTCTCAGGAGCACCCTGGCAGACTTGGGCCTGCATTCCTCATTGGCAGGAACCGCATGGAGCGGAGTGGGGGCTGCTTCTTTAGACGGGACGCACACTCGCCAGTTTGCCCCAGTCCTCACCTCTCCCTGCTGTCTGCTTGATCTGGAGACAGGTCAGTTGCTATGCAGCACCACGTGGGTTGTTTTTTTTTTTTACCCCTTTCATTTCTGCTGGGCTCCTAAAGGCTTTTGAGATGTTGATCCCCAGGGTGTGGTGGCAGGAGGGCCAGAGACCTGAGGGGCGGGTCTGTGACAGTGACGGCACGTTGGCTCTCGGCCCTGGGCCCTGCTCTTCTCCTGCTCTGCTCTGCAGAGCTGTCTGTCCCCACTCCCCAGCCCTCTGGCTTCCTCCCGCGCCTGGCCTGGGAGCTGCACTGGCGGGTGGGAGGGCGGGAGGGAAAGAGAGAAGCCCCTCTCTGAGCCTCGGCTGTGAGAGGCGCTCCCAGGTGTCTGCGGTCTCTCCCTGGTTCCAGCCTCATCCAGCTGGTTCCCTGGCGTCACTGACCCACCCCGCCTCCTGTCCTCCCAGCCCCAGGGATTGTGGCAGCTCCCTGCTCTGGATGGTCTCGCCCTTCTGCGACTTCTCCACCACGTGGAACCAGTCCCCAGGTCAAACCCCTTCTGTCGAAGGACATGAGTGTATGCCTGGAGGCAAGTGACTGGTGCCTGGGAGTTACAAGAACATCAGGTTCCATCGTCCCCGAGTCCTCTGGGCGCTGCGGGCTGCCGAGCTCCCCAGGGAAGGCGCAGCATCTCCAGTCTCCAGGGCCCCGGTGGGCGGGCCCTACGGCAGGCCCCGGCCAGGCAGGGGGAGAAGGGCTGTCTGGAGCCACTGGTGACAGACACTGGGATGAGATGGGGCCATGGAGAGGGAGCACCGGCACTGTGGCGGCACTGGGGACGGGAGGCCTGTGCGGCCAGCTGGAGTCCTTCCCTGACTGCTGGGAGGGGCAGGCCGTGAGCCCCGCGCCGGAGGCCGGAAGATAGAGCCTGGCGCCTCCCCAGCACTCGATGCAGAACCTGCGAGGGACAGGGCCGGCCTCGGCTCCCGCCGTCGGCTCTTGCCAAACTTAATGGGGGCGGAGGCGGCAGCAGGGAGAATCTATGTGGGTGTATCCAGTGTAATGTCAATGGCGTAGCCCAGTTTCATTCATTCTTGAAATCAAGGATTTGCAGCCCCGGGCTCATGGCGATCACACGGGTGCGGGATGACTGACGAAATCATTTAAAAACCAAAAGGAATGATACTGAGTGCTCCCCTCACTTCCTTCCGACGGGCGGGCAGTTCAGGGAATTCTCCATCCGCTGTGAGTGTGCGCGCTGGTGCACGTGTGGCACGCGCATTTCGTGTGTGCATGTGTGCCCCATGTGTGTGCATGCATGTGCCCTCTGTGTGCTTCTACAGAGCATCTGGCTGGGGTGTTCCAGGAAACAAGCGTCTCCCGTGCGAGGTGACATGAGACGCTGCAGGGCCACTCCGCCTTTGGGGACACACATGTTCCCGGCTCCTCGGTCCTCATCTGTCCTCCCCACCCATGGGAACCACCAGGGGACAGCGACGTGCCTGCTCTGCCCCGCTTGTGCTTAGGAGCCTGGCACACAGTAGGTGGGAAAGTATTGAGAAACGTCTTGGTCCACCAGACGCAGAAAAGGAACTCAAAATGGAGTAAAGACCTGAAACCATGAAATCCCCAGACGGAAACAGGCAGCAGGCTCCTTGACACTGGTCGTGGCAACGATTTTTTTGAATTTGTCACTAAAACTAAAGGGCGACAGAAATAAAAATAAACAAGTGGGGCCACAACAAACTAAAAAGCTTCTGCACAGCCAAGGAAACCACCAACAAAGTGAAAAGGCAGCCCACTGAGCGGGAGGAGATATTTGTAAATCGTATATCTGATAGGGAGCTAAGGTCCAAAATATAGAAAGAACTCATACAACTCAACAGCAAAAACAAACAAACAAACAAACAATCCTATTAAAAAATGGACAGAGGATCTGAATAAACCTTTTCCCCAAGGAGACTGACCCCAGTCTGGGGAAAGGAGAATAAACCTTTTCCCCAGTGCATTGAGCATGGGCTGCAAACCAAAGGGTCGCTGGTTCGATTCCTGGTCAGGGCACATGCCTGGGTTGCAGGCCAGGTCCCTAGTGGGGGGCCATGTGAGAGGCAACCAACCACACATGATGTTTCTCCTCCTCTCTTTCTCCTTCCTTTCCCCTCTCTATAAAAATAAATTTAAAAATTAAAAAAAAAAAAGACGGCCAACAGGCCCGTGAGAAGATGCTCAGCATCCTTGATCAGCAGGGAAATGCGGACCCGAACCACACACAGTGAAGTCAGCAAACGAAGGACAGGTGCTGGCGAGGATGTGGAGACAGGGGAGCCCCCCACGCACTGTGGGTGAGATCGTGAACCGGTGCGGCCACCGTGAAAAACAGTGCGAAGGCTCCTCAGAACAGTGAACACAGAACTATCCCACAGCCCAGCAATTCCACGTCTGGGTGTTCGTCCAAAGAAACCCGAAACACTGATTCAAAAAGATGTGTTCACACCCACGTTCACTGCCGCGTGGTTTGCACGAGCCGGGACTCAGAAACAGCATCGTGCTAAGAAAATAAGTCAGACAGAAAAAGACGAATAACACGTAATCCAAAGAAACAAAAAAGGGAGCTCAGGGATGCAAAGAACAGATTGATGGTGGCCAGAGAGAGGCCTGGGGATGAGCGAAATGGGCGCAGGGGGTCAAAAAGTACACATTTTGGTTATGAAATACGTACGTGATGGGGATGTAGCCTGCAGCACGACGCTCTTGGTCAATAACACCGTATTACGTGTTGGGGCGTTGTTGCTAAGGGAGGAGATCTTAACAGTTCTTATCATAAGGAAAAGTTTTTGTAACTATGTATGGTGAGGGGCGTTAGTAAGATTTATTGTGGTGACCATTTCATAACAGGTACAGATCATTGGGTTGTACACTTGAAGCTATAATGTTTTATGTCAACTATACCTCCATAAAAATTAAATAATTCAATTAAACTGACCACCTTTTACAGAGGGTCAGTTTACAGAGGTTCTCTGCAGAGTTCTGGCGTGACCTCTGGGATCTCCCTCTGAGCATTCGCACATGACGTTTCCTCTGCCTGCAGAGCCCCACCGGCCCCTTTGGCCCAGTGAATGCTCCATCCCTGTTCACATAGCAACATCAACGTCACTGCTTCCAGGAAGCCTTCCCTGATTTTCCAGATAAGATTTGGCGCCCTGTCAAACATCCTTATATCATTCATTTACTTGTTGTTCCTTTGCATCACTTACACGTCCAGCCACTTATCCAACACACATCCACAGAGCAGCTACTCGGCTTTAGGATTTGTTCCAGGCACTGAGAGACAGCCCCTGCCCTCACGGAGCTCACATTTGGGGATCATCCCATAAACAAGTCGACAGACAAAATATCTTCAGATTGATATGAAATAAACAAACGGGGTGAAGTGGCCAGAGAGTGACTTGGGGGAGGCAGTGGGGGCCTCCCTGAGGAGGTGAGGTTTTGGTAAGTCAAGGAGGAGCCGGCCGAGGGAAGATCTGGGGGAAGCACACCAAAGAGAGGGAATGGGAAGTGCAAAGGCCCTGAGGCAGGAACATGCCCAGCACAGTTCAGAAAGAGCTGGGAGGCCACAGTGGCAGGAGCACAGCAGGGAGAGGGGAGCTCAAGAAGGGCCACGGGGTGGCAGGTCGTGCAGGGCCCTTTGGGCCCCAACAAGGACTCTGGATTTTGACCTGGAAGCAGAGGACAGCCGTCGGAGGGTTTTAACGAGGTCTCGTGTGTGTCCACGGTGCGAGCCTTCATCCCCATTTGTAGTTCTGCTTTTGCACGCCTGTTAGAGCTGAGCCTGGCTTCCTGCCTGATTGTGAGCTCCTGGGGTATGGGGGGCGGGTAGCCATGTCCCTTCTGATCCCCACATATCTGTGTATCTGACTCATAGCATGTGTAGGCCTCAGGTTGGGTGTCCCCCAAAGCAAAACAAGGGCATAAATCGTGTTTTGGGGAGGGGGCCCCAGAAAGTAAGGGAGTGGGGACCTGAGACAGGGACGGGGAAGGCAGCAGCCACCCAGGATACCTTTATGAGCCCGTTACCGTGGTGGGCCCCTGAGGCTCAGTCCCAGCGGGGCGCTCTGGGACCAGGGTAGAACAGGCCCCGGTTTTTAGCCACCACCTCCCACCAGTCCCTGGGGGAGGGCTGCTGCCAGGGCCCGAGCCCTGGGGCACCTCTGGCTTGTCTTGCGTGGGCTCAGTGGGCTTCGGGGGCCAGAGAGAGCCCTCGGCAGAGAGAAGCCGGCACTGCCCCCTGGAAGCCGTGGGGCTGGCGACCAGTGGGGTGCGGCCCACGTCTGGCGAACGAGTGACGGCTTACCGGGGCAGATGCCTCTGAGCGCGTTAGCGTGGGCACCGCTTCCTCTCGAGTTTTCAGCAAGTCTCCGGAATTCCTCCGGAGGGGGCGGGGTGGCTTTTGCTCCAGTCTGTTGGTTTTTGTGTGGCTGGGATGGAAAGTTCTGGAAGCCTGCCCTGCCATCCCGGGAGGCTGGGGCGCACCACATCCTAGGAATTTGGGGAAGAGAGATTTGGATTTTTTTTTCTCTAGGAAGCAGTTTCCTCAACAGTCCGCAAGTCCTGATCAGCGTTCGGCCGTCCCTCATCCGGGCAGGCAGCCCCAATGGTGCGGGCCCCGCATTCCAGGAGCAAAGCCGGGCTCTCCTTCCCCCCTGCCTGGGAAAGCTGGACCGAGTTCGGATGGCACGGTGCCCTCCGCCCACCACCCGGAAACTGGTCTGGCTGGCCTCGGGGCGGGTGGGGAGGAACGCAGAGCTGTCTGAGCATGCCCCTCGCCACCTCGGGAGGCGTGGGAGACGGCAGGGACGTAGCTGCAGGACCGTGCTGGGGTTCTGGTTTCCCCGATGCAAATCCCCTGGCCCTCTGAGGGGGCCTGGGCAGGCAGAGAGGGGGCGTGACATAAACACACCCTGGGGCAGGGGGACGCCTTCCTGCAGAGGAAATCAAAGCCTCCCGCCCGTTGCCTGGAACTCGTGAGGCCTCCCCGCTCCCCCTCCCCCGCGCTGGGCGCCAGGTCAGTGGTGGGCCTCACCCCTTTAGACCAGCTTCCTCAACCACGGCCCTGCTGACCTGCGGGGCCAGGTAGTTCATTCTCTGTGGTGGGGGTGCTGTCCTGTGCATTGTGGGACATTTAGCAGCACGCCCGGCCTCTCCCCTCTGCGCGCCAGGGCCAGGGCCAGGGCCAGGGCCAGGGCCACTTTCCCAGCCGTGACCATCAGAAATGTCTCCAGACATTACTAAATGCAGGGTACCGCGCTGCCTCTGGCCGACAGCCACTGCCCTGGACCCAGCAGCAAGCCCTTACACAAGTGCGGACTCTGTTCCGAGGCCCGTGTTCAGTGATTTACGTGTGTCGATGCGTTGAGTCTTCACAACCCACTTACCACGTTGGGGCTCATACGGCAGCTCCATATTTTCGAGCCCAGGCTGCTGCTGTTGTTCTCCCCGCCTTAGGGTGTTGCCTGGTCTCGGGGGGCAAGGTGTGTTGACCTCACACCTCACATTCCAGACAGCAGGAAAAGGAAAGGGGGAAAGGCTTATCCTTTCCCCTCAAGCACCACTTGGAAGTTGTCCAGATTGCTTGATCACATCCAATTGGTCAAAACTGGTCACATGGTCACATCTAACAACAAGGGAGGCTGGGAAATGTAGTCTTTCTAGAGACAGCCCCAGATTCAGCTATGAGTCCACCACTGTGGAACAGGGCAGGATACTGAGGGATAACTCGCAGTCTCAACCGCATCCTGTTTCCTAGATGGGGAAACTAAGGCACAAGGTGGTAGTTAAGCGCTTCTCTGAGGCCACACAGAAAACAGGGAAATAAAGCACGGAAATGTATGTCAAGTGCCAGGAACCCGCAGGAGCTCACGGCTGTTCCTCTCCCCATACTTCCTTTGAGGATCATCCGTTGCCATTTATCAAGGGTCTCCTTCCGTGGAAGATGCTGGAAGTTTTCCTGCACTCCCAGAGCCGAATTTCCTTGGAGCCCTGGAACCCACAGCCTTTAGGTCATCCCAAGTAACCCAAAGGGTTTCTGGATCGATTTCTCAAACAGAGCAAAGGACCCATAAGGGACCCTGCTTCCACCCGTGCCCACATTCCCACAAACTGCCAGGAAACCGAGGCCCCGAGAGGAGAGGGGACTTTCCCAGGGCCCCATGGCTGGCTCCGGGCCGAGCCGGGACGGGGACCCCAGATGAGGAGCCCCGGTGAGATGCCGTCTCCCAGCTCCTGAAACTCCTCTACCCACCCATCGCCTGTCTGCACCAGGTCCATTGGTGCCTGTTTCTGCCTTTTCACTCCTTCACTGCCGTGTTGCTGAGACTTCCGCAAGAAGCTGAAGTTTACACCATGAAGACGCCCATTTTTGTCTGCCTGAAAGCCAGACTCCCTCCTTCTTCAAAGAAGAACCCTGTTTTGTTCAGGGGTGGGGGGCAGCAGGGAGGGGTGGGGAGTGTGGGGAATGGGCGAGACCCCGTGGTTGCTGTCAGGCGGAATATGGGCTCCCCACTGTCAAATCTTCCAGTGTTTTAAGGGAGATAGAAGTCTGGGGGTTTTTTTGTTTTTTTTTAGTAAAATCTCTTGATTTGTGAACATTGGCTCAAATTTTATTAAAATGCCATGAGGGCCAAAGGAAACACATCTGCAGGCTTGTGGGCAGCCAGGAAAAAAACCTCAGTTGTTTACCTTTGAAAGTGGAGGCTGCAACAGCTACAAGGAGGGAAACAGAGAAGGCACCGGGCTGGACGCAGCCGTGGCAACTGTGGAGTGCTTGGGGTTAGGGACCGCAGCCTGACCCAGGTTCAGATCTTCCCACTTCCAGGTAGCTGCTGTGTGACACAGGCTGGGTTGGACTGCCTCTCTGTTTTCCAGACCGTTTAGAGGATGTCACTGTATCCATTTCACTGTGTGTCTGTGAGGATTCCACCGAAAAAGCTCACGTGGGTGAGGCACCTGGCATGCAGGGAGTGTATGCTAATTCCTTCTCCTCTCCTGGGAAGGGTTCACACGTAGAAGTTCAATTTGAGTTAGACTTTCTCAGGCCCTCCCATCTTCCCTCCCCACTGCCTCCTTCTTCTTTTGAAATTAAACAGTGTGAAAATTTAGGGCCAGGTATCAGGAGCCTTAGTACCAGGCCTTGGCTCTGCCCCAACCCTGGAGTGAGACTTCAGGGGAAGGGTCCCTTCTTCACGGGACCTCAGTTTCTCCCTCCGTGAAATGGGTAGGTCTGGTCGGAGAGTCAGATGCTTTTTGGGGGTGCTAGGATCGTACAATTGTATTGAGCCTTGGAGAGAGGGATGGGGGTGGGGACAGTGGCCTTGGTGGTGACGGGAAGGCACGTCTGGGGCAGGAGGCTGAGTCAGAGGCCACTCTTGGCTGCGGGGCAAGAGAGGAACGTACCTGCACACGGAGCCCGGTGACTAGCAAGCCACAGGAAGGCGGCAGCCAAGTCACCAGCAAGCCTGTAAACACCCTCCGAGCAGAGCTAGGTCCCTGCTTGTCTTGGATCCAGCCACGGGCCTAGCCCAGGGATTTGGGGTCAAAGCTCTTACTAAATCATCCTGCCCAGAGCATGGAAACCCTGAGTCCTTCCTTCCAGCTTCCTGCGACCTGCCCTCCGCTCACCTCCCCTCGCCCCCCCCTCCCCCTTGCCAGCACGGAGGCTGGTGAGTTTCTCAGACACGCGGCTCTCTGCCGCCTTCAGGCCTCCACCCAAGCTGTCCCCTCTCCCCGAACGTCCTCTCCTTCTTCCCTCGGCCTCCCCGGGGTCATGCTTCCCGACGGTTCGCATTTCAGCCCAAATATCACCTTCCAAGGGGAGGTCTAGCCCCCCCATGAGCTCAGGCCCTTTCGCAGCCCTTGTCTTCTCAGAGAACTCACAACTTGTGGGCTGTGTCGGTAGGCATGTGTGTGTTTGCTCAGCCTGTACCCTTCTCCTGAGGGCTGTTTCTGTGGCTCCAGCCCATTCGCTGAGCTAACGAACGGACGAGGAGAGCTCTCTGCAGGGTTCCGGGTACGTCGTGAAGATCCAGGGAGCTCGGAGTCCTCCCGAAGGACCTCACAGCAGGCCAAGTCACCCCTCAGTTCAGTCCTCCAGTATCTCCCCGCTGTGCTTAGGAAAAAAACCCCGAACTCCACTCTGGGCCTCCCAGTGTCCCCCAGGATATAGCCTGGCTGACTTCTAGGGCCTCGTGTCCTCCAGGCTGTGCATCCCAGCTCCAGCCACGTGGGTCTCCTTTCTGTCTCTTCACCACACCGGGCTTGTTCCTGCCTCACGGGGTGCACTTCCTGTTCCCCTTGCCTAGAAATGCTAGCCCCCAGGCCTGCTCACCATTTATGTCTCGGCCATTCACAGCATCTATTGCTATCTGAATTTACCTAGTCTATTGACAAATGTGTGATCGACTTTTAGCTGAGTTCACAGCTGTGTGGAATAAAGACAGCTTTTTTCAGCTTCCCTTGCAGCTAGGGGTGGCCATGTGACTAAGTTCTGGCCAATGGGTTACAGTCAGGAGTGTGGGCGGCCTTTGCTGAAGATTTGCCTGATGCCTGCCCTTTGCTCAACACCTTCTGTTGTTTTTCCTGCTACCTGGTGGGCAGATGGGAAGGCTGTGCTGGGACCTCCGTCTCGGACCCTGAGACCGAGGGCCACGGCTTAGGAACGGCAAGGGGTGAACAGGAAGGAGTCTAGGACACTGGGACACTGGGCGTGTTCTGAAGTCTCCAGATTAGCCCTGAACTGCCTGCATCTGGACTTCATTTACACCAGAGGAAAAGAAACCTCTCTTTTGTTTTTTGTTGATTTTTAAAAATTAAGTTTATTAAATTTTATTATGACCACATTTCTATGCCCTGAGCAGTAGAAGCTAATGTAAAATGTCAGCTAGCATACACGCTGGGCCTTTTTATTTTAAAATGTGCTCGATCGGCCTTTATCTATTCTGTCCAGAATTTTAGCTGGAGTGACCAAAAGAGCCCTGGACCGGAGAGGGGAGGCCACTTGCCTGGGGTCACACAGCAGGGGAAGGGCACAGCTGGAGTCTGACCCCATAGCCCCAGGCCCTAACCCCCAGCCCTCAATTCCAAGCAGCTCCCAGCTCGGGGTGTTTGCTGGCCTCCTCCAGGCTCAGTCCAGACCAGGGGCAGCGTGATCTACTCCTCCTCTGCCTTTTAGACCAAGAAGTTCTTTCTTATTTCTTTTTAAAATTTTTTTTAAAGATTTTATTTATTTATTTTTAGAGAGGGAAGGGAGGGAGAAAGAGAGAGAGAGAGAAACATCAATGTGCGGTTGCTGGGGGTCATGGCCTGCAACCCAGGCATGTGCCCTGACTGGGAATCGAACCTGGGACACTTTGGTTCCCAGCCCGCGCTCAATCCACTGAGCTACGCCAGCCAGGGCTTTCTTTCTTATTTCTTAGGGCCTGGAACATGCTGCCAGTGTGAGAGAAAACTCCCACTGTGGGTGCAGAGGGGACTGAATCGCAGCCCCGCCCCTGGCAAGCTGTGCACCCTGGAGAATACCTCAGCCTCTCTGAGCCGCGGTTTCCCTGCCTAGCGAGACGCCCAGCAGGCCCGGCGCTCTGCAGGCTCCGAGGTGCCGTGTTTAGAATGTCTGACATCTCTGGAAGGACAGAGCGCCGCACCCCACGGGGTCATTTCTGGAGCGCAGGCGGTGAGGTTGGTGTTGAGAGGAAGGGGGCTACTTAGCGCGAACTTTGGGATCAGTTCTGGGTTCCGATCCTGACCCTGCACTTGGCAACCGTGGGACCCTAAGTGAACCCATTCGCTTACTGCAGCTTTCCTTAGTACCCTTGTTGGAAAATGGGGATGCATTCATTCCTCTTGCAACTATGCACCGAGCACTTCTCACGCCAGAGCGCTCCTCGGTGCTGGAGGTTGGACAGTGAAGAAATCGAACAAAGCCCTTCTCACGGGGCTGATGATCGAGTCGGGGGGCCAGACAGCAAAGAAACAGACAAATGCAGGACGCAGGGTAAGGCTGAGACCCACAAAGCAAACTGAGGCCCGGGGGGAGGGGCGGTGGGAGCAGCTCTCTGAGACAGGGTGGCCGGGGAGGCCTGCCGGAGGAGGTGGCAGTGGGACAGGCTGGGCCGGCGGGAGAGGGGAGGTCCTGGGCAGCTCAGCCCCGTCGCTCTCCCATCTCCCTACAACTATTTCTGGACCTCCTCCCCTGAGTTCTTTCTCAAGAGCAGGGGCACGTGGTGGCCAGCCTTCTGTCCCAGGCATCAGCCTAGGGATAATGGAGGGAGCCAGAGACCCTGGCTGTCTCCTCCATGCCCCCCCTAGCCCCCACGCCAATGCAGCCATCAGCAAGGCTGCCCGCTCTGGCCCCTAAGGCGCTCTTGCATCCATCGTTCCTCTGCAGCCCCCACCTCCTGCCTCAGTCTCCGACAGTCTGTCTTTCCCGCAGCATCTGCATTAGTCTCCTCTGGCTGCTGCAACAAATTACGACGAGCTTGGTAGCTTAAAATAACATATATTTATTTTCTTACGGTTCTGGAAGCCAGAAGCCTGACTTCTCAGAGGTCCGTCTTACCGGGTTTGAGTCAAAGGGCTGGCAGGGCTGGGCCCTGCTGACGGCTCCTGGGGCGAAGGCACTTCCTCTCCTTTGTCAGCTTCTAGGGGTCACCTGCACCCCTGGGCTTGGGGCCCCGCCCTCCGGCCCTCCAGGCTCAGTGGGTCTCTTTCTTCTCCCTGCCTTCCCGTTTGTTTGTAATCCAACCACCCTCTGCCTCTGCCTGCAAGGGCCACGGGATTAGGTTAAACCCACTCGGACTGTCCAGGGTGACCTTCCCGCCTCAGGACCCTGGACTCAGGCCACAGCTGCCAAGTTCCTTCCGCCCCATAAAGTACCACTCGTAGGTTTTGGGGGTGAAGGTGTGGACGTCTTCGGGGGGCATTGTGCAGCTAACCACAGCATCCAAAGGGATCCCGTTAGAACCCAAGTCAGACCCTGTGCCTCTTTGCTCAAAGTCCTCCCACGAGTGCGCCCCCACCAAGCCCTTGCGGTGGGCACCGGACCCCACACATCGGCATGCTCATCACTCCTCCAACGCACCGCCTTCTCTCCACCGCCTCTCGTGACTCCAGCCACTGCCGTCCCTGTTGTGCCTCGACCCTCCGTGGCAGCCCCCACCTCGGGGCCTTTGCACATGCTGTCCCCTCTGCCCAGGACCTCTCAGCCCGCCTCTCCCCCGGGGCCGGGTCCTCATGCCCCTCTGTCGTCCCCCTCCTCAGAAGGGCCCTCTTGGACGCCACCCGCTCTGTGACGGCCCTTCCCTCTCCCCGCAGTCACATTTGGCACACTCTGAAATGACCGTGCTTGTCCATTCGTTTTCTTATCCAGCGTCCACTTTCCCCACAATGCTGTCCCTCCCAAGGGCCCAGCAGGTCCTTGCTGTATCTCCTGCACCAAGGACAGGGCCTGGCACATAGTAGGGGCTCAGGGAGTACTTGCTCGATGACTCCATGTGTGGCCCTTTTCAAACGCCCCCCCAGCGCCGCTCTGAATAAAATACAAATTCACAGAAAGGCATCCTCGCCGTCCTAGTGACTTTTCGGCCTCATCTGTTTTCTCGGTTGATATTTAAAACACTGTTTCAGATGTAACGAGGCAGTAAGGCGTCACTTACGCCAGGCGCACAAGGACTGGGGAGGGCGCCTGAGACCAAGGCGGGGGTCTCCTGAGCACAGGAGCCACCGGGAGTGGCAGTGGGTCTTGAAGAACAGGGGCATGGAACAGGCCACTTGGGGGAGCGGTGCTCCGTCTCTCCGGGCCTCGGTGTTCGCATCTGCAAAGTGGGGCTCACCACAGCTTCCCTCACTGCAGGGCCCCCCAGCTCGGGGCTGCGGGCCTTTGGGGCTGGGCCGCTCTCTGCTGTGTGGCTGTCCCGTGCGCTGTAGGGTGCTGGGTGGGGCCTCCCACCTCCCACCTCGCTGGCCCCCTCCCACTAGAAGGCAGCAGCATCTCCTCAGTGTGACAACCCAAACTGTCCCTGGACACAGCCTACTATCTCCTGGGGGACAAAATCGCCCTTAACTTCCTCGTAGGACCACCCTGGGGGTGGAGGGAGGCGATGGGGGCCGAGCTCCTGCCCCCAGCTTGGACCCCTGGCTCTGCTGCGTGTTAGCAGGGACCTCGGGCTGGTGACTATCTCTCCGAGCCTCAGTTTCTTCATCTGTAAAATGGAATAATAACAGCGCTCACTGTCTTAGGGCTGTCTCGGGAGGACTGAGGATCCTCCCTGCACACAGTGAGTGCTCCATAAATGGGGGCCCTGAGGATGAGGATGATGAAGACCCTGGGAAATAGTGGGAGCAAAAGAAAGGATGCTTTGTAGGCGCTACCCGGAGTCCCCAGAATGCGTGCCCCTGCGTGAGTGGGGGGCACACCGGCACAACAGCAGCCACCCGGGAGGGCAGCTGGTTCAGCCCCTGGGCCCTGCTGGGACATTTAATAATTAAGCTGGATAAGGGACGACGAGGCTGGAGGCCAGCAGTGACCAGGGCCTGGCCTTGTTTGGCTTTGGTGACGCGATGGCCCTGGGATCATGGCCTTCTCGAGCCCATAAACAGGGGGTTGGGCCCCGAGACAGGCAAGGCCAGGCCAAGGTCTGAGCCGTGGCCTCATGCTGCCTGCTGCAGGGGGCGGGGAGGGGGCCCTTGGTGTGGAGGGGAGTGCTGGGGGACAGGGCCGTTCTGCACGGAGTGGGTGCCCACCCCCACCCGTTTTCTCTTTCTGTTCCCACCTATGCTCACTCCCAGGTTCCTGAGCACCCACTATGAGAGGGAGGGCCCTGCCAGAGCTCAGCAGAGACTGGCCCCCACCAGCCCCAGCAGCATGAAGGGGGCGCTCTGTCCTCACCCCAAGTGAGTGATGAGGACTGCTCTTGGCCAGGTAAGGGATCAGGGGACCTGCGGCTGAGTCACCAGGCCTGGGAGGGCACACCCCCATCCTGGCCTGGGTCTGGGGTCTCCCAAGCTTGCACGTAACCCCCCCGGCCCGCCCACAGTCCCTCCACCTCTTCCCCCGTCATGTCCTCCAATCTCTCTTCTCTGACATTTTCTCCCTTCCTGGTTTTCTCTGAACAACTTTTTATTTGTTTTTTCTATCTCCGTGTCTCTCAATTTCTGCCTCAATTCTATCTTTCACTGTCTCCCTCTTTTTGTTTGTCTGTTTCCTGCTCGGTTTCCTGATTTCTCTTCTTCCCCCCGCCCCTTCTCTCTCTGTTTTTCTCTCTCCTTTTCTCCCCCTTCGCCTGTCTCCCTCTGACCGCCCCGCCGGCCGCCCTGTCTCCCTGCAGCCAGCCCTTGTCCTGACGCCAGCACATTATGTCCCTGGTCAGACCCTGACGTCAGGCAGGGCCTGGCAGAGGGCCACGGGCAGCTGCCGGGCAGGCGGAGGGAGGGCACGCCTTCCCAGTCTCCGCTGTGGTGGCTGCCTGCCCAGCCTCGCAGCTCACGGCTCAGGGCTTCAGTTCTCCCAGCCCGGCCTCAGCTGGCTCGAGAGTGGCCGGCACTCGGTGCCCCCCCCCCCCCCCCCAGCCTGTGAGCCTAGCGCCACAGGTCACTCACCTCTGCCTCCTCGCCACCCCAATCCTACAAGCCCCAGCCCCGGCCTGGGCCCAGAGGGGAGACAGTACAGACAGGGGACGAGACCTGGAGCCCAGTTCTGACTGTGTGACCTCGGGCCTCATCTCTCCGTCAGAGGAGGCCATCGAGGTACCTGCCTTTCAGGTCTGCAGGGGTCAGAGGGGGCACGGGAGTCCAGGCAACACGGGACCGGGGGTGGGGGTGGGGACACCGTTGCTGTTTAGGGGGCAGGGCCGTGCTGTGGGCAGGGGGCAGGAGCAGGGAAGGAGCACCTCACCCAAAACACAAACAGTGTCCCCGCCCGCCGGAGGAACCCTCCCCAGGCCCAGCTGGTCTCGGGCCCCATCTGAGCTTGAATAAGTGGTTAAAAAAATGTAACATTTCTTGTTTGGTCTGTTTGTTTTTCTCCCCCCAGCAGACTCCCGCCATTTTCAACACCATGCAGTTTTTTTTTGTTTTTTTTTTTGAAAGACGTTTCGAAGGGCACCTGAGCATCCTGGTTTACAGATAGACGTGGGGGTTAGACAAACGTGGGTCGCGTCCGGCTGTGTGGCCGCAGGCCGGGGGCCTCACCCGCCGAGCCTCTGCTTTCTCCTCTGTCACACGGGGACCATAACCACACAGGCCTCGGGGACGGTGGTGGAGATTAAGGCACACAGTGTGTGCAGAGCACAGTAGGCCCTTCTCTGTTCTGTTTCATTCTGCTCATTTCAGACGTAGGAGCTACGGAAGAGTCGGAAGAAGACGAGGTCGCTCGGAGAGAACCACCCGAAAACTTCCGTGGGAATTCAGCTCAGTTAACAGATATTTACGTTGTGATCCGGCCGTGGCTTGCTGTTTCGATTTTCTTACAAGGAAATCCAACTTGAAGTTTCATTGAACAAAAACACCCTTGCTGATTTCGTTACCATCGGTGTTTGAATTACATGCACACCGGAAACGGGCGCCCAGGGCGGAGCGAGGCCCCTCTCGCCCCTGCCTCTGGCCCCCCGCCCGGAAGCCCACGCGGGGAGCCGTGTCCTGCGGGCCCTTCCTGTCTTTCCGGGCGCTCAATCATCTTTGGGCACAAGATTCCCAGCCCCTCCATTCATGTTGGTTTTGTTTGTGTTTTCAATTTACTCAATTAGAGAGCGTGGCATTCTAAAACAAAATTTAGGACAGACCATCCAAACAAAGGGGAACGGGAGGAGGGCAGAGGCACCTGGAACCTCATGACCCCTTTGACGGAGTGGAGGAGAGCCCCGCGCAGCCTGTCTCCACCCCTTCACGTGGGTGCACGTTCTCGGAGCACCGGGGGGTGTCCTTTCTTCCTAGCGCGGGCCGAAGTTCATGGTGATGTTTGCGCGTTGACCTGATCGCCGTCTATCGTCCCCCGCGGCGCGGTGCGTGCCAGGGGCAGGAGCGACCATGCTCCCGTCCCCACTCCCAGCCCAGGGCCGCACACAGTAGGCCTGCGAAGAGCACTTTCCACATGAATGAACGCACGCGTGCATTTCCAGCAGGGATTGCACAATGTGTCACACTATCCTGTGACCTATTTTTTTTTTTTTCTTTTCACTGCGCGTATCGGTGGCCTCTCTCCACATGTCTAGCTAGGCAGCAAATCTTCATTTTTCATGTCTGCGCGGAGCCACCACAATAAACGTCTTTTTGATGCTGGCCAGAAGCGTCTGCCCCTGCCTGGGAAATTCTTCTTCAAACCAGATCTGCTAACAGATTCCACATGAGCTGCCCGTGCCCCAGCCCTTCGGCCGTCGACTTCCAGCCCGACACTTCCCTGGGTCCGCGGGCCCATTGTTTTCTGGGACAAGTCAAGATTTACTGTCTGTCCCTGACATCATGTTTTTTCCAGAGAAGCTGGAGAGCGAAGAACTCATCCCGCCCCCACCCCCACCCCGCCCCACGGTTTCCGCCAGTTAAGGGTTCTGTGCAGCGGCTGAAGTCGGGAATCCTGGTGTAACCCTTGCTGCCCTGGCTGCCTTGTCGCAGATACTACACACCGGGCCCGCTACTACCCCAGGGCCTTTGCACTGGTTGTTCCCTCTGCCTGGAATATGCTTCTCTTGAATGCTCACTTGGCTCATCTACCCTCTGGTCTCTACTTAAATGTCACCTTCTAAGACAGCAATTGCTCAAACATTTTTTTACATTAGGATTTCCATATGGTTTGTCTAGTTTTACATTATTTTTAATCCTCACCCGAAGATATATTTTTAAAATTGATTTTAGAGAGAGAGGGGAGGAGAGAAAGAGGGAGAGAGATCAATGGGTTGCTTCGTATATGCGCCCTGCCTGGGGATCGAACCGGCAACCTTTTAGGTCTGTGGGACAACACTCCAACCAACTGACTTACATTTCTTCATAAGACATTTGCCGTACCTGGTATCATACTTGTCACATTACGTTATGTTACATGAATACTTGGGGGTTCTCTCATTTACTGTCCACCTCCCCCATGATGCGGGCAGGAGCTTGGCTTGCTTTCTTCCCCGGCATCCTCAGCACCTAGAACGGGGCCTGGCGTGCCACAGGCGCTCAGGAGAGATCGGATGAACTGATCAATGTTAGTTCTGGGATTCTAAGGCTCCTTCTGAGGCTGAGGACAGACTGTCATCATTCGTGTGTTCCTTCGAGATTCACCTATGGAGCACCTGCGGTGTGCTAGGGCCCACCCCCCACCCGGGCGCTGGGAGCACTGCAGTGCACCGGGCAGCCTGGCCCCTGCTGACGGGTGTGGTCAGCGGTCCGAGAGACACGCCCACCTCAGACGACGGCTCCCGGGTTGACTTGCCCGCTGCAGAGGGTGCGGCGAGACCAGGGCTCAGGGCCTGAGGGACGGGGGTTCCCAGCTCTAACTCGGCGTTTGCAGAGCTGGGTGAACTCAAAGGCGGCACACACGGGCATGAGGTCCTTGTCGTTTTTATCTCTACTTGCTGTCCTTACACCGTAAGTGAAGGAAAAATTAAAAAAGCGAGACCTTTTTGTCTTTCTCCCCCAAGCCCAGCAGGTCTCTGCTTGTGGAGCTAAGCTTTGCCTTACTTTCTGGCTGCTCCATATTCCTTCGGGGAACTTCCTACCTTAGTAGCTATACTGTCCCCAGGAAGATGCCAGAAAACTTGCTTTCCCAGCCTCCCTTGCGGCTTGGTGCAAGCGTGGGGCTTGGGCTTCACCAGTCAGACGTGCCTGCTAGAGACATGCAATCAGACAAGAAACACAGGACAAGAGGCGTGCAGGGGAATGGCTCTGGCCCTAGGCAGCGCAGGGGGGGGACCCTCGGGGACAAAGCAGGCTCAGTGGGGCAGCTCATCCGCAAATCCTCTGGGTCTCATTCTAGGACTCACCCAATAACCCTGAATAAACCCCTTCTCTGGGGAAAGTAGCCAGAGGGCCAGAGTCTACTGCGGGCAGCTCAGGCCTCCTGACTGACAATAGATCATTCTAGGCTCCTCGGAGTCATGGGCAATGATGTCTCATCTTTTATTCAAGAACAATTGGGAAATGACTATCTGCGACTTATTTTTGGCCACTGGAGGCAAAGATTTTGAACGCTAGAATTGTTACCTCGGCCCCACAACGGAGCCCAACTGTCCCTGTGTGGGGGAGGGGGAATGCATGTCAACTGAACCATTTTGGAAAGCAGTTAGGCCACAGGTATTAACAGGTATTAAGAACGTTCATGTTCTTTGACCCCCAAATCCCCCTTCTGGAATTCTGTACTGAGGAAATAGTCTAAAATACTAAGGATGCACAAAGATGTTCACAACAGAATTATTCAGAGTAGTGAGGAGTCAGAAGCTACCTAAATGTCCAGTGACCAGGGAGTGGTTAAATTAATTAAGTGACAATTCTTAAGAGAACCTTAGAGTCGATTCCTCTAGCAAAATATTAGTGCAATGCTCAGGATTAGGTTCACCTTTGAGTGACTGAAAAAACACTAACAGAGGCTTAAGTGACACAGAAGTTGGTCTCTCTCTTACACAAAAGAAGTGCGGAGGTGGCAGTCCACGGCTAGTGGGTGCCTTCACAAACTCATCAGGGATTCAGGTGCCTTTTCTCTGGTTGCTCCACCGCAGCCCAAGGTAGCCACTCGGATTCTGGCTGCTATATCTGCATTCCAGTCAGCAAGGAGGAAGGAAAGAAGAGGAGGCGTCCTCTCGCTAAGGACACTACTTAGAAGTTACTTCTATTCCATTGGCCAGAATTTTGTCACATGACACACCTAGCTGCAAGAGAGTCTAGGAAATGTAGGGTTAGGCAGGAAATGTAGATTTTTTTCCCCTGGGTGAACACATGCCCAACCAGATGGGCACAGGATTTCTGCTACTAAAGGAGAGGGAGAGATGATAGAATGGGGGAGATACTGGGGTCTCTGCCACAATGGGCAACAATTAAAAATCATGTCAAAGAGGATTTCCTAAGAACAAGAAAAATGATCTTGCATAGTTTGGGAAAAGTAGGATTTGAAATTAAGTATGCAGTGTGACTACAACTGTGTAACACAATTTCAAAGCAGAGGAAGCTCCTTAGAGGACAAGGCCACTAGAAAGCTGGCCTGGGTGGGCAGTCCAATACAAAATCTCATTTTTTTCTTTTTGTTCCATTGTTTTCCAAATTGTCAATAATTGAGCAAACTTAACTTCCCAAAAGGAAGAATCTCTGTGCAGATTATAGAATCTGCTTGGGTGTAATTCGTGCCATGCAAGTTCTGTCCTCAACTGTGCCAAAGCAGCCAGATGGGGAAAGAAAAAAATGAAATTAACTCCAGTCTCAGACAACATGACTGAACGAAATTCCAAGCAACCCGCAGAAAGTGACTAGACACAGAGGGACCAGGGACTTATCACAGGTTCGAGCCTCTGCTTTGCTGAAACGCCAGCTCCGTGATGTCAGACCAACCACTGAGCTCCCCGTTCCTGCATCTGTCCAGCGGGAGGACGAGCAGGACAGCATCCACCTCCAGGTGCGAGGAGGGCTGGGAGGAGGTGGCTCGGGTAAAACGCGTGTGCAGGGCAAGGACCTCTAAACCAGAGGTCCTCAGAGGGGCCGATTTTTGTCCCCCAGGGGACATTTGGCAACAATGTCTGGGGACACTTTTTGTTGTCAGCTGGGGAAGGGGTGTGCTACTGGCATCCGGTGGACGGAGGCCAGGGATGCCGCTAAACCTTCTGTAACGCAGGGCAGAGCACCTGACTCACCCCCAGACGCACATGCTTGCCAAAAATTTACCTGGTCCCGAAAGTCAACAGCTCTGCGTGGAGAAAACCTGCTCTGCAGACACTCAGCTGTTACCACAATCAGGCTCGTTTCCTAGCTTGTGCCGTCAGGAACTGTGCAGCGGTGGTCAGCTGGTCACACGACTGCGGACACGTGTGCTTGTGCAGAAGGTATTTCTGGAGTCACTCCGGCACCCCTGCTCTGCACTCGCAGGCTGTGGCCTCCCGAAGGCCCCCACGGGGTCTCCCTCAGCGGGTCTCAAGCTCTTACGCAGGAGGTTGGAAGCACGTCTGTACCCCGGAGAGCTGCGAGCAGGAGCAGGACGGCCACCGCCCCCCAGCCCAGTGACAGCGACGCTGCTGCCACTGCTGCTGCTGCCAGCCTGCTTTGCATGACACTTCCCAGTGCTGACAGCCCAGGGGGGCACTCTGCGTAGGTCATTCCATTCTCCTGCACCTCCCTGGGGCAGGCACTGCTGAGGCCCCGCTGTCACAGGCGGGGAAACAGGCTGCGAGGCAGCCCCGGAGCCTGATCAGCTGCGCCCCAAGCCAGAGCACTCTCCACCCCTCACCACCCTGGCCCAGGGGCCCGCAGCCGTGCTGCACTTCCGGCTCCCCTGGGGGGAGTGCTGGCCCAGGCCAGCCGACCTCGGTTCTGGAATCAAACAGGCCTTGCCTGGATCTTGGCTCTTCTTCCTGGTTGTGTGACCCGGGGTCAGTGACTTTACCTCTCCGAGCCTCCAGTATGTCCTCTGCAAAACACAGTGGTCTTAGCTACTACCTCAGGGGGTGGCCATGAGGCTTTAGTGAATGCCCTGAATCACAGGCTGAGCGTGGGGCCCAGTATACAGTAAGCACTCATTCAATGTTGGCTTTTACTTTTATTTTTGAAACAGGGCTTGGGTGCACGTGGTATGTGTGTGTGCGTAAGTTCTAAAATTGATTCTGATGTTCCCAGACAGTTATACACCCATCCACACATCCATCTATCCACCAGCCCATGCATCCGTCCATCCATCTGTCCATCCATCCATGCATCCATCTGTCTGCCCACTTAACAAACACCCACCAAGCATTTCTTTGCTCCAAGCTCTACGCCGGACTCAGAGGCACTAAAATAAGACTTGGCCCTTGGCTGCCCAGAGCTCCCAGAGCAGTGGGAGAGACGCCCATAGTGGACGGCCAGAAAGACTCGTTCACCCATTTACTCCACACGCACTCAGCGCTGCCTCCGACGTTTCAGGCCGTGTCAGGCCTGGGGAACAACGACAAAGGTGACAAGGTCCTCGGGCTCCCGTCCTGGCAGGACGCAGAAGTAAGTACGAACCCAGGCAGGAAGTGCGTGTGCAATCACCGTTCCGTTCATCGGCTCACGCGCTGACGCTCCCCACAGGCCGGGGCCCTGGGGACGCCGAGATACAAGGGACTTGGCCTTAACCCCTGGGAGCGCAGTCCCGAGGAGGAAGAAGGCCAGTGCGGAGGCGCAGCAGAACGTGGCATGGGCTGTGACTACGGAGAGGGCAGGGGTCTGCAGAAGCGAGGAAGGGGCCGCGGGAGTGTCCTGGGGGAGATGGGGCCGGGTCTGAGCCTGCAGCGTCAGGTGGGGTCTGCCAGGCCCCACCCAGGATCCCTACAACCTTTTTGCCTTCCTTCCTTTCCAGAGTGTGAAGGTCAGACTCAGGGCCCCCCAAGACATCCCCTCCCGCCCTGCCAGCCAGCCCGCCCTTTTGAAGCTCGAACTCACACACTGTCTCAAGGCAAGGCCCTGGGCAGCTGGCTGGCCGAACCTTGGAGACGGTCCCGCAGTGACCAAGGTCCGCTGGTGACATTGAGGTTGTTTGTACGAATGTGCCTCACTTTTCCAGGCAGTCCTATTCGCAGAAGAAGAAAAAAAATCAACACCGCTGATAGACTGCTGGTGGGGAGCAGGGGGGTAGCTGAGGGTGTCTACCACGCGGAGCATCCTGGGGAACGGAGACACCAGGGCCAGTGGGAGGGGGCAGCGAGACAGGCAGGGGCTTGGCTAGAGATGCCCCCCAGAGGCTTTGGGAAGAACCCTGGTTTGATTCGAATGGGGAGCCTTTGAGCTGGGTTCAAGTACATGAAAACATAAGAGTCAAAACCTCCACGTGCCCCCCCGGCTGGCATAGCTCAGTGGACTGAGTGCGGGCTGCGAACCAAAGTGTCACAGGTTCAATTCCCAGTCAGGATACATGCCTGGGTTGCAGGCCATGAACCCCAACAACTGCACATTGATGTTTCTCTCTCTCTCTCTCTTTCTCACTCCCTTCCCTCTCTAAAAATAAGTTAATAAAATCTTAAAGAAAAACAAACCTCCAGATGGCTAGCGATGAACTCATTTGCTTATTCATTCATTCAACCAATATCTGAGCACCTACTCTGTTCCAGGCACTGTTCCAGGCACTGGGAAAGCAAGGGTGAACATAACAGACACAGACTCTGCCTTCCTCGGAGCAGAGGGGATACAGACCCTAAATCACATAATCGCACAACGAAGCCGACTGCGGTAAGCACTGCCAAGGAAGGCTTCTCTCAGGGGCGCATAAACAGCTGGTCTAACGCTTCACTCAGCCAAGGAGTACTGAGCGCAGTGTCAGGCACTGGGCTGGGTACAGGGATGCGGGGTGAGCAAGACAGACCCAACCCCTGCCCTCACGGAGCTGACATTCCAGGGGAGGTGACGAATCTGCAAACAATCAACAGTGCAGTGAGATAAATGCAGCTGGGGTGTGGAGAGGGGCTGTGGAAGCAGGGAGGGCTTCCTGGAGGAAGGGGATGAGCAGGAGTCAGGTGAGGAACTGTGCATAGAAAGAGAGAGCGGGGACAGGTGGGATATGTCTGATTATCTACTGGGCTGGGGAAAGAGTGGTGGGAGAAGGTGCTGTAGCCTTGGGAGAAGGTCAAGGCCCACAGGAAGGAGGCCCAAGGGTGTGGACGCTGCCCTTGGAGGAGCCCCGGAGGGCAGGGAGTATCGTAGGGCTCCCTCCGCCTCTCGGAGCCTCTCTGTCTGGCTGTCTCCTCTTTCGGTCTCCTCGTTACCTGCCTCTCTCGGTCTTTGTCGGAGTCTGACAGCCTCTCGGAGTCTCTCCCTGTCCCTCTCTCTCTCTCTCTGCCTCTCAGTTGCTCTGTCTCTGCCTCCCTTCCGCGGCTCTGGGCACCTTCGCCAGATGTCAGTAAGAGACAAGGATACCGGGAAAATCCCGGGGCGGGTGGGCAGGAAGCGAGGTCAGGGGCACAGGGACAGCTGAGTGCAGGGACAGGCGGTGACTAAACATTCTGTTTTGGAAAGACGGCTCTGGTCCGGGGCGAAGGTGGTTGACCACGAAACCCGATAACCTGGCCAAACGCTGCTCTAGCCAGCCCTGCAGGCAGCAGCCCCATGGCCCGTGGATGCGGCAGAGGATTTTTCCATGGGGGGGGAGGGGACGGGGGTAAAAAGTTCTGTGGCAGCTTCTCCTCTGGCGAGTGGGACCCACAGGGAGGGAAGGACACAGAGGACCAGAGGATTCTCGGGTGTGAGCCCTCAGTGTGGTGCAGAAAAGGAAAGACATCCTTATTGCTACACGCTTCTCAAAGGTCTAACAACTTACGAAGTCCCGTTTGTGTGCCGGGCTCTGTGCCTTGTACCCATTGCTGAGCCTCTCCAGCGGAGCAGTGTGGTTCAAGACCACGGGCTCCGGGGTCGGACCACCTGGGTCCGAATCCTCGTTTTGTACGTGACTGGCTCTGTGACCTTGCATAGCTTGCTTAACCCCTCGCTCTTCACGCATAAGATGGGCAGGCATAGCGCCTGCCTTGTGCAGACCAGGCCAAGACTGATATGAGCTCGTACCCGTCAAGGGCCTGGCCTGATGCGCGGCACCGAGTAAGTGCCCGACACCATCCAAACTATCATCGTTTTGGTCTCGCAATTGAGGAACTAATGCTGAGGGAGGCAGGCGGTGTCAAGTTCAAACCCTGTTTCACCACTTCCTAGCTCGGTGACCTTGGTGACGTTTCCTAACCTCTCTGAGTGTCAGTTTCTTGCTGTCCATGATGAAGACGGTCTTAGCGCTCACCTCACCACGTGGCGGAGAGGTTCTGTGTACGTGTAGATGGGAGGCAGTGGCCTCGAGGGGAAGAAAATGGTCCCAAAGAAGTTCATTCGGTTTGTTTTTTTCATGTGTCCCGCAGGCTCTGGGTCCCCAGAACACCTGTGACACGCTGGGTCCCGGGCTCTTCCTGCTCTGGAAGATGGCAGGGGCCCCTTTGGCCCTCAGCTCTGGCTGTGACAACGGCCTTCTGATTCAGGCAGCATCGACCCATTTCACAGAGGTGGAAACTGGGGTTTGGGGAGGCTGCCCAAGGCCGAGGGTCAGGAGCACCTCAATCTCTGAGCTGCTCTTGGCCTGGAGTCCGATGACAATGCCACCCGTGTTCCTGTGCCATCAGACGCATCCGGAACCCTCACCTCTCTCACACGCTCAGCTGCCTCAGTATCCCAGCGTCTGCCCCAGAGCCGGCCTCAGCAGTGTGGGTTGTGCTGGGCAGAGTCCACAAGCCCAAAGAGCTGCCTGTTCCTAAGTTACCTCTTCCACCCGCAGCCCGCTTCCTTACCCTGTGCCAGCCGGTTAGCTGGGAGACCCCTCGTCTTGGCCACCAAACTCACTGCCGAGGCAAGAAGCACAGGCAGTGAGGAGGAAGGGACGGAATGACATCCGGAGCCCCACGACCCTGGGTTCTCATGCCTGGCTGTGTGACTTGAGACACGGGCACTTCTCTCTGAGCCTCAGTTTTCTCGTCTGTAGAATGGGTGCCATCATGGTTATATCCACCCCTTCCATTGATGGGCAGAAGGGAGAGAGCGTGGTACAGCCCTGAGCAAGGGGAAGGTGTTCAGAAAATGCCAACTGTCCCTACTGCGTGAGCCCTCTCCCTCCACCCGAATCCCTCAAGCCCAGTTTGGCCCCTCACGGCCACTGGTGAGCTGCTCAGGAGACAGTGCATTGGTTACGAGCATGAGCCCTGGGCTTGACTGCCTGGGATCAAATCCTGCCTTTGCCACTTGCTGGCTGTGTGACCCCAGACAAGTGACTTAACCTCTCTGGGCCTTAGTGTTCCCATCGTTCCTGAGACAGATGTAATAATAGCTCCCTTATTTGGAGGCGTGGTGGTCAGACCAGCCCACACAGGCCAAGGCGAGGCCCCCGCCAGGCACACAGTGAGGGCTGCAGAAGTGTCTGCCCATCGTCAGGCCCAGGGGAGAGAGGAGCTGGTGGCTTCTGTACAATTTACCAGGGACTCGGGGCCAAGGATGAAGCGGGGGGGCCTGGGGAGAAACCCCGATCTGCACCAGGGGAGGGGGATTTCAGAAAGCCACGCCCACCGTACTGGGGAAGGGCCTCGCGCAGGTCCCCCATGGATCCGGGGAAGGACTGCTCCACAGCCGCCCTCCGGTGGAAGCCGGCACCGTGCCTGGGCAGCTCCCAGAGGTGGGAGCTCCCTCCTTCCGGTTGGCCCTCCTGGGGCTCAGAGCCACCCACATGTGGCCCCACAGTGCGTCCTGCCAGCTCCCCCTTCGAAACAGGTGCAGAGCATGAGCTCACGGACTTCTCCCCACCTCCCACCTGCATGGCCACCGCCTGGGCCCCGTCACCATGGCCCTTTGCCTGGCCCACTGCAGGCACCTCCTCTCTGCTTGTCCCCCTTTTCTCTTTGCTCCCGACAGCCCACTTTCCACACACAGCCAGATGGACTCTTTCAGAGCCTAGACCAGACCGCGCCGTCCCCTGTTCAGGACCTCCCGTGGCTCCCACCTCCACTAGACAACAGCCCGGCTCCTCCCAATGGTGCGCGAGGCTCTGCGGGTTGACCCCCCTCCTCTCCACCCTCACCCCCTCCCAGGCTGCCCCTCGCTCCTGCTGCCCAGCCCTGCCCTGCCGGCCTCCACGCCACCCTCGCGCAGGCCAGGCGGAATCCAGCCTCAGGGCCCTCGCACTTGGAGTTCCCTCCGCCGGGAACGCTCTCCCTCCAGCGATCCTCATTGCTCAATCCCTCCGGCCTTTCAGTCTGTCCTCAAATATTTGCTCGACAAGGTCTCCCCTGGCTCCGCGCTCAGGCCGGTGCCTCTCTGAGACGCTCCATCTGCCTTCCGGTGTATTTGCCTCCGCGGGACTCCCTGCCGTCTGAAACACAATATATTTAATTTACCTCTTGGTGTTTGTCTGCCTCCCCGCCCCCAGCTCCCAAATGTCAGTCAGCTCCACGAGACTTCCCGCTGGGAAGCCAGGGGGAGGAGCAGGGTTTGGACGGGCTTGGCCGGCGCCCTTGCTGAGACCCGGCTGAGACCCGGCTGAGACCTGGACACGGCTGCAGGGCCTTGGGGCCCAGCGGGGTGAAGCGTGCTGAGCCCCTGACTTCCCGGGCCTTGGGCCTGGTGGACTTGAATGCCAGTGCGGCCATGAGCTTCCCAAGAAACTTGGACCCAGGGAGCAGCAGCCCTCCCTGGCCTCAGTCTCCCCACCCTGTAAATGGGGTGACGGTCCCTCCCTCCCCAGGCTCACTGAGCTAATGCCTCTGAAGCGCCTGGCACTCCGTTGTCGGCGCCCGGGCGGAGCTCCTTCCTCCCCTGGCCGGCCCCCGGCTGGCTGTCCCCCAGGGGACAGTGCCGTGCGCCTTATTTTTAACCGTGGCTCCAGCGCACTGGACAGCGGCTCTGAAGGCCGTGTAGGAAGACCACCAGCGCAGCAACATCCCGGATCGAGATGCCCGCTGACCGCGGCGTGAAAACACCAGGGGAGGCCGCCCTGTGTCCACACTCTGCCTGGTAACCCTTTATGCGAAAATACGTTGTGTCACCCAATGCTGTTTATAAACTCAGTGCTGACCTTTCCCAGGGAGGGCGGTGCGGGAGGGGCTGCGACCCGGCCTCCTCGCCCCCACCGGGAACTGTCGGTGGCCCATATTCACACAGGGAAAAGTCGGGGGGCTGGCCCCCGGCCAGACTTCGCCCGCGGGTTTCAACACCTCCGAGTGTGCGCAGCTGACCAGCCCCGGGGTATTTTTAAACCCTGGCCTTGGTCAACCTCTTTGTCACATTCCGGCCGGTCGGGGTTTGGACCGAGTGCATGCCCCAGTTAGGGGGGTTGACGTCCGTTCAACGCCAAACATTTCAGCGAATTCCAGGGCCTGTGGACCTACTGTGTGCAGGGCCCTAGAGAAGGAATGGAGGCCCCAGGTGGCCTAACTCGCAGAGCCCGTGCTCCAGGCGGTCTGACTCTTGGGGGAGGAGGGGGTGCACCATGGCAAGCGTTAAAATGGAGGCCAAGATGGCAATGACCATGCAAATACCTACAGGGCCCAGGGAGTTATGTAAATGAATGAAGAGGCCCCGCGTGTGGCTGCAGGGAGGGGTGTGGACTGCGGTGAACTGGGGGCAAGCGCACGCCCTGTGGGAAGGGGGTGACTGCCCCTCAGCCCTGACCTCTGTCATCACGAGGGACTCAGGCCCAGTGTGCCCAGAGCGTCTGGCTTTGCAAGAGAGGCCGAGAATCTAGGTTTATGTGGAATTTCATGCAAAAATCTCTTGACTTTTCAATTTTGGCAGCAAATTTTTTCTAAAATGTTAAAAACATTCTGAGAGCCAAACGAAACCCATTTGTGGGTTGGATTCAGCCCACAAAGTCAAGGTGATGGAGGCGAACAGTTTGTGCTTTCTGAGGCAAACAGATGCATTATAACATGCTCGACAAATACAGGCTGAGCACCTACTGTGGTCCCCTCCCACTACCCTGGGGAAACAGCAGGAAACAGCATGGACACTGTCCCTGTCTCCCTGCGGCCTGGACCCCGGGGCGTGCCGGAGCCGGCTCCCTCTAGCTCACAGGTCCTCACCGCCCTCCCCAGAAAGTCCACACCATGAACTTACAATGGAATAACTACAATAAAAATAAAGGGAACAACTACTCAAAACATCACTTTCTATTTTACTGTTTTCTATGTTCTTGAGGTCATTGACGTCTGCTGTACCATATTGTGGCACAAACCATATTCCAAGGTGAAAATAGTACAGGCCCGCCCATCGCTTCCCCGCTCCACGTTCAGGGAGTCACGCTGACGGCTCGCCATCGGCCTTGGAGGGAATATTTACACCGCAGAAATCGGCGGGTGCAAACATCGCGGCTCCCCCCTTGCCGAGGGCCGGCGGTTAAACACTCCGCAGCGAGCACGTGTACTGATAAGATGTAACAGTCTGATAGACACAACTTGACGAAGGGAAATCAAGTACGTAGAGAGACAGGTGGTGCTGGAGGAGAGCGTTTCGGACCGACAGGCCGTGGGCGTCTGCTCTGAGGAGCTGATATTTGAGCAGAGACCTGAATGAAGCGAGAGAGTGAGCCGGACAGCCATCCGGCGGAAGAAGGCTCGGGGGAAGGGAAGAGCAAGTGTCTGCCCAGGGACCGGAACGAGCTTGCTGGTTCAGGCCCAGGGAGGAGGCGAGAGTGAGGGGAGCAGAGGAGGGAAGCAGGCAGGGATGAGGTTAAGGAGGTGGGCGAAGGTCAGATCACACAAGGTCTTAGAGGCCACATTGGAGGAGGAGGAATTTTGTTGTAAGGCGAATGGGGAGTCCTAGAGGGTTCCGAGCATGGCTGTGACATGGTTTGATTTTCTAGTCTCTGAGAAGGTTTCCTCTGACTGTGGCGGGTGGAGGGGAGCAAAGCCGGAAGCCGAGAGACCAGGGAGGAGGCGAGTGCCAGGGCCCAGGCAGGTGGGGTGGTGGCCTCCTGCACCGTGACGGCAGGTGAAAGGCGGCAACAAGAACACGGGTTTGAGATGTATTTTGCCATCAAGCCGACAGGACTTCTGATGGACAGGCCGTACAGGGCGAGGGAACAGGACCCCAGTGCACCTCCTAGGTTCAGGCCTGAGCCCCCGGGTGGGGGGCGGCACCATTCCTGAGGCGAGAAGACGAGAGGGCTGTGTGATCTCAGGAGGGGCAGTGGGAGGTTCCGTTTTGTGACACTCAGATGGAGGTGCCACCTCAACAGTTGGGCACCTGGGTCTAGAGCACTGTGTCTTCCTGTTGCTATGGCAACCCCAAGCCAGGGGGCAAATGCCGCTGGGGAGCTCAGATGGGTGCTCTGGGAAGTCCTCCCTGTGAAGGAGGATCACAAGTGTGAGGAGAAGCATCTGGCAGGTGGAGAACGGAGGAATAGCATCCCGGGGGAGGGGACAGCAGGGGCAAAGGTCTCCACGTGAGAAGAGCACAGCCTTTCTGGAGGCTGCTGCGAGGTGAGGGGGCAGGGGGACTGGGAGGTACGGCTGCAGGCTGCAAAGGCAAAAGGGAAGATCTTCCCAAGGCCAGCGGAGGAAGCAATGGGGGTGAATTGGAAGCAGGTGCAGCCACAACGAGCACCTTGGGAAGGTGCTGGGCTTAGGTGACACAGGCGTGGGAGCCCCTTGCCCTCCCCTCCCCAGCAGGCCCTCGGCACCCTGCCCCCAGCCCCCAGCGTACACAGCAACACGCCCCTCCCGGCCAGCCTGGAGCCTTTGCCAACCCAGCCACTTTCTTGGAGACTTTTTGCCCATGAACCAGGAAAAACAAAATAACCCCGAGGAAGGGAGGATGGTCAGAGGAAGGTTCTGGGATCTTTGTTTCTGGATGCCCGCCACATGGAAGGGCCAGGAAGTCACTTCCCAGAACGCAGGGATGACCAAGTTGAACAGCATGGCAGGCACTTGGGTGGGACCTGAGTGACCATCCTCTAAGAATAGTTTAGGGGGGTATGGGCTCTGGCCCTTGGACGTGGGCTGGCCCTGTTCCCTCTTGTGGCCTGAGTTCGAAGGAAGTTGTGTTTTTCTGCCATGTACTTGCAGTGCGAGCTTGGGAAAGTCAGGTATCTCTCTGAATCCCAATTTCCTTCTCTGCACAAAGGGACAGTAACAGCATCTGCAATGGTGTCATGCGCTGCCTCCTGGGGTTGTTGGGACAGAAGGAGAGAAAACAGACCAGTACCTTAGCCCACTGCCTACCTCATGCTATACTCCTAGTAAATGTCAGCTGTTGACGATTATCTACAAAGGTATGAATTATTGAGCACGTACTATACGCCAGACTTGAATGCACCGTCTTGTTTAAGCCTCACACTTGCCCTGGGAGTGAGGGTTATCATTGGCAGCTCCAGCTTACAGGCAGGACACTGGGTCCCCGAGAGCCCTCCTGGCTTGCCCACGGTAAAATCCCTCCTAGGGAACCCAGCTGCGTCTGGCCTCCGGAATACAAACCCTGGTCTTATATTCCTGATTCTGCCTTCTGTGAACCGAACCAGCTCCAGCATTTCGGGAAACAGTAGCCCACGTGACCCCCAGCATCTGTCCACACCAGTGGGGCCCCCTTCCTCTCCCGGAGCCAGTCAGTTCAGGCTGCACCCTTGGCCTGGGGTGGGGACAGGATGCGGATGGCGGCTGCCCCGGGCAGCGAAGGGCCTGGGGCGGCCATCCCAGGCCAGCCTCGGGCCTCCCTCTGCAATCAGGAGTCTAGCAGACACTCATGTCCCATCAATAAACGTGCCCCAAAATAGCTCATTGGGCCGGTCCAGGGCAGCAGGACCAGGACGTCCTGTTCCCACTGGCTCTGGCCAGAGAGTAACCGTGTACTTGGCCTTGTCCATTGAAGGCTGCCGGGAGGGTGGGCAGAGCTCCTCCTGTCTGAGGACTCGTGGGCATGAGCTGGGCCCCCCACACAACAATGCCCACACCTGGGACCGTGCTGAGCTCCCCGAGTATGCTGCTGGTGCAGAAGATGCCCGTAGGTGCAACGGGGCCTTTCGTCTTAGCAGACAGCCTCCTCGGGAGGGTTGGGGCTTGGGCGCTGGAGTATGACAGGTGTGGGTTCAAATCCCACCTTGGCAATTTCCTAGCTGCGTGACTTTGGGCAAGTCACTTCCCCTCTCCCCACATCTTGGTTTTCCTCACCTGGAAAATGGGGACGCTTCTTTTCTGGGGCTGTTGAGGCAGGGGGTTTGTGCGCACCTTGTTTGTGGACTCTACAGGTGTGTGCGCCTGCCCCTCCCCCACCCTTGCCCCTGTGCTGTGAGCCCCACCAGGGCAGGGGCCTTTTGCTGTGGTTTACCGACGAGCTCCAAGGCACAGGGAAGGTGCTCAGTCACTGTTTGTTGAATGAGTGAATGAATGGATGAATGGAAATTCCAGGTACGTCATGAGTGCTCAAAAACGCTTAAAAATTCTCATTGTCTTCACGGGCGTTTGAAAGAGAGAAACTTGAGGCTCCAGCGTGACTCACCAACGGGAGAGAAAGTTCAAGTGAGTCAAGGGAAAGGAAAACGAATGTTATACACACATGCGTTGCGTGTATGATGACATCCCTATAATGTGTGTGTAAGGAGGGGCCTGCAGGGGGCACAGCCAGGCTTCGAAAAGCCAAGCTGGGAAACCCGGGGACAGGGGTGCTGGAAGCACCTGCCTCTTAGTGCAACATCCTGGCACGCAGCAGCTCTTCACTGCACCCCCCCCGGGGGTCCCCCAGGACCACAGAGGTGGGGGCTCCAGGGCTTCTCCATCTAAGGAGCTGATTGGAGGGGAAGAGGTGAGTGGGTTGGGCGGCTCAACGCTGTGTGTTTGTAATAGCCATGGCAACAATGCCAACTCACTCTCCTAAGCCCTCCCCCACGCCCAGCACTGGCCTCTGCATGCCCTAATCCCCAAGACAACCCTAGGAGACGGGGACTGTCACTATTCCCATTTTACAGATGATACCACCAATACGATAACCCAGAAAGGTGGTGCAGGCTGCCCAAGGTCACACGGACAGTGAGGGTCAAGCTCTTCCCCCAGAATTCCAGCACAGGTGGCCACGTCCAATTATCAAGGGCCCTCCCTGGGCTGTCCCCCACTTGGAGCATCTGCCCAGTCTGGTTATTATGCCAACACTTCTTCGGGCCCCTCCTTGCACGTGCCTCCTCAGGGAGCCTCCCCGGACCTCCCCCAAGCCCCAGGTCCTGCCCCCTCTGCTGGGCTGTGAGAGTTGTACACCTGTCTGTCCTCAGGATCTCAGGGCAGGGGAGGGGTCTGCATTTTCTCTGGAACCCCGTGCCCAGCACAGAGTTGGCTCTGCCGGAAATGGCGTGTGGTACAAACACACCTATGGGTACAGCTATGTACCAGGAGCCCGGACCCCTAGAATCACACCTGGGACAGGGGGTGGGGTGGGGGTGGAGGAAGCCGTGATCACCAAGTCTCAGGCCACACTCTGGGGCCCGCGGTGCTAACCCCTGCTGTGGCCGCAGAGCCACACAGCTGGGAAGGGCAGAGCTGGAAAAGACCCTGTGGCTCCAGAGAACAAGGTCTCAGCCCCTCGGCCTCAGCCCTCGGCTACGTGTCACTCCCCAGGGAAGCTGTCCCCAGAAGTATCACGGAGGAGATGTCCCCCGTTTGTGCTAGACTCTGTCCAGAGCTCGCCCCTTCCCACTCAAGCAGGCCCGGCTCCTGACCTCTGGACCATGTGGTCCTTGGCAGGCGCCTTTAGAGATTGCAAATGACTGTCCTTTGTCAGCTCTCTGGACCTGAGGTCCAGGCATTTTTCGGTCTCTCTCCCTGCGGCTGTCCTGAGATTCCCTAAGCCATTTTACAACAATAGCATCCAGTGATTGCACCTACTATGTGCCAGGCACTGGATGGGCGCTAGCACGCTGAACCCTAAACAATCCCTCAAGGCAGACTCGGAACCCGAGGTTGAGTGGGCGAAGTCACTTGCCTGAGGTCACGGCACTGTAAACAGGGTGGATGCAGAGGCAGCCTGTGAACCCCTGGGTCATGTGCCTTCTCTCTGCCAGCTGCTGGGCGGGGAGGCACTTCTGCTCTTCTCCAGCAGCTTCGCCTCCTTCCGCCCAGTTCACTGCCAGGGCAAATGCCTGAGGGTTACACTTCCCCTTCAGTGCCCGTTAGGGGGCTCCTTCCCAGGGCAGGGGGCCGAGCTGTTCATGTGCCAGAGGTCCCCTTCCAAGACCCATTTCTCATGGCTCACGCGGGGTCCCACAGTGGCAGGGGTGGGGGTGTCCTCCCATCTTCCCCTCCGCCAAGCCTCCTAGGAAAAGGCAAGAAGGGGAAGAAGGGTGGACGTTCCGGGCAGGGTGCAGGCTCTGGGGTCCCAGATTCCGCACGCCCAGGGAACGGAGTTGCCCAACTCGGATTTGGCTGGTTCTTATCAGCTCCAGAGGCTGGCAGTGAAATCAAAGGCGGCCGAGGCTGTTTGTTTACTCTTTTCCTCCTTTTTGGCAAAAGGAGATCAAAACAAAGTCTCTGCTCGGCCCACCTCCTCCCTCCCTGCTTCTCTTCCTCCTTTCCTTTTCGCCCCCAGAAGCCTGACAACTGAAAACATTAAATTCTGAAGGGAGCGGTTTTTGTCATCCTCATGCCATCGCCACCATTTCCTGGTGTGACTCTGCTCAGAGCCCTGGGGCGTGCATTTCATGGGAATGGTGGCGAGTGAGGAGTGACAGCTCTTATTAGTCCCACTGGCAGAGGAAGAGGCTGCAGCACTGGGAGGGGATCTCACTGTTCAGAAAGCACTCAGGGCCCTTGGACTCCCAGGTCCAGGCTGGTAACCATTCCTCAAGCCACATCCTTCCCCCAGAATTGTATCTCCACCAAGAAAAATAAAATTAGAGCCAAGGCGGCTGACAGCAGAAATCTGACTTCAAATGTTCCCTGAGTTCAGGGGCTCTCAACTCCAGTGACTTCAGTGCCAAGGCAGGACACACGAATGACAGAAGGCAGTTGAGTGGGAGGCAGTAGGGAGTGGTGAGGACTGTGGCAAATTGGAACATCCCTGAGTTTCGACTCAGCACCAGCGGTTGGTTGACTTGGAAAATGAGAGCCCACTGTTGCCAGAGTTTTTAGGCAAGCTAGAAATTTAGATGTTTTATGTGAATTCTCTGGGGTTTTTTTAACACATGGTGGAAGATAAGAGTCTATTTTTATTTTATTATTTTTTTAATTTTAGTGATAAATGAAATAAATCGAGAGTGTGCTATGCTGGTCTCCTGGACTAAATATTCCATTCTCCCAGTGAGTCGAAATACCCTCTCTGCCATCCTTCCCGGTGCTCTTCTGTGGCATACTTGTCTTGTCCACCCAGGATTACTTTATCCAATTAAAAAGTCCGGCAGGTCGCTACTTGAGATTACACAAAGTTTATATGTTGGCGGCACTGTCCCATTAAGGATGCGAAGGCTTCCCCTTCATTTATTCTCATCTGATGTCGTGCCCATCAGGAAACCATTGTCTATTTCTCCCAAAGTCGCTTGATTTTTAAGTGATGATGAAATTCCGAACTGTTGGAACTGCGTGGGCCAAGGAACAACCTCCCGTGGGCTGCGTTTGGCCCTGGGGCTCCCCGGTGGCCCCTGAGATTCAGGGCGGCCTCGCCCAGAGGGGGAGACCGGACACTGTGTCATTCAAAGATAACTCTGTCCCAGGCGGGGAGATCTCCAGACCCGGGAAGGCGGGCAGGCCGGGCTGAGGAGCCCCGGGCTGTTGGCCGCTTGGCCCGCTCTGGGGCAGGCAGGGTTACCCTCCTCGGAGGCGCCGGCTTCCTAGGGAGGCTCCCGGCAGCTCATTTCTCATCCCCACTTTAAAGCAACAATTGAAAAGAACCCATATTTTTTTAAAAGCAAAATTAAAACAAATAAGAAGAAAACACAGTCCGTCATCAAGTTATATCTATCGAGGCCCACTTGTGCCAGGCGCCGCTCAGGGCGGGGTACAGGGGACAGGCTCTCACGCTCGTGGGGAGCACGGGCGAGAAACCCAGAAACTGACGAGAAACCGAGGTGCATCCTGGGAATGGTCAGCGAACCAGGAGATGAGCTAAGCAATGGGAGGGAGAGGGGCTGGAGGAGCCCTGCAGGTGGGGGCTGGGAGACAGCCTTTTGGTACAGGCGGCGTCCGGCTAAGAGACCTGAATGATGACGATGGGTGAGGGGTGGCCGTGGGATCACTGCCTTTGGTGGCAGCCGTGACACCCAGGACAATCTCGGTGACATGGGGGCATACATCCTGCCAGACCTTGTTGCCCACTTCTTATATTCCTATGCTTGTTTAGTTAATTTCCGTGTTACATGTTTGTGTTTTCTAAACAACAAAGGTGGCCACGTGGTGTTTCGCAACCACCTCCTCTTCCTACTCGAAGCCTCGGTGTTCCCGCCCGTAAATCCGGGAAGGTCCTCACTGCTCCTCCAGAGGGTGAAGGTCACCCCAAGCAGATGGCCTGGGGGGCCACGCGTGGTCCAGAGATTAGCCATTATTGGTGTTTTTATCGAGTCGATTTGCAGGGGCAGCCCAGGGAGGCGGCAATCACTGTTTCCGTGCGGCAGGGAGGGTTTTACGCTCCCTGAGAGTGAGCTGGCTCAGGACAGGGTGAGGGCAGCACGGGATTCCCCAGCCCCCAGCCTCCGTGCCCTGAAACCTCAAGCACCCAGCGCCTCTTCCTCCAGGGAAGGAAATTGAGGCTGAAACCCGGGGCTTCTTTTCGGTTGTTGGGTTTTTTTTTTTTCCCCTCTCGGTGATGTTTTTCATTTTTGTGAATATCGCACTTATCTGATGTCACAGGTTTTAGGAACCAAAACCACAGACACAAATACGCCGTGTTACTCTGTGCAGGATTGCGCGGTGAGATAAGGGAGCCGGGTGCCGGGGACACGGGGTGCGAGGACGCAGCGCCTGTTTTTGCAGCGGAGGAACTGTCGCGGTGTTTGTGCTCGGGTTCACAGTCGTCAGCAGCATCTTGGGTGGAAGCTCGGTCGCCGTCACCTGGGCCACACCGTGGTTGCCGAGCCCTCGCACCTTCCCCGGTGCTGTCCAGAACAGCCGGGCAGCACGCAGAGGGGCGACTGGCCCCGACACCAGAACCGCAGCCCCAGTGTGGCCCGAGGATGCCGCAGAAAAGGCGGGGGCGGGGGGGGCCCGGGAGGCCTGGGAATGGAGCATGCTGGCACTGTCCGCCTTCTGGCAGATCTGAAGCAACCTGAAAATCCTGTTTGGCCTTCCCGGGCTTTCTGAGAATGTCACTGCGACACCTGAATCCTCTCTTTGACCTCAGTGTATGAGGCCTGCAGAACCCTGCTTCCTGCTTCCTCCCTGGCCGGTGCAGACTGTTCTCCATGTGCGTTCGGAGGGACCCTGTGGCAGCCTCAGTGAGGTCACCTCCCTCCACTGCTCAAACCCTCTCGTGGCTCCCACTGCACTCAGGGTCAAAGCCAAGTCCTTCCTGTGGCCTAACAGGCCGCTCCCTCCCCAGTGCTTCCCTTTTCTCCTCTGCCTTCCTTCCTTCGCCTCTCCCGCTCCTTGCACCGGCCTCCACCAGGCCCCTTTTGTCTCAGGCCTTTGCACTTGCTGCTCCCTTACTTCCTTCACTGCAGTAGCTTCTTGTCAGAGAAGCCATCCCCACCGGAATGGCGTCTCTTTCCCAGAACAACTCTGCCCTTACCCTGCTTCGTTTTTCTCCATAGCCCTTTGTCACTGCCCGACATGTGTCCAGGAACCTGAGAAACACAAAAGTCCTCAGGAACTCAGGTCCAATGACAACAGCAAATGAGTGAAAGGTTTGGGGTATTTTGTTATGCAGCATACTGCACCCAGAGCTGACTGCTGCATGTGATGAGATTTCAAATGAGATGATAGTGAGCTCAGGAGGGAAGAGGATGAAGTAAAAACATTGTGGTTCACAGGGGTGTGGTACACACTGTCGGTGGCCCAAACCACAGCCACTGTCAACCCTTCTCCCTGGCTGAGGGAACCCTCTTTTATCTGAGGGGCATCCATCTATGTGCTCCGGGGGAGGGACCCCTTCCCCTGCCTGAGGAGGCAGGTCAGGTCTCAGGACAGAAGCCTACATACTGGTCATGGTAGAGAAGGAGGAAAAACATGTCCTTGCTGGTGTCTCTGAGTCACTGTCTTAACAGCCCTTGAACTCCTTGTGGAAGACACTGCTCAGTGCCAACTCAATACCTACAGTCTCTTTTGTGTGTGTTTACAGAACCCCGGTTTTATTTGGGATGGCAATGGGCCAGCTCAAAGCACGCACTCTCTTTGACCCCCTCACAGCTAGGAGGGGTCATGTGACCCAGGCCTAACCAATGAAAACGGAGCCAAGTTTGCCAAGTGGGACTCTCGGAAAAGCTTTTTGAAAACAGACAGGCGTGGTGGGCATGCTGCTCACCCCTTGCCCCTTCTTCCAGCTCGTAACCTGGATAGCAGCTGGCAGCGAAGTGACCGTCTTGCAACCGTGACCGACCCTGAGGACAAAAGCCATGTGTTCATGATGGCTGAGCAAAAAGTGGGTAAGAACCTGGGCCCCGGGGGGCATCACGGAGCCACTGTCCTATCGGCTCCAGATGCCTAGATTTCTAGCAGCAGGAGACAGTGTGAACCTGCCAATGGTCAGGCTTTTGTGTTACTTGCAGCTGAATGCATGCCCGATGGTCCCAGAGGGTCTCTGCACTTTTGAACATGTAAGAAGATGCAGTACCTTGATGATGAAGCCTTTTGCCTTGGGTGTTCCTGTGCTTGCCCTTGAACGCAGCCTAACGAATACCTGAGTTGACTTCAGGTGAAGGGAGATATGCCTGATCTTGGACTTGAGTGAAAGAGGGGGCAGGAGGTCATTCTTGCCTGTCTTAGAAAATCAGATGGCGAAACAGAAGCAGTCTGATGGCCCGAGCAGGTTTCTGCCAAGACCAAAAAGACCGAGAACCCAGAGTCCACTTCCACATCAGATATCTCCGAGGAGTCTGGCTCACCTGGTTGTTTGTCTTTCTGTTTTGGAAGGAGGAAGCTACAGTTCGAGGAGGGAAACTTACCACATGAGGCACTCAGCCAGAGGCAGGTCTGCCTGAGTCTGGGACCTCCTCCCCGCCGCCCGCCCCTCATTTCTGGGCCCTGTCTTCTCATCAGTAGAATGAGATTATTCGAGATCAAAGCTTTTTCAAACATCTCATTTCAAAGTAGGCAAAACCCTTTTACAGCTGAACCTTTACTTGTTATCCAACCTATAAAAGAAGATAAAAGAGGAACTGCTCAGAGTGGCGGGTCGGGAGGGCCCGCAGTTTCTTCCTCCCCGGCCCCACGGCCCCACGGTCCCACGGTCCCACGGCCCCACGGCCCCATGGCCCACAGGCCCGCAGGCCCCTCGCTGCAATCCCGGGCGTGCGGGCGGGCTTTTCGGAAACGCCAGCCTAGACTATCCCCAGCCTTTTGGAAAGAACTCTGAGACCGAGAGGGGAGTCTCTGATCTCTCAAACATCATTACAATGTTTCTCAGAAGACAGAACCAAAACAAAACCAAAACAAATGCTTTCCAACTACGCAGAAGGACCAGAACAGAAGAGTTACCTCCCTCCCATGTCTGGCTCGCCATCGGTCCCAGAGGGTCTCTGCATTTTTGGACCCGTGACCCCTCTGCCCAGCAGCCCCACTGCCACCAGGGCCTCGTGTCTGCCCCAGAGATGGTCTGTGTGCCTCTTGGCAAATACGCACACGGATCCCCCTTTCCTCCTCCTCTCTCTCTCACACACACACACACACACACACACACGGTAGCATTCTAGAATCGCTGTTTGGCATCTTGTTTTTCTCAACAGGCCTTGTTGATAACATAACATGACATCCCGGCGGTTTTTCCACGTCCAGCACTCGGAGGTCTGCTTTGTTCGCCTCAGTGCTGCACGGTATCGGGACATTGCTTCCTCTACTCGGCGAGAAAGGCCCCCGTTCTCGGGTGCTCGGGTTGCTTCCCATCTCTTGCCGAAAGAACCGTGCGATGAAGGTCCCTACGCCTGTACCGCGGAGCCCATGTGCTCATTTAGACGCTGGGCTTGTCCCCCACCCCCACCCCGTCTCTCTCTGCTTGTAGGCCCTATTTATTTGTTTGTTTGTTTGTTTGTTTGTTTTTGCCTATTTCCATTCTCAAATTTTTATCCCGTGAGCATGTCCCGTTTGTGTAATAATCAGAAGGCTGTGTTTACAGGCCTAGGACTCAAACTTCAGCCAAGTTAGATAAACGGCCCCACGCCTAAGCCCGGCTCGGGAAGAAGAGGAGTCGGCCCCTGCCGCCGGGGCCCGTTGGCCGGGAGGCCGCATTTCTGCGGAGTCACGTGCCGGCCCAGGCCTGCCCGCTGCGGCGCATCCGGGAGCGCAGGGCCTGGGTTCCAGGTCAGGCCGGGCCATTCACTCGCCGGAGGACCGCAGGTCAACCCTTCGGTGCGGATGGACCGTCCGAAGAGCGTTCGCTACGCGCCAGGCTCTTAGCTGAGGATGATACGTGTTTGGGCAGACCGGGCTGAGGTGAGGAAAGGTGACCCGGGGAGACAGAGCACGTGCCGGTCAGCCTCCTGTAGGTCAGTCAAGGAACCGCCACCGTCCCTCCGGCCCAGGAGTCGGTTCTGGTTCCTTCCACCTCCCCTGCAATCACCAGTTCACCCTCCAGGACTGTGGGCTGGACCTTCAAGATACAGTTGCCCTTGAACGATGCAGGAGCGAGGGGTGCCGGCCCTCTGCACAGTCAAAAGTCCAAGTGGAGCTTTCGACTCTCTGAAAACTTCATCACCATATGCCTTGCTGACAACGTCAACAGTCTATTAGCATGTCTCTTGTATGTTACCTGCATCACAGACTTCTCCTTACAGTACAGTGAGCTAGAGAAAAGAAATGGTATTAAGAAAATCATAAGGAAGGGAAGACACCCTTGCAGTGCTGTATTTATTGAAAGAAACTGTGCATCAGTGCACCCACGCAGTTCAGACCCACGCTGGTCAAGGCGCAGCTGTCTCTCTCCGTCTTCCACCGAGCTCTCGCCACGCATGGCCCGCAAGGCCCTCGTGATTTGCACTCGGCATCTCTGTGCCGTCATCCCCGCTACCCGCTCCTCCGGGTCTCCCTGCCCCAGCACACCGGCTCGCCCCCACCCCCAGGGCCTCTGCACTGGCCTTGCTCCTCTGTAGACTCGCTTCCCTCCCTGCAGCCCCAGGGCGAGGCTGAGGCAAGCGGGAGGCCCAGGATGCAAACGCCGAGGAGGTACCCACTCTCCAGGGCCAGGCTGCAACTGAGCGGGGCTGAGACCAGGTGGCCCCCACACACTCTGAACCCCGGGTCCCTCGCTCGCCTCACCCGTACGCCCACCCCGCTCCCTGGAACTGATTCTCATCCTCTGGGTCCTGATGAATCGACTCCATCCTCAGGGAGAACCCCCTGACCGTCTTAGCTGGTGGTGTCTCTGTCACTGTGCAGCCCGCCACATTGTCTCACTTTCACTTACTTTCGTTATTCTTATCCCCAAACTATTTGTTTTGTGCCCGTCTCTGCCCACTAGGGTATACGTTCTATGAAGGTGGGGACTATATCTGCCTTGTTCTCAGATATGTCCCCAGGGGGTAATAAATACCCCTGGATGAATGAATGAATGAGCTGGTCAGAGGCAAAGCCAGGATTTGAACCCAGGTTTGCCTGACTCTGAAGTCAGTCCTTCTATCCGTGACTGAGAAATGAGAGGCTGAGACCCGGTCAGCCGGGAGCCCTGGTGTCGCAGCCTGTCCTGATGGGAACCCTGCGTCCGTCCCGGGGACAGGCCGCTGAGGAAACTTCTGGGAGGGGGAGGAGCTTGGCCACAATCACGGGGCCGCTCTCAGCCTTAGGCCTTCCTGGGGCCAGCTGTGCCCGCCCCCCTCGTTCCAGTTTTTATTTTTAGCGGCGCGTTTTCGGGCACAGCGGACTCTCCTTAGGAAAAGTCCAGCGAGAGGATGAGGGAGGCGGTTTTGAAATCCGGTGGGAAAGTAGGTCAGGCCGGGTTGCTGGCTGGCGTCCAGGCGATAAGGCCTCTGTGGAAGCTTAATAACGTGAGCGGCCGTATCCATGACACAATTCATAACTGAGAGGAAACAGCAATTAAGGGGCAGTTGTGCAACGTGGGACAAGCCTCCTTCTCAGCTCATAAAAGCAGGAGGAGGAAGAGGTGACGCTGTCATGCGGGGCCACCGGGGGGCCGGGCGGGCGGCCCTCGGGGACTGGGGGCTAAGTCTCCACACTGAGGGGGCTCGCGCCCACCTTTGCTCTCCCGCTCAGGCCTCGGGGGGCTGGGAGGATGTGTGAGGCAGAGGTTCCCGTCAGCAAGCACCTACTAAGCACCCAGCTGGGCTCAGGCATCAGCGGAGAGCCGTAAAGCCGGCCTCGCGCGGCGGTTGGGAGCTCTGGTCGCAGCTGCACTGTATTGATGCTGCCCTGTCAAGACGGAGACGCGCTTTGATTATGGGGTGAGCCGTACAACAGACACCCCTGGTCCTCCTTAGTCCGCCTCCCCGCCCCCTCCCCGTTACTCTGGGGTTTCCGTTTCTCCTTTACTCCTTCTCCATTATTTGATCTTCCCATGAGCACCCTCTGCTTTTCTATCAGTTGAAACACACACACACACACACACACACACACACACACATACAACATTGCATCCACAGGAGCACATTTCCTTTTCCCTGAAACAAGCCAGGCGGGCACTCGCCCCAGGGCCTTTGCACTCGCCAGGCCCTCTGTCTAGACCACTCTTCCCCTAGATAGCCACAGGGCTCCCGCCTCGCTCCTCCAGGTCCTCACCCAAATGTCACCTTCCCACCGACGTCTCAGCTGACCGACGCCTTTAAAGCAGCAATCCCACCTGGTGCTCTCTGCCTGCCGCTCCGGCTTTTAAAAAAATCTACAGCCCAGGGACCAGTTAACCCTCCATATCTGCTGTTCACTTACTTCATTGTCTGTTGGTCCCACCGGCTTGCCAGCGCCACCAGCAAAGGGACCTTTGTCCGACTCATTCTCTACTGCATCTCTCGTGCCGCATGCCGTGTCTTGCCACGTTGTAGGAGCTCAGGACATGGGCATTTCAAAAACGGGCGGATGAGTGAATGAATGAATGCAGGAATGGATGTTTGCTATTATTATCAACTGGTAAAAAAGGCTATTTGCTGGTTGGGTTTGGGGCTGCCTCAGAATGTCCCCAGGTCAAGACCTTCTCGGATGCTGGTGGGATCATGGGAAGTTGGGGTAACAGGAGCCGGACTGGCTGGCCCCTGTTCTGATTGGTCAGTGCTCAGTTTAAAGATCATCTACCTTGTCCCTCCTCCCCAGGAGCTCCTGCACACCTGAGTTAAAGTTCTAAATGCACCGACCCCCACTGTCCATGAGCGTCCCCATGCAAGGCAGCAGAGCTCTGTATGCAAAAGGGGTCCCTTGTGGGACTTGTCACGATAGTGCATGCACACACAAACACACAACCAGACACACCTGGCCTCAAGCCTCAGACCCAGGGGCACACACTCATACACTCATATAGTTAAACACACATACTCATTTTGTCATTCGCACACCCAGACACACACTCACAGGCTCAAACCGGTTTGTGCATTCCGTATGACGCTGCCCCCACCCAGGCACCCTGGCACACACTGATGCCTACTCATGCACACCCACACACAACCACGCACATGCACACATGTTCGCTTGCCTTCTTAAAGCCCTGCTTTCACTCGCTCCC
This sequence comes from Phyllostomus discolor, assembly GCF_004126475.2. Taxonomy (NCBI): domain Eukaryota; kingdom Metazoa; phylum Chordata; class Mammalia; order Chiroptera; family Phyllostomidae; genus Phyllostomus; species Phyllostomus discolor. Next base: position 97,884,693 of record NC_040911.2, on the reverse strand, counting down.
ACAGTCACCCCCAAACACACGCATACAAAGGATTCCCTCCATGCCCCAGCCAAGCCTCCTGGGGCACATGCCACCCACCCTTTCTACAGCCTGGGTCCCAGGGTGCCAGCCTTCAGCGGTGTTTTGAGGAGTAGGGACAGACCACGTGCCCTGCCCCCCATCCACCCTGAATCTCTGCTCTGACCTGAGGCAGCCTCAAGGCCTCTTGACGTGGGCAAGCCGGGGAGGGCCTGCTCCGTAAGCAGCGGGCGAGTGCGTGAGGATGCCCACATCAGCCCTGACTGTGCCACCTCGGGGCACGTCTGCCTGGCTCCTCTGTGCTCAGGGCACCCGCCCACTTCCTCCCCATCACAGGGCAGGCCGGCCCTGCCGGCACCCGGCGGTTTCTGGGCCTGCCTGGCACCCAGAACAGAGGAAGGAAGCAATTGGTCCCAGCTGCAGCAGCAGGACGAGGAGCCCGGGACTTGCCTGGTGGCCCCATGACCCACGTCCACTGTGGCTGGGCTGCCTGCCCCCAAACCCACAGGGACCCTTGTGACGCAGGCTGGGGCTGCAGTTCGGGGGAACCGGCACCCTGAATTGGCTCCCCAGGCTGCAAGCACCTTCCTGTCATACCTGGAAATGACAAAGGCAGGGACTGCTGTGTGCCAAGCACGGCCCCAACTCACCTTGGTGATCTTCAAAACACCCCTGTGGGCTGCAGCCACACCTCTGGTTTCACAAACAGAGAAGCGGACACACAGAGAGGTCAGGGCACTGGCCCAAGGAGCGGGATTAGGCCCCGGAAATCTGGCTCCAGACCCCCACTCTTAATTAAGCCCACCCCCCATAGGCGGAGCCAGGCTTGCACCCGGGGCCCAGGGTGCTTCCTGCGATGGCCGGTCATCTCCCTCATGTGACGGAGGCTTTGACAGGACCAGGGGTCGGGGAAAGGGAGTCAGTGGCGGCCACGGAACAGTCGGAGAAATAATCATGCATTTATGCCACCAGAAACGACCGACGTGTTTTCCTTTTTAAAACGAGCGGGAAATAGCGACCGTACGGCAAAACACAGAGGCCTCTACGGGCCCGGCCTGGTGAGTGTGACGGAGGCACTGAAGGATCAACCCCTTCCAACGGGATACAAACATTTCTGCTATGAAGGGACCTCACGCGGCTTCCCCACCTGTGACCATGCCCCCGCACCCGGGTAGCCACGGACCTGCACGCTGAAATCGTTGCACCTCGGGTTTCAGACGCAGGGAAGCCCACAGCGTGGGCTCTTTGCCCCCCGGCTCCTTGCACCCCGAGGAACACATGTGAGACCCGCCATCGGCCGTCAGTGCCTCTTGTTGCCGAGTCGTGGTCGGCTGTCGGGATGCACCAGGGCTCGCTGAGCCAGGTCTGCGGGCCTGACTGGTGCGGACCCCACACACACTGGGCGCCTACTTAGGACCAACTGCAGGGACCACCCCGTGTCTGCTGGTCGCTGTCCCCACCGCGGGGCAGGCAGAAACGCAGGCTCAGGGGGACAGACCCAAGGACCCAGCGCTCACAGAGGCCGAGGCGGGACGGGAGCCCCGAGCAAGCGGAGGACAGAGACACCGTGATGACGGGGGGCCTCTGGCCCTGGGGTGAAAACAAGCCGGAGCGACAGTGGAGGAGCAGCCTGCGGTTGGCGTCCACTGAGTTCCATCAGGCCCTGTTCTCAGCAGCTCATGCAGTCAGTCCTCCTAACAGCCTCTGCTGTCCCGTTTCACACCAGGGGAAACTGAGGCACGAGACCTCCAGAGTCACCGAGCCAGTGAGGGGCAGAGCCGAATTTGGGCTCGGCTGGCCCAAAGGCTGCACTGCCCCCATTAGCCCACATGTCCCTAGGGGGGCAGGCGCAGGTCCGTTTTGCCCTGGTGGCGTTTCCAGTCACCCACTTGTCTCCCGCCTCACGGGGAGCCCCCCCAGGCTGGTCAGTTCAGGATCCACGGGCCTGCCTCTGGGGGTGCAAGCAACAGGGTGGGACGTGGAGGGCGAGACTTTACACTCAGCCTTTGAATCCCGGCCGTGCCCTTTGCTGGCCGGTGACCACGGACGGACCAGCCACTCACCCTCCCCGCCCTCCCGCTTCTGTACCCGTAAAACCGAAGATGACGACGAGTGAGGTGCGTCACGACCACAGCTGACACCTGCCTGCATTGTGCTACCTGAGTGGCGCCTCAATGTTTCACCAGCCTCACGACAGCCTTGCCATGTGGATGCTGTTTAATTCCATCTTACGGACGAAAACACCAAGTCCCTAAACAGCACCTCCGCACTCAAAATTTGTAACACAGGTCTGCCAGGAGTGGCACCTGACCTCAGGGTAGAACATCCAGCCTCGGTGGCTCGACGTGCCTCGTCGGCACCTCAGATCCCCAGGTGAGAATCTGAACTTCTTACCCTCCCTGCACGAGCCTGCCCCCCCTCAACCCCCTGCCGCCCCGCAGCCTTCATTTGGAAAATGCCACCTCTCTGTTCCCAGGGCCTTAGGCCAAAAGCCTTCAGGTCCTCACTGACTCCTCTCTTGCTCACCCGTAAGACTTGAGAAGTCATCCGGGTCCTGTCACTTCACTCCCTCTGCTCCCCCCACCCAAAGCCCCACCCTGGCGTGAGTCACCGCGTGCTTGCTGGGATCACGGCAGTGTCTTCCAAACTGTCTCTCCCATGCCGCCGTCTCTCCCGACCCGGGGGGAAGTCAGGTCACGCTTCTCCCCTGCTCAGCACCTTCCGGTGACTGCTGCCCTGCTACCCGGAGGAGGAGATGAGCTCCTGGCCCTGCCCATAGGCCCTGCGTGGTCGCCCCCATCTTCACTCCCTGACCACTGCCCTGCAGCCATCCTGGCCCGCTCCCCAGTCCTGCAACACACCGGGCACACGGCAGCCCCAGGGCCTTTGCACGCGCTGCTCCCTCTGCCGGGGACTCTTCCCGCACGTAACGGCCTGGCTCCTCTCTCACCAACGTCAGGGCTTCGCTCAGACGTGAATGCACCCAGGGGCTCCCTCGACCACCCCGTTCAGACAGACGAACAAGCCCCCTGCATTAGCCCTTTTCACCAGGGGAGGCATGGAGTTCCCCATTTTACATTTTATTAACATTAGTATCATTATTTGTGCTGAATGTTTCCACCCACTGGGCCCACGGGGCAGGACTGTATCTGGGGTGCCTGTGGCAGCACCCACAGCATCTTCATGTCCTGTTCAGAGCGCTTGCTCAAAAAAAAAATGTTTGCTAAACGCAGGAACGGGATCGGGAAGGGGTCAGCTGACTTCCCCGGGCCGCCAGGTTAGGACACATTGGAGCCAGGATTTGAACCCAGGGCTCTGGGTCCCGAGCTGTGTCCTTAACCTCCTAAGAGCCTGCTTCCAGGTCAGCACCCCAGAAATGGTGGCTACCACTGTCATGATTCTGGGGGCGATACACTCATCCTTCCCCACCTGAAAGGGGAGGCTGGGGAGGGGGCAAAAGGGCAAGTCAGGCCTGCTGTGGCCTCCAGTCAGCAGGAGGTGACTCACCAGCCAGGTGACATTCCATCCCCTTCCCCCGGGGACTTTGGCCTGAGATAAAGGGAGCTCCCAGTTTCTGGGAAGCAGACAAACCAGCGGGAAAGGTGGCCAGGCCACTGCCTGGGGGCTTGCGTGTTTGGGCTGGAGGGCCTCAGGCTCCAGTCATGAAGAGGGGCCGGCCCAGCTCGGGCAGGCCAGGCAACCCCTGAGCCTCCCTTCTGGGGGCAGAGACCCGGCCTGAGCCCCCTTATGGGGAGAACGGAGCAGTCAGCCCCTGGCTGCACCACCCCCCAACCATTCCCCGGCATCTTTCTCTGGGTCGGGGGAGCTTGAGTCCATCAGCAAACACCACGGGCTCTAGCCAGATGAGCGATATTTGATTTCTACTTTAATTTTTAAAAGTCCTAACTATACAAATGACACGTGACTACAGTTCTGTCACAAAAGACCCAATCGACGACGCGCTCCCTGCTGTGAGTTCGCTGCACCTCCCAGGCTGCGTGCTGCGTGCTGCGTGCTGTGCACGCAGCCCCGGCAGGAGGGCAGGGCAGGGGCCAGGTGTGGGCCTCGCCCCCGAGGCGGATCAAGGACAGGTGGCTCTCCCAGAGCTCCACAGGGCACGTTTCTGTTTACGTCTCATTGACCGGAATCGGGTCACGTGGCCACTCCATTGGCCCTAGGTGCCTGGCTGGGGGGCAGGGGGAAGGGGCCCGGGAGGCAGCTATTTTATTGGGGGCCCACTGCCACCCCATTCAAAATCAGAGGCCTGTCTGTTAGTGAGGAAACACAGACGGTGGGCGATGGGCAGACACTCGTGGGTCTGCATGAATGAGACCCTCGTTTCTTGTTCCCTGAATGAACAGGGACTTGAACTGTGGTTTGGGCCTTGCTTTTTTAAAGTCGCCCGCTCACATGCATCTGGAGATTTCCCTTATAGTTTTGACTGGCTGCATAGCATTCCTTGCGGGGGGAGGGGGGTGGACCACAGATTCCTCACCCAACTCCTTGCTCGTGCACATTTAGCTCCCCCCCCCCCGCCCTGCAGGCTTGGCATGCTACACGCGGCCCCAGCGAGCGGCGCACCCGGCACCCAGGCCCATGTGCGCGCTCACGGAACTGGAACTTCCGGTAGGCATGTGCCTCTGTTTAAGTTGCTGGCAAGTGTTCCCAAATCAACACCAGGGCTTGCCAGTTCACACTCCCGCCCCCCACATATTGTCGCTTACCCCTAGGGTGTTGTCCCTTAAAACCGTTTCCCATGCGATGGGGGAAAAAAATCACTGTTTTTGTTATAATTTGCATTTTCCTGACCAGAATGGAAGGGAAGCCGTTTATCATTTATGTATTGGCTATTGGTATTTTGGGATGTGTTAATTTGCCTTTTTAAATTATCAGGCCATTATTTTTTTTATGGAGTGGCTTTTTCCTTTCTGATTGGCGTGAATCCTTTTCAGGTTAAAAGTCCTTTTATTAAAAAAAAAATTGATTTTGTCCTGGCTGGCGTAGCTCAGTGGATTGAGCTCGGGTTGCGAACCAAAGCATCGCAGGATCGATTCCTGGGTTGCAGGCCATGGCCCCCAGCAACCGCACATTGATGTTTCTCTCCTTCTCTTTCTCCCTCCCTTCCCTCTCTAAAAATAAATAAATAAAATATTTTTAAAAATCGATTTCATCGAGGTCTGATTGTGTGCAGTGAACGGCACGCATTTACAACAGGGTTTCTCAGTCCCGGCACCGCCAACACTTTGGTCGGGCCATTCCCTGTTTGGGGACCGTCCTTGCTTCGGAGGATGATAGCAGCATCCTGGCCTCCACCCCAGGCAGGACAGCCACCACTGTCTCAGGACATCGGTCAGTGTCTCCTGGGGACAGTCATTCCCTGTGTAGAAGCTCTTATTTATTTACTTGCTTACTCACTTACTTACTTATTTATTGTTATTTTTTCCATCACCATTTATCCCCCATACACTCTTCCCCCTCCACCCACACCCCCTCTCCCCCGCAATCACCATACTGTTGTCTGTGGCCCTGAGTTCTTCCTCCTTTTTTTCCTTTTTGGCTCAACCCCTCCACCTCCTAGAATCTCTAGTTTAAAGGACACAGCTTCTTGGGAGATGTGTGCACCCCGAACCTACAGCTGCCTCCGAGATCTCTGTCCTCAGGTTGCAAGTATTTCCCGCCGCCTGAGGCTGGGCTTCAAATCCAAGGCCTGCCCCTTCCTGTCGGAGCGGCCTCCGCAGAGTCACTGCGTTTCTCTGTGCCTCAGTCTCCCCGGCTGTGACATGGGGGTAATACTTCTGGCCAGGCAGCGATGCTGTGAGACCAGAAGGGAAGAATGAACGTGGCGTCCAGGTAGCAGGTGTTCAATAACGCCAGCTCCCCCATCCCTCCTCGTATGCGTGTATCCACACGGTGCGTCAAAACTTCCTGAGCACCCACCACGTACCAGGCCCTGAGCTCGGCTCTGGACACCACGGAGACCAAGATAGAAAGGGCCCGTGTGCTCACCGGGAGGACACAGAGAGTGAGTGAGCCAACAAGTGGACGAGAGCAATGTTTTCATAATAATGCTGATCGGTCCTGGGAAGTCAATCAGAGGGTACAGTGTGGGAGACACCTGGGGGTGGCCCTCTGGGGACAGTAAGGAGGTGACATCTAGGTGGAGAGCAGAAGGAGAACTGGAGGAGCAAGGAAGGGAGATGCCGGCAGAGGGAACAGCAAGCTGAAGGGCAGTGGATGCCTTTGCAGGACAGCGAGAAGCGAGGATGGCTGGGACCGAGCGGTGGGGTCAGAGGGGAGACTCGAGGCAGGGAGGTAAGGGGGTAGGAGCAGGTCACGCAGGGCCGGGGCCACATGGAAAGGAGTCCTGCTATTGCCAAGTGCAGTGAGAACCCGCTGGGCAGTTTTCAGCTGGAGAGAGACACAGCCCTTTGCTCACCAAGCTCGGAGGCCTCACTCCATGCCTAACTCGGGAGAAGACACCTCGGACTGCGGTTTTTGGAGCTCTCCCAGCCTCTGCTTGGCCGGGTTCTGTGAATCCCACGAATAACCAACTGATCTCTCTGGGACTCCAGGCCCCAAAGCCCCCTCACATTCATTTTCCTAGCTGAGTGTTGTACCAACCCCGAGAAGCCAACCTGGGTTGTGGGCGGGCACCCATTTCTCAAACAGGGAAGTTGAGGTGGAGGCACACAGCTGGAAGGCGTCAAGCTGGGACTTGGACTTGGGTTCATTCAGCTGAGCCTGCCTCTCCTCCATCCCAGACCACAGCCCTTAGGGTAGGGAGTGAGGGCATTGCTTCCTGTCCCTTCCGAGGACACCCTTAGGTCTGGGACTCAAGTCTGCAGTGCCCGCATCAGGCCCCAACCACAGCGAGGCTCCCGGGCTGCCCACAGGGGAGACGCCCCACCCCACCCCCTCAGGAGAGCAGCTAAGGGCCCAGGAGGCCTAGCCCTGGACGGGAGGCCAGATGAAGTTGGGGCGGGGCAGGAAGCGCGGTGCCCCCGGAGCCCAGGGGGATCGGGATTCGGGACCTGCCCCAGCTGTGGGTGCTCTGGGGCCTCCTCCTTCTGGCCGTGGACTCTGCCCTATCAGAACCAGTCTCCGGGACTCCTCAGCTCACCCATCGGATCTCACGGCCCAGACCCAGCGCCTGCCCGCATTCTGCTGCCAGGATGGCCTCACCGGCCTTGCCGCCTGAACCAGGCCGTGGGCCCCAGGATTTTATGTGTAACGGGGACCCAGAAAATGTGTGGGGATCTGAACTGGGGCCTGCCTCGGTTTCTCCAGCTTACACTCCTGGCCCCTGCCCTTCATTCTCACTTGCTATGTACCAGGCAGGCTGCTGGTTGCTGGGGATGTGACAGTGACCACCATACAGGGTCCCTGTCCCTAGGGAGCTCATGGTCTGGCTGGGCTGATGGATAGTGACCAGACCACGCTGTGCTCAGTGCTAAGGGGGAGTATTGCAGGGACAATCAGTGTCCACCAACCTCCGCAGTCTCCTTTCCTCATCGTGGGGGAATGTTGCGGGTATTGGTGGGACACATGCTGCCCAGATAGTGAGTACCTTTCCCAGCTTCCTTTGCAGTTAGGTTTGATCATGTGACTAAGTTCTAGCCAATGGGATAAGTGGAAGTGATATGAAACCACCCTTGCGTCCATGCCCTTAAAAGGAATAACCTTTTCTCTCTTCCTGCAGACTGGAATGTCGACGTGATGGAGGAGCTTGAGCAGCCATTTTGGACTTCACTGGAAGCTGTGGAATGATGATGGCAGAGCAACTAAACAGAAGGAACTGAGCTTTCTAGGACAATCCTGCAGAACGAAACCAGCCAGCCAACCTTGAACCTTCCACCCCCATGCTGGAAATAAAATTGCTTCATTGAATGACTGTGGGTCTCTGCTACAGCAGCTCAGAGGGTAGTCTGACATACAGAGGTGTAAACACAGGGTAGGAGAGCCGCAGAGGAGTTTCAACTGGCCTGGTAGGAGTAAGCATGGAGGGCTCCCCAGAGGAGGCAACATTTAAATGGAGGCTTGACCACGAGAAGGGGGGTTTTTCTAAACAAAGTTTTCAGGCAGAGGACTAGCATATGGAATCACATGGAAATCTAGAGGCAAGAGAGAACATGGGGGCTTTTGAGGTTCCTCAAGAAGCTGAGGATAGCTGGAGTATAGGGAGCAATGGGGTACAGGAGAAGATGGGGCTGGGTGGTGGCAGGATCCACCTCCAAAGACCTGGGAAAACCATGTTAAATCCTCTGGATTTTGCCCCGAGGGTACGAGGGAGTCATAGGAGGCTCGAGGCAGGAGGCTGAGGAAGTTAGTTCTGCTACTTAGAAAGGTCTTTCTGGCTGCAGGATGAGGAATGACATTTTTTCATGTGCTGGAAAAAAGCTGAGGCTCTGCTGTGTGCCAGGCACTGCGGATTATCAGTGAGCACAACTGACTTAGTTCCTTCCCTTACGGAGGCTGCGGCCTGGCGGGGCGAGGCAGGGGTCAGATGAGCACGCAAATACATACGAAGCAGGATAAGGGCGACGTGAGGCTGTGATACGGGAAGGCGTGCAGGCCGTGAGGGGGTGTTCAGTGGGGGTTGGCCTGGGGGCAATGAGAGGGGCTTCCCTGAGGAAGGGGAGGGGGGACAGTGGTGGGAAACGCGCCAGGTGCAAGGGCCGTCAGGGAGCACGAGGGGGCTTGGGTGGAAGATGGTGGTGGAGACGCCCCGGCTTGGACGGGGAGGGAAAGTGGGGGACGCTCTGGCTCCAGCCAGCTTCTGGCTTGAGCAAGGTGGGTGGCTGCAGAGGCGGCCAGGGACTGGCAGGGGTAGTGTGAGGAGAAGACCTGAGCACAAAGGCGGCGTGTTGGCCTAGGAGCCATCCCAAAGACGATGTGAGCCGGTGGTTGGGTAGAGGGGCCTGGCACGTAGAGGAACCCCTGGCCAGTTGTGGTTGTCCTCCGTGCTCAAACTCCCAGACCAGACCAGAGACCTCCCGTCCTGGTCTTTGGGGGACCTAACGTTGGCCAGGAGCTGTGTTTATGGTGGGTTCAGCAGTTGCCCATTTGAATTTTCTTTGCTAGCAAGGTCCAGTTTTGCTGGATGCATCTACCCCAGGTGCCCAGGGACAGTGGCCAATGCCCACTCTATTCTCCAAGTCAGTTGTAATGGGTCTAAGCCAACTGTGGTCATTCTCACTTCCCTCATCCGTGATTGTCTTGGAATTAGGCATGGGAAGTCTGCAAGGGGGGCTTTTGGGGACAATGTCCTCCCTCATAAAAGGAGACACATGAGATATCCTTTCTCTCTTTACTTGATACACTACCTGTGTATGATGGCTGGAGCTGTAGCAGCCACCTTGAAATCATGAGGACAGGCATCCATACATTGCTGAGAATGGCAGAGCAGGAAAATGGAAAGCATTTGAGTTGTTGTTTACATCTTCATGCCTTTGAATTAAACAGCCTTAACAGGTGAAATTGTGAATTCCCCTTCCCTTTTCTCTTTCTTTTTCTTTTCACTTGTCTGAAGGTGACTGCAATGGCTGAGTTAGTCATGCTGCTAATTTATCTCCAAAGGTTTGTTTAGCACATCAGAAATACCTTTTCTTTTGACATAAAGGAAAAAGATGATGAAACATGCACTCTCTTTCCTTTTTTTTTTTTTTACCACCTTTAGTCAACAATTCTATTCCTTGTGGGTGAACGCATTCTAAGAAAATGCTTTCTATGCATCGTCTCATTTAATACCCTCAATAACCCTCTGAGATTAAAATTATTACTATTATTATGATAGCCATTTTCGCAAAAGAAGAAATAGAGATCAGGTCAGTTCAGTGATTTTCCCAAGGTCCCAAAGATAGTAAGTTACAGGGCCGGGACTGGAGTCAAGGCCGGCGTGCTTGGGGAGTGCATCTGAGCTAAAGCCACAATCCCCTTTTAAAACTCCTTCCCTTAACACGTTTTTAGTAGGAAACCATAACCCTGTTCTTAGGTTTCCCTGGAAAACTGTTATTATGGCTGGTGGGAGATTTCGAGTGGGCTGTGTTTCTTTGCACACAGCTAATGGCTCTGATTATATGTTTCTGACTTCTTTCTGAGAAAGGCAGCCATTGGTTGTATAATATAATCAAATCATTTTTTTACGTAAACAGCCGTCTGGCCCAGAGTCAACAGTGGTTCCAACGGCAGGAAGGTGAAAATGAAACTGTGTTCCCAGCTCCGGAAAGCAATCTGCTCTTCAGCAACAAAAGATCAAGGGTTAATGACTCCGAGCTGGGCAAAGGCTGCCGCTGCGGCTCAGAAGGCTGTCAGGAGGCGGGAACAAAGGATGGTTGTTAAATGGGTTTGTTACAAAAGTTATTTCCTAATGTAATTCACGAAACCTTTGCCAGAACATGAGGCACATCCTTCGAAAGCACAAGGGAAGTGAAAAAAAGAAAGAGAGAGAGAGAGAGAGAGAGAGAAACAGAGGCTTCTAGAGGCAATTGTAGAACTCTTAGAAAGGGTTAATGCCCTTAATATACAAAGAGTTCTTGCAAAACAATGGGAAAAGGTAAACACCTTATCATAAGTCGACTATTCAGAAATGAAGAAGTACAAAAGGCGGGCAAACATATGAAGACAAGATCCATCTTGTAACCATATGATGACAAGATCCAGTAATCAAGGAAATGCAAATAAAAGCTACGATGATGCGGCATTTCCCACCTATCAGATCGGCAGAGGGTGGCAGTGCGCGCCAGGATGCTCTGTGAGCAGAGATTTTAAAGCGACTCAGAAATTCAACCCCGGGGCATTTCTCCGAAGGACGTAGCAGGCCGAGCGGTCTCTGTGCGTGCACAATGGTGTTCACCGCGGTACACCGGCTGAGAATAGTGAACACCCGGGGAAAAACCCCGAAAGGCTAAACTAGGGGGGATTTAAACAAACAACGGCAAACCGACAGAACAAAATACTGCCTTAAACGCAAAGGGTGTTAAATAAATATAAAAATTGTATTAAATGGTATTTAAAGTGGTAATTAAAACGGCAATAGAGAGATGTGTCACCACATACAGAGAGAGAGACACTTCATGAGCGCGACTTGGGTTGGACGAAGCTGTGTGTGCGCATGCGCGCCTGTGAAAGCCGGCATTCGAAAGGACGCTTACCAAAACGTCAGCAGTGTTCCTTTCTGGGTGGTGGAATTTTCGGTGATTTTTTATTTTCCTTTAAGTCAGACTTTCTTTCACTGGGCACTACTGACATTTTGAACCAGGGTTTTTTTCTTTTTGGGTTTTTTTTTTTTTTTTTTTTTGGTTTCAGTCCTGTGCACTGTGGGGTGTTTGGCAGCCTCCGTGGCCCCACCCACCAGATGCCAGTAGCAGCCCCGCCCCCTCCGGGTCGGGACGACCCCCCGAATGTCTCCAGACCTCGCCACAGGTCTCCTGGGGCACAAAACCACCCTCTGTTGAGAACCACTCTTTCCAATGGTTGTCTGCATTATTTAGATATTTTAACAAGGAGCATGTATTATTATCATAATCAGAAAAGCAAACACAGTAAAAAATATTCAGCAAAGTCATTTAGCGGCTTTGTGAGTTGGCTGTGGGTTCAGGCAATGGAATTCAGTCCGAGAGCAGAGAAATCTGTTATGTCCTTGCCTTGGATACAAGGTTCTAGGGAATCTCTCAACGTCTGGCAACGTTTTTCCTGGTTCAGTCTGTGTTCAAAGAACAACTTTTTCCCCCCTCCGGATTTTAATGTAATTACCGTATTTTTGGGACCATAAGACACACCTAGGTTTTAGAGGAGGAAAATTTTTGAAGCAAAAAAATGTGGTAAAATATTTAATAACATAAATCACATAAGATTTCACCAATGTAAATGTAAACAGGACTCAGGGGCAGCATTAACAAACATTATTCCTCCCAAAATGACGGGGAGTGTGGGGGGGAGTGTCTTATAGTCCGAAAACACGGTTAACTCCCGGAGTGGATGCTCTGACTCTCTCAGCCGCTCTCCCTTCTCTTGGTGTCTGCTCCAAATGGGGAATAGCTACAATTCTCTCAGGTAGTGCTCCTTTTTTAAAAAAATTATTTGTTTTTAGAGTGAGGGAAGGGAGGGAGAAAGAGAGGAAGAGAAACATCAATGAGAGAGAGAAACACCGACAGGTGGTCTCTCACACACCCCCAACTGGCATGTGACCTGATAGCAACAGAACCCAAGACCCTCTGTCTGCTTTGTGGGACCACGGCCCAACCAACTGAGCCACAGTGGTCGGGGCCTGGCGGCGCTCCTTCAGAGGGGGGTTGGCTGACTGTCCTCCTGGCTCCAAACCTGAGCTAATTTTTTAATCTCACTCTCCGACCATGGCTAGTCGTTCACCGATGTAACCAGTTTGGTCCATTGGGTCCACAGGCAATTCGAATGTATCCATTTTAATGCCACAAAGAAAGCCAGCCAGAGGTGGGGGGGGGGGGGGGGTCGGTGGGAATCAACACACAGAGCCACAGAGCTGGGTGAAACACAGAGGGCAGAAGCTGGGGCCCTGATCAAACCACGCCTGAAGCTCACATCCTGCTAGGTTTTGTTTATGGGAGCCAATAAATCGCCTTTATAGTTAAGTCCCTTTGAACTGAGTTTCTATGACTTGGAGCCCCAAACTAACTGATACAAGTCCCTTTGATGACAAAAATCCCTCCCAAATTTCTGCTTTCATGTCATTTCAGAAAATATGTGTTGCACACTTCTTACTGGGTGCCAGGCCCACTGCCTGATCCTGGAGGGGCAAAGATAACATAATCCCTTCTCTGACAAACATGTGCCCGGTTGGGCGATGGAGGATGGACAACACACGGACCACAGGCCTTTGCTGGGACAACACAGACACAGAGGCACGGCCCAGGCACGGGGACGGGGAGAGGAGGTCCTGACTGATCCGGTCCAGAAGGGAGGGTAAGAGAGGGAACTCTGGGAAGACAGGGCAGCCTGGATGCTTGAGAGACCACTATGGGCTCAGGGCAGGGAACCCCCCGAAGAGAGAGAAGAGCTGCCGGGGGAGGGCGGCAGCACCCCAGCAGATTTCAGGGGACCCCAGCAGCAGCTGGGCCCCCAGAGACAGCCCTGCAGCTCGGAGCGTGAACCCTGGCCTCCCCTGTGCCCTGATGCGAGCCAGCTGTTAGCGGAGAAGGCGGAGGGTTAGAGAGAGGACACTTGTCAAAGCCCAGCTTTTCCATTCCAAGGACAGAGAGACCACAGGACAAGGAAAGACAACACTTGGTGACTAATACTTTCTCAACAATACGCATTCCATACAAACATGACTCTGGCAGAGGGCAAAGGTCAGCCTGCACTCGTGGCCCGGTGGGAGACAGATAACCAGCTAAGGGTTCTGAAAGGCAGAAACTCCAGCCACGCTCTGGAGTCCTCGGACAGAGGTAGTTGACATTCCAGGGAGGTCAGGGGAGGATTCCTGGAGGAGGCAGCACCAGAGCCAAGAGCCAAAGGGTGGGAAGGAGTTCCCTGGGCAAAGGCAGGAAGAAAGGGGTTTTAGGCAGAGGGCACGGCTGGCGCAAAGGTCCTGTGGCCGGGAAGACATGTGTAGGATGAAGGACTGAACTGAACAAGCCCTTTGCTTTTCTGACACGATGCTGTTCACGGGTCCTGGACACAAGCACGTATTGTTACCATGCTGTCAGATAGGTCTTGTTATCACCATTTTACAGATGAGGAAACTGAGGCACAGAGAAGCAAAGTGACCTGTCCAAGGACACACAGCCAGGAAGCGCCCTGCCCAGGCACATCTCTGCTGGGAGTCAGCTAGCAGCTTTCTGCCTGACAGGGTGTCTTTCTTCTTTAAGAGCTCAGCAGTGCTCAAAGCGTGGCCCAAGGACCCCTGGGGGTCCCTGAGACCCTTTTAGAATGTCCACAGGATAATCTGCCTTTTTCACTTTCATTCTCACATGAGTGTGAAGAGTGTGAAAAGTCCATCGATAGGTAGGTAGATTCTGCAGGGCTACCAAGCGTGAAGAAACTCCCACTGGCGACCTTTGGCGCAGCCCTGAGGAGTAACCCCAACATCGAGGTATTCTCCCCTCTGCACCTACATGCCTCCGTGAGGCCGAGTTTTTGCAGACGCTTCAACCGAAATGAGCTACCCCAACACAGCGGATGCGGGAGCAGCCCCGAGGACCCATCGGTCAGGCCGGCCATTGACAAAGCTGTCAGCATGTGTGACGGTCTCTGCCACTCTCCTCCCTGTGCTTTCTGGTTCTGAAACATACAGCCACTTATTTCAAAGAAAGTGTTCGTTCTGTTATACCAGGTACTGAATTTACTCTGACTTTTAAGTAAATAAAATAACCACTTTATAAATTCCTTAGTACTCATTTCTAATGTGAATATCGATTGATATAATCTACTCAAACCAAAGCGCCTTGGGATCGTCCATCATTTTTTTTTTAACGTGAAGGAATCCTGAGAACTAAATGTTTGGGAATGTGGCATTAACCGGTGTTCCCTCCCTCTTCTCCCCCTGGCCCCAGGGCTCCTCCTTGGTCCCCTCGGCCCCTCCCCGGAATGAGGCAGCCCTGGGCCAGGCTGTGCCCAGCGTCTGGGGACAGGCTGGGACACCCGCTCCAGGGGTCCCAGGAGGCTTCCTGCCTTCGGAGTTTCGAAAGCTGGGGAGAGCCGGGAGAATTCCTATTTGGGAAAAGGCGTCTTGCAGAGAACAAGGCTCCCCCGCCCAGAAGCAGAGGCAGGGTTCCAGGGTCAGGGCAGAGCGGGTGGTGACAGAGGTGGCCCCAGGCCTGAGCCCAGACCGGCGACAACCGCAGGAAGGAAAAGACGGATGCGGGATCCCTGGGAAGGCAGCACGCAGCCAGCCCCTGGGAGTGGCCGGGAAACAGCCCAGGGACCCCAGGACGCAGGCAACGGGAAGGGGACAGCCGTGGCACCCCACGGGGCCCCGTAGGAGGGAACCAGCCTGCCCCAGACCCGTGTCCCTGCTGTCACTGCTGTCCCTAACACCTCGGCCTCACGAAAGGCTGGGACTCCAGGAGAACTGGGGGAGGTTTGGGGGGCAAATGGAAACCAATTTCCAGATGGAGTTTCCGCTCTCCTGGCGGAACGACGGCACAAAACGGAAGCTAAGTTCAATTTCAGTTTGAAAAAAAGATAATAAGACAAAAAAAAAATCACACACCTCCGTTTGTGAACTGGGATCACACGCACTGTGTGTAAAAGTCTCCCCGGTGTGGGATGCGACCCCTGGCCGGCCCGCTTTCTCTGGGCACGAGAGAGGGTGAGTTGCTGGCCCAAGGCTGCACAGAGGGAGGGGCAGAGCTGGGGTTTGCACTCAAGCCCGGACTCCAGCCCCCATGAAGCCTTGGACAGCCCCAAGGCCTGGACAGCTTCTGCCAGAACATCCGGCTCAGAGTCTGAGGCTGGGCCTGGGGTGCAGCCCCCGGGGTTGCAGGTTTGGACCCAAGGCCCTCCAAGTGGGCTGAGGGCTGGTTGTCAGGGTAGGACGCACTGGAGCTGAGCCAGGCCCTGTGCCCCGAGCCCCGTGCGCCTTCTGCCTGCTGAGTACCTGGGAGGGGTAGGGCGGGCAGGGCAGGTTCTTCCAGTTTCTCTTTCTGAGCTGGTGGCTTCCTGCACCCTCATGCTCTTCCCCGGGAGGAGGACGCACCAATGCTCCAGAAATGGGCCCAGAAGAGGCCAAGAACCTGGCCTGGGGTCACACAGGGAGGGGTGGGAGGGCCGTGGCCGCATTGGAGAGAGCTGGAAGGGAAGGTGGGGGGGCTGGGGGCAGAGCTGGGGCCCTGCGCCTGCCCTCCCCCCCAGAGGGCTCTGGGAGGTGTGGGGGGGCCAAGTTCCAGAGGGGTCCTGACCTAGGCTGCTTGGTCATTGTCCTGGATGATCCCCCTCCCACCCGCCCCTGTATCCAAACCATCATGGCTGTCCGTTTGCCTTCAATCTCTCCAGATGGGACCCTCTCTCCCCGCCTCTCCCACCTAAACTCTGCCCCAGGCCAGGCCCCCGTCCTCTCCCACCTAAACCCTGTCCAAGGCCTCTGCTCCCCTCTCCCTGTCCCCCCCACCCCCGCCCGCCCGCCCGACAACAGTCTCTTTTCCACCTGCAGTCAGAAAGGTCCCGAGAGAGCGCGAGTCAAGTCATATCCTGTCCTCCCTCTGCCCACGGCCTTCCTTCCGAGGCTCTCAACTCGCTCAGGAGTCCTCGCCCCGGCCGGCAGCAGACCCTGTGCAGCCCTTCTGTCTTGTCTTACCGCCCCCCCCTCCACCCGTGCCCGCCACCAGCACCTGCCCCTCCGACCTGCGGCCTGCGCCAGGTGAAGCAGCCTGCACGTTCTTAATGCCCTGTGCTCTGCCCAGAGTCACGTCTGATTCTTTTCAGTAGCCGTGGCAGCTGCACGCTGCATGGGCTTGGGGCGTGTTTCTTGAGTGACTAACTGCCAGGACAAATGGGTCAGAGAGGCAGAGAAGGGGCGAGGCAGGGTGAAATGTGGACCGAGCCCCTGCTCCATGAATGGGGCAGACGCTGAGCCAGCCCTGGTGGAGCTGACTGTCCCTGGGCCGGGCGGGGGCGGGGGTGGGGGTCGGGTGTGGGGGTGGGGGTTGGGAAGGACGAGCCTGACAGCTACAAGATGGTACCCTCAGGTGTCCGATGGCCGATTAGGAGAGCACCTGGAAAACTCCTGACCCCGCCTGCGGCTGGGAAGGCTCCTCATAGGTGGTGTCGAAAGGGACCTGAAGTACAGACGGGAGTGACCGGGATGAGGGCTGCTGGTAGGGGCTGTTCCCGGAAAAGAACAGCAGGAACCGCAGCTGAGCCCAGAGGTTCCCACCCAGGGCGCCCTGGCTCTCCCGGGGGCGGGGGGTGGGGGGCGGATTCGGCAACATCCGAAGGCATTCTTGGTTGCAACAGCTGGGGAGGGGTGTGGTGGAGGGGCCCGGGGTGCCGCTAGGTGCCCTACAGTGCACAGGACAGCCCCCACGACAGAGAATGTTCCAGTCCAATCAAGCCTGCACTAGAAGGAGAGCTCTGTACGGGAGAGGCTGGGAAGAGGTTCTGGCAGCAGCGGCCTCGCCCAGGGTTTCGCACTGGGGGTTGGGGGGCAGGGTCCAGCCAAAGAGCGGATTTAGGCGAGGGAGGACCTCGCTCAGATCCACGGTTCAGAAACCCACTTTTGGCCACAGTGTGGACTGGACTCTCGGGGTGCTGGGGTGGAGTGCAGGAAAGACGGGCTGTCCTTTAGCTGCAGGCAATCAGGAGGGCTGCCCTGAGGAGGTGACATTCGAGCCAAGGATGAGGCGGTTGTGTGACCTGGGAGCTAAGAAGTCCAGGCAAAGGGCCCAGTGAGGGCAAAGGCCCTGAGACGGGGACTAGCGGCGTGGGTTCTGGGAGCGGAGGGGAAGCTAGCAAGGCTGAATCACAGAGATGGCCGAGAGAGGGCCGTCCAAGGGGGGCCTTGGAGGCTGTGGTACGGACTTGGAAGTCATTCTGGGAGCGAAAGGGACCACTGGACGGTTTTTCACCACTGCAGGGGTGGGTGGGGGGACATGATCTGCCTTAGGTTCGAGCAGGACCCCCCTGAACGGACTGCTGGGGCGAGGGCAGAAGCAGGGAGAGCAAGGGACCCCCCTGAATGGACTGCTGGGGCGAGAGCAGAATCGGGGAGAGCAAGGGAGACGAAGACAGTTATCCAGAAGGTGTGGGGCAGGTTGGACAGCGGTGAGCGCTGGAGTCATGCAGAGTGGCTCAGAAGCGTCCAGCCTGCGAAGGGACCTGGACACAGGTCCTCATGCGTGTTTCTTTTCCCGTCATGGCTGCTGCAGGTTGAGGGCCGTGCCGGCCGTGCCTCCCATCCTCTCCAGCAGTGTGCGCGCGACCCAACACCTGCCAGGAGCTGGCCCGGGGCACCGGCTGCTGGGAGTTCAGACTTAGACCCTGGCACCAGCCCCTCATTGTCCTCCCCCTGCAGAGGGGGATGCTGGGCTTGGCCGGATGCAGTGACAGTGCCAGGGCCACGCCGGGCTTGGCGCCCTCCCGGCCAAGGCGCCACTCTCAGCCCTTGAGGACAGTCACTGGGCCCCATCATCCCAGGCCAGGAAGTAGGGACAGATGGTGGCAGATCCACAGGTGTCTGCTGCACAATTAAGTGAGGGCAAAAAATGTCATTTGTCATTAAACATGGGGACAGGGGCAGCAGCGGCCCCCGCAACAGCAGGGATGGCTTAGGAGGGGGACAAGGGAGGCTGCCCCCCTGGCAGCCAGGAAGATTCTGGCTGGATGGAGTGTGGGGGCGTGAAGCCCGCAGAGGTCCCGGCCCCTGTGCGCCCTCTCCACCCAGCCCAGCTCCGCCTCTGCCGGCTGCACGGCCTGCGCTCTCTCCCCGCCTCTCTCTGTGCCTTGGTTTCCCGGCCAGCGGCAAGATCGGGGTGTGACCCGGTTCTGTCTTGCCAGCTGCCACCTCGGAGCCTTTGCACTTGTGGTTCTCATCGTCTGGAAGGTGCTTCCTGAGCCTAGGTGCTTCCCAGAGAGCCCTTCTCGCCCCTCAGGGCACAGCTGGGATGCCTCCTCTCCTTGGAGGTGCCTCGGCCGCCCGGTCACTGTCTGATCACCCAGTTCCCTTTCCCACGGCGCTCATCACCCAAACCCTCCTGCTCACCTCCGTGCTGACTCACCTGCTGCCGGTCCCAGCACTGGAACTGTCAGTTCCCGGAAGACAGGGAGTTCCTCACAGTCACTGCCGCGTTCGCAATGCCTAGCTCAGTGCCCAGCACACAGTAGGTGCTCAAGAAGTATTTGTTAAATCAACAAAGTCCCCTGTGTCACCTTCTCCCCTTTTGTCTCTCTTTGTTCAACAGCCGTGAGGTCATTTTACAGATGAGAAAGACCGAGGCAGGTGAAGGGGGCCATACCTTGCCAGGGACAGCCTCTACATGTAAAGCACCTACTAGGTGACAGCCGCTGGGCCTCATGTCATAGTCCAGAGTTCTGGGGCTCTACGGCTAGGCTACCTAGGTGCAAACCTCAGCTGTGCCACGCCCTGGCTGGGTGACCTTAGACGAGTGACTATACCTCTCCACGCCCCCGTTTCCTCGTCTGTAAAAATGGGATGGTGACACCTCACTCCCGTGCTTACTGTTGTGAAGGCCAGACGAGTTAGCGCATACAAAGTGTCAAGGCCAGCAGAGCTCCACAACTGTTGGATGCAGTGTTCCATGGGATGTTTGTTGAGTTAAGGAGGTACAGTGATCATCCCCTTTCACGGGTAGGGACACAGAGACACAGGGAGGTGAAGCGAGTTGGCCGTGGAGCCGAGCCCACGTCTGTCCGACTCCGAGGGTCGCCTTCAGGAAAAGAAGGAAGCTCCCAGGAAACATCTAGGCCTTGGGACTCCCGGGTGATGGAAGGCCAACCACGACCAGAATCGGGGCCCCACTCGGGGGGAGCAGGATGGGGAACGACTCCATCACAGCCCTTCCAGGGGGACAGCTGTGCCTGACCAGCCCCCAGTCCCTGCTGAGAAGTCCTTCTCTGCCACCCTCAGACCGTGCCATTGGAGTGTAGCAGCTCCACCCGAACCTCAAGGAGGGCGACATGAACCCTGTCACAGAACCTGGTGGTCACAGAACCTGGCCACGGCCCATAGGGTTTGGTTCAGAGATGGCCATACAGCCTACCCTGGGCTAACGAGGACCAGTCCTGGGACTTTCATAGGAATAGTTTTTAAAAACCACCCACTTTTTCTGGGTTGCTGGGCTGATAGCTATAGCAGTAACCATATTAGTAAAATAATAGTTAATATTATAGAGCATTGGGTATGTTCGGTGCTGCTTAGTGGCTCACATATATTAATTAACTCACTCTTCCAGAGAGACATGGAAAACTGATGATGTCATTCAAGCACCTGGATACAGCTATGCCTGAAGCAAGTGCCCTGGAATTTTCTCCCTCCCGCCCCCCTCCCTCCCCCCCCCCCCCCCTCCCTCCCTCCCTCCCTCCCTCCCTCCCTCCCTCCCTCCCTTCCTTCCTTCCTTCCTTCCTCCCTTCCTTCCTTCCTTCCTTTCCCTGATCCAATAAATTCTGTTTTGCTTAAACCGGTTTGAGTTGGGTTTCTGTCTCTTGGAACCGAGAGAGCCTGACTAATCCATCTGCTTTCCGGACACTCTCTCAGCTTCTATCTCCCCATCATTCCTGTAGCCACGGTGGCGCGCCCATTAACTGTTGTACACCTGTCACTGACTCACAGGTTTCTACCGAAGCCCTAGGTCTCTCCTGCCCCTGCAGAGGCCACGGGCCTCCCCTTTTCCCACGTACCCTAAGAGGAGAGTGGGTGTGCGAGTGTGCGTGCACGCCCTTGTTCCAGGAAGGTGCCCCGTGGGGTTTGCTTGGCCCCGAAACAGCCCTCATTATTAGTGTGATGACGGTTAATGGTCCCCGTTCCCGGGCCAGGCCAGCTATTTTGCATACACGGTGATCTCATCTCGCCCGCCCGGCTGACAGCCCCTTGAGACAGCATCATTATCCGAGTCTGAAGATGAGGAAAACAGGGACCGCAGAGGCGGGGCCTGAGCCACAGGCTCCGAGAGGCAGGGCTCGCACTCTCTCACTCTGCACTCTGCACCCCTCCAGGACACAAGGCCCGCTGACCCCTGGGCGTTAGCCCTTGAGGTCAGCGTGGTTCCTAATACATGTGCTGAACCTATATGTACGGGGAGTGCATGGGGGGGGCAAAAACAGGCCAATCATTGTGGGCACACGAAACACAGTTTCCGGTTTATTCTTATATGATGTATTTGTATTACAACTGTAAACCTACTTTTGCCCACCGCTGTACATGGTGTCTCTACGTGTGTGGAATGTGTGTGTAATACATGTGCAGACTCTGTGTGTATAGTATACACGTGGAAGTACATGAATGTGGAATGTGTGTGTGTAGCATCCGTATGTATATAGAATATATGGATGTGTGTATATAATATTACATGCAGAGTCTGCATGTATACAGAGTATATGCATGCACATGACATATGTGTAGGGCCTGCGTGTACACAGAGTATATACATGTATGCAATGTACGTGTAGAGTCCACGTGTGTGAGGACACACAGGTACATCATATACCGGCAGGGCCTGTAAGTGTGTACAGTACATATGTACTACGCGCAATGTGTAGGATCTAGATGCATGCCGAGTGTGAGAACATGCGTGTGTGTCCCGCGCGTGAGGAATTTCCTTGGTCTCACCCCTCCCGTCTCTCTGAGGGGCAGCAGGCCGGCTGTGCGATGAGAGAAACCAGCGACCACGCCTTCCCACCTCCGCAACCGCCGCCCGGGCCGGCCCCCCTCGCCTCCCCGGGCCGGCCCCCCGCGCCGCCCCGCTGACTAGTGCGGAGCCCCCTCCCGGCTTCCCGGCACCTGCCCGCCCACAGTCCGCTCTCCGCCTCGGGCCAGAGCTCCGGTTGGAACCGAGACCCGACCAGGGCCTCCTCTGCCCGGGACCTCCTGGCTCCCGCCTCGCTGGGAGTGAAGCCCAGGTCCTCGTGACAGCCCGCACGGCCCTGCCCGCACCCTGCCCGCCCCCTCCCGCCCAGCCACCGTGGCCTCTCTCATGCTGGGCATTCTCCAGCCTCTGGGTCTTTGCTCCCAAGTGCCTCCACCTCGGGTGCGACTTCACTCAGGTCTCAGCTGAAATGTCGCCTCCCCAGAAGGCCCTCCCTGACCCCCCTGACCCCTGTTCCTTCCAGCCCCCCGTGCTGCCTTGCTCTCAAGAGCCCCCCGTCCAGCGTCCTGTGCTGGGCGCCCTGCGTGTCTCTCCCACTGGAAAGTCAATGCCACCAGTGCAGAGCGGTGTCCCCCCCACCGACTAGCACGTTGCCGGGTGTGTCACAGGCGCTCAGCGGTGGCCGATGAGTGAAGGACGCTGCTCCAGGCGCAAGCCCCGCCCGGAGTCAGCGCAGCCCCTGCCGCATCGAACCTCCTCAGGCCGCACAGGACTCACGCCACCTCGCCTGGTCTCCCCCCACCACCATTACAGCCCCTCCCTGATGTCGCCCCCAGGAAAGGCTCAGACTTCCTGCAGTGGGGGAGGGGGGGTCCGGGTGTCTCTCCTAACTCCTGGGTGCTGCCTGACAGTGGGTGTGCTCCTTCGGGTCCTCGGGGTCAGAGAGCAACATCTCAGCAGGCCTCCCTGCCCATCCCCCGCCTCTGGGGTCACCGGCTTCTGTCTCACCTTGGCTTCCCGGAGGTAAGGCGGCAAGAGGGCAGGAAGGGCAGCAGCCCCCGCCCGCCCGCCTTCCACGCACACACCCCAGGTCCCGGAAACTTCCCCGGCGGACGCAGCGGAAGCTGCCGGCTCGTGCCGTGGGCACCGTCACTGGCCCGACCACAGGCTCCCCCCGCCGCCCGCCCCCCCCAAGCTCTGCTTGCTTCTCGTTTGGGGCTGCATGTGAACAAACAGAACCTTTCTCCGCTTGCATGTGTTTGTTTTTTTAAAGGAGCGAAAAGGGAAGTGTTGGAGCAACCCCCCACGCTGGGGCGGTTCTCTGAGCCCCGGGAGGAAACTCTGTCCTCTGGGGCAGTCCCGCCCGCGCTGCGGGGACAGCGTGTTCCAGGTGGCCGAAGGACCGGACACCGGAGGGTGACCTCCTGACCGGGGAGCGGGAAAGCGTGGCCTGCGGTTGACTCGGACCAGCCAGGGAGCTCTGCTGGGCCAACACTGCTCTGTTTTAACAGCTGTCTTGGGACATAGTCCCACACCACACAGTTCACCCACTTGACGTGTACAAGCCCTCGGTGTCTAGAACACGCAGAGTGGTGTGAGCACCACCGCGGCCCGGTTCACGCCCCCTGAACACCCTGCACCCCTGAGAAGTCACTCCCCACTCCCCCCTGACCCCGGCAGCGGGGGGTCTGTGCTCTGTGTCTGTAGAGTCTCCTCTTCTGGACCTTGGTGGGAATGCAGCCTCACGCTCGGTGGTCTTTCCTGTCTGACCTCCTTCACCTAACGGTGCCTTTGAGGTTCGCCCATAATGCAACGTGTATCGGGACTTTCGCCCTGTCCACTACTCTGAGAGGGCACTCCCTCGCCTGGGCAGACCACCCTCTGTCCATCCGTTCATCCGATGATGGACACCCGGGCTTTCCCACTCTGGCTGTCACGAAGCACGCTGCCCCCGACATCCACGTGCAAGCTTTGTGTGGACGTGTTCTCCGTTTCTTCGGGGTCTACGTCGGCGTGGAACTGCCAGGTCACTCAGTCCCTGTGGGGACCGGCCGGACTGCCCCCCGCAGCGGCCGCCCCGCCGTGTGGTCCCGCCAGCAGCGCAGGGCTCCCATCGCCCCCCGGTCCGCACCCATAGGTGCCTCTCTCCCTCTTTCTGATCACAGCCGTCCTGGAAGGCGTGGGTGGCGGGTCAATGCTTTTCTTTAGTCGGAAACATTCGGGAATGTTGACATCGAGACCTGGATTTCGGTCTCGAGGCCATGGCCTTTCTGGCATGACCCGGGGGTGGGGGGCATTGGCTGTGGAAGCTGCGTCATGGCCGCCCCCGGGGGAGGCCGCAGCCCTGTTCGGCCGCCTCCCTTGTGGAAAGGATTGGGCCCCTCCACCCGCTCGGCCTGTGCCACTGCTCTGAGCCCAGCTGATGCCTGCAAAGACAATCACCTGGCCTTTCTGGAACCCTCAGGCCAGCCCAGGAGGTGGACTGCAAATGCATTTGTTCCACTCTGGCGCTCTGTATCCGCACGCTGACCCTGGAACAATGCATTGTCCCTATTTCTGAAAGAGGAACCCGAGGCTTCCGGAGCAAAGGGAACGTGACCTATGCTGGGTTATATGCTGCTAAGGGCCAGGGCTGAGACCTGCCAGCAGAGGTCAGACCCTACAGCCCCCTGTCCCCTGTGATATCAGGGGCCCCTCAAGGTCCTTTGGCCTTTCACCTCACATCCTAACACCCTGGCCTTGCAGGGGGAGACCTGGGGTTAGGCTCCTTTTCCTGAAAGACCTGTATTTGAGTTAAACAAACAAACTGGGAAGGCCACCGTGTTTCCACAAGAGAGTTGCATGCGGTTCTGCTCCGCGTAGACGGGGGCGGTCTCAGTGCAGGTCCTGGACCGACTGACTGTATTCTCCAGACCTCGGGGTCCGGGGCGAGCACCTCACCTCTTTGCTTCCTCCCACATCTCCCGTGAAAAGCACCCGCTGACACACAGCCTCTACCATGGAAGTATCTATTTGATGAACGAAGGAAGGGATAACACAGAAGAGATGTTTGACTAAACACAGCTGAATTTCTGCACCAGACTGCTTGGGTTCCGGTGTGCCTCCTTCCCTCGTTAGCAAGTTACCGTACTGCACCTCTCCGAGCCCCACTCTCCCCATCTGAACAGTGGGGCTAGGCACGGGGCCCGCCCCAGGGTTAGCACCCAAAGGCGTCCAGGCGCTGTCAGGGCTGGTAGCTATTGTCATCGCCGTCATTTCTGTTTCCCCTGTGACCCTGGCCGGGGGTTTTCGGGACCAAGGTGAGTGGAGGTGCTATCTCAGGGTGACTCAGGCTCTGGGTTGCATCATGGAGGGTTCACAGAAAGGGCCACAGTGTCCCTGAGAAGTGACAAGGAACCAACCGGCCGATGAGTGTGAAGGGAAGTGAGTGAATGGTGGTTAGCGTGTGCTGGAAAACGCACGCTCGCCTGAGTTGCTCAACCCATCCGGTGGCAGCGAGGCCTTCTGATTCCCTGGGACAGCCAGGTGCGGGTCCCGGGGGCCGGGAAGGTGCTCGGGGCACCACGCGGAGGTGCTGGGGAGTCTGGCCGGGAGCGGCAGGAGGCCCCAGGTCCAGGCTGGAATGCTGGTGGCTCTGGACAGGGTTCCCATGAAGCCCTCCCAGCCCCAGCCGGAGGCCTGGAGCCAACGACACCGAGGGGGGGTTGGAAGGAGGGGTGCACGCTGTCGGAGCTGTTCTGGCTTAAGGCAGGTGTCATCCCGCCTCCTGCCTTCCCGGGACCCTTCTGCTCTCTCTTTCGAGGAGGAAAGCACTGTTCTCACAAGATGAAGACCCCAGCGCCTCCCCCACACCTCTGCACATTCTCAGGTCGCAGGATGCTTCTCTTGGAAGCTTTTATTTTTTATTTTTTTGCCTGCTTTTGTTGAATCCTCATTTCCATCCAGTCTCACCTCTTTGAGGCTGTCAGTCTCGTTTTGCACCTGCCGCCCACGTTGGGTCAGCCCGGGTTCCTTCATCCCTCTGCCCGAGCAGTAATAATGATGGCAATAACAGTAACAGCTCGTGTTTGTTGAGCACTTACTATGTGCCTGGCGTGCTGCCTGTTACTTTATAGGAAGTAACTCATTTAATCCTCAAAACTCTATGAAATAGGTGGTCCCGCTAGCACCCCCGCCAGTTCACAGTCGGGGAAACCAAGGCCCAGAGAGGCAAAGTCTGAACTTGACGGAGGAGCTGGCTGGTCGTCTCCTGGACGTCCTCCTGCCTGAGCCCTGAGTACATCCTCAGGCCACAGAGTTACGCCTGGCAGCCAGACGAGGACCCGGGTGCCTGGCCTCCCTGTCGGTGAGGGTGAGTCCCACTGTTGACCCAGCAGGCAGGTAGAGAATGTCAAGGGCAGTTTGGCACAACAACTCTCTGTGGGCCCTGGCACACTGGCCCAGTGCTCTCACAGGTAAGGAAGAAAAACCCAACCCACAGAGGCTTTAGAAATAAGGACGAATTGTCTCACACACCACCAGAAGTGATGTGGAGTCTGGGACGGGAGAATTCAGCAGCTTAGTGACGTCCACAAGGACCCAGGTGCTCTCCCACTGGCTGTCCTCCTGGAGTCAGGATGGCTGCCACTGCTCCAAACATCGCGACCTCTCCCCAGCAACACTAGAGAGAAAAGAACCGTTTCTTTTTCCCCCTCCACCTAAGAACTTTCACACATAAATGTGTTTCATGTTGTCATAGAGAACGCCACAAAATATTTTATGAATGCTCTTTTTTTTATTATAGTGAGAGCATTGAACTTGAGATCTATCCTTTAAAACTGTTTCAAGTGCACCATACAACATTGTTAACTGTAGCCACGACGCACAGCAGATCCCTAGAATGCATCTTGTGTAACGAAAACTTAGTACCTGTTGAAAAGTGACCTCACTGACAGCCTCCATTCGAGTCTCTCTTTCTCTGAGTTTCACTGTTTTAGAGACGTCGTATGAGAGGGACCGTGCAGTATCTGTCCTTCCGTGACTGACTTATTTCACCGAGCGTAGTGATCCAGTGGTCCCACTTCGGATATTTACCCCAAAGAACTGCAGGCAGCATCTCAAAGGTGTGCGCCCTCCCAGGCCCGCTGCAGCGCTATGCACAGCAGACAAGATGCGGGAACGGCTGAGACGCCCGTGACAGATGAGGGAAGAAAGAAAAGGTGGCCTTTACGTACACGGCGATATTATCCAGCCTTAAAGAGCAGGGAAATCCTGCAGCATGCGAAGGGGGATGAGCCCCTGTCTCTTTTGAAGAGTAAGAGAGCAGTTCCCAGATTTCCCTGCAGGTATCGCTGGCCAGAATCGCACTCCACGGGCAGCCTAAAGCCAACCGCTGACAAAGGGGAAGGGGCCACTGTGATTGGCTTAAAACAGTTGGGACCCACCCCTGGGAGCTTGGCTGAAGCCCCCTCCGGTGTCAATGGGACGGTGTGTGTGGAGGGGGAGTGGGAGTGCAGGGCAGCGCCTGAGCACCACAGGGTCTGTGGGAATAGGCAGGGGGAGGAGCGGTGGGAAGGAGGAACAGCTCGCTCCTGCATCATCGCTGTCAGCAAACCGACCTCCGGATCCTCTGAACTGCCTCCGATTCTGCGCTTCTGACCGGATTCTCCTCCTTCCTCGTAGACCCTGTAAGCTCACCCTGTTCCTCCAACAAATTCCCTCCCTGCTTGAGTTAGCCAGACCTGAGTGACCTGAACGATCACACACAGCCCTGTGTCACCTCATCGTCACTGCCCGCATTGATCGAGCACCTGCTATGGGGTGGGCCCTGTGCAAGGCACTTTCCCGACACCAGACGGTCTCGGCAGGGTGACCTGTCCTGCGAGACACATGTGGCGGTGTCTGGTGGTGACTGTGGTTTTCACAACCGGGGGCAGAGGAGTCTACTTGCACCTAGAGGGTGAAGAAGAGAGGGGTGTGGCTACACCGTCCCACAGAGCACAGGACAGTCCCGGCAACAAAGAACAATCCGGCCCCGGTGCCAGCAGCAGGGAGGCTGAGAAACTGTCTCCCAGACAAGCCTGGAGGGAGGACCCCCGATGAGGGTGCGTCACAGGGACAGTCTGGTCCCGCATGCCCTTTGTGTCCAGGCGGAAACGCCTGGCTGTAGACTCACCAAGGAGAGAATGGCCCAGGAGCACCCTGTGTGCACAGGCCCCTGCTGGGCCGCCCTGGGGCAGAAGTCCCAGCCGTAGCCCGCAGGAGTCTGAGCCCATTTTCATTCCTTGGGTTGTTCTACTTACCTCCTGCCTTGTTCCAAAAGTTGCTCAAAGCAGCTAGACTCGTGGTCATATATGGATTACCCACAAGTAAGAAGAGAAGCAAACCTAGCTCCATGGGTAGGTATACAGGTAGTTCCTCATGAGAAAATGTCACATAGAGCCAGGGAGGGATGGCAAGAGGTGTATTCAGGAAAAGGTCATCAATTGTCAGGAATTCCCATAGCTATAAGCAATGGAAATCCAACCCAAAGTGGGTTTTAAAAGAAAGGATGAGAGAAAAATGTACTGGCTTATGTAACTAAGAATTTCAGGGCTGTGTTTGCTTCAGGTGCAGCTGGATCCAGGAGCACCAATGAGATTTTTAGGCCTTCAGCTATCTCCCCCTCTCAGTTCTGCTTTTCCCTGTGGGGGCTGGTTCTGCAGGCAGCCTTTGCTCTTATGGGGACACAGTAGCCACAGCTGCTCCAGGCTGACAACTCAAAGCTCAGCCACCTCAAGGCAATAACATCATCTATTCCACAGAACTGACTTCTTTTGGCTCTGGTTGGATCTATGCCCATCCCCAGTTGATGTGGTCAGCGGTCTGGAAAGTTCTAATCGGCTATGCCTAGGCCAGGAGTCTACCTCTGGGGATGGGGTCAGCTCACCTGACCACCAGGAACCAAGGGGCCGGTGACACCCCAGGGAAAATCAGAGTACATTCTCTAGGAGGGTGGATGGGCAGTGGGTGGCCCAGAGCACAGCAAATACAGCACCTTCCACGGCTCACCCACCGAATGTAACAGGGACCTGCTCTGAGCCTGGAGTCGAGCCCAGAAATGAACCTGGCACCTTTCTGCCCTTGGGGGCAGGGAAAGATATAAATAAGTGTAACTCAAAGCGCTGTGAGAGATGCCCTGGGAGAAACAAACAAACAAAAGGCCTCAGACACTGGCGGCGAGGCTTTAAACCCATCCCTGGGGTAGGGTGAGAAAGGGCAGCTGCTGGCAGGGACGGCTTGGAGGCTGAGGAGGCGGGAAGGGACGGGGAGTGTTTGAGGAGCCGAGGGATGATCTGCTTGGACAGCCACATGGGGGTCAAGGCCACATGGGGGTCAGGGCTGCAGGGGTCAAGTAGGTGGTGCAGGGCTGGACAAACCCAGACAAGGTGTTGGGACTGTATCCAGGTGGCAGTGGGGAGCCATCGATGGTTCTAGAGCGAAGCAGAGGGAGGACCTAGAGCTGTGCTTTCTGAAGATGAAAACGACAGGTGTGGGAGAAGGGCTGGAGCAGGGAGAGTCTGGGAGGACTACGGGGCAGCTGTCGCAATTGTCCTGGGGCAGGTACTGGGGGTCCGAGCCAGGTCGAGGCAGTGGGGGGCTGACAGGTAGCAGCTGTCTTTGTTCACTGGCCTCGGAAACGCCCTGACCCACTGCACCCTGAGCCGAGCACAGCTTCTGCCCCAGGATCTGCTCTCCCCCGACCAACACCCCCATGACAGAAAATGGTCCCACCGGCCCCCCAGTTCCGTGACCAGAAACCCAAGAACTGTCCTGGACCCGCTCTTTCCCCACGGCTCCCACGGCACACTTGGCACGTAGCACTGTGGCTCCCACCTTCCAAATACACCCTAAATGCCCCTGCTGCCCGCCCCTGTGCCCACTGCTCTGGACCAGGCCCTTCTTCCTGGCCCCCATCCCCACCCTCGAGCCCCCCATCCCTGCGTACTCTCTCCAGAGCAGCCAGAGGGCTCCGCTGAAAGGACAAGGGCTTTTTTTGTGACATGAATTAAAAGCGGTTCCTGCACTGTCCCACGCGGAGCCCTCCCGTGGGTCTTCCTCGCATTTCGAAGGAAATCCCAAACTCCCTGCCCTGGACGCCCTGTGGATCTGGGCCTTGACCCTTTGTCCTGACCACCCCTCCCCGCCCCCGCCCAACTCACTCAGCGCCAGCCCCACTGGCCTCCTCACCCTCTGCTAACAGGCCAGGCCATTTCCTACTCAAGGCCTTTCCATTGACCCTGGGGGCCAAGGCACATAGTAGGTGCTCAATAAAATGTGGGCTGAACGGACGACGGGGAGACAGAGGCCTGAACCCGGGCAGCAAGGCGAGGAGAAGGTAGCGGCCTTGTGGGCAGAATCATGCTGAACAAGGCCCTCGAGCCCCAGCCGGTTCCTGAGGAAGGGCCCAGGGCCCCCCCGCCCCACCCCCACGTCTGCTGGGCAGCCCTGGCGCCTGCTGCGTGTCCCCGGCCGGGGCTGGGGGGGGGGGTCGGGAGCACAGGAGGAAGGAAGCGAGAGGACAGAGGAGGCTTGCTCCTCGCCCCGGCCCGGGCCTCTCTCTGCTCCTGCCTGGCCCTCCTGGGGGAGTCGGGGACACGGGGTGCAGAGGGGAGCCCAGCGCGATGACCGGGCAGCAGGGGGCTGGACCCAGGGACCCTGGGAGAGGTCACCACACACTCCCCAGCGAGGCTCTGAGACCTAAGCCTCTCCTTCCGCTCTTCCCTGGAAAGACCGAAAGGTCGCACAGCCGCCTTCTGGACAAACACGCTGGACTTCACCAGCGCGTGTGTGCCCGACGGCCCCTTGTGCCCTGGGCGGGACACTTCTGCCGGAACTGTCGGTCAGACTGTCCTCCCCCCAGAGGGTCCCGTCTGCCGCTGCCACCAGGGGGACAGGGATCCCGGACATTGAGGGTGGTGGGGGAAACTGAGTCACTGATCCCTCGAGCGCGCGGCCCCTGACAGAGTCAACCTGTCTTCAAACCACAAATCCGACGGAAGACGGAGGCCCAGTGAGGGCTAAGCCAACCTGGAAGCGGAGAACAGCAGGCAGGAAAGGGAACGGGGCCCCCGATTCAACACCCATGTGGGTGACTGGGCTTTGGGGCTTCCAATTGCCCGGCTCCGAGCCCAGGCCCCAGTTCGCAATGTAGCTGATGCCACGTCCCACTCACCTGGTGGCGGCCGAGCCCCGGCATTCTCCCTGTGTTAGCGGGGTCGCTCAGTCCACAACCGTCCACGGAGCGCTGACGATGCGCGGGGCTCTCTGCTGGACACCGGCAGTGAGCAACACGCCCCGACGTTCTGCTCTCGTGGACGTGATGCTCCGGGGCTGCAGCAAATGAACGTAACAGGTAGCGTGTTAGAAGGTGAGAAGTGTTTTCGGAGAAAGATAGAGCAGGGAAGGGATCCTATTGCGGGGAGGATTATCAGTGGCATCACCTAATTCGGCGGTGCTGTCATTACCCCTATGTTGCAGGTGAGGAGATTAGGGCACACAGAACCAAGCGACTTGCCCAAGGTCATGCAGCTGTTGAGTGGCAGAGACAGGATTTGAACCCACGCCGTCTGGCTCCAGAGTCCTAATGGCTGAGAGGAGGACAGCAGGTCCTCTGTCTTTAGCACGGCCCCCCACCGCCACAGCCTTGGGACAGGAAGGGACTTGGGGAGTGGCAGGCAGCCAAGGCGAGAAGGATGAGAGCTGGCTTGGGCACTGAAGCAGCTCCCAAACGTCCAGCCCTGGAAGGCAGGTCTCCTCCCTAGGCCTCAGTTTCCACCTCTGCAAAATAGGGAGCTGCAATTTCTGCCCAGAGTGGGGCACCCCGAGGTCATGGCCACGGGGTTCCTCCTTGAAACGGGTCACGGAAGCGCCCCAACGGCTGTCATGACTGCCCTGCCGTCCCCTTTCCATCCACAGCTGGACCCGGTCCTTCCCCGATGTCCCAGCCCTCCAACAACTCCGTCTCTCTCAGGATGAGCTCCAGCTCCACACCCTGGCCCGCAGGTGACCCTCGGCGGCCTCTGCCCTCACTCACTCCGCTGCGGCCGCCCTGGCCTCCTGGCTGCCCCTGCACATCCCCAGGCTCAGGCGTGACTCCGGCTTCCACACTTGCTGGCCCCTCTGCCGGAAACCCCTTCCCTCACCAATGGGCAGCAAGCGGAGGCCAGTCTGCTCTTCTGTCCCCTCGGTGTCGAGTCCCCCCCATGACAGGCCCCGACGGAGACAGAGACGTGAGCAGCCGAGGGCCTGCTCACGCAGCACGCTGGAGCAGGCAACCCGACGCACATGGAGTCGGAGACACACACGGGTACTCCAGGGAGATGCACTCAGACAGACAGCAGAAGCCGCAAGCCTGCTCAGACACCACTACGGTGTGCAAGACATGCGTGGGCACACTCAGAGACAGTGTCAGACACTCACCTCAACACTCTCACACACACACGCACGCACGCATGCCCACCTCCCTCAGGCGCCCGGAACAGCGCTGTGCCAAGTGTCCTGGGAAGGGGAGCGCCTGCAGCCAGCGGTGGCGGGAAGGTGTCCCGAGAACAATGCCTCCCCCCTCCACCACCTGTGCAGACACAAGGGGCCATTGTGCGCCTGGCGTACGCCACAGGGCAGCCTCTCGACAGGCTCTCCTGGCGGCTGTGCCTGCGTGTGGGGGCGGGCAGCTGGCAGCTCCCCAGGCCCACCTGCTCCCACCCACCTACCCCGGGACCCTTCCTCCTCCAGAGCCTCCTGCCTGGTCCTGCAGACCCCGAGGGGCTTAACCCCCCTGACCCACCTTCCCTCCTCACCCCCTCCAGGCTGATTAACTCTTCTCAAGGGGCAGCCTGGGATGACAAGGTGGTCAAAAGCGTGGAATGCAGATCCCAGCACACATGCTCTGTGCCCCTGGGCAAGTTACCTCGCCTCTCTGAGCCTCAGGGACCTCGTCTGTAAAATGGGATCGTGCTGCCAGCCTTTACAGGGTTCGTGGGATGATAAACTGAGTCACAGGACACAAAAGGCCAAGGCAGTGGGTGAAACCTCGAGGTGCTAGGGGCCTGGGCTCACAGCCGAGGCCACTCCTCCCTTGCCACGAGGCCTTGGGCAACTGACGCCCCCTCCCTGCACCTCAGTCTTTTCACCGTGCGAGCAGGGGTGACCATTGTCCCTTTCTCCGAGGGGCCTCTCTTCTGTGAAACCCTCACACATAGCTCCGGGTGCGTGTGGCGCACAGTAGGCACTCACTCTGTCAGTGCTGGCCCTGATCATTACCTTACACCGACCAGGGCCTGTTCATTCATTTAGCCCCTCCTTGCATTCATCGGACCGGTGTTTTCTGTGTGCCTACTATGTGCCGTGACCGGTGCTGACGCCTCACCCTGAAGTTGCTCCATCCCACTGGGACACAGGAGGCCCCCACTGGTGATGGTGGGCCGACGGAATGACGGAAGGCTATTTGGTGCTTGTGATCACTTCGGCGACCCAAGAGCACCAGCGCGGAGTGGACAGGGGGCCTGGGCCGGCTCCTTTTAGGGGCTGGCGACATCAGGCCAGGGCCCTTTGTCGAGTGGGACGGGCTGCTGATTCCTGCCCCGCTAGCAAGGTTGCGGTGAGGACAGAGCAGGGTGGGGAGGGGTCTTCCCAGGACCCGGTCCTCCTCATTCTCAGGCATCTCTGCTCAAACAGTCTCCCCCAGGCAGCCTGCACCCCCTCCCCGCACCCCCCCCCCCCACGCTCACAGCCACTCTCTGACTCGTTTCATCAGAACACTCTCAGCCCCAGCTGACTTCAGGGGGTACATTCAGTGGCCTGTCTGGTGTGTTGCCTCATCCAAAACCGGGGGGTTCTCGACCTTGGCCCTAGGGACACTCGGGGCCAGACCAGGGCCTGCGGCGAAGGGTTGCCCCGTGCCCTGTGGGGTCAGTCCAGCAGCAGCCTCTGCCCACTAGGTGCCACTGGCGCCCCGCCCCCACCCGGCTGTGACATCACACGTGCCTCCAAACATCGCCAAGTGTCCCTGGGGGGCCACATAGCATTCAGCTGAGAGCAGCCGGCTGCACTAATGAGCGCGAGGAGGGCAGAGATTCTTATCGGCCCGGCTTCCTGCCGAGCGCCCCGGTGTGCGCGCCGACAGCACGCGGCGCATACTTGTCGGATGAATCTCGGACGGGTGAATCGCAGGGACACGTGCTGTTCCCCTCTTCTGGAATGCGCTTCCACCCCGGCTCCGGTAAATTCCTGCTCACGCGTCAGAACACTGGGAGGCAACGGGGGCGGGGGTGGGGGCAGCAACGTGGGCCGAGCAGGGACTGGGGGAGAGAGGAGAGGACCCCCCCCTGTGTCACCTGAAAGGGGCACCCGTGACCCACTCCAGCCTCCTAGGCCCTGCGGGAATGGGGGCCAGTGTAGCCAGATCTTCCCATTTTTCAAGGAAGCCAGAGAAAGACACTTTATGTGAAACCTCCTGGTATTTCAAGTGCTGGCAACCGATTTGCATTAAAAAAAAAAAAAAAAAAAAAAAAAAAAAAAACTTCAAGAGCCAAATCCAACAAACCCCTGGCCTGGTTTGGCCTGTGGGTGGCGGGTCGGCAGGGCTGCTCCAGCAGGTTAAATGGGTGCTGTCACCTCTGAGGGCCATAACGTGTTAGAAGACAGTTAGAAGACAGTTCTTCCTGGCGTCTCACACCCTCTTCGCTGTGGCAGCGGGGGAGGCGCCAGCACACAGTGGAGGCAGCTCTGGCGGGCGGGGGCAGACCCCCAGCTCCAGGCAAGGCCCCAGGCACCTGCTCAGCCAGCCCTACACCGACTATGGGCCCGGCTCAACCCAGAGTTGGGGTGGGGGCGCAGGGGGAGGGTCTCCTCCCCAGAGGGCAAAGGCCAGTCTGTGGCTCCAGGGTTCCCACGCGTCAGGCCCAGGGGAGACCGGCCCCTCACGCCGAGGCCGTTTACCACGGGCTCCGTGGCCTCTCCGAGAAGTAAAAGCAGGGAAACCAAGGCAGGGATGGGCCTCCTGGTCTCCAGGGCAGGCTCGGAGGAGCCAGGACGCAGACTCTTCTGGAAAGTCCCTCTTCCTCAGAACTGGCTGGGTGCCAGGGAGAGAGGACACCCAGGGTCTCCTAGTCTCTGAGGCTCTGGCCTCATCCAGCAGCTCCTCAGGCCTCTGCCCTTCCTGGGACAGAACTTTCCAGAAACAGAAGTTGGAAAAGCCCCTCTCTGGGAACCAGGGGCCCCTGTGCTGGGAACTGTGGGGCTGTGGGGCAGGGTGTGAACCCCAGTCTCGAGGCTCAACATTGGCTGGAGACCCTCGAAGTCAGAGCCAGCTCCCCCTGCTACTTGTGGACCTCTTGAGGGTCTGAAGGGCACCCCCCACCCCCAGCCAGTTCCTCCAGCCAGACTCTAAACCAGCCAGGCCCACGTCACGTCGGACCCTGCCACCATGAGCCAGGAGGCCGAGAGAGTCCCGCAGACCAGACGGCAAAGCCTCACCTCGCCGTGTGCGCGGGGGCAGGGCCCCTGGGCTCTCGGGCCTCGGTTCTGCACCCGCACCAGGCGCCCTCCTGCTGCAGAGAGTCAGCCGGCGCGCGGCCCACGGCTGGTGCTGGGAAGGACAACCGACGGTCACGCTGAGTGAGCACGCGCTCTGTGCCGGCACCAAGCCGTCTGCACCCTCACCGCGCAGCCCTGCCCTCGCTCACTCAGCCGACAGGCGGCGGGCGCCTGCTCGCTGCCGGGCTCTGAAGACGTCGTGGGGAGCAGCACGGGACTGAGCTCGACCGCTTTGGAGCTCCGGGTCTAGAGGGTGGGGAGCCATGAGCTCCCAAAATCATCATGTCGAGCAGTGGGGGCGGGGGAATGAAGGCCGGGTAAAGGGACACGGGGTCATGCAAGCAATTTGAAAGAGCAGGTCAGAGCGGGCCTCCCGAGGACGTTTACGCAGAGACCCGAAGAGGGCGAAGGAGGGGTGTCTGGGGACATGTGCTGCAGGCAGAGGAGACAGCGCGTGCAAAGGCCCCGAGGCAGGAGAGAGAGGACCGTGCAGAGGAGGTCGTAAAGGGGGAGGAGGGCGGATAACAGAAGGCTCGCTGGGCTGCAGGGAGGACTTCGGTGTTTCTGCCAGGTGAGGCGGGAGCCCTGCGGGGATTTTGAACAGAGGAGGGTCGTGACCTAACTTCCTATTATCACCCCCATTTTAAAGAGGAGGGAGCTGAGGATCAGAGAGGTATAGCCACTTGCTTAAGGTCACACAGCCATCGAATGACAGAGGTGGGAAAGGAAGCCATATCCATGAGACTGCAGGGCTAGACCCTTTGATTCCTCGACTGCCTCTGGTTCCGGCATGAAGCAGGGGGACCGGAACAGGTGGGGCCACAGGGGACCTCTCGGGGCTGTGCTTTGCAGCCTCGTGCCTCCGCCCGACACGCCACATCTTTTCCCACAGGCCCTCAGCCACCCCTGAAGCTGCCAGGGCCTGGGGGAGCCCCCCCCAACCCCGTGCAGCCGGATTTGCAGTGACGGGTGAAAAGGGGTTCTTCAGAGGACCCTAGCACTAGCGGAAGGCGACAGGCAGGGGCCTGGGGTCTCCAGGGCAGCTGTGGCTCTGTCTCTAATTTACATAGTGGCCACAGCACGTCCCTGTCCTCCAAAGTCACGCTTGGCTTCAAGGATTGTCACTTTCTTTTTCTTGTAAAAGAGAAACTGTCAGCTCTTCAGTTTCAGTCTGAGTCCGCCGATGTCTTTCCAGTAACTGAGGGGCGAGGGGCCGGGCAGCGGCTCGGAGGCTTTGGGGACCGTGGTTGGTGCCACCTGGCCCCCCTTGCATCACCGCCCTCCCCGCACCCCTCCCGCTTCCACAAAGCTTGCGGTATTTGGTTTCCCTTAGACACCGAATGCGAAACTCCCCTGGAGGCAATGCAGAAGAGAACCGTGTCAACCTCTGAACTGTGGTCGAATGAAGGTATTCTTAGGCGCCTGGGTGCGAGGGTGGTGAACTTCTGATACTAAAAGCAGAATTGCTTTTCAGTAAATGCGATTACTCAAAAGGAAGCTGTCACCACCACCGCCACCTCGAGCCTCTTTCAACTGCCACGACGTGGGCTGGCAGGCCCAAGGCAGGAGGGGCATCCTTCTGGGACTCCCAGTGATCCCACCGAGCCCCCCGGGGGGTGGGGAGCTCCGGCTGTCCTGGCTGACCCTGTCCCACTGAAGCTGAAGTTCACCCTGCCCACAGCCTGCCTGCCTGCCTAGGCACCGTATCTCAAACCAGCAGCTGTGGGCAGACTCCGCACCCATGTCTGCAGGCGGGGGTGGTCTTGGCTGGGCCGAGCTGGAGTGAGGGCGGGGTCGGGGGCACACGGGAAAGCGGTCAGTCGACCGGGTTTTTTGAGAACTACTGTCCATCTTGGCAACTTGTCTCTCTTAATCCCTGCTTCCCCTTCTCTAAACCGAGAGTGGCCATGATGACCCTCCAGTGTAAAGAGCTAAGCATAGTAATTGGCCGTAGGAGATGCTTGATAAACGGTCAAGTTGCTGTGAATAGCGGAAATGACACTGGATTTAACTCAGACAGGTGAGGGGTCGGGTCTCGCTCTGCCGTCCACTGGTTGCGTGGCCGTGGACAAGTCTGTTCACCTCTCTGAGCTTCAGTGTTCTCCTGTAGAAAGTGGGGATCATCGTGATGCCTATTACGCAAGACTGTTGGGAGAATTCGATGAGCTGGAGCGTGTCCCTCATCGGCACACAGTAGGTATGCCATCAGCATGAGTGCCACTCTGTCTCTGTATTATTGCCTTACAGAGGCGAGCTGGCCCCTGGGCTACCGACCCACCCGCGCAGCCCGGCCCATTGCAATGGCTGCATTCTTCCCTCATGAAAAAACATCCCGAAAGCACACTCCAGGGTCCAGAGGGCAGACCGGCCCCAACCAGGCCAACCTTGATGGAGCCCACTCAGTACACACTCCTCTGTGAGCAGCGGCCCCCCCAAAACCCCACCGGGTGGCCGGTCACCACCCCAACCTGGAGCTCAGAGGACACCTCGCCAGGCCCCTTTGTCCACCAGCTGCAATGACGCGAGTGAGTGCCAGGATGTGGAAACAGGTGCAGGGAGGTGAGAGGTCTGGTTGGCTGAGATTTGAACCCAGGCCACGTCATCATCAAGCCACATCCTTAACCTCTGCACTATGTTGGCGCTTGAGATTCTGCGGGTACCTCTGTGTTACCAAGGGTACAATCACATTCAGATGGATAAAACAATTGTGCTCGTGTTCTCTACCCATTTTCTTACTTTGAGATTATTATAAATTTACAAACGTTGGAAGGAATAAACAGAGAGACCCTGTGTATCCTCCTCCTGTCCCTCCACCCACCCACCCACCCAGCCACAATATCATCTTGCAAAACTACAGTTCAATGTCACAACTGGGATGCTGACACTGACCCGGCCCAGACACAGACTGTCCCCATTGATCCCACCAGCATCCCTCCTGTTGCCCTTTCCCAGCCAAACCCCTTTCTCGCCTCCAACTCTGCCCCTGACTGACCCCCAACCTGTCCCCCGTTTCCATAACCGTGAGCGTGTAAGAATGTTACACAAACGGAATGATATGGGGTTGACTTTTTCACTCGGCACAATGCCCTGAAGATTCATCCAAATTGTCACGTGTACGTCAGTATTTGTTTCTTGGAATCGCTGAGCAGCGTTCCACGGTGCGGACGGGCCGCGTGTCCTCACTCACTCACTGTTCCAGGGCCCCGGAGGCGCCCGCAGGTTGTGCCTGCCGTGAACCAAGCTGCCGCGAGCCCTTGGGTCCAGGTTCTTGTGTGAACACACGTTTCCATTTCTCCGTCCAGGCCTGTCATTCTGGGCCATGGGGTGGTTTTTAAGAAATTGCCCAACTGTTTTCCAGGACACCGTAGCCTTGGACATTCCCACTAGGAATGTACAAGTGAGCGGTTTCCCGGGCCCTGCCAGCGCTCCAAGCGCCCGGCGCCGGTTGGGGTTTCAGCTGCTGCGATAGGGGTGCCGTAGGGGTGCCGTAGGGGTGCCCTACGGCTTCACGGCGGTCCTAGTGTGCGTCTCCCTGACGGCCGCTGACAGCGAACGTCTCTCCGTGTGCGTGCTTGCCTCTGAGCATCCTCTTCCGTGAAAAGTCTGTTCTGGCCTTTTCCTCATTTTCTAAGTGGGTTTTTTTTTAATTGCTGAGTTTTGGGGAATGCATGATCCATTCTAGATACTAGCCCTTCACCAGATATGCTGTTGGTAGGTATTTCCTCCCAGTCTGTAGCTTGTCCTTCCGTCCTGGGTGAGGGCCTCTCCTGAGCAACGGGTTTTAATCTTGATGAGGCTCGAGTTGTCAGTTTTTCCTTTCAGGAATCGCACTTTTGGTACCGAGTCTCATAATTGTCTGCCTGGCCTCGGGTCACGGAGACCGATAAAACATTTGTGGAAATGTCTGATCGTTTTATGTTTTACACTTAAGTCTATGATTCATTTGGAGCTGATTTTTAGGTACGATGTGAGGTGGTTCTTCTTCTTTTTTTTTTTTTTTAATTTCCTATCAATGTCCAAAGCTGCAGCAGGATTTATTGAAAAGGTTGCCCTTCCTCCACTGAGTTGCTTTTACACCCTATCGAGACCAGCTGGAGCGCATCTGTGTGGGCCTGTTTCTGGGTCTCCTGGTCCATCCCGTTGACGCACGTCTGTCCCTCTGCCAGCACCGCACCGTCCCGGTCACCACGCAGTGAATCTCACCGCGGGACAGAAGGGTTCCTCCTGCTTTGTAGAAAGTTCTATGCCATGTTAACCTCCCTGGTGAGTGGGGCAGCGAAGCTCCACACCCCGGCTTGTCCATTTAAACAGGGAAAACCCGAGGCACAGCCGGCCAAGGGCTCAGCAAGGGTCACGCCGTCCTCGGTCGTGGGGAGCTGTCCACCAGGAGCTGCCCCCCAACAAGGCGACAACCTAATCACCTCTGCGTCAGGAGGCACACGGGACCAGCTCTGGAATGTGGGGGCGCATGTCACTCGGGGCGCACGGGTGCCTGGCCACCATCCCTGGCTGCGTGGGGACACCAGGGTGGTGCGCTGGAGGCCACGTGTGGACAGTGGCAGAGCCTCCGAGGTCAGGATACTCCGACCACGGAGGGCCAAGCTTCTCCTCCCCGAGGCCACCCCGACGACCCAAAGTGCCTGCCCGTGTAAACGGGACATTTTAACACTAACACACACACCGTGAACGTAAAAGTAAAACATGCGACTTAGAAAAGATCCATCCACGCACGACCGACACCCTTGCCTGTACCCCCGGCACACGCACAGTTTGGCAAGCACAGGGTCCAACCCCTGTGTCGGATGCGCGTCCACACTTCTTCTACGGCCAGAGGAACAGGGGCCCAGAGAGGGAAGGGATCTGCCCAGGGTCACGCGTTAAACCCAGGGCCGAACCCAGGTCATTCCACCAGTTGAGTGTAACTCCGCTCCATGAACCTTTGATTCCTTCTCTTAAAGGACGGGCAAGTCTGGGCGCGTGCCACCTGAGAGTCCACACGGACGGCTGTGAAGACAAATCATAGTTAATAATTCCTTACGAGGCAGGTCAGAGAGCTTCCGGGGCCAGGTGGCGCCTCCAAGCGCGGTTTTCGGAGAGCAGTCATTTTAAGACTTCCCGCCATTCACGGGGAAGGGGGGCCGGGGGGCAGGGGGAGCGATTTAAAATAAGCCTAATAAACTTGGTTCATGCAACTGCAGCCCGTGGAAAGAAGCACTCACCTCCCGAAGCCGCTCAGCCTTTATGATGTGGGGTTTGTCTGTGGGCTGAGGTTCAAGAGGAAAAAAAAAAAAAAAGACCAGGAGGGATTTATGGAGGAAAATAACATCAACAACAATAATCCCTTGTGGAACTGAGTGGGTCAATGCCTTGCGGTTGCTGAGCTGAGTGGGTCAAAAGGCGTCAGAAATAGCAGCGTTGGAAGAGGAAGGAGGGAGGCGGCCAGGCGCCCTGCTGCCAGACTCAGAGACCCCGGCGCAGCCCGCTGTGCCAGGAGACAGCTGGGAGTCCTTAGCCATTGGCATGGCCGCTCTGTGCCTCGGCTTCCCCATCTGTGGAATAGGGATTATAACAGTACCCACCACCTAGGGCTGTTTGAAAAGATCATCTCCAAAAAGTAAAGACAAACAAACAAACAAATGAAAAAAAAACAGACAAAAAAACCCCAGTATCTCCAGCAAGACTCCGGCATCCACCAGGTGTGAATCGCTGTGCCTTGGCCACCGTGCCCCACCTCGCCCAGCCCCCCTGTGGACCACAGGGGTCCCGGGGCCCAGCTTGACAGGTTAAGCCTCAAAGTTAAGTTGCAACAAAGTTAAGCTGCTGACTTGCCAGCAACTTCCCGCCCTGAGCTGTAGTGGGGCCAAGCAAAGAAGGGAAAACAAAGGCTTTTGTTTGCCCAGCCTCAGAGGAGGGTGAGAAACAGCGACTCATCCTGTGGAAGCCCCCAGAGCCCTCTGCTGAGGCTCAGCGCCAGGGGAGGCAAGTCGGAACACCCAAGTGGGAGACCCGGAGCCCAGGGGAGGGAAGCGATGCTGGAGAAATGCTCACGCATCCGCTTATCCATTCATTGATTCATCCGTCACCCACCCATCCATCTGTTATCCATCTGTCATCCATCCGTCCATTCCACAAGCACACGTTAAGCAGCATAAAGGGCCAAGGCCAAGGCTGGACGTGGAAAACAGCTGCGAATGAAGTCCCTGTCCTCAAGGAGCTGCTGTTGTAGGCACGGAGATGGGACAATAAACAACTACATAGACATTTAGTATAACGACAGAGGCTGAGAGGCACTCGGCAGAAAATAAATCAAGAGAGGGAGAGGGAAGGCAGGGCTACCTGCTGTCAGGGGAGCGGTCAGGCAGGAGAGAAGCGATGGGCCAGAGCAGGTGGGGGAAGAGCAGATGCAAAGGCCCCGAGGCTTGAGATGGACACGTTGGAGCAACAGCCTAGAGACCAGTCGCGCCACCGTGAAGGGAGGGGGGGGAGGGGCATCCGAGGGTCCGGCTGGAGGGGGCCTGGGAGCAGGGAGTCCGGGTCCAGCTCTGGTTCCGCTCAGTTAGGAGAGGGTTCTTTTCCCTCTCCAGACCTCAGAGCCCCCCCCCTGCATCATGAAGGTCTAGATGGGTCTGTCCTGTCCCGTCTGGGGCTCTGTCATTTTAAAAAAGTAGCCTTGCTCTTCCTTTGGGACCTGGAAGAACAGGGTCTAGACGGCAAGGCTGACGGATACAGGCTCTGGAGTCAAGGCATTGAATCTCTTTGAGCCTCAGTGTTCTCGGCCATAAAATGGGAATAATAATACCCCTCTTTCCAGGAGTCGATGGGCTGGATGTAGGGAAAGTGTTTATTCCCAGCACCTTCTCTGGCTGCTGTGACATTATAATTAGGCGAGATAGTGACTGTTGATTCTGCTGACCCTCGGACTCAGAGGTGAAGCATATGAAGGCTTCAGATGCCCCTCTGCAGGACCGTGGGCCTTGTGGGGCACAGCAAGGCTGGGACAGCCCAGTTCTCATCAGGAGGGGATTGTGGGAGAGGAGCCTGGATACAGCCCTTCACACAGCTCAGAGGCCCCCGCCCCGGCTGGGCAGCTCCGCAGCAGCCAGCAGCACGAAGCCCCTCAGGGGGCAGGGAGCGGAGGTCCCCAGCCGGCTACACCACGTCCGGGGCTCTGGCCTTGGGCTGTCCTCCTCCCTCTCTGGGCCTCGGTTTCCAAGTCAGAGCGTCACTTGGGTCCTTATCCCACCTCATCTGATCCATTCCTTCCTTGGGGCCTTTGCACACGCTGAGTCAGCCGCCTGGTATGTCCTTTTCCAAAGCCAGCTCCTTCTCCGCCTGCAGGCTTCGGCTCAAATGTCACCTCGGAAATGCCATCTCTGACCATCCAATCCAATATAACCCCATGTCCCCATTCATTCTTTGTCTCCACACCTGGTTTACTTATCTGCAGAACAGCCCTCAAAACTCGGAGACAATCTGTTCATTTCTTTGTTAACTTCTTCGTTGCCTGACCTCGCCAGGAGGAAGCCTGCTCCGTGAGGACGGCGACTGCCCATCCTAACCTGTCCCCTCCCCAGCA
The DNA here is from genome assembly GCF_004126475.2 of Phyllostomus discolor. NCBI lineage: Eukaryota > Metazoa > Chordata > Mammalia > Chiroptera > Phyllostomidae > Phyllostomus > Phyllostomus discolor. The sequence goes on along the minus strand of NC_040911.2, from coordinate 97,842,315 downwards.
ACCAGCGCACGGCAGATGCTCAGTGAACATCTGATAAAACGAATAATGAGGATGTCACAATTCTTTTATTTTTCTTTTAATAGTTTTCCCACTTCAAAATGAATTTTCATACATAATGAACACATTATGATACTCTTAAAATGTTCTTGACTGCCAAGCTTACAGTTAAAACTCCCTTTGAGCTCCACCCTGCACGCTCCCCAAGGTGGCCGTGTAGCGGATTCGGCTTGTGTCCTTCCTGACTTATTTCTGTAGCACTTACACAAATAGAAACGCATCGCACTGTTGTACTGTGTGTGCAGGCGTGTGTTTCGTGTGTGTTTATATAAATGCTGGATCAGATAGGGCTCAGAGCTGCAAGTGACATAAACAACCCTGAGAAATTGGCATGGTTGGCCCTGGCTGGTGTGGCTCAGTGGATTGAGTGATGGCCTGAGAACCAAAGGGTTGCTGGTTCAATTCCCAGTCAGGGCACATGCCTGGGTTATGGGCCAGGTCCCCAGTTGGGGGCATGTGAGAGGCAACCACACACTGATGTTTTTCTCCCTCTCCTTCTCCCTCCCTTTCTCTAAAAATAAATAAATAAACTCTTACAAAAGGAGAAATTGGGATGGTTAAACTTGACATGTCAACTTAGCCAGGCTACCGTGCGCAGTCGCTGGGTGCAGCATAGTCTAAACGCTGCCGCGAAGGTGGGTGTGGTGAGCACCCACACTCTGTTGACTTGAAATGTGGGAGATTACCCTTGATGATGAGGGTGGGCCTCACCCAATCCGCTGGGGGCCTTAAGAGCAAGAACAGGTTTCTCGAGAAGAAGTTCTGCCCCAAGGTCACAACATAGAAACCCTGCCTGCGTTTGCAGCCCGCTGGCCCGCCTGCAGGCTTCAGATGGGCCAGCCTCCACCGTTGCACATGCCAGTTTGTAAAAATGGATGCACATAAATACATCATATTGATTTTGTTCCCCTGGAGAACCTTGGCTGACACAGCAATTTAAACACACGCGTGACCTATTATTGAAAGGGCTTTAGGAAAAGAGGGACAATAAATCCGACAGACAAAAAAAAATACAAGGATCTGAGAGGCATTTCACAAAAGGACATACTGAATGACCAATACAAGTGCACAGGTCTCCGCATCATTGATCACCAGGGCAAGTTAAAGCCACCACGGGGGACCACTATGCACCCACCCACCAGGACGGCTAACGTGAACAAGGTGGGAAATCCCCAGAGCTGAGGAGGCGGTCCAGGAGGAACTCCCACACGCGGCCGGTAGGAATGCAAAGTGAGGCACGCACTTCGGAAAACTGGCGAGTGGTAATAAAGCGAGACGTGCGTTGCCCGCGTGACCCAGCAGTGGGTTCTCTCCTTGAGAGTCATGCAGACAGATGTGCACCCGAAGGCGTCCCAGCAGCCCTGCTCAGTGAGCAGCCCCCCGCCGAGAAAGCACCCAGGTGCCCATCAGTGGGAGAGGGAAGGAGTGGACTGAGGCAGAGTCAGGCAGGGGAATGTGGCCCAGCCATGAGGACGAATGACGTGCAACCTCATAGATGGTTCTCGAAGACGTCAACATTCAGAGGAAGGGGCCACACACAAACACAAAGGGCTCGATCCCACTTCTGTAGAGCAGTAGAAACAGACGCATCGCCCCTGGTTACCCTTGGGGAAGTCATGACCGGGAGGGGAGGCGAGCCTTCGGGGGTACCGGAACGTCCTGTGTGTTGACCTGAGGCTGGTTCCACAGTGCGCTCACTCATGAAGACGCACCGAGTTATCACTGGTGACCTGTGCATGTCCCTGTCTGTGTGCTGCCCTTGGTCAAAACTGAAAAAGGTGGCTCCGGTGGTTGGAGCACCATCTCTTACACCAAAGGGCTGCAGGCTTGATCCCTGGTCAGGACGCATGCCTAGGTTTGCGGGTTCAATCCCTAGTCTGGGTGTATACGGGAGGCAACCGATCAATGTTTCTCTCTCGCTCCCTCCCTCCCTCTCTAAAATCAATAAAAACTTATCCTTGGGTGAGGATTTAAAAAGAAGAGGGTTGGGGGAGACTTGGGGAGCTTGGGAAAGTTGGAGAACCAGGTTTCAAGATCAGCAGGGCCAGTGCCCCAGATCATCTCACAGGACTAGGTCAGGTAAGACCTCTCCGCTGCCCCCCGGGGCTGGCCCTGCTTCCGAGTCTGGGCCGGCGTGTGTGATTGGTGGAGCCCGAATCCTGTGACCAACCACCAGCGGCAAGGGAGGCTGGAAAGAGCGAGCATCCAGCAAGTTCAGCGTCTGTGGTGGAGGTGGGCAGGTCCTGCCTCAGAAGACGGGGAGACCTCAGACCACTGCGGGAAACGTTTCACCCTTCCCCCGTCGGCGGATACTTAGGTTGTTTCCAGTGACCGCCTTTGCACGCACTCCTTGCGCCTGGTGCTTCTCCTCGAAGGGAGAGGCCGAGCAATGGAATGGTTGAGTCCTAGGAAATATGCATTTCCAGTCTCCCTGGACACTGTAAAATTGTCTTCCTAAGAGGCTGCCCCAACTTACACTCCCACCAGCAGAACATGAGTGTGGCGATCCCCCCGCCCCCGCCCCAGTCTCCTGAACCCTATACTTTATCAATCTCTTATTTTCCTCAACTTGAGGAGTAGAAAATGTTATCTTGTCATTTTTTAAACAATCTTTATTTTATTTATTTATTTTTAAGATTTTATTCACTCATTTTTAGAGAGGGAAGGGAGGGAGAAAGAGAGAGAGAGAAAAACATCAATGTGCGGTTGCTGGGGGCCGTGGCCTGCAACCCAGGCATGCGCCCTGACTGGGAATCGAACCTGCGACACTTTGGTTCGCAGCCCCTGCTCAATCCACTGAGCTACGCCAGCCAGGGCCATCTTATCATTTTTTAAATTTGCATTTGCCTGACTACCAGCAAGGGTGGACATCTTGCGTGTTTGCTGTATGTATTTCATTTTCTATAAATTGTCCATTCCCATCCACTAACCCATTATTTTGGTAGGTTAGGGTTTTCTCTCATGGTTCTACAGGGGTTTTTATATATTACGGAAATAAATCATTTGGCTACATTCATGCTGCAAATATCTCACCCAGGTTGTCATTTGTCTTTGAACTTGAGAGCGGTCACGTGCTGTTCCTTCTGAGACCGGGAGGCAGACGTTGAGGGGAAAGGGGCGGGGAGAAAGAGGAAAGGGGATCTTTCTGACCTTACCCCACTCTGTTCCCACTCGCCCCGAGTACATTTTGTAACATCCCCCCCCGGTCACCCTTTCGTTTCCTTGTTCTTGTTGCCAGTAGGAAACAGTATTGGAGTCCCGGTCATAGGCTTCTTAACTTTCACTTTGTGAATTTTTTGCAAGTAAGGCGTTGACAGAACTTGGCGTGGAGAAGAATAATTTCCAGGGCCCTTAACGCTCTGTGTCCCTGGCAGGGGGGCCAGCCAGGCTGAGCAGCCCCTGCGGGTGTCATTCATGTATGGACCCTGTGAATAAAGGAGTTAGATGAACTCTGGGAATTTGCAAATTCTCCCCGAAGCTGCCAGGAGTGGGCCAATGGGAGAGCGGTGCAAAGGGATGTGGTGCAAAGGGATGTGGTGAACAAAAGGCCTGGAGGTGGAACCCAGCGATGGTTGAAATTATCCTCGAAAACCCTTTGTGTTGCTCACAGAAGGGTGGAAGGATGTGATCTGGTGAACACAAACACAAGAAGAACGCTCAAAGCCAGGGGTTGACAAATGATAGCCTTTGAAACAAATCTGGCCCTCCGCCTGTTTTTGTAAATAAAGTTTTATTAGCACACAACCGCACCTATTAGTTTCACGTTGTCTGTGGTTGAAGGGAAGGAGGTGGTAGTTGCAACGGAGACTTGTATGGCCCACAAAACCTGAACTATTTATTATCTGGTCTCTGAAAGGAAAAGTTTGCTAACCCCTGGACTAAGTAGCAAAGACATAATGAAGTTAAAATTTTACAGTATTTTTAGATCCATAAATAGAGAGATCAAAAAAATGATTTAAAAAAATATTTGGCCAACCGCGTATGGCTCCATCTTTGTAAGCTAAAAGCACATCAGGCACACAACGTGGTTAAGAGCGGGACTTTGGGTCCAGACATTTAATTGACAAAAAAAAAAAACTGCTGCTGCTGCCTAGCTCAGTCCTCTTAGCAAGCGACTTTATGCCTCTCAGCCTCGTCGTCTCGTCTGTAAGACGATGGTGCTGACCTTGTACGGCCGTGTGAGTATTAAGCGAGTGAGGAAGGCTCTTGGGACAGTGGCTTGCCGGCACGCGGTGGGTGCTGGGTAACTATTTGTAATCAGTGGCACTGTGGCCTCACACAGACAGGTCTAGATTGCCGTCACAACTACACTACTTCCCAGCTTCGTGACCACGAGCACGTCACCTCCCCTCCTCCAGCCTCGGTCTTCGCTTCCGTAAAGGTGGGGAATGGACTTCCATAATGGTGTCCATCCACCACCTGGGCAAGAGCAGGTATTTAACACAAGTCAGCTGCTACTGCCACTGGCCCCACTTTTCTGACTCCCCCTCTGACCCTGACGCCTCCTCACGGCCTGGAATCCAGGCTTCCTCCCGCTGTGGAAGGCAGGTCGCGACGCTGGGCCCGCCGAGCGTCCAGCCCCGACAGTTTCCACCCAGCGGTTGTTTACTTAACTGTCCCCTTAAGTAACTCCCCTGCCATCAAAGGGCTGTTTACAAACCCCACAATTAGCCTTCCTGGAACAACAAATAAACATAAACCTAATTAGGCGTGTTTCTCCTGGCTCAAGGCTCAGCGAAGCAAACGGCTTGGGCACAGCAGCCACCAGTTAAATAAACATTTGTGGGACGTATGGACGGGTATTTACAGGGACGCGTGGATGTGTGGATGGATAGATGGATGGATGGAAGAATTTACGGGTGGATGGATGGGTAGATGGTGTTTAAACTGATGGGGAATAAGAGGAAGGGTGGCAAGACAGAAGGACAGAAGGTGGGGGGAATAGAAAAAGGAGCAGGCAGATAGTAGGACAGGCGGAGGGACCTGTGGTGGAAAGATGGATGGGTGCACGGATGGACGAGCGAACAGAGGAGCTGGACAGGATAACGGGAGGGAGGATGGGTAAGCATCCGAATGGTGGGCGGAGGAGCGGACGGACGGATGCGCGGACGGAAGAGAGGCCGGGTAAGTGCGCGGATGGAGACAGGAGTGGCTGGGTGGGTGGCAGCTGGTGGAGCGCTGGACGGAGAGGGCAGTGCCAGCCGAAGCTCTAGGCTCCTCCTGCCACGTGGGCCCTGCCCCGTTCGCTGAGGGGCGGTGTCCTCACCCAGGAGAAGTGACCCCAGACGTGCGGTGTCAGAATGACCCTGGGTCTGCAGTCAGTCCCTGCCGCACCCTGGCTCCGTGACCCTGAGCAAACCTCGTCACTCCCTGGGCCTTAGTCTCCGCGGAGAACGAATGTTAGTGGCTGTCCGTACTTGACGGGGTTGCTGGGAGGTGAATGGGGGACGTTTCCAGGTGTGAAGCCCCTCGCAGCCGTGGCGGCTGGGGGATCTCCCAGGTCCTGTGTTCTGAGAATGCACCTCCGTAGAAGGGCGAGACCCCGCCTGCGCTGGGGCCCGGGGCCGGGGCCTGCCCACCGGGCGGCTGTCCCCTGAAGAGAGGGGATGGTTCCCACTGCGGGGAGGCCATGCTGATGGGCACACGGACACAGAACCCGGGACTTGGATCGCCTCCCTGGCCAGCCTCCTGGACCCCAGCCTCGGGGCCTCGGCTCAGGTGTCCAGACCCGGGGCTGAGAATGGAGTCCTGACGCCCACACTGCCTGGATCCAAGTCCCACTCAGCAGCTGGTCACCGTGCACCAGTGACTAGCCACTCTGTGCCTTGGTGGCGGGGAAAGTCCCTACCTCGTAGATTACTGTGAGGGTTGGATGAGTTAATACAATAAAAGGTTTAGTACGGTGCCTGGCACACAGGAAGCACGGCTAGTTACTATTATTATTGCATCATCATAATCACAGCAATTACTGTTATTATTATTATTATTATTGCCTTTCCCACTATCCCTTTAGCCTTCTGGCCAGCAGCCTCCGACGTTTCCCGGGAAGGAGACGGCCCTCAGGCTGGGCTTGAAGGGGCAGAGAAGGCCCTGCCGGCCAAGGCACAGCCTGGGCAAAGGCGGGGAGTGGGAAATCTCCCCTGGGAGCGGAGAGCGGCAGCCAGCGTCCCTGGCCAGAAGGAGGTGTGACTTCCAGTGGCAGAGGCTGGGCGGGGTGAGGTGAGTCAGTATTTGGCTCGGCTGGGCCCTCGAAGAGCTGTTTCCCATCAAGCCCTGGGCGGGGCAGCTGCGGCTCCCTCCGGCCAGGGGTGAGGGTCTGAGTCAGCCCCAGCCAGGTGAGTGGAGGAGGATGTGGGACTTTCCCACCTGCACCGTGGAAGCCCGAGTGAGCAGGGCGGGGCCACCGCCCATGGCGGGCAGGTGGGCAGAGGCCTCTGCACCAGGTGTAGCCTGGGTGCTGCCTGCCGCCACAGCTCACCCCTGGGCCCCAAGTCCAGAGGGGAGGCCCAAGGCCTGTCCTCTGCCTGAGACCTGGGACAAGGCCCAGGACCCAGCTGAGGGCCTTTCCCAGGGGAGGAAGAGCACTCTGGGGCCCAGTGAGACCTGGGAGGCCGGGGAAAGCCTCCCTGAACAGCAGCTATTTGAACCAAGGCCTGAAGGGCGTGAGGAAGGGAGCAGTGGGTAATATTCGGGGAAAGTGCCCTTGGCAAAGGGAATAGCAGGTGCAAAGGCCCTGAGGTGGGGGCCTGGCGTTTTAGAGCGACAGCAGCAGACTGTCATGGCCAGAGCCAAGAAGATGGGGAGGGCCCGGCAGGGGGAGGAGGGCAGGGCGGTGCTGGTAGAGGGTGGGGAGGGCGCCCTGTGCTGGCCTTGTGGGACGTGGCAAGGACTTCAGCTCTTGTTCTGAGCGAGGGTGGAGCCCAGGAAGGTTCTGAGTGGGGGCTGCGGGGGCAGGGTGTGACTTAGGTTCCAGTGAGACCCCTCTCGCTGCTTGTGCGGAATGGATAGGGTGAGGGGCACAGTACAAAAGCCAAGAGACCAGGCACTCTTACCACAGCTCAGATGCACTGCAGCTGATGAAGAGGGCTGCGCAGGGTGGGGCAGTGGAGGTAAAGAGAAAAGGGTGTCAGTCAACAAGCCCTTCTTGGAGACCTACTGTGTGCTGGCACTGCCGATACAGAGGCCCAGGCCCTGTCCACAGACTTCCTATGTTGTAACTCAACTTGTGAGACAGGAACTGTCACGAGCCCCCACTTTACAGATGAGGAAACTGAGGCCCTCCTGGGAGGTTAAGCAACAGGCCGAAAATTAGGAGCCCAGTAAGCAAGAGGCTGGGTTTCACGCCTGAGGCTGAAGGGCTGCAGGGCTGCGCCCACCTGGGCACTCCGGTCGCCTGACGGGCCTAGGTAACCCAACGGGGCTCCGTGCAGGGGTGAGGCTTGGCCTGGGTCCCCAGGGCTGGGAGGACTCTGCCGTGCACAGAGGGGGCATTCCAGGCCTGGGCAGGGCAGGAGCCACGGCCTGGGGGTGAGCCCGATCGGCTTAGCCAGTGTCTCCCTGACCTCACTTAACAGTTGTCCCTAAACCCATTCATCCTCTGTATTAAGTACATTGATGACTGTATTTTTTGTTTTATTTTCATAAAGTATAGTTTCTATACAATATCACGTTCATTTCAGGTGTATAACACAGTGACTCCGTGTTTATCTACGTTATGAAGGGATCACCCAATAAGTCTGGAAACCGTCGGTCACTGTGCAGTCATTATGATATTATCGACAATATTCCCGACATTGTACATTACATTCCTGTGACCTCGTTATTTTATAACTGGTAGTTTGTGCCTCTTATTTCCCTCTGTCCTTCTAGCCCATCCCCCAACCCCCTCCCCTCTGGCAACCATCAGTCTGTTCTCTGTGTCTACGAGTCTGTTTCTGTTCTGTTTGTTCATTTGTTTTGGTTTTTAGATTCCACATATAAGTGAAACCACACCAGATTTGTCCCTCACTGTCTGACCTGTTTCACTCTTCATAATAATAACCCTCTAGGTCCACCCACGTTGTCACAGATAGCAAGATTTCACTTTTCGTGGTGAATATTATTTCATTGTGTGTGTGTGTATAAGATGTGAGATACACACACACACACACACATACACACTCCTCACTCACATTGTCTTTATCCATTTGCCCATTGATGGACACCTAGGTTGCTTCTAGGTCTTGGCTTTTGCAAACAATGCTGTAATGAACACAGGGGGGCATGTTTTTTTTTCGTATTAGTGTTTAGAATGGATACCCAGAAGTGGATTTGCTGCATCATAGGGTAGCCTTATTTTTAATTTTTTGAGGAACCTCCATGCTGTTTTCCATAGTGGTTGCATGCTTGGTTGGTTTTTTAAAAATAATTTACTGAAGTGAAATTCACATAACATCAAATTAACCAGTTTAAAGTGAACCATTCAATGGCATTTGGTATATTCACAGCGTTGTGCAACCACCACCTCTAACTAGTTGGAAAACATTTTCATCACCCCGAAAGGAGACCCCGTGCCCACTAAGCAGTTGCTTCCTGTTCTCCGCCACCCCTCCCCCCCCACCCAGCCCCTAGCAACCACCAATCTGCTTTCTGTTTCTATAGACTTTTTTGAATTTTTCTATTCTGGATACCTCACAGAAACAGGATCATACATTAGGTGCCCTTCTGTGTCTGAATTCTCTCACTTAGCCTCATGTTTTGCAGGTTCATTTTGGTTGCGCCATATGTCGGTGACAGGATTTTTAAAAGGAAATTGGTATTCCTACCAGAAAGAGAAAATAAGTGTGCAATTCTACAGATGGAAAGGAACCTTCAAAACAGTGATCACAGAACAATACGAGTAAATTCTAGCTGGATTCTGGGGCCGGCTGCAGGCTGTGGCCCGAGGCCTGCTGCGCCTCACGAAGGGAGAGGAGCAGGCTTTGGGCAGGGGTTGAAGGCCCGCCGGCACCCAAGGGAGGCTTCCCCCGTGGGGGGGTCAGGAGAACCAGAGAGAGCCCAGAGGGAGGAGCGTGCTCCTCACTACCGCCTGTTATCCACCTCATCCTGTGCTGGAGGCTTCTGAGATCTCCCCGGTGGACGTGGGGGTGTCACCCCATGAGGGTGAGTCACCCCAGTGCCTTTGTAGGTATCTCAAGGGAAGGACCAAAGACGGGGGGAAGCCACTGCCCCACCCCCAACATAATCCAGAGAATTCCATGCTAATTGATGTCCCTCCATTTCCAAACTTTTTTGCATCCATCAGGCCGCACAGCTGACGCGTGGGTTCATTTCTGTACTGTCTCCATTCTATTCTCCTGGTGCATTTGCCCATTTCTATGCCAATACCATGCTGTTTTATTTTCTGTACCTCTGTCGTATATTCTACTGTCTGGAAAACCCGAGTCCTCCAACCTGCTTTCTGACTTTTTGGATTATAGTTGGCCTTCTTTCAGACTGTCTTGGCTATCGTCACACACTGATTCTTTCCAGTGACTTTGGGATACAGCCTTCGAACAGACAGACCTAGAGATGGTACGGGACAGACTGAAGGGCACAAAGGACGTCAAGCTTCACTGGCGGTTTCCATGACCCCCAGGCACTCAGGGAGGTGTTGGGGTGGGTGCGAGGCAGGCATGCCGGGAGGAGCAGGGTGGTCTTCCCACTGCTCCCACCAGACCCACCATCCTGGAGGGTCACCAAGAAGGTGTGTCTGCTTGTCAAAAGCTTGGCATGCCCTTTAAAACAGCAATGTTGGCCTCATACCCCCTGTACACTATTTATGTACTTTTCCTTTAAGTCACCTCGCTTTTTAAATTTGTACTTAGACTTGGTTTTCAAGGAAACATTTAATCCCTGCTGTAAATGAGAAACCAGCATCAAGAGTGACGCATTTGCTGGTGGTGCCCCACCCGTATCCCCTCCCACAGACCAAATTCCAGCTGCCAGCACCTGCTCTTTACCTGTGGGCTCTGCCCACCTGTGGGAGCAAGGAGAGCTGGGAGTGAATGTTCCAGGGAGGGCCCTCATCCAAGATGGCAGGGACAGGTGCATAGAGTCCTCAGCACCCTCACCGCCCCACCCCCACTCCCACGTGGACAGCCCAGCGGGGCTGAGTCTATGCCAGAGGCCCACAGTAGACTGAGCCCCAGGGGCCCGGTGCTTGCTTGCCTGATGACTGTCTGTGATGGCTCCTCTTCCTTCCTCGTCTCACTCCCCTGCTTCCCTACCAGTGTTTCCTGGGGTCACCCCCCAAATCAATGGCTGGCTTTCAAATTTTCAGATCTCTTAGGGATCTGCTTCTAGGGGAACCCCACCTAAGTCTCTTGCTACGAGATACTCAGCAAATTATACAAAGAAGTAAAACAAAGCCAGGCACCACCGCTGCTTATGGCTTAACACTGGATCTGCTCCGCATTCCTTGCTGGGAAGCAGGAAGGGGGTAAAGACACACAAGCCCCAAGTGGAACTTCTCCTTCCTGTGGCACAACCAGGAGCGTGACGTGGAGCTGAACTGACTCTGTCACGGGGAGTGTGGATGAGATTCCATGCAGGGTCCCTAAACCGCACACAGCCACCGCCAGCCCCATCCACGGCCCGTGGCTCGAGTCCATAGTCCTGAGAAACGCTTCTGACAGGCCAGCTCCCACAGTGGTGGCACCTCTCCCGCCCCCAGTCTGGGCAGCTGGCAAGACACGAGCCTGGTGGACCCGGGGGGCAGCCCTCAGCACTGGGCTGCACACGGGGGTGGGGTGGGAGCCAAAAGGAAGACAGGGTCCCACACTGGAGGAGCTCAGAGGGCCGTTAGTCCAACACATGGGCTGACAGCTCTGCTGTGAGTGCATCTGGGGAAGGAAGAGTTCGCACACACTCATTCAGTCATTCAGTCATTCAACAAACGCTTACTGAGTACCTACTACGTGCTGGGCACTGTGCCGGGCACTAGGGGGACAGAGAAGGCCAAACCAAAATCCTGCATCCTTCCTGCTACTGATTTTTGTACAGACAAGTAAGTAAATATACTTCCAGTAAATAAACCCTAAAGTGACAGCCATTGGCACAACAGTCATTGGTACTCTATTTATTCAAAATACATAGAATGATGGGATGAAAAGTAGAATAGCCGTGTGATAGAATGGCCTGGGAGAGCCTCAGAGGAGGGCTCATTTAGGCTCAGCACTGAGAGTGAAGAAGGAGCCAGTCATGCAAAGAGCTAGAGAAACAGGGTTCCAGAGAGAGGGAGCAGCAAGTGCAAAGGCCCGGGGCTGGAAACGAGCGTGGCGTGCTGGAGGCCCACAGGCAGGCTGGTGTGCAGAGTGGAGGGGCAGGAAGAAGGGTGGTGGGAGGCCAGGGGGAGCCGACATCAGGCCCAGGTAAGAACAAAGGCATGCCTGGTGAGTGCTGGTGGGCTCAGAGAGTCACTCAGGGAGGGGAGGCGTCCTGGGGCACCGGGTGGGGAGCAAAGGGGGGAGCTAACTAAAGGCACTGGGTTTGGGAGTCCTTTTCTCTTGGTGTCTTTGTGAGTGGGAGGGGAGGCCAAGGAGGATGACCTTGATTTGCATGGGGCCAGTCCAGACGGTAGTGGGGAGGGACTTTGGGCCATATCATCAGGGTGGACCTGGCTGATTCCAGCCATGAAATCAGCAAACTGCGCTGGCGTCTCATGATCTCATACTAGCACCTACTTTGTAAGGCGCTGTTTATTGAGAACCTATGCACCAGGCTCCGTGGAACCCGACCAGAGGCTGCCAGACACATCCCAGGAAGACCCTCATGGAAACACAAAGCACACAGTATGGCGGGCGTTCCAGGGAAGGCTGGACGGAGGAAGGACCATTCAGGTCGGGTTTTGAAGGATGAAGAGGAGCTCGCTGGAGAGAAACCACCACCAAAAGGGCAGCAACTGTGCCTCTTGCTCGTCACGATGTCCCAGCACCTGAGACAGAGCCTGGCACATAGTGGGTGTTCAATCAATAGTTGTTCATTGAATATTGAGTCGACCAAAGCTGCCCACACTGGTTATTCAAGTAACTGCCTCCATGATGTTTATGCCATCTGCTTTCCAGTTCTATTTCTTAACACTTTTCTTCGAGTCAACTTACCTTTTTATTTAAACACATTTATTTTAGAAGGAAACATGAGATATCATCCCTCGATTTGAAAGCAAAGAGCAGAGAACACTTGCCACAAATCAAAGGTCACCAGAAAAATCATCGTGATAAAAGCAAAGCAACGTTATTAAAGTCTACTCATTAAGAGAACAAAAGAGGCAGCCACAGACTAGGAGAAAATATTTGCAAAACACATCCCTGACAAAAGGCCGACTTGTATCTAGAATATATAGAGAACTCTCCAAACCCATTCATAAGAAAATGATGCAGTGTTTTAAACGGACAGAAAGTTCGAACAGACACTGCACCAAAGAAAATACATAGATGGCAAATAAGTGCATAACAAGAAGCTCAACATCATTATTCATTAGTCATTATTCATTAGGGGAATGCAAATGAAAAACACAATGACATACCAGTCTACACCTTCTAGAATGGCTAAAATTTCAAAACGAAACGAAACAAAAGAGAAAAACACCTCACGATACCAAGCGCTGACAAAGACCGGAAGCAACGGAAGCACATACATTACTGGTGGGAATGCAAAACGGTCCGTCCAGACACTTTGGAAACAGCTCAGCAGTTTCTGGTTAAGTCAAATATGCATTTACCATATGACCCAGCGATCCTGCTCCTTGAAATTTCCCCAAGATAAATAAAAATTCATGTTCGCACCCAAAACCCATTTGCACATGTTTGTCACAGCTTTGCTTCGCGTCACCAGAAGCTGGAAGCGGCCCAGACAGCCCCGAGCAGGGACTGGGTGAGTGCGCCGCGGTGCCGCCTCCGCCCGGTGGAGTATTACTCGGCGGTGACCAGGGGCAGCGCGGCGGGAGCGCGCAGCGGGAGCGCACGGCGAAACCGGTGCAGCACCGCGCGGAGAGAAACAGGGCCGGAATCAAAAGGCAGCGCGCAGCAGGGCTCCGATCGGATGATGCCGCGGAGCGGGTGAATGTATAGGAACAGAAAACAGACCAGACGGAAGGTTCAAAAACCAGCGAAACTGATCTAGGGACAGAAGTCAGGAGCGGGGTGCCCCTGGCCGGTGAAGTGGCCGGCGTTGCTGCCTGGGGGCGCTACACGCACATGCCTCTGCCTGGAATCTCTTCCCTCCCGCCTCCAGGTCCTGGGTCCGTCAGCACCTACTGTGTGCAAGTGACAGAAAGCCAGCCTAAAGCTGCTTCCTAACTTCAGGGATGGCTGGATCCAGGGATTCAAGCCCTGTCCAGTTCTGTGGTGCTTTCTCGCGGGTAGCTTCTCCCTGTAATGTCCCCTGATGTGTCCGGCTTTTATTTGCCCGCTCTCCATGCAATGGAAGCACTGCATCTCCTTTATGCATCATCCCCAGCCACCAAGGTCCCAGGACCGAGTTCCACCAGGCAGACTGAGGCACGTGCCCATCCCTGGGCTGGTCACTAGAGCCAGACTTGGTCATGGGCCCAGCCCTGCAGACCGGGTCCTGGGCCACCCCACTCGGACCTCATGAGCTGGGCTGGGGGGAGAGGGGATCCTCCAGGAGGAAATTAGGGTGTGATTACCCAAAAATGGGAGCGGGATGTTGAGCAGTTCATAAACTTCCAACGTCCTCCCAGCAAACTAGAGCTCGCACCTGCATGTGTGTGACCTGAAGCTAACCCCTTCCCTTCTGTGGCCTCGTGGCCCTCCTCTGGAAAATGGACTGAGTTCTGGAATTCCAATATTCTGGAATTCTCCTTTTTTTGTAAAGACTTTATTTATTTATTTTTAGAGAGAAGGGAAGGGAGAGAGAAAGAGACAGAAACATCAATGTTTGAGAGATACACTGATATATTGATCGGTTGCCTCTCACACAGCTTCCAACTGGGGACCACAACACAGGCACGTGCCCTGACTGGGAATCAAACCAGTGACCTTCTGGTTAGCAGGCCGGTGCTCAGTCCACTGAGCTACACCAGCCAGGGCCCAACCTTCTAGAATTCTGAGACAGCGTCCAGACCTGGTGGCTGCTCCCTAAATCTGAGGAGCGTTCCGGGACTTCAGGGGATGGAAATGGAGCATCAGCCAGAGAGCCCTGCCCAGCCCCTGGCCTGGGAACACGCTTAGAAGATGACAATTGGGCTCCCTTGGGTCGAAATTCCACTCCCGTGGGGGCCTTGCCAAGGAAAACAAGCCCAAGAACCGGGCATTAAAGGTGAGCATATTTGACAAGTTTCAAGATGACAAATTATTTACACAGGTGTGGGAACCGTCCCCTTGTACCCTGCTTTCTTTTCTTTCTCTTCCTCCCCTTTCCAAATTCTTTCCCCTGAGGGCACTGACAGACGTGCCAAGGGAGGGGGCGGCTGGTTGGGGGAGTCTGCTTGGAGTGAGTCTCTGAACCACAGGCAATGGGGAAGGGGCCAGAACGGCACAACAGAGGGTGTCTGCTCTCCTGTCACCCCCATTCTTGCCCTCGACCCCCGTTACCTGGGGGATACGAGGCTGAGGTCCCGGGAAGTTCGAGGCTACCTGAGTCCTTCATGCGCCTGGTGCCCCATGGGGGAAAGCAGTTCCTAGGATCATACAGACAGTTGGTAGCTGACAGTGGAGCCCCCAAGGAAAGGGTTGGAGAAAGCAATCATTTCTCCAGCACCCACCATGTGTCCGACCCTGAGCTGAGCTCTGGGAATAAATACGTCGGGGATAAAATAAACAGAAATCCCCGACCTGGTGGTTGGAGCAAAAGAAGGGAAAAGAGACGGATTAGCGGTGGGCTCTGTGCTTCTTGCTCAGGACTAACCCACAAAGTGGGCATGGTCATCCCTGTCTTACCAGGGAGGGAACTGGGGCCCAGAGAAGAGCAGTGACTTGTGCAGGGTCACCGAGCGGAGCCGAAGCCCAGCCCCTTCCATGCGCCCCAGGCGCACGCTCCTGCGCATCAGAGGTGAGAGGGCAGCAACTGGGATGCCCGGGGCCCGCAGGGTCAGGGGTCCCTGGGGGCCAGCCCTCTGCTTCCTGTGGGAAGAAAGTGAGACTGATGGAGCTGCTAAGTCCTGAGGGTACAACAGGCTCCCAGGCCCCGATGCACGCTGCCTCAGTTTACCCACCTGTAAAAGAATGGGTTTAATAACATGTCTGCCTCCAGTGCCAACTTCAGAGGGTGCTGTGAGGGTTAATTACTGCCTGGCAATTCCGAGAGCCTTGATGAAAGGGGGTGGGAAGTGGGCGCTATTAACCTGGGCAGGTAATTACTCCCAGCCTGGGGGAGGATGCAGAGGGGTCACACCTGGTTCTAGTCAACCCCAGGCCAGCTCATTTCCAGATGTGTCGGGGGCCCATAAACATCTGGCTTTGACCGCCATCCTGGCCCCAAGACCTCCAGCACAGATACAAGTGGGGCTGTGAGTGGTCTAAGCCACCCAGGCTGGGGTTCAAATCCCATCTCTGCCACTTCCCTGGCAGGGAGACCTGGGCGACATTCCTCCCCACTCAGGCCTCAGTTTTCTCCATCTGTACAATGGGGCCAAGAAGCCGGCCTACCTCACAGACACCGTGGGCGTCTTGCACACACGTGTGCCGGCCCTGCTCCATTTCATCTCCCAGCTGCCTCAGGTTAAGTGCAAAAGTGCTCTGTCAGGCCACAGCCACACTGGCCTCCATGACCTGATGGGGAACGGTGAAGGACTTTCCCAGAAATAAATCGGTTATTTTTAAAATGTCCACGGGGATATTGATTAGGCCTCCTGTCGGCCTCCTCCTGGGCCTCCACACTGGACTCCGGCTGTCTCCTACCCCCGGAAGCCGGCCCCTTCCCTCCGTCCTCCCCTGCGGCTGCTGGGTCCTGACCTGTCACACACACACACGTCCCAGTTCTTGGCCTCGCTGTGGCCAGACAGCCTGGTCCCAGTGACCCCTGGATGTTCCACTTCTCCCAGGGGTCAGCCCAGGCCGGGGAGTGGGAGCTGCGGGGGAGGGTGCCCCCCTTCCTCCTGTAGCTCTCCGGGAGTTGGCACCATGCCATCGCCCAGGTGGGGACGCCGAGGCTCTGCAAGGCAGGTGCTGCAGCCCTGAGCGAGTGAGAGGCACGCTGGGATGTGACCCAGGCCCTTGCCTGGCCCTGGCCCAAAGCCCTCTGGTCTGCAGCCCCACCCCGGGGAGGGAACTGGAGTTGGGGCCATAGCCTCAGCACAGGGGCGTGGCCCTCCCCGGAGACCTGGGGGAGGAAGCAGCTCCGAGGCCTGGGTCCCCAGTGAGGGGAGGACAGGCCTAGGTCGGTCACCAGGCAGCGCCACTCTCTGGAGGGGCCTGGGGTTTAGGGAGCTGGTCCAGGGCGGGGCCCTGTGCCCGCCCTGCCAAGCTCAGCTGGTGTCCCCCTCACTCCCTCTGCTCAGCCACACTGACCAGCAGGTCCTCACACACACCCAGGTTCCCGTCACCCCGCCACGGTACCCACAGTTCCCTCGGCCTGAACCCCAGTGCCCCCACACCTTTGCGCCCCCATGTCCCTCTGCTCTTGGGTCTGGGGTCACACCCCTCCTCCTCAGAGGAGCCCTCCGGGCCTCTCCGAATCATCACCCCCCTGCGAGCTGCCCTTCAGAGCCCCGATCGCTCGCTGAACTCATTCAAACTCCCGATTCCTTCGACTGGAATATTCACGCGCTGAGAACACAGGGTCGGTTCCATTTTTTCTGTCCTGGTCACAGGTGTGTCTGCAGGACCTGGTGGAGGGCCCAGGACACAGTGGTGCTCAATAAGTGCACCAGTTCATTGCTAATGGCATGGAGAGGCTTTTAAAAGACTGGAGCAATTTGTATCAGGAGGGAAGGGGTGTATGTTCCAGGGGAAATGTCACCCAAAGGACTGAAACATTTCTCCAGGGTCCTAGAGAGCGTCGTCAGGATGTCGGGGGCATCACCACGGTGACGCTGTGGGGCACTGGCTGTGCACAGGTCACCTCACTTAATCCTCACCATGACCCCATGAGGTCAGTCCTGTGAGTGTCTTCTTTGTCCAGATAAGGAAACTGTAGCCTAGGGAGGTGAGAGGACTTTCTGCAGGTCACCGGTGACCCCCACTCCCCGCCCTCCAGAGCTCCTAGGTGCCCCGGAGACACCCCAAGCTCTCGGGTCCTGGAGCAGCCCAGAGAGGCTGCGCACCCGGCCTGACAACCCCGGCTGGTCAGCGGCCGGCCGGCCGGCCGGCCAGGAGGATCCCTGGCAGCGGCTCAGCCCGCCGGGAGGGAGGGCAGGCTTGGCGGCCGTCCTGTGTGCTGGGACGCCGGGCAGCCGGGCAGCCAGGAGTTTCTCCCCGGACTTACTGTACATGATTCAGCGCCAGCCCCGGTTGTGAAATCTGGGAATCTTGTGGGCAAGGCCAGGCCCGGGGGGACGGCTGTCTGGGAAAAGGAGGCCGGGAAGGGGTTAAGGGGGGCAGTGCCACCGCTCCCCCAGCGGCCCCCCACCCCACCCCCAGGCAGCGGCTCAGGGCCAGGCCAGCGGGAGAGCACGGCATTAGCACTGGGCTGGCCACCGCCTGTGGCCTGTCTCTGACATCACAGCTGCGTCAGTCCAGCCTGCCCCTGCCCCCCACTTCCTTCCCTCCCTTGGGCCTGCATCCCCAGCCACCTCCTCGGCCTCGCTGTCCTCCCCTGAGAAACCCGTGGCACCCGGCCTTCTCTCCTGGGACGGCGCGGGTGGGCAGGAAGGGGGAGATAACAGACACTAGTTTGCACACGGGAGGCACTTAATAAATGATAGCTGTGATGGGTTTGAGCCAAACCATAATCCTATGAGCTAGACAGGAAAAGTAGGAAGCTATCATATCCACCACAGAGCAGAAGAGACCGAGGATCCAGAAACGGAAAGGACGTGTCCAAGGTCGCACAGCTGCATAGGCATAATTACCTGAAAGGTTGATACAATCACCTTGACCTTCCTCGGCTTTCCCTTAGAAGTGCATGTACCTCTTTTGTGGTGTTGGGTTACAGTGCATGTCCCGAGGCTGGGAATTTTCTTCGTCATCTGATTTAAGTTCATTGGAATCAAATGAACGTTTGTTGGACTAAAGGGATGACGAAAGGGTTTTGCAGGGACTATTCATAGATCAGTGATAACTTACTCAATTAAAAAGCTCTGCACTTGAAATCACTGAGTGCATACGCTGCTCCAAGCGCCTTTTCCAGATATTAGCAGGGTTATGACCCCGTCTCACAGGGGAGGAAACTAAGGCACAGACAGGCGAGTGACGCCTGAGCCACACAGCTGGTAACAGCAGGAATGATTGTAGCTGCATTAATGTGTTTATTCCGCATGCTGAGTGTATGAGGGGGCACCCAGAAAACCCCGGAATTAGCTTCTGGACAGCAGGACCTTGCAATACAGGCTGGCCCCGCTAGGTGAGTATTCTAGAAACCCATCTGTTTCAGTGTACCCACTGGCGTTGTTGTGAGAGGCTGTGTTCTGCTTCAGTGAATTTTTTTGAAGACTTTTTCAATGCATTTGCCCATTTCATGATGGGTGATTTATGAGCACACCTGCCCACACCGTGCGGGGTGTTCAGCAGGTTTTGACCAAAAACAAGACCCCCGTGCTCCACCCCCCCATTCACCCGTTCTCACCCTGAGTGACATCTTTTTGTTTTCCCGAATGAGAAAAGTCCTCAAAGGGAAACGCTTTGCTGATATAGAAGAGGTGAAACAAAAACCGGGAGAAATACTAAAAGGCATCAAAACTGACGAGTTCACAATCTGTTTTGAACAGTGGGAAAAAAGTCTCGATAGGTGTGTTGTGTCAAATGGAGAATGCAGTGAAGGTAACTGAAGTTTAAACATGTAAGAATAAATATGCAACTCTTTAATAAATAATTTCTGGGGTTTTTTGGGTCCCCCTGGTATATTCCCATCATCTCACTGGCTTCCCTAATCACCCCAGGAGGTAAATACTATCACTCTCCCCACTTCACAGATGAGGAAACTGAGGCCCAGAGGGGTTAAGTATCGTGCTTATTATCGCTCACCCCACAAAAGTGTGAACTCCATGGGGGCAGAGATCTTTACCTGTCTCATGTCCCGCTGTGTCCCCCGTGCCTGACAGGCAGGAAGTGCTCAATAAAAATTTATGGGATGAGCCTGGCTGGTGTAGCTCAGTGGATTGAGCACGGGCCTGCGAAACAAAGGATCACAGTTTGATTCCCAGTCAGGGCACATGCCTGGGTTGCAGGCCCGTTCCCAGAAGGGGACATACAAGAGGCAACCATGCACTGATATTTCTCTCCCTCTCTCCTTCCCTTTCCCTCTAAAGACAAATAAATAAAATCTTTTAAAAAATTTATGGGATGAATAAACTCTTTTCTCCCCTCAGAATAATTTGATGAGGGCTTCGCTGGAACAGAGCTTATGACAGCACTCCAGGGTCCAGACAGAGACGTGACCCACTCAGGGTCACCCAGTCCCAAGTGGCAGGTTGATCTGGCCTCACAGCCTGTGATCCTTTCTTCCTCTGCTCCAGGCTGCTCCTCCGGGGTTCAGGCCCCGCAGCAGTCACATTCCCACCACCGGGACCTCTCCTTGGCTCCACCTTAAGTGGGTGGCTCAGGGAGGTCAAGTATCTCGTCCAAGGCCACACAGCAACTAAGGGCATGAATTCCGGTCTTTCCACCCCTGTGTTCGGGGCATTTTTCTGCTAAAGCAGCTCTGTCTCTCTCCCTTCCCCCTTCCTCTTTTCAGCCAATGTGTTTGCCGCTGAAAGACCGAGCCTGCTGCGTGCAGCCGTGACGAACGCCCTATCTCCGGGCCGGGCCCCACCCACCACCCTGGTCCCACATGCCTCAGGGATGAGCTGTGTGGAGTGTGACCAGGCACAGCTGACACATCTCAGAACAGATGTGGGTCTGCCTCCCCTGGGTCCAAACGGCCCCGGCCAAGTCCCAGTCCATCCCCCACCCCCAGGGCGTGGTGCGGGGCCTTGTGGGGCAACAGGAGACGTAAACAGTGACCCTGAGGGGTTCACACAAGGCAGAGAGATTCGGGTGCTCAGGGTTGGAACCAGGGCCCAGGCCTTGGTGCTTACGGAGAGAAAAAAAGTCTCCAGGGTTGAAAACTCAGTGCCACCGGGGACCAGGCAGGAATTTTAAGTAAGTGAAGTGGGCCAGGGTCAGAGGACAAATTGTCGGCATTAGCTGGCCTCAGTTTCGGAGAGACGAGAGGGAGCGGTGGGGACTGGGGCTCCTGCTCTGTCTGAGGCCAGCTGTGGCCTCTGAGGAATGGGTGCAGCACGCCCTCAGGTCTGCAGACCCTCTGATCTTCCGAGGGGAGCCAGAAACACGGGTTCCACATAGTAGCTACAGATTCCGACACGGGGGCTCCATTCATTAAAAAATGTCTGCGTGGGCCAAACAAAGGCCACCGAGGGCCAGGTTCTGTCCACTGGGCCTGCGGCGTGCAGCCGCCGCCTGGCCGAACGGAGCGGCGGGACAGGGGACAGAGCACAGCCGGGTCCTGAGTCGGGATCTGAAGGTCGGGCTGGTGGCCAGGACCCAGCGCCAGCATCTCCGAGGGACTGCGGAGAAGGTTCCTGTCATCTGGCCCCCCTCCCTCAAGCCAAGGCATGGGCCTCCCTTGCCGCCACCCCCCGCCCCAACACTGCTGCTCCAGCTGGCTGTGGGGTGGAGGGGCCTGGGCGGGGACTGACGTCTCCTTTCCCACATGGGACACAGCTGCGGATGCGTTGGCCGTTGGCCGGGCAGATCCTGATTCCTCCGTCCCGTCCGCCGTGTCCTTGTAAACCCGGGAAGGAGGCCACGCCGTCTGTGCCCCGGGTCACCCCCCAAAGCCCTGTCCTCAGCAGCCTGTCCGCACACTGGCCCCACCCCATGTGCTCCGAGCTGCGAGCTTCCACGAGCTCCCCTTCGAATCGTATCGCACCCCTTATGATCAGTTTCCAGATGAGGAGACGGAGGCTCAGGGAGGGAAAACAACCGGCCCAGGGCCCCACAGCAGGCACACGGCAGAGCGGGTCCCACACGCTTGGCCGTGGGGGCCTCGCCCCATCTGCTGCTGCCGGAACCCAGCCGTCGCCCAAGGCTTGGCCCCAGTGCCTCCTCCTGGTTTCATCAACAAGCAGCCAGGCCCCAGGCCAGGTTCTGGGTACTCAGAAGTGAACAGATAGGGTTTGTCTCCGATTGCACCCCCTCCCTGGGAATCCCCCTTTCCCCAGAGTCACCCCTCACCCCCTGCCGTCCACAGCCGATCTGCCTGTCCTGGCCCTAGCAGCTCATTTTCCTGACCGCACGCCTGCATGCCCTCCAGATGCCTCCTCCCGGATGGCCCCCAGGCATCCTCCAGGTCAGAGCACCCACAGTGAGCTCAGCGGCTCCCTCTAAACTCCTCCTCTGCCTGCACCTCCCTTCTCGTAGAAGGCTCTGCCACCTGGCCCATGGCCAAAGCCAGAAGCCTGAGCGTCATCCGTCAGGCGTCCCCCTGTACCCCCCTCCACACCCTCAACCCAACTGGTCACCGAGGCCAGGGAGAGCCCTCTGCAACCTCCTCCAAATCCACTGGCCTCGCACCTCTTTCCCAGGTGACAACACCTTCGTCCTCAAGGGTGGCCCTGCATTAGCACCCCCGCACCCCCAAACACAGCGCCCGGCAGCAGCTGGGTGACATTCCCTAGCTCCTGTAGCTCCCCACCACGTTCAGAAGGAGGCCCGAACACCTCGGCCAGCCTTCCGTTCCCCGCATGGCCCAGTGCCCTGCCCGCATGCCCCGCACATTCCAGCCAGCCTGAGCCGCTCTCCCTTCTCCAAGACACTATGTTCCCGCTGACTCCAGGGCCTTCATACGGGCATTCCTTCTGCTGGAGTGTGCTCCCCTCCTCCACCCCCACCTCTGGACCGACGGCTGCGCGGATGCCCTCCAGGACTCAATTTCTCTGTCTCGGGGCTTCGTAAACCTTCCCTGGCCCCCTAAGTCTGGTTGGAGTGCCCCTGGGGTCCTCCGGCCGCTGTGTGTGAGTCAGGGACAGCTGCAGGAGGCAGAGCCCCTCCAGGTGTTTTACGCAGGAAGGGATGAACTGCAGGGACCTGGGCGTTCACAGAGTCACCGTGAGGACTAGCGGGGCTCCAGAGAGACATGGCGGGACTGGCCGGTCGGGGCAGCTGCTGTCTCAGCCAGTCAGGACGGTGGGGAACTGCCGGCTTTGAGAACACAGGCACCACAGCCGCGATCCGGAAGACCAAGAGGCCACCGCCACCACTCTAGACACCCCACCCCCCCGGAAACCGGTGCCCTGGCGTGGTACGTGTCTTGCACGAAAACACAGGCCATGACCATGACCACGTGCCTCGGCAGAAAGCGAGCCAAGGCCAAACCGACATGGCCTCCACTTCCTGAACCTCATGGGAGGGGGTCTGATTGGCGGGACCTGAGGAGCACGCAGATCCCTAGCTGCACAGGAGGCTGGGAAATGTCACCCGTGGCTTCCCAGCCTCAGCACCCTTCAGCTAGGAGGAAACATTAATGCAGATGAAGCTGAGTGCCAGTGGACCCTAACCGCGATGTCTCAGGATACCCCCCATCACAGCCCCAGTCGGCCCGTGAGGGCTGTGCCCTCTGCTCTCTGGCCCGTCTTTCCTACCTGCAGGGAAGTGCCTTAGGCACCCCCGGCTCGCCAGCACTTAGTGAGCGCTCACTATGCACTGAGGATTGGGCTGTGTGCTTTACACGCTTGTTTACATACTTGCAACTCTATGTTACACGGGAAGGGGAGTCTCAGAAAGGTCATTCGCCTAAGCTCACCCAGCCAGTAAGTATTAGGGGCGAGATCAAAAACAAAATCCGTTTGACTTCAAGCTCCAAACACCGGCCACTGTGAGAGGCAGCTTTGTCGTCCCACAGACGCCCAGGAAAATCTAAGCAACGCTGCGCAGTGAGCAAACGAACCCCGAGTCTCCTCCACTGGGACGCCCTCTGTCCCCATCTCGGCCGCCTTCGTCCCCCCTGGACCTGGGTTCCTCTCCCAGGTGACTCGTCAGGGCTTCGGGAATAGAAAGAAGCTAATTGCGCTGCCCTGGACTCCTCACCCAGGGTCTGCAGGTGGCTACAAGGTTCGATGGCCGCCATCCACTTACAGTGGATGTCGACGTGCCATTGTCGGGAGGTAGGGTACACTGCTCTCAAACTGCAGAAACTAGACACACCCCCGCGTCCGGAAGGGATCCACTCCCTCGCACGTGTTCACCCATGCAGCCACCCACTCCCCCATCCACCCCTTCATGCGCTCTTCCACCAGTCTCTCCACTCACTCACTCACTCACCCACAGCCGGCCCCTCCCTTGAGAAGCTCGCGGTCCAGCGACGAGAACAGATCGCCACAACCCGAGGGGGGGAAATACTGAGAGAGAGAGGTCAAAGGGCTCCAGGCAGGTTCCTTCACCGGATCAGACTTGGGTCCCTCTGGGGATTCAGGGAAGGCTGCCTGGAGGAGGTGACATCATCAAACACACTGAGAAGTCCTGCAACAATCGGTAACGCCGTTAAACACAGTAATTCCCAGACTCATGGGACCACAGAACATTCCTCCTATTAACATCCCAGGGACCCTGCTCCCTTCAGAACTCCGTTTGGAAAATGCCAGTCTGGTCCAAACTCCTTGCTTCCTAAGAAAACAAAGTTCCACAAACAGTCTTTGCCCTCAAAAATGTTTCCATCAGGAGGTGAGACGTGACACATAATGTATGTCCAGGACTATTTTTTTTTAATCTACAGAGCTGAGCACAATGCCTGGCACACAGTAGGTGTTCAATAAGGTTTTACCAAAAGAATGTGGTTACTGTTGAAAGAGTCACTCCAAAATAAGCCCTGGTTCTTCAGCTGTCCCCATTCCCCGGTGACCCCCCACCCCGTGACCCCAGCCTCAGTCTGTCAGTCTGAGAAATGGGCGATAAGGCCATCTCGGCAGGTCCGATGTAGGAAGCCGGTGCTTACACTCTGCTTCTGTTGCAGGCTCTGTCTCAGGATGGAGCTCTGTCGGCCTCTCGCGCGGGTAGGGGAGTTTTCAGCCGGCGATGGAGACCTGGAGGCCTCTGGGCCTCGCTGAGCCTTCTCGGCTGAGGCTGGTACCTGGAAACTGCCTGACTAATCCCCACGGTATCCCTGCCCGGCCCGACGGGGCATGAACTGGAAATTCCCTATAACATTTGATAATTAAATGATTCCTCCCTCCTCATCCTCCTTCTCGGGCCTCCCGTTCTCCCTTACTCAGCTCTGTGCTTCCAGAAACTTCTGCAAAGAAGTCCGACTAGTTTGGGGAGGGCTGGGAGGCCACTTCCCCTTCCCACCGCCCACCTGCCCGCCCCCGGCCGCGGCCGGTGCCCAAGCCGCGCAGCCTGCCGGGAGGTGTGGGCCGTGCAGTCCTAGGATACGGAGCCAGATGCCCACGCCAGATCAAGGGGCCACTGAGCACTTCCCAGGCCCAAGCCCAGCCCTTGTGCAACACAGAGCTTTGTTCCGCGGAGACAGCCACCGGGGCGAACGGACGTGCTTATCTGATGGGGCCACGAGGCCTCCGGATCATTCCAAGGGCTGTTTTGTTTTGTTTTTTATCAGCCTTTGGGCTCCTCTTGGCCATGCAACTGTGCCTGCTCTTCCCCCACGTGGACACGTCCTCACCCTCCTCCCAGTGACTCGGTCAACATTTATTAGGCCCCTCCTGTGTGCCCAGCCCTGTGCGGGGTGCTGGGGACACAGAGATAATAAGACAACGTCCTGGCCCCCCGGTGTTCCCAGTCTGATGGGGAGAGGGGCAGATACCTCAAAAGACGAAGGTCGCAATATAGCAGGGATGGGTCTCAGAATCCTTGTGCTGAGGGAGAGAAGCCCAGCCAAGAAGAACATGCTATACGATTCCACTTACAGAAAATTCTAGAGAATGCAGACTACTCTACGGCAACAGAAAGCTGAGGGGCAGCCCCTGAGGATGACAGTGTGGAGGCAGGGGGCAGGAAGGATGATGCAGAAGGACATCGGGAGACCTTAGGAGGTGATGGATGTGTTTACCATCTTAGCTGGGCTGGCGGCCTCGTGAGTGCAGGCTTATGTCAAAACTCACCGAAGCGCACACTAACGTATGCACCGATGACGCTATGTCTGTTCGGCCATAGCAGAGCCGGTAAGGAAAATGAGGATAATTTTCGGCACGGTGTGACCAGTGCAGCAATGGGGAAACTCCGGAAGGGCACAGGAGGAGCCTTGGGAGGGTAGTCAGGGAAGGCTTCCTGGAGAAGGAGACTATTGAGCGAATTCTTAAAGATGAAAACGAGCTAGCTAAGAAGAAAAGTCAGTGGTATTAAGCTGTGGGTGGCTGAGTTCAAATCCTGGCTCCTCTGCTGGGCGGCTTTGGGTAAGAGGTTGGACCTCTCTGAGGTTCAGTTTCCTCATCTAGAAAATGAACCCCATAACAGCATTTATCTCACAGGGTGGGTGGAGATTTAAATCATGGGAAGCCCTTGACATTCAGTGGTCACAGTATCCACAAATGCCCCGAGGCGAAAAGTGGCAGCGAGCTGAACGAGAGTTAGGAAGTCCGAGTGACTTCATCAGAGACAGGGAGGGACCAGGGGCCCGGGCCGCAAGGACGGCTGGGCTGAGGCACGGATTCGAGCTGTCCCTGGAGCACTGGGCAGCCAAGCAAGGGCAGGAAGCAGGGCAGTTTCATCATCAAGACTGACCTTTTTTTGAGGTTGGGAAACTGAGGCTTGAACAGGGACGAAGGAGGCCAAGGTCCTGGGCCATCAGAGAGCTTAAAGGGAGATCGTGCCTCACTCACCCAAACCCCTCTGCGACCTGGGAAGCAGGTGGCGGACAGCTACCTGGGACTGCCTGCCTGGCCCCAGCGATGGGTAGCCCGCTAGCACCACAGCTGGGCAGGGTGCTGTGGAAAGAGGCTCCCACATTGGCCCCAGCTCTTACCCCTGGCCCTGCCCATACACCAGCCACTTCCCCGGCTGCAGCACAATGAGAGGGGCCCAGAGGACAGGGAGGAAGTGGACGGAGAGGGAAGGAGTCAGACTCCTCGGGTGCTGTGACCAGCCAGCTCCCTGCCAGGAGGCCCCGGGACATGGTACCTTTCCCTCTCTGGGCCTCAGTGTCCCGGTCTGCAAACGAGACCACACTGCTCCGCAGCCTCCTTTCCTCTCTTAGAAGCACATTCAGCCCCGCCGAGGCGCCTGGTGAGGGCCGGGGCGGGTGCTTGGGTTTGCCAGTCCCGCCCATCCACTCTCATCTGGGGGGCCAGGGTCGACCTCAGGGCAGGCGGGCCAGGCCCTGTCTGGGGATAAAGGCAGGCGCCCCAGGGTGCAGCCGGCTTAATAACAGGCTCCAGGTTCCAGGGGGTTTGAACCCGAGAGAAGAGGTTCAAACACAAATTGAGCAGCCCACGTTCCCGTCTGTAGTTCTGAAAGCTGATCGTTCCCACACCCGGAGGGACGCCCCCCCCCCCCCCCGCCCTCTGCAAACCCACTCACCCCGAGGGGTGTGCCTACCATGTGCTGAGTTTCTCATTGTACTCAGAATAAGATCCACACTCCTCACCCTGGCCCATGCAGCCTGGCCCTGCCCACTTACGACCTGCTTCCTGCCCTCCTCCTCATTCACTCTTCTGCCCAGGGCCTCCCTGGTGCTCTGCAACCAAACGCCCTGCGGCCTCAGGGCCTTTGCACTTGCTGTTCCTCCCGACCAGAGGTCTCTTCCTCCAGGTCTTGCCATCGTGGCTCACACTTCGGGCCTCAGGTCCAAGGTCACCTTCTCAGAGAGGCTCTCCCTGGCCCCATTCTGTTGCTCTCTCTCATCCAACTCAATTTCCTCCACCAGAGGCTTCATGGGGGTATCTCGTCCCTCTGGCTGGGCAGCTGCCTCTCCCTGGATTTGGAGACTTTGATGGCAGAACCTAGGACGGGCCCAGGTCTGGGTCTGCCATCACCAGGCCCAGGTTGGGCACAGCCTGGCCCCCACACACTAGCGCAGGTTAAATGAACAAGTTAAAAATGGATGTTGCCCTGGCTGGCGTAGCTCAGTGGATTGAGCGCGGGCTGGGAACCAAAGTGTCACAGGTTCGATTCCCAGTCAGGGTGCATGCCTGGGTTGCAGGCCATGACCCCCAGCAACTGCACATTGATGTTTCTCTCTCTCTCTCTATCTCCCTCCCTTCCCTCTCTAACAATAAATAAATAAAATCTTTAAAAAAAAAAAGGATGTTGAAGATGCTGAACCCAGTCTGGGCACTGCCAATTCTCCATCTGCATGTACCCCTCACCTCCACAGGGACAGGCTGCAGAGACACCTAGACCAGCATACATGCCCACCGTACCCCTGTATACACCTGCACGTGTGCACCACACCCCCCCACCGCCACCGCCGCCACCCCAGCGCCCCGTCTCTCACATCAGCCGTTGGCACCCACACTTCTCAACTTTCCCTCCTTTCACCAGGTGCCAGCTGGCCCGGTGCCAGCTCCTCTCCCCATGCCTGCCCGCCTGCCCTGGGCACCAGACTCATAAAGGATGAGGAAGGACCCGGGGTGAACTGGCAGGGTGCCATCTGAGCGCGGCCCCTGGGGCCCTCCCCTCCCCCTGCGCTGCCAGACACCTGTGTAATGAGTGTCTTTACTGGGGACCCACAGGGCAGGCCCCGGCTCGCCCCAGCCACCCAGGCTGTGAACCGTGCTGGGGATGGGGTGCAGGGAGCGTGGAGTCTAGAGGGTTGGGGCGTGTGTGTCTGCCCTCCCCACCCCAAGCTCAGCCCTGGGTTTCTGGGTCAGCAAAGATGGCCTCCCATCCACACAGAGTCCCAAACTTCGGGCCCCTGTCACAGTCCAAGGTGGGCTCAGCAGACAGAGGAGAAGCACCTGAGCACCTACTGCGTGCCCACTTGGTGCCAAGAGCTGGTGCTGCCACTGCCCGCTTCAAATGTCATCTCATCCGCACACCTGTCCCAATTGCTTTCATCAATTCCCCCCATTTGAGCACAGACATGGAGAACACTTATTGAGCACCTACTGTATGCCAGACTCTGTGCTAGTCACATGCCGTGTATTAGCTTATGGGTCCTTACAACAACCCTCTGAGGTGGGTGCTGTCACTATTCCATTTGACAGAAAGGGCTCAGAGAGGGAAAGCAGCTCGCCCACAGTCACACAGCCGATGAGTGGTGGGCCAAGAGCTGACCTAGGCCATCTGGCTCCACTGACTGCTCCACAGTGCAGAGCCTTTTGTCACCGCTGTGTCCCCGGTCCCCAGTCCAGTGACTAGCTCAACATACGGTGAAGGAATAAGTGATTGAATAAAAGAATGATCTCACTGAGTTGTCACAATATCTTCCCAGGCGGTATTTACAGATGAGGAAACCAAGGCTCCGAGAGGAAAAGTGACTTGCCCTGGGCCAGGGCGAACAGGTGGCACACAGTAGGTCTTCAGAGTGAAATTCTAGCCCCTCCCCTTGGCTCCAAGGCGGCCCGGGATCGGGATCCTGACATCACCCAGTCGCCTCTCTCCCGTCCCCTCACTCCTGAGCAGTGATGAATTTCCCGGACACACCCCACTCTCACTCCCGTCCGGGCCCCCCTGCACACTGTCCCCTCTCCCAGGGGCGCTCCTCCAGTGCTTCTGACCCAGCCTCACGCACAGGGCACCTCCCCTGCCAGGACACTCTGCTGACCCACAGGCCATCGACTCCTCAGCCCGTGTTCACACTTCCCTCTGTGCAGGGGCGGTTGTCCTGAACTGGTTGTCCAACCAGTGTGGTTTCATCCCCACCCTGCCACTGACCTTCTGGGTGAACTTGGCCTGGACCACTGTCAGCTCATCTGCCCATGGGCAGACAGTTTAAACGTCAGAGTAAGTGAAGGCGCGCTGCCCATCGGTTGGGCCACAGCAGCCCCCTTTGTAGTCAGATCCCACCAGTGGCACTCGGCCCACCAGCCCCTCCACGATCTGACCCCTGCCGCCTTCCAATGTCATCTCCTGCTCCCCCTTTCCCCTCCCTCACTCCCCTCCAGGCGCCTGGCTTCCTCGAGTTTTCCTGGAACATCCCAAGCATAAATCCACCCCAGGGCCTCTGCTCCTGCTGTTCCTGATGTGGGGAGGCCCTTGCCCCGGAGCCCGTTGCTTCTCCTCCTTCAGATGTCTCTCCATGTCACCTCCTCTGAGAAGCCCTCTCTGACTCACGAAGCCCCAGACGTCCTGCTTCTGTCATGGCATTTCTTCCCGGCTGAAATTATTCCAGCCGTTCATGAGTTCGAGCCACGGTTCTGGGATGAAGGGAAGATGATCACAGTCCTCCCGCCCCGGCCCGTGCCCGGCCCCCAGCCGGAAGTTCAGAGGCTGAGAACGAGGAGGCCCCCCTCCGGCTGCCAGCAAGGGCCCCTCGGAGGCCCAGAGCCTGTCTGGTTCCCAGCCCCATAAAAACCTCCGCCCTCACTTTGCCCTTGGGCAGCACAGGGTGAAGGAGGCAGGTGCACGGCCCAGAGGCTGACCCCGCCGGGGCTGCAGAGGCTGGGAGAAGACTCGAACTCTGAAAGTCGGTGCTCACGGCGTGCTGCCTTCCCAAACAGCACGCACACAGCCCTCCCAGCTGCTCTGGAAGGTCAGCCTCATCCTTCCCCAGCGAGAACTCGGAGGCACAGTGGGTGGGGGCAGGGTAGCCATGTGCCCCAGGCCAAGCAGTCAGGAAAAGGCCCAGCACGGATTCGAACTGGGCTCTGCCTGCACGACGTGCTTCTCAGTCCGCAGACGTTATGTGAGCTACGTGCCAGGTGCTGGTTCAGAGCACAGGTCCTGGAGGCAAACCAGTGCCGAGACCTTAGGCAGGGAACTGGAGGTCCTCCGTGCCTCAGTTTCCCCAGCTGTGAAATAGACCCCCGGGCCCCTCCCTTTTCAGGTGGTTGAGGGAATGAAAGGAGGTCGCCCGAGGTCAGACAGCGATGCTTGGGTTCATGGCCGCACGCCCTCACTCCCCTCCTCCGAGCCTCAGTTTCCCATCTGGTGCACACTGCTTCCTAAACCTGCTATGAGGCTAGGATAAGATGGCCACCCAGCGCCTCACGTGCACTAAGTGCCTAGTGAGTGCTCGCTGTTACTTACTCCGGTCCTTTGGGCCTCACTTTCCCCATCCATAACCCCGGAGGGCCTCTTCTAGGTCACTGGGGCAAAGGTCCAGCGATCCTAGGTGGCCCTGGGGATGGGGGAGGGTGGCAGAGGGGCCAGGATCAGGAAGCTGCAGGAGGCAGGGGTGACTCACTGGCCAGCCAGGCTGGGGGGGGGGGGGGGGCTGGGTCAAGGCCCCCCACGCGCCCCTCTGGGCCCTGCCTTGTGCCCAAAAGTGCTGTGTCATGCTCTGTCATGTGGCTTCGGGTCATTAATACCCGAGTTCTGGGAAGCTTGGGCTGAGTTCCCGGAAGGGGTGAGCCAGTTCAGTAAACAGATTGGCTGGTTGGCCGTCGCAGCTGAGCCGGGCGGGCCTGCAGCTCGGGAGGCAGGGGATGGAAACCGGTGGCCAGCGCGGACACGGGAACTGCCCGCATGCCTGCGAGGGGCCGGCACTTCCTAGCACGGCCTGACTCGGGCTCTGGAGACAGAAGGGGAAACTGAGGTGCAGCGCGGGCAGAGCACTAGTCAGAGGTCGCGCAAGGGTCAGGGCTCAAACGCGGAACCCTGGGCTCACCGGCCGGTGCCCTCGGCACCGCTGACTGATGGGCAGGAGGCCGCACCCTCCTCCCCCCAAATCCTCACCGAGGCTCCCAGGTGGGTACTGGATTAAGGGAGAAACCACTGGAAGGCGCTTCTGGGAAGGACAACAGTTTAGAAGGCTATCGGGCTGTCCCATGCTTGGTCCCGAGATAACAGTGCCTTCTGGCATTTCTTGAGCACCTACTATGTGTCCTCAGGCAAAATAAGTGCAACTGAGGCACCGTCCTACGTGGCTGACGTTGACTCACTCGTGTAACAGGCAGCCACCTTCGTACAAATAGTCACAGCCATCATCTTTAAAGCACCAAGCGCCAGGCATGGAGTGGGACAACGGCTAGGCACCCCCCCGGTCCTCGCATGGGCCCCGTCAGGCAGGCACTGGCCTCACCACCACTGACCAGATGAGGAAACAGAGACCTGCGAAGGCAGGCAGCCGTGTCGTCTGGAGCCAGGAGAGTGGGCTCCAGAGCCAGCTGGACCCGGGATTCGAACCTCGGCTTCACCCCTCCCAGCCGTGTGTATGACCTCACGCAAGCAAGGCAACTTCTGGGAGCCTCCGTCCACCCCCCAGACAAAGGGGGATGGTGATGGCACTTGGGCCTCAGGAAGACCAACCTGGTGGGGGGGCACGGATGCCCTCACAGAGCAGCGGGTCGGGTCCCACCCCCACTTTGCCACTTCCTGCGTGAGCTTGGGGCAAGTCAGTTCACCTCTCTGGGGCCCCGTGTCCCCTGAAACATGGGCATCGTAACACGTCCGTCACATGATCGATGAGTGGAGCGAATGAGCTGCCGCCCCAGAAGCCCCCCGCGCAGGGCTGGGCTGTCTGTCGGCACTCCACCCGGAGGCCTGTCCTCAGACGTCACCCAGACGTTTCTGCCAGGACCAGGGGAAGGGCCGTGGGCCGTGGGCAGGAGGGCGACACACGTGCATTCTCTGCCGCCCTTCCACACGCGTGAGAAATTCGAAAAGGGGAGGCCAGGGGCCCACTTTTCTTCACACTCCCACGCCTGGTCCTCGCTGTGCCTCACTCCAAAAGGCCTCCTCTTTACTCTTTGGTTCCGCCCGTGCCCTCCATTGAAACCAGCCCCAACACCAGCCCCCTCGGTCCGGACTCCCAGACCTCACTATTCCCACCTTCACTCTCACCCACGCGCTGGGACCTCCTCCTGGCATGCCCTTGCTTACCCTAACCCATCTGCCTGGTCTGTAACTCACCCATCCTTTGCCACTCGGAGTCATAAACCACCTCCTCCAGGGTGCCTGCCCTGATCTCCCCCTGAACGTGAACTCTCCCGGAGTGTCTCTAAACCTCACTGACCCTTCTCTGTCACGTCACACCAGCTATTTTTGTACACATCACCTCACATTTTGGCTGCTGTGAGGTGGAAAATTTGCAAGGTGGATTTGGGGGTGGGGAATTGCATTGTCTCTAAAAAATTTTTAAAACCCGCTAAACTGAAATTAATCAGTCTCTCATTAATCCACTTAAACTTCACAATTCCGTATTAAATTCCTGATGTAGTATTTATGAAAACGTCCGTGGCGTTCGAAAACAGTCTGCAAACGAGAACGTGCTTTGTTGGGCAAACGCTCCCTGGTGTGCGCGGGCACTGCCAAGAACCCGAAGTCGGTGGTAAAATAGAATGAGCTGCAGATTGCCAAACGGTTTCGGAAGTGAAATTATTGATATCGTTAAAGTCCTTCCGTGATTTCGCCAGCTCGGCGGCGGGCCCAGCCTCTGCGTTTCCTCCTCAGCACCTCCTCCCCAGTCTCCATCCGTCATGTGTCTTCTCTTCTCCCGGGTTCCGGCCCTTCCGACGCCCCTGCACGGTCCCACCTCCGCACCCTTGCTCACCCCGCCCCACCTCCTGCAGCGGTGGTCTCCAAGTTTTTGACGGGATCTGGTTCTTCTTCGGAGACGAGTCCAAGCGCCACCTCCCTCCGGGCACCCCTGCCCCACCTGAACCCGGGACTCCTGAGGACACCCCTCCTCTGCAGAAGGAGAGGGCTGGAGTGGGTCAGAGGGGCCACACTCACGGCCCTCGAACCAGTACAGGCCCGTATATGCATAGACTGGCCCAACATTTAAAAGTCCGTCTGGATTACAGCTTCTTATGAAAAACGAGAAGTTGGGGGCCTTCCTGTGCCGTGATGCCAGGATGAACGTGAGTAGCGCACGCTCGTTAGACGGGCCTGCTCCTCTTACCCACCGCGTCGCCCGGGGTCCCGCTGGCCTTGCCCTGGAGGCACCTGAGCGTGCAATCCGTACACTGCAGCGCAGGGGCCGGGGCTTCCTTCCGCCTCAGAACTCCTTCCTGAAACACCTCAGGGGAGATCTCCTGATGGGGATGACGTGAGGGACCCCTGCCCAGCTGTCCCCACCCTTACCACCACCATCCTGGCAGCCCAGGTACATCGTCGGTGGACCTTTGCATTCATTGAAGCACAGTTTGAAAGGTTGTGGCCGCACGGAGTCCTGCACCCTCCCCCAGAGCTGCTGAGTTATAATCAGGAAGGAGAAGCCTGCTGAGTGGCCCCCCAAACCAGCTGTCCCGCTCAGTAGAAGGCGGCACCTTCACCCACCCCTGCTTGGGCCAAAGCCCTGGACTCATCCTCCACTTGCGTGTCTTCCTCCCTCTCCCTGACCCTCTCTGCAGATTCAACCCAGCCAATCCTGCTGCGCTCACCTTCGAAATCACCCCAGAATCCAACCGCTCCTCTCACCTCCGCCCCCTCTCCCGTTCTGGAATCCCTGCGGTCTTCCCGCCACACACAGCCACAGGGACCCTACCAGATCCACAGTTGCCAGTTGGAGGTGACTGTGCACCCCAGGGCACATTTGGAAATATTTTTAAGTTGTCACAACTACTGTGTGTGTGTGTGTGTGTGTGTGTTTGCTGCGTATTGCTGCACAGCAAATGACCCCAAAACTTAGCAGCTAAAAACAACAAACGTTTATTTTCTCATGGTTTCTGTGGGTTAGGGATCTGGGAATGGTCTAGCTCGGTAGCTCTGGCTCAGGGTCTCTCACAAGTCCTAAATTAAGGTGTCAACTGGGGCCGCAGTCACCTCAAGGCTCCCCTGGGAGAAGACCCCCTCAAGGGGGGGCTTCCTCACGTGGCCGTCAGTAGGCCTGGGGTTCTCACAGGCTGTTCAGAAGAGGTCTCAGCTCCTCGCTACAGGACCCTTTCTGTGATGCCGGCCACAGCGTGACAGCTTGCTACTGGCGCGCAGTGGGGAGAGGCCAGAGATGCCGCTCAGTCTCCTCCGACGCACAGGACGGCCCGCGTGTCGACAGGGCCAAGGTTGAGAAACTCTGGGTCTGACCCCCCCAGCCAGACCCCGTCTCGCCTGTGCTCAAAACTCAGGGGCTCCCACATCACTTCCAACAAAACCCGGGTTCCTCCCCCTGCAGCCCACAGGGCCCTGGGTGATCCGGGCCTCGCTGTCCTCTCTGACCTGTCCCTCCCCTCCCTCCCCCTGCTTGCTCAACCAGATTGCTCTCCTTATCTTTCCCCAACAATGCAAGACTTTTCCCACCTCAGGGTGTTTCCATCTGCTCCTCCCAGCATCGGGACACCCTGCCTCAGGCATCTGCAGGGCCAGCCCCTGTACTTTCCTCTGGCCCCCTGTCCCCGCCCCCGTGACAGCCCGTATGCCACTGTCCCCCACACCCCTCTCTTCCTTGTGCCGTTGGTGTCTCCACCAGATGGACTCCATCTTTTACTCATCTGTGTTCTGACTGTCACCCCTGCTCAAACATAAGTGCCGAGAAGGCAGGGAGTTTGCCCCTGCTGGTCACTGCCGCCTCCCCAGTGCTGGGCACAGAGTAGGTGCTCAATAAACGGTAACGGAGTGGGCATGCGACCTGGCCCGGCAGGCCTCCTGCAGCGGAACGTTGGAAGCGCAGAAGCCTAGCCGGCTGAGTGCTGGTGATTCCTCTGTCCTGGAGGGAAGAGTCCTACGGACCCAGGACGCTGTGGTCTTAAGTGTCCGCCGAGCAGCCCTTCCAGGCTGCAGATCCATCCGAGGGCCGCCCAGGCCCTGGGTTGGAGGAGGAAAGACCAGAGGACACGAGCGGAGGGGAGGCGGGGGCCAGGGACCAGGCCGGAGGTTGGGGCAGGGGGGCTGGAGGCTGAGTCCACAGGAGGTGCTGGCGGTGGGTGACGGACCCCTGCTCGGAAGGCTCTGGGACCCGTCACAGAACAAGGGCTGAGCCCGGGGTGGCAGGGAAGGGACTCCTCAAGACCTCAGGTGGGAGCCCAGGAAATAAAGGTGGACGGTTCGGCCCGGGGAGAAGCCACGTAAAGTGAATTCACTGAGAACCAGGGCCAGAACTTCGGAATGAAGGTTAACCTCAGAGAAACTCGACTGGGGCCCTGTCTTGAGAAGTGAGGGAGGGAAAGAAAGAAAAAATAAATTGCTTTCCTCTTTGACCTAACACATTCATCATAAAATTACACACATGCTTCGGAGGAAGCAAGCGGAGTGTTGATACACTGACATACACTTAAACGACACCGCGTGACAGCACAGTAACCTCCTTCGCGTGGCATCTGAGCAACTCGACATGATCACCAAGAGTCTTGTCTGCAAAATCCCTCAGCCTGCACTGTGGCCGGCTGTCCCAGAACCCTCTAAGTCACAGGTGTCCACAGAGTTGAGTGTTGTTTGTTGCTTTTCATTTGACTCACTGGACGACGTCTAAGCATGAGGACCTCTCTCTCACATGCGACCTCGGCTCTCTGGCTCCTCTTGATAAATGGAAGGGTCTGGGCTGCGCGCCCGCGAAGAGACAGCCGTCCCCGGGGAAGGGCCTGCTCCCTCCCGTCCTCCGCAGGCCCCTCCCGGCCCACCTCACTCATCACGTTGCCTCCTGGCCCCAAGATGTCTGAGCGCTTGACTCCTCGCCCCAGAGCTTGCCAAGGAGGGCGCTGACGAGGCTATCGGGCCCAGAGAGCGTAAACAGCTCTGCCAGGCAACACAGCGAGCGGAACGGGGCTCAGGACACGCAGTCCTGCTCGGGACACGAAGCGCCGCCCCCGCCCCCCCCGGAAGCCCCATGCACCCCACCTCAGTCCTGTGGACCCTGGCCCTGAGCCCCGGATCACTGGGGGGCCGGGCCGGGAGTGTCAGGCAGCGGGCCGGAGAAGGCCCCGTCCTGTTTAGGTTTTGTGGTCTCGTGAGTAACCGAGTGGAAAAAAACAAGCTTGAAAAGATAACAATTACAACGAAATTAAATCAAATCAGGCCCGTGACTCATTTATGGAGCCGTAAAAACAGAAAACAAAAACAAGCTGGTTCTGGAGAAGGCAGGCCAGGATGAGGAGGGGAAAAGTCAGGGCAGGGAACAAACACGGTGGTGGCGGCGGTCTCTTGGGCCTGTCAGTTACCCTGATGACGATGAGGCGTCGTAGGAGCCAGGCCCAGAGTGGTCGGGCCGGGGCGGGGCTGCAGACCCCAGATGTGAGTGGGACGGCTGGTCTTATCCTCCCAAACACCCCCGTGAGCCAGGGCTCCCCTGGCGTGCCTTTCTACGGACGAGGAAACTGAGGCTCAGCGGGACTGGGCAACAAGCCTCAGGCCACACAGCTGGGAAATGGGAGGATGAGATTCGAATCTGAGTGTGTATGAGGTCCAGTCTTCCCACCTGGAAACAGCTGCCTGAGCCCCAGCCCCATTCCTGGAGCGGCAAAGGAGCCAGCGCCCTAGCAGTTCCGGGAGCCCCAGGCGCCCAGCACAGCCGCCCCTCCCTAATCTCATGTCCCTGTGAGAGCAGTAACTGGACCACACCAGGCAGTGCCGGAGGGAGGCCCAGAAGCTCAGTGGGTCTGACCCAGGGAGCTGCATACAGAGCCTTGCTCTGCCCGTTTCCCAGCAGCGTCTGCCTGCCGGGGGTCAGAAGAGGAGCCAGAAGCAGAGCCTGAGGGCGCCCGTCCCACAGGCCTGCAATTCCCCAGAGGTCACTCTGACCCAGAGCCCAGGACCCAGGCACAGGGCTGTGTGGGTAGCAAGGAGCTGGGCCTGGCAGAGAAAGCAGGAGGCCAGGCCGGAGAGGGGAGGACTGCAGAGGGCAGGAGGGAAGGGGTGCTGGAGAGCGGCTGCCAAAGTAACACCGTTCACTGCGCTGGGTATCGAGTGCTTGCTATGGGCAGGGCCTGATGCTAACTAAACACGACTCATTCATTCATTCATTCATTCATTCGTCCTACAAGTCTTCACCGAGCACCTTCTTGTGCCAGTGCCGTGTTGGAGGCTGGGAACATAAGGATGACCAAGAGAGACAGAAATGGAGCTGCCGTCTCCATTTTCGGAGTAGACAGACAGATAAGCAATAACCAGGATGCAGAGAGAAGTGATAAGAGCTCCAGAGACAAAGTAAGCAAGAAAGGGAGTGTCAGGGAGCATCAAAGGCCTCACTGAGCTGTGACGTTGGAGCAGGGACCTGAAGGCGCAGGGAGAGCAAGCCATGTTTGGGAAAGGTATTCCAGGCAGAGCAAAGAGCAAGTGCAAAGGCCCTGCGGTAGGAGCATGCCAGGCATGTTTGAGGAAACGCAAGAAGAGGAGTGTGGCCGGGGCAGAGTAAATCCTTCCAAAACCGAGGCCTCCCAAAAGCCAGCGGGGTGGGTATGGCTTTCCTCTCCCCCCACAGAAGAGCAAATTGAGGCTCAGCGAGGAGCAGTGACTTGCCCCGAGCCACAGGACCGGGAAACGGCAGGTCCCAGGGCCGAGAGCTAGTCAAGCTGTGCGGGAAGTGGGGAGTGCACAGCAAGGCCGCATGGCCCAGGGGTGACTTCCAGGGAGCATGTGTCACCTGCCCTGGTCGCAGCCGGCGACGCTGCGGTTGTGCAACCTGGAGCCCTGCGGGGAGCTTCGTCCACCCTCGCCCTGCCTGCCAGACCCCGCAGGGTCTACAGGTCACTGGGTGACTGGGAATCCAGGGGGCTTGTTCAGGCCAAAGTGTGAGCGACTGCCAGCTGCCGCCGGCTGACTCCTATCCCTGGGTTGACCTTTAAACAGGTCACAGAAGCGATTTTGCAACCTCGGTTCCTCTGTTTGTTAAGTAACGAGTCCACCAAGGTGGTCTCCAACAGCAGTCGAGCATTCTTGGGCCCCGAGTGAGGCACGACTTCTTCCTGGGGTCACACCGCCAGGCAGTGACGGAGCCGGAGCAGCCGTGGCCTGTCGGCCCGGCAATCCCCTTCCTCCTGCCTGAACGATGCTTTACCCCGGAGTGCAGTGCCTGGGCCTCTCGCCCCGCCCTGCTGCCATCGCCAATGCCACCCATCGACCCCCCTACACGCCTCCTGCTGTTCACATTTCCAGGCCTTTGCGCGTGCTGTCCCTTTCTCGGGAGCACCTTTGCCCTGCGCCATCTCCCTGACCCATGCGGGAAAAATAAAGCAGGGGGGCGGATCAGAAAGGCTGCCTTGAGGGGTGACATCTGAACAGAGACCTGGAGGGGGTGAGGTAGGGAGGCAGGTGAATGCACGGTGGCTGAGGTTGCCCCTGCCGGGGAGAGGCCCCGAGGTAGGAAGGTCCACGCCTTATTAGAGGAACAGCAATGAGGCCGCGGGAATGGAAGGGAGTCGGGAGCGGGAAAGTGGGAGGAGACAGGGTCTTCGGAGAGGAGGAGGGTTTGCTGAGGGAGGGGCGTGACACAAAGCCCTGTGGGCCACGGGGAGGACTTTGGCTTTTACTGGGACCAAGGTGGGAATCCTGGGGGTAGGGGGGCTCTGAGTTGGGAGGAAACAGGATCCGACTTGGGTTCTAAGGGGATCCCTCCGGCTGTGTGTAGGGAACGAACTGTAGGGGTGAGGGCCCCAGGCAGGTGAGGCACGGACGGGGGAAGAGCAGGTGGGAGGGCGTGGGCGGATTCTGGTTACGTGTCAAAGGTGGAGCGCGCGGATGTGGTGAGCAATCAGATGCGGGGGCAGGTGAGGACAAAGGGCTGAGAAGGCCCCGGGGTTTGGGGGGGGGGGCACCTAGAGGATGGAGGAGTTGTGGACAGAGACAGGGACGGTTTCGGGGGAAGACCCAGAGCGGTGGGCCTGCTGAGTCTGTGGCCCCTGTCTGTCACCCCAGCGACGATGGGGAGGGGAGACTGGGGACTCTAGTCTGGAGTTGGGGGAGGTGTCCAGGTTGGAGAGAGGCGTCTGGAAGCCACCGGTGTTTAGATGAGGACAAGGACTGTGTCTGTGGCAACTTGTCGCCCTATTGCCCCTCACCCAGCACCAGGCTGGCTCTAGGGACGCCTCAGGGGACCCTCGGATGAACCCATGAACCCGTGTATCTGTGCCCACCGTGATTAGGACCATGCCGAGGGCTTCCTCTCATTGACTCGCTGCTCCTCACGGCTTCCCAGAGGGGCAGGGCCCACCAGAGCTCCATGTACAGAGCCAGGTGTGAAGGAGGTGGCCCGCGGCGGCGCCCAGCGCCGGGGAGATAAATTAGCGGGCTGATTAATCCTGGAAGGCTGCTCTGACAGCGGCGCCACAGGTGGGTCCCTCAGGGAAGGGCCACCTCCGGCTTCTCAGCAGCCCCGGATCACCACACCAGTCATGGGGGCTGGGGGAAGCCAGCGGTTCCTGAGTCACCCACCCACGTTGCCTCCTCCAGGCAGCGGGAAGGATTGCCTCTTGGTGATTCTGGGACCACTGGAAAAGGGCTGCGGGCAGACCTGCAGCCTCCCAAAGCCAGCAGGAGGGAGGCCGGGAAAGGAGCGTGGGAGCCATGGGGGGCGGCCGTCAAGGACCAGGCTGAGGCTGTGAGTCAAGGACGGAGACAAGCACTTTGGGTCAAGGAGAACCCCCGACACTGACACGGAGCTCTGGAAACCTCTCTGGCACCCAAAGTGCTCTCCCCCTCACACGCCACCCTTCGCCACAGCCACACACCCAGTGGCCACTGTTGCACTTGTTGATTAAGCACCTACTACGTGCCAGACTTCTCACCCAAAGTCACCAGCAAGGGAGGAGCCGAGGCAAGATTCGAACTCAGATCTACCTGCCCGCCAGACAGGGTTCTTTCCGCTGCAGGGCTTGGCTTACCCACTCGGCAGCCATGAAGGACGGGAACAAGGGTCGGGAAGACCCCTGAGGGGCGGGGTGGGAGGGAGGAACAAGACGCAGAGAGTGTTCATCAGGACCCAGCCTGGGGGAAACGCGGGGTGGAGACTTGAGATTCTACTCTGTAGAACCAGGGTGACGATCCCCTGTTCTCCTGGCTATCCGGGTCCTCTGTGATAGGTTATCCAGGGATCGGCCCCTGTTCTGTGAGGGGCCTGGTGGTGGATATTTTCTCCGTATGGGCTTGCGGTCTCTCTCAGGACGACTGCACGCTGCCATCGCAGGGGGGAGGCGCTCACAGAGGGCGTGTAAATGAACTGGACAAGGCGTGTGCCAACAAAACTTTATTTACAAAAATAGGCTGCAGGTCGGATTTGGCCAGAAGGGCATAGTTTGCCAGCCCCTGGGTTCAGGAAGGCCAATCAGAGCACTTGGGACACAGTAAATACAGTAAATACTCAGTGATGATGAATTAGCGAGAGGACCCTGAGTTTCCCTTTCCCCACCTGCTAAAAAGAACTCATTATGGCACTTTATCAGGTGCTTTCCTTGTTTCTGAACACACGGGGCTCCAGAGAGCCGGATGGTCCTCGCTCACACCACTCCGCCCTCTCCAGCCCTGTGAGACGGGCTGTCCGTGGCCCCATTTCACAGAAGCCGAGGCTAAGTGCTCGAGGCCCCTGGCTGGGGTGTGACAGAGCTGAGACTGGAACCCAGGTCTCAGCTGAAACCAGGCCTGGGGCTCTCTCTAAACGGCCCAAGGTCCCAAGGTTGTCCCCACACTGTGGAGATGGAGGCCGGCACCCTGGAGCCCACCTGGGCCTGGCCACAGGGCCCGGCTCCGGACAGAACTCAGTCCCCGGTGCCAGTCCTCCCTGCCTGCGGCCTCGGCTCCAGCCCCCAAGCCAGGGGCCTCCTGCCTGCACTGTGTCTGGTGCAATGGCGGGGGGGGAGACACGGAGACAGAGACCGGGAAAAGAAGGGGACGGAGGGATCCAGGAAGACAGAGAGAAACGGAGACACGCAGAGAGATGGAACTCAAGGGGAGCAATGCATCTGCTCCCTTTCCTCCCTCTGGGGACCTGCTCTCGGGCCCAACCACGCTCTCTGTCACCACTGACCCCCTCCAAGGAAGAAATGGTCTGAGATCCATGCAGTCCTGGCACTCATGGGCCCCTGGCTCGGGTGCTGCCCGCTCTGTGACGTCACACATTAGGGTGGGGGCGGGGGCAGGGGGCTGACCTTCTCTGAGCTTCCTCCCCCCCATCTGTGACACCGAGGGGATGCAGGGGATGCTGACTCTGAGGCCCTCGCCGGCTGGTGCTCGAGGGGGGCCGGGGGTTGCGGCACCCACAGGTCCCCGAGGACCCTGTGCTGTCCTGTCCCCGCCGGGGAAGGAGGTGAGAACATGCGTTCGGAGCTCAGGACCCATTCCCTCAAGGGGTCCTTATGTATTCACTCATTCTTCCAACAAACACTGACCGGGCACCTACGGTGTGCCAGACGCCGGGCTGGGCACAGGGGACACGGCAGTGAAGGAGGCAGGTGACAGTCCCTGCTCTGGTGGGGCTGAGGTTCTACGGGGGAGACAGACGAGCAGCCCCGGGCACACTCACACAGGTGTGCACCCAGCGGGGCGCGCAGCAGTGGGGAAGGCAAACCCGGCGCTGAGGGCAGGGCACGCTCATCAGCCTCGTCACACCGATTCTCCTCCGGGCCCCCCGGGACATAGGCACACTTCCCGTCCCCCTTCCCCAGGTGAGGAAGTACACTCGGAGAGGTGAAGTAAGCTGCCCAAGGCCACACAGCCGTAACAGGACCGAGCCAGAATTTAAATGGGTCCCGAAATCCCAGGGACAAACGGGAGGGCATAATCCGAGATGAGGTGAGTCAAGACCACACTTGCAAGCAGGGCTGCACGGGGGCCGGCAGGCGGGAAGGGGGACCTGCACCAGAGGCCTCCGAGGCCACCACACAGGTTAAGGACAGGGGTCTGGGTCCTAGGGTCCACAGCAGGGCCCCCACCCTGGCTCCCACCACCCCGAGGCCCCAGATAAGGTGACGGCCACACCCAGGCTCAGCCTCCGGCCCTCGCCGCCTGCTGGGAACACACAGTCCTTGGGACTTAGAGGCTCAAAATAGAAAGCTCGAGACCTGGGTAGGAGCCTGGAATGCCCGGGCAGGCAGGTTGGACT
Organism: Phyllostomus discolor; assembly: GCF_004126475.2. Taxonomy (NCBI): domain Eukaryota; kingdom Metazoa; phylum Chordata; class Mammalia; order Chiroptera; family Phyllostomidae; genus Phyllostomus; species Phyllostomus discolor. The sequence continues at coordinate 97,800,171 of NC_040911.2, read as the reverse complement.
CCTGGGCCAGCCTGGGGACTGCCCAACCCGGGGACTGCCCGACCCAGGGACTGGCGGGGCGGCAGAGGCAACAGGGCCTCGGTCCCGTCTGCTACTCTCCAGAAGCAACTTCTGAAATGCCAGCACCAGGATCTGATGGACCCAGGCTCCTCTCCTGGCTCAGTCTCAGACTAGCTACGTGGCCCTGGGCTGGTCCCCTACCCCAAGGGGCCTCAGTGTCCTTATCTGTCAACAACTCCTAAGAGTTGTTCACTCAGTCGGTCAACAAATGTTTACTGAGCACCTTGTATGTTCCAGGCACTGCGCTGGGCACGGGGAATGCAACGGAGAACAAAACAGACAAAGAGCGATCCCTGCCCCCGTGGATAAGTAAGAGCTGTGGTGTGCCAGAAGGTGACACGCACCCCGGGGGCCACAACGCAGGGCAGAGAACGTGGCGCACTGAGCAGGGGGTGGAGGTGAGGGGGTCAGAGAAGGCTCACACGCGGGCGACACCCAGGGAAGGGAGGGAGGGGGCCCTGAGGACACCTGAGGGAAGAGTGTGCCAGACAGAAGGAACAGCCTGTGCGAACGCCCGAGGCAGCATGAGCACGGGCTGCTTCAGAGACGGGAGGAGGCCAGCCCGGCCGGAAAAGTGAGCGAGGGGGAGGGGGTGGGGAAGGAGGTCAGACGAGGCAGGGCCTCGTGAGCCGAGGCGAGGACCGGAGGGCGGATTCTCAGAATGCTGGGGACCCGACTCAGCAGGGGAGGGGCGTGGGCTGGGCTGCGGTCGTACGGGACCCCTGGGGCGGAGTGTGCAGAGGGCACTTCTGGAGGTCCTGGGTGGAGGCGCTGGGCGGAGGCCTCTGTGCTACTGCGGATGAGCAGTGATGACAGTGGTGGAAGCAGAAGGAAGGACTCGGAGGCCCCTCCGGGCCTCAGGGGGCCCAGCAGGAAGTTGGTGGCGGGGCAGCCCAGCCTGGGAGGCTGGCTGGTGTGTCCAGCCAGAAGCCTCTGACCCCCCTCACCCCCACCTATCCGGGCCTGCGGCTGCCCTAGGGCTGGGCAACGTGCCTGGAATGCCAGCCATGAGGCCCACCGGGCAGTGTTCGTGGGACCCTTTGGGGGCTGGGCGGGTACCCCGGCCGCAGCTCTGCCCACACATGGAATTTCTCGGGCCCACTGACCAGGGTAAGTGATAATTACAGGCCCGAAGCAGAGGGGGAGGGGACCGCAAGCCTGAGCCTCCCCCCACAGCCAACCCCCACTCGCGTTTACTCAGCACCTATTGTGTGCCCGGCCCTCACCACATGCCATCCTGTCCCGCTGGCACCTCACCCTGGGCCACCGGACCTCCATGTGACCCGTCTGGTAGATGGGGAAGCTGACCTGCCTACAGCCCCATGGCACAAGCCAAGACACGCACGAGCTGCAATTCACACCCAGAACCCCAGACTTGGCCCACTTCTGCGACTGCTCTGGCCACAGGCAGCTCCGGAGACCAGGGCGAATCAGGAGAGGCAAGCACTGGACTGCGAGTCCCCTGGGACCTCCTCCGGGCCTCAGCCCCTCCGACCGCCACGGAAGCACTCATGCGCTCCCGCAGTCGCTCGCTCACGAACAGTCACGGGGCACCTGCTCTGTGCCGGCGGCCGGGGGCCCGGCAGTGAACCAGACAGACACAGCTCCCCTCCTGGGTGAGGGTGGCCTTCCAGCGGAAGGAGACAAACCTTCCCCCCCCCCCAAAACAGAAGCCTGAGAAAGCAGAGCTGGTGCAGATGGGAAAACCGAGGCACAGAGGGGCCGTCCACCGGCCAGGGGCTGCCCGGCCGGAGAGTGCCGCACGCACCGCCCTCCTGGGCCTCCCATGTCCAGGACAGCGCTGGCCCCGGGACACACACGGTGACCTTCAGCGGGATGCGGCGGAGCTGCCTGGCCTGCCTGACCTTCAGCGAGTTCCTTCACCTCTCCAAGCCTCAGTTTCCTCATCTGAAGAAAGGAATCATTTAAAAAGTTAAAAATGTAAAGAATGTTTTTAATGGCTACACCCACAAGGTTTTTGTGGGTATTCAGGGGGGCACTAGGCATAAACGGTTTAGATTGCACACGTACAAACGGGCTTACATGAAACAGAGCCTGGCACGTAGCAGTCACTCGGTGCACAGGAGCCATCATCGTCACAGCTGCCATGGTTGTTTAGGGACCTCTGAGTAACGGCCAGAGCCTAGGCCTGCTCCTTTGGGACAAGATGTTGGCTAGGTACCTCCCCAGTTTCCGGGGTCCCCCAGCTTCTTGCTCAAGGATGCCCGAACTTTGGGGAAACAGAAGAGGAGGAGGAAGGGGTGGAGGCCTAGGCCAGGCCTGCTAGTGGTAAGTGCGGACAGTGACCCCGCCTGAGAGGCCCCCAGCCACCCAGCCACCCACCCGCCCATTCCACGCAGGGGACACTTCGTCTTGCACAAGACAGGAAGGAGGAGGCCCAGGGTGGTGGCGGGTGACGCCAGGACCCGTGTCCACCCGGCTGCAGACAGAACGGGCAAGGGCGGCCCCAGCCAGGCTTCCTGTGCCCCGAGCGCCGGGGCAGAAAGGGGAAGTGGGGTCTGGGGTCACAGGGAGAGGGGGCAGCACCTTCCTCTCCTCGACCCAGTTGTTCCACCCGCCCTTTCTGATTCAGGGACCCTGAGTTCAAATCCCGGCTCTGCTACCTTCCGGCTGCGTGACTTTGGGCAGCGCGGCTCTCAGGGCTGGCGTCCCGTTGCTGCTGGGGAGCGGGGCGGCCTCCCCTCCGAGCCTCCCGGCCCTTTGGGGGTGTTGCTGTAACCATCCCCATTGCACAGATGAGGAACCCAAGGCTACAGGGTGTTTTCAACCGACATCTATTATACTGAAATATTTTAGGGGCACCACGGGAGCGGGCAGGCTGGGGACACAAAGGTGAGGCCAAGTGACCTGTGTATCTAATCCTGGGCCCACCGCAGGCATTACTAATCGATTACAATTCTCCTTCCCGGGAGCCCAGAGGCAGCCTCAGGACCCTGCTGGACACAGGTCTCCAGCACCCGAGGCCTGGGTGAGCAAGGAGAGGATGCCGGCCTGCTCCCTCCCAGCAGTCGGCTGGGTCACAGGAAAACTCCCATGAAAGAGGCCGCCCGCTGGCGAGCCACCTTCGGGTATGTCTCTATCATCGGGGACCCAGGAACACACCTACCCCTGCCAGCGGGGACCCTCAAGGCCCACCTCCGGAGACAAACCTGAGCTGAGGAAGGCAAGCAGGCGTCGGCCCAGTGGGGCTGCAAAGGGCACAGCCAAAAGGGCTGGAGGGTGGGGGCACTGGAACGGCAGGATATTGGGGAACCACAGGCAAAGCCTGGGCTAGGGGGACGGTAACAGAGAGACTGGGGCTGGGCCTGCCCCGGGGGCGGGGGGCTGGGCTCCAGGGAGGGGCCGGGAGGGGCCGGAGGAGGAAGGCTGGATGGCCATCGAGCTGTGGGCTCCACCAGCAGTGCCAGGGAAAGTCCAGAGCCCTCAGCCCCTGGTGGATTGTGTAAAAGGACAAATGAAACCGAATGCACAGCCCCGGGCCTCCCCCCCCACCCCACCCTGGCCACCGATTCCTGTATTCACTGTCATCAGCCTGGTCCAAGCCACCAGCCTCCCTCCCCTGGACATCCACAGTGGCTTCCAACCTGGCGTGCTGCCTCACCCTTGTCCCCAACACGCTCTTTCCACGTGGCAGCTGGAAGGATCAAACATGTAACCCCAACCAAGTCACTCCCCAGCTTCAAGCTTCCAGGCCTGCCCGTCACATTCCGGATGAAATCCAGATGCCTGACCCTGGCGCCCAGCCCTGGACATCTGCCTCTGCCCCTCCGACACCGCCTCCTACCTCCTGCCCCACCGCCCAGGGCTCCCCAGGAACCCCAGCTTCTTTCTGTTTCTCAAATCAGCCAACCCGACTCCCACCTCCAGGCCTTTGCTCATGCTGTTCCTCCCACCGACAACACGGTTCCCCTGTATGTTCCCTTGGTGGATGCATCTCCTTAGTCAAGTCTCAGTAACTGCCGCCTTCCCCCAGAGCTCCCTGTCCCCAGGGCCACCCCGGACACCTCCCACCGCCCTCCACCGCACCCCTCTGTTCATGTCTCTGGAGCTCGCGTCTGTGTCTGGAAGCATCTGCTTATTTGTTTCCTTGTTTGTCTGCCTCCCCCACCAAAACACCAGCTCCACGAGAACAAGCACTGTGTCCACCCTGGTCACTGCTGTGTCCCCAGCACTTGACCCACGGTAGGTGCTCAACAGGTATTTGTTGAAAGATAGCGAGAGGAAACAGCTTAAACCACCTAGGGAGTTCTCACTGGGATCTTCTGAGCCCCCCTGCCCCCCCATTCACTGCCCGAATCTGGGAATGACAGCTTAGTTCCTCACGTACCTCAGCTGGGGTACAGGGCTGGGGAGAATTCTGATTGCAGCGGGAAAGATGATCGATTAGTGATGTCTGCCACAGACCTAGCATAGCAGTGGGGCAGCTGCAGGCACGTGTCTGCTGTGTTCATTGCTGTCTCCACAGCAGAGAAAAATGCCTGGCACACAGTAGGTGCTCGATAAATATTTGTTGCGTGGCAAATACATGGGTTCTCTGTCTGACTGGCTACTGCTGTCAGGAAGCAAAATAGCTTTGGCTCATTGTGGCAACGATCTGCAGCCAGCCAATCAGCAAGGCCCCTTGTGTGCTGATCCTGCGAGGGGACAGCCGAGGCGATGGTGCTGCACCAAGGTCGCCCAGCTGGGTTCGGCGAACCCCAGAGTTCGCTGAGAACCCGGTCTCGCATCCTGCGGGAGAGAGTGAGGCCTCCACAGGTTCCTGCCCTCCCAGGACATCCCGAGCCCCCTCCCTACGGTCCAGGGGGTGAGGACAGGCGGCCTTCGCTTCCCTTTCGGGCACGTCACAGGGCTGCGGTCAAACGGAAGCAGGGCCCCTGCCCACCCCGGGCGCGGGCCCCCAGGGGCCCCACCCTCCCCATTCCCAGCCCAGACCCTTCCCAGCTGACCATGGGCTGTCAGTTCCTCGTTCCTCTTTTCTCTAGGCAGGAGGAAGTGGGCTGGCCCATGGGAAGACCCAGAGACTCAGTTTCCTCCTCTGACAAGTGGGCTCAACCCCTGGCTCGTTCATGAAAGATGCCAAGTCAGGTGGGAAGGCAGAGGTGCCTTGGGACCCTGTCTCCCCACTGGGACCTCCCCGAGCTCCCCACTGGCCTCAGCATTGGACCCGGCTGCTCTCCCTGGGCAGCCTGCCCTGCCCAGCCCCCAGCCTTCCTCGCTCCCCGCTCCCCCCTCACCTCACAGCTGCAGCCACGCGGTCTTTCAGCGTCACCTGCGCGCTGTGCTCTGTCCCACCACATGGCCTTTGCACGTGCCGTGCCCACTTGCTGGAACATTTGTTCCTTCCCTTCCATCTACTCAGCCTCTGCTCAGTTCTCAGCTCGGCTTCTCCCGGGAAGCCTTCCTGACCTCCCCAACCAAGCTGAGCCTCGGGCCCCGTTACAGAAACCACCCTGGACCGCTCAGCCACAAATGGGCATTTCTGAGGGGCACCAGGTTCATGTCTGCCTCCCACACGGAGCTCCTTGTGGGCCGGGGCCACTGTCTCCCCAGGGGCTGGCGCAGAGTAGGGGCTTCATCGGTGTCTGTGGAGTGAGGGAACGGGAAATGCAGGAGGAGTGGAACAGCGGGCCCCCCCTCCCACACCCTGCTCTGGCTCTGCACCATGCGCCACCCCTGTCCTGCCCAGACCCCCTCCCCAGGAGCAACTGTGGCCACCCGACTCCTGGTCCCCAGAGCTCTCCCTCCGTCGCCTCTCAGAGCTTTACTTTCCTGAATGGAAGTCAAAGGGACGGACCTCACTTGTGGGCATTCAGCCTGGGTTCCCCTGAGCCTGGTGATCTAAGGATGGGCCTTGGGGTCATCCTGGAGAAGAGGTGACGAGGTCAACACCAGGAGGCCCTATTCCCGCCATCACCCACCCAGAACAGCCCGCGCCTCTCATCTGTGTTATGTGCAGGGGTGCCAGAACCTGGGTGCTTCAACTACGCACACTGAGCAACAAATAAAGACAGCCTCAGGGGGAGAAGGGCCCGCGGCCCGGTGGGTGCGCCAGGAGGGGGAGATGTGGGCACGCCGTTCCCCCACAGTCAGCGTCCGCTCAAATGCGGGCCCCGTCCCCACACTATGCCCCACCCCCCAACACTAGCCAGGCCCCTCCCTGGGTGGGACCCGCTGCTGGGGGAATAGGCGGGCTGAATTTATGGAGACCCAACATCCGCCTCGGTCCTTCCTGTGGAAACCCCAAAGGGGAACTTGACCGTGGTTGGTTTCCACCATCCAGGCCAGCCTTGGAGCTTGCCTTGGGCGATGTGGGCCACCACACTGGTGTCCTATTGAACAGTGAGTACCACGGCTCGCTGAAGAGAAAACAAAGAAAAACCATGAGACACGATGTTCCCAAAGAGAGCGCCGAGGGTGAACTGAAAAGTCCCAGCTTCCACTCCTGCCCAGTGACATCTCCCAGAGTCCGGTGACAAAGGTCTCGCTCTGGTGTCATTCGCTCCAGGCAGGTGGAGGCTCAAGGACCCTCTCCCACATCTGGGACCCTCTAACCTCTCCTTTGGGGTCCAGACAGTGTCCCTAGAATGGGGGGGGGGCCATCAGTCCCCACAGGCTGCGTCCCAGGGAGCAGTTGCTGAGACTGTCCCCAAGCACAGGGCTTTGCGAACCTACTGTGTGCTGAGTCAGATACAGCCCCTCCGCTTGCTGGAGCTCAACTCCAGGTGGGGTCCAGGTGGGCACGAGACACTGAACAAACAGAGAGAGAGCAGGACAAGGGCTCAGCAGAAAAGTAGATCGGGGTCGGGACAGAAAACCATGGAGGGGCTGCTGTGAGCGGGGACGGGGGGTGGGGGGGGCATCTCTCTGAGGAGCACAGGCCTGAGCGAGGAGAGGGAGGGAGTCACAGGAACACCCAGAAGACCAGTGATCCCGGCAAGGGACAGCGGGGCAGGGGATGGGGGTGGAAGGGATCTCGGTGTTGTATTTACGGAGGAGGAGTGAAGGTCAAGGTGGCCAGAGAGGAGGGAGGAGAGGAGGGGAGGGGCGAGGAGGCGGAGCGTGCAGAGGCCCATCCCACAGGGCCGGTGGGGTCAGGAGGGCTGGCCTTTCAGGCAGGAGGGCAGGAGCCGCGGGAGGGCCCTGAGCAAGGCAGTGGTACCAACTGGCTGAGGTTCTGACAGGGTCCCTCCAGCCAGGCGGGGAGGGTGGCAGCAGAGAGGAGGAGGGCCCGGGTGATGGCAGGGGGTGGGGGACAGGTGGGATTCCGGACAGAGTCAGAAGGGCGAGCTCCAGCGGAGAACTGGATGATGAATTGGATGTGGGGGTCCCAGAGAGCGGCGTCGAGAACGACTCTGGGCTCCGAGGCCGTTTTCTGAGCAGGGGGTGGACATGGGCCGGAGGTGGCAGGTAGCAGCGTTAAATGACACCCATGGCAATGATTTGGGCAACTGAGCAAGAGGGAGACCCGGGAGGAAGAAGAGGCTGGGTTTAGGCAGGCGCATGACCTGTGGGACATGGAGGGACACAGGCAGAGACTAGGCGACCCTCCTGCCTCTGCTGGGGACACCCGGTGGCTGAGCTGGGGGAGGGGAGTGAGGTCAGATGAAGGCAGCCATGTGTGAGGCCTGGGGAGGGGGCGGGGAGGGGAAGGAGGATCAGAGAGCTGGCATCCGGAGGTTTGGGAAAAGGGTGCTTCAGGAGGGGGGAGTGGCCCCTGGACGAGGTCAAGCGGACAAGCCAGACGAGGCCCAACAAATCCGGGCCCACCCGTGCACCTAGAGGTGGGGTGTGGCCGGCCCGGCCGTGCCCCCACCATCTTCAGAGCCCATCTCTTCAGGGCAGCCGGAGAGGCTGAGCCCCAACTGCTCTAAGTCAGCCCTGAGAATTCCTTTCCAGTTTGAAGGCGGCCGTGTGGCTCTTCCGCTGCCACACGCGACACCAGGGGAAGCCTCCGGGGCGTTTGGGAACTATTTTCCTGCCTGATAAGACAGCGAGATCGGGAGGAGAAAGGTCCCCTTGCTGCCCACCCCCTTCCCTTCCTGGTTAGGCTGTGGTCACGCGTGGCACGCCGCCTGGTGCCAAAGCAGCCCCGGCGGCCCCCCCCCCCCCCCGAGGAAAAGCAATGCGAACCCGGCTCCCCAATCCTGCAGCGGCTCCACATCTGGGCTCCTCGTTCTAAGATTTAATTAAGTGTTTCAGGGATGGGAGAGGGCCTCCTCGGGACAAGAAGGGAAGGATGAGAGGGCTGAGAGGGGGTCTTAGGGAATTCCACCAGGCGCGGCAAGCTGCCGGGAGAGAAAGGTAGTGTCGCTCTGTGACACTCACAGCCTCGCCTGGAAGGACAAACACACCTACCGCGGCAGATGAGCAGAGCGAGGCCCCGGGGGGTCAGCAGCTGCCCCAGCCCACGGAGCAAAGACCGACTGGCCCCGTGCACCCAGCCTGGACTTCTCGGCCAATGGAAGTAAGAACAGCCGGCATCACGAGGGTCAAGGGTCCACGAGCACTCGGCAGCAAAGGGCTGAGAGGCCAGGAACACTCAACACCATCCAGTCCTAGGGCCTGGGTGCGGGTTCCAAAGCAGGACTTAGTATTTCTGCCGGCAGTAGGCGCTCCATGATGGAGGCTCTCGTTCGCTGGGCATCGACTGCGTAACAGGCACATCCCACGCCTGGGCACCCATCAACTTGTTACATCCCCACAGTCCAGAGGGTTCGTCTGGTCCCCAGCTCCCGCATCTCCCCTGGCCCCGTGTTCCAAAAATCACCCTCAGTGGGCACTGGCTCCCCACCGTGTCCCCACTCTGACCCCACAGAGGTCCCTCCACTTCTGCTTGCATGCCTCCTGGGACAGGCAGCTCAGTCTCTGAAGTGCGGCCTTAGGCAAGTGCCGGGGAGCTCTCTGGCCTCACTTTGCACATCTGTGGAAAGGGCATTAATCACAGTCCTGCCTCCCAGGCGGGCTGCGAGCGCCCAGGAGGGCCCTCAGTGCAGAGCCTGGCTGGTTCGTGCTCAATCAGCAGGAAGTACAGTTACTAGCCATTATTGTTGCACGGGGCTGGCCCTGCCTCCGGCCGGGGCCCTGGGTCTGCCAGGTTTGGAGTGGAGGTGCCGGGAGTGTCCCCAGGTCCTGACCCAGGAACTGGATGAGGGGGAGGGAGCACCGAATCTCCCAGGCCCACCTGCCCCCTCGCCCTGCGGCCCCTGGCTCCAGCTCATGCCCCGCCCAGGGCCGCCGCTGTCTCTGAGGGCCCATTGTCCCTGTCTGGTCCCATTCCAGGGTTTCGGCCCTGCCCAGGCTTCCGCTTCCCTCCGAGAGCCCCCACCACCTCCAGAGCTCAGGCCTCCCGACGGGCCCCTACAGAGGGTGCCAGATGTGACATCAACCACATCTGGGCAAGGGTTCGAATCCCAGTTCTGCCACTTCCCAGCTGCGTGACCTCAGGCGGTCATCCCTGAGCCTCGGGCTCCTCATTTGTTACATGGAGGGACAGGACCTCACAGAGCTGCAGCGAGGATCCTGCAGCGCGTTTGGGGATGGCAGGGCGCCCAGCATGCAGTAAGCTTTAGGGAACGTTAGTCCCACTTCCTGTGCTTCCCCTCCCCAGGCCTAAAGGACAGAGCCAGGGAGAGCAAACGCAGGGGTGGGGAGGGGGCAGCCGGCCCTGACGTCATGGGGTGGGGGTGAGGAGTCCAAGGCCGGAGTCCTGGCTCCGGCCCTCCTGTGTGACCTCAGGCAGGCTGTGGACATCTCTGGGCCCCAAGTGAGGGAGAGAAGAGACTGGGATCCTCCTCGCTCACCAGGAAGCACAAGGGAGGGGTGGGGCCAAGTTTTCATTTTTTCCTCTTCAGCACAAAGGGCCCGAATGAAAACCAGTTGCAGAGACAGAGAATCCTATTGTGAAGGCGCCAGAGACTCCCGGGCAAGCGGGCAAGCGGAAGAGGCAGCATTTGGGGCGCCTGGGCTGGGTAAACAGAGGCCAGGGGCCTGCCCAGGGACACTGACAGGGAGGGCACAGCTGGGGGGCCATCGCCTACTCATCCCACAGGGTGCAAGCCTGAGAGGCCAGGACCCTCCCTCGGGCATCTCCCGCCCAGCCACAGTCTGTCCAGTCCAGCCGTGGGTGCGCCGTTTTCCCTCTCGGAGCCTCAGTTTCCTCATCCGCAAAATGGGTGTAACGGCAGCCCTTTCCTTCTAGGCTGGAGTAGGTGTGCATGGCTCCGAGGCAACCCCCCCACCTACTTCTCACCACATGGAGGAAGAGGTGGTGGGTGGGGGGTGGGGCAGCTGTGGCACAAACTCCTTAAAGGCAGAACCCGGTCCTTATTCATCCTGGTACAAAGGACAGAGGAGCACGGACATTTTCGGAGTCCTCACTGGATGCCATTTACTTGATCCCAAGACAACTGACTCGGTCCGGGCAGCTCGAGGGTCGTCCCCACCGTCCGGAGGAGAGGACTGCAGGGAGGAAGCGAGGAGGCCCGGTGGGTGATCCCAGACCCTGTACCACCTCCTCACCCCTGCTGAGGAGGGCGCGAAGGGAACAGGCTCCGGGTCTCCGGAGAGTCTCGGAGCCTCCGCGTGCCCATCCATGGGACGGGGTGGCACACGCCTGCCGCTCGGGGCCGCGGGGAGGGAAACGCACCACGGGCTGCTGCCCTGGAGCCTGGCCCGCCGGAAGCGCCCCCGCGGGCTGGCTGTTACTATTACTCCCATCACCGGTCACCGTTACTATCTCAGCCACCCGCCCCTCGGCCTGTGAACCCCTGTACCTGCCGTTCTTCCTGTAACGAAACCCGCCTGCAAAGGCCTCAGCAAGGGGCCCTGATCGCCTGTTTAATTATAATCTTTGGGGAAAGAAAAACACCCCCCGCCCCGTGAGCTGTGCTGCTGGGGGAGCCGCCAGCGCTGTCGCTGCGGCCTGTGGGGGGTAACCTGACGCCCCTCCCCCAGCTGGCCCCCAGGTCTTTGTCTGAGTCCCGCCCAGATCACTCTCCCACTTGTACAACCTCAGGCTGGGGCTGGCATGAACTCAATGCTCTGCATTGTCCCGGGGCCAGGCCCCCCGGCCCCCCAGGGCTGGCTTCATCCTTCCCCCAGCTGGGGATCCGGCCCCGGGAGGCGACTCGGGGGAAATCGGAAACCCAGCAGGGCAGACTCCTGCTCACACACTTCCTGCAGGTCACCTCGTCAAAGCCTCACCACTCCACTGCGTGGAGGGGCTCCCGCTGTGCCCATTCTCCAGACGGAGAAATCGAGGCCTGGGGAGTCAGACCACAGCCCAAGATGATACAGGCGGAACTGACAGAGCCCGGGTCAGGCTGAATCAGCACCATTGACCGGGAGTGGGTCCTCAGCTGGAGCCGGGCATCAGGGGCCTTCTGGGAAAGTTACTGTCCCATCCGCAGGAGAGGAGCTCCACACTGTAGAGATGGAGGAAATCCGAACCCGGGGGCAGAGGGCATCAAGGCTAAGGGCTCAGATTTCTCCCACAGCTGCTCCAGGTTCAAGTCCAGCTCTGGTTCCTGTGTTGCACAAAGCCCCGCTCCTCCCTGGGTCTTGCTTTCCTGAACTACAAAACCAGGTGGGGACTACTGTCAGCTGTGTGAAACATCCAGCAGGTAGTAAGTGCTCCATAAACAGGTGCTTAAAAGCCAGAGCCAGAAACTGGCAAAGCTTACCATGCAGGCATGTAGCACACACAGTCACACACACACACACACACACACACGCACCCGCCATGCCACCCACGTCCCAGGAGCCAGACTGAGAACAGAGAAACACCAGGGGGCCACCGTAGATGCTCCCCTGCCACTCCAGACGGGTGTAAACGGGTGTCGTGCCTTCTTGTGCTCCCTCTGAATTCCTACCTTCCCTGCCCTACTCGGTGCCTAGGCAGCCGCCCTGTGTGGAGGCCACCAAACCCACCCTCAGCTTCCTAAGAGGGTCCCGGAATGGAGTGCAGCACGGGGGGTGGGGGCGGTGGGGGGCGGGCAGGGCAGGGAGCGACAGGACAGCTCCCTCCCCGCTGTGCCCCCCAGGCCGGTGCAGACCCTTCTGCAGGGCTCAGCTCCTGCCAGGCGCCGCCCCATGCGCCCCATCCCTGCAAACACCAGCTCACTGATACCAGCCCACTCTGCACCTTTCCTCATTGGCTCCCTTAGCCCTGCCCGTGCCTTTAAAAGAGTCCCTTTATTAAGCTCTCCGTGAGGCCCCTGCAGTACCCCACTCCAGAGAGGTGTGCTTCCTGCCAGACCCTGACTGCTAGGACCAAATCTGACGACCTGGCAGAGCCAGCTGATGGGGCCCTGAGGCTCACGAGGCCATCTCCCATGATGTTCGGGGGGGGTTGACATATTTCCTAAAGGAGGAAGGAGACAGCAGGCGGGAGGCTCAGCCCATGGGGCATCCTGGGGGAGGGGCCTGAGGTCAGGGCAAATGACAGGGTCCATCCCCCAGCCTTCAGCCACACTTGCCCACTTCTCCCTCTTCCTGGGCCCCTTCCCACCTTTCCCCTTGGCTCACGCCTCCCTGCAGGAAATGAGAACCACATGGGGGATCCCTGCAGAGGGGCCCAGAGGGACCCCACGATGGGGCAGGGTGGGGGGCACCCGGGGGAACGCTCACTCCGGGGCCTCAGTGTTTCCCTCTGAGCAGGCCCCTGTCCGGCCCTCCGTGCTGCGGATAGTCTGGGGGAGTTTGTTTGGTTTGGGTTATTTTTTTTTTTTCATCTACATCCACAATGATTCAATCTGTAACTTGTCACACATGCCTGAGTTAAATCATTTCGTGTGCACTGTTTTGATTTGGCGTCTGGCCTTTTTTTTTTTTTCCTGCTTTTCCTTTTCCGTGAAAGTCTTCGCAACTCCATGTTGACAGTTGGGAATGGGGCTGTCACACATTTTTCTGGAACCATGAAAATCCTATACAGACTACGCCCGGACAAGGGGTCCCTTTATCTGTCATTTCTCTTACAAATCACGATCCCACTGCACGACCTTTTCAGCATCTCGCCCCTCTCGCTTAAGCGTAAACACACAGGACAAGAGCTTGTTCTCCAACGTGCGTGGCGGCAGTATTCACCATCACCAAGGGGTGAAAACCACCTTGGTTTCCGTCAACAGACGGATGGATACACAGAGCGCGGTCTGTTCACACAACAGGGTGTTGTTTGTGTATCGGAAGGAGTGAGGTGCTGACACAGGCTACAACCCGGACGGACTTCGAAAATATTACGCTAATCGAGAGAAACGCAGCACAAAAGGTCACGTGGTGTATGATTCCGTGGATACGAACTGTCCAGAGCAGATAAACCCATAGAATCAGAGGGCAGATAAGAGGTGGCCAGGGGCTGAGGGGAGGCGGGGATGAGGGGTGACCTGTTTAGTGGGCACGGGGTCTCTCCTGGGGGGGATTAAATGCTTTGGAACTACACAGAGGTGGTGGCTGCACAACACAGTGACTATAATGAATGTCATTGAGGCATACACTTTAAAATGGTTCATTAATTATGATTAATTACAATGGTTACTTTTGCCCTGACTGGTGTGACCCGGTTATGCTGGGCATCGTCCCGCAAAGCGAAAGGCCGCCCGCTCCATTGCTGCTCAGGGCGCATGCCTGGGTTGCGGACCGGTCCCCGGTTTGGGGTGTGCAAGAGGCCGCTGATAGACGTTTCTGTCACACGGGTGCTTCTCTCCCTCTCTTTCTCCTTCCCTCCCCCTCTCTTGAAAAACGAATCTTTCTTTTAAAACGGCTACTTTTATGTTTGGGAGTTTCATCTCAATGTTTAAAATTATAAAAAATATAAGTGAATATTCCTCCTTTTCGAAACAAAGGTAGAATACCAAGACACTATATTTTATCTTGATTTTTTTTCAATTAAAAATAAATCCCAGGAAAAATAATACCTGTGCAATTGAGAATGTTTAAAAATAAATAAAACAAACAAAAAAAAATTAACCATACAAGGAGCCCGGGAAGGCTGTGCACAGTTCTTTTTAACAGCCGCATAATAGTCCGTGGTGCAGCGGACCAGAACGGGGTCGCCCATTGACTCAAAATGAGGAGTGATGAATTTTCATGTTCCTCCTTTTTTCCCCTTTTCTGTTGGTCTCTAGACATACATAGGCACTTTACACACAGGATCGTGTCTCCCCCTCATTTTGATCCTAGTCCTCCCCCATTTTTCAGATGGGGAAACTGAGGCCCAGAGAGGAGAAAGCCAGGAAGTGGCTGAACCGGGACTCCAAGCCAGGCCCGTGCGACACCACAGCTGTGCAGCCCTGGGTGCACTCCTAGCTGGGGGTGCAGCAGGAACCATACTGACCAAGGTACCTGTGCCGGGGGAGCTGGCATTCCAGGGGGGCAGGCGGGCCGGAAACAAGGTGAATCAGTGACTTCTGTGGCCTATTTCCAGGGGTCAAGGTTACTGGCACAAATAGTAGAGGGAAGAGGAGGAGGGGTGGTGGGGAGAGGTTAAAGCATTAACTAGGGCAGTCAGGAAAGGCCTCGCCGGGAAGGGCAACGACCTGAAGGGCGTGAAGGAGGGAGCTCTGCGGCTTCCCTCCATTTAGGGGAACAGTGTTCAGCACAGAGGGAAGAGTAAGCCGAAAACCTGGAGGCGGGAAGCTCCCATCTGCTGGGTGTTGCTGGGGCATGATGGGAAAGGAGCAAGGTCATGCCACCGAGGTGGCCGGGTTTTGTTCTGAGAGGCGTAGGGGCCATGGAAGGGTTCGAAGCAAGGCAGACAGAGGGTTAGATTTGGTTTGGAGAGGCCTCCTCTGGCTTCTCCAGGTTGGGCAGAGGGAACAGGAGAGCATGTCAGCGGTGGCTCATGCAGGGAGGGGTCGTCATGGTGCGGCAGGATGCTGTCTTACGCCCGAATGGCTGATGTGGGGGATGGGAAGCGGCCCTGCCCACCTCCTCCTCCATCCAGGCACTCTTGAATGTAGTCCCCCTTGGAGGAAGCCAGCTCCCAACCTCCCCAGAGAAAGTGCCAAGAAGAGAAGGAGAACTTTCTGACTCATGAGCCTGGGCCTCCCAACTTCCCTCTGAGCTTAGGGAGAGACCTAAGCTCAGATCACGGGGTAGGGAGCCCTGCAGGGAGGCTAAGAGCAAAAAATAAAATGTAATTACACTGTGGCAAGTGATAGTGTTTTACAGGTGACCTGACTTGTGGGGGTATCATCAGGGAGGGCTTCCTGGAGGAGGTGCTTGAACCAGAATCAGAATAAGACGTCTAACTAGGCCCAGGATAGAAGGAAAGCATCCTAAACAGAGTGAATAACACATGCCACGGCCCTGAGACTGGAGGCAGCCTCGTGAGTTCAAGTTTCCAAAAGGAGGCCCGGCTGGGTCCAAGGAGCCCTGCGTGCCGAGCCCGGGGCAGACACGGCCCGAGCCAGAGGACACGCCCAGCCTGGCCCCACACGTGGTCAGCTCCTGGCAAGGGTTGCTGCCGCTGCCGTGGAGGTTGCGTTGGTGAAGTTTCTCCACCCATAAACTTCTTGGAGCTTCCTCACGAGCCAATAAAATAATAAGCCTATTTGGAACAGAAATAAAGGAAGTCCCAGAAACTGTTGTTCTCTTTGGAGAGATGAGGAAAGCGGGGCCTGGAGAGCAGAGAGGTTATCACGCCACGGGAAGGTTACCGGGCGCTTCCGTGCCCCGCAACGGCCTCCCTGGCTCCCTCCCTGCTGCTCGCAGGGCTGACTCTGTCGCCCTTGGAGGGAGCCCCTTGGTGGGGCAGATGGTGGCCGGGGAGAGGCAGAAAAGTGTCCTACAGAGGGAGCTGGCCCACTGCCCGCGGAGGCGAAGGGCGGGGATGACAGAGAGGAGAGACACAGAGAGAGACAGAAGGGAGAGCAGACAGGACAGCGATAAACAGAAGGATGGAGAGGAGAGGAGAGGAGAGGAGAGGAGAGGAGAGGAGAGGAGAGGAGAGGGGAAGAGAGGCGGATAGAAGAGAGAGACAGATGCAGAGAGAGAGAGAGAAACACAGAAAGGGAGATGAAGCGGGGGAGAGACAATGAGAGGGAGGAGAGAGACAGAGATGAGGAGACAGGAGCGGGCAGAGAGGGAGAGAGAACACCAGCGAGCGAGCGTGGCCTGGCTGGCGGGGGGCTCCAGGGCCTGCCGCATCTCAGTGCCTCCAAGTCTGCAACTATTGATCTGCAGGATGTTAAGAACCTTGCAACGATTGCAGGTTTGATGTTAAATCACTAAGGCTCATTCATTTGCCAAGCACACATTGAGCACCTACTGCATACTGCATGCCAGTCCTGTTCCGGGCACGAGGACACAGCCCCTCCCAGGGCTGACCTCCTGCGGGGACGCGGGTGTTTTCGAGTGAGCAGACAGACCCTCAGTGTGCTTCTCCCTGATAAAGGACTCAGAGGGTGGAGATAGACGGATCCAGAGTGGGTGTCTCAGGAGACCCTGTCCCCAAAGGCTGGGCGGGGAAGGCTGCTGGGAGCCAGGCCGGCCGCACGAGAGGAAGGGGAGAAACGGCTGAGTACACGGGGAGGGTACGGCGGGGGCGGAGCAGGGGCGGGAGGCCCTCAGCGCGGTGATGGGGCCCCTTCGTGCCAGGCCCTGTAGGACCTCACAGGGCCCCTGAGCAAGCCAGGGCCCTGGGGGGCTCTGGGCAGAGGAGCGACACGGTCTGCCTGAGCTCTAAGGGTTCCTCTGGTTGCCGAGGAGGAGAAGTGACGGAGGGGCCCAGGGCGGACGCAAGGAGCCCGGGGTGGGGGGAGGCGACCGCAGTGGTCAGAGGGGGAGATGAGGGGGTGGACCAGGCAGTGTCTGGGGAGGCGGGGAGACACCGAGGGGCCCGGAGGCTCCGTTCTGGAGACAGGGAGAGGACTGCAGGTGGGACCGGGGCGGGTCCTGTTCCGAGGCTCTCGTCCCCAAGCGCTCCGTGAACCACCGCCCCCTTTCTGACAGTGAGCCGCCTCCGGCCTCCGTGCCACAGACCCCAGAGAACTCCCGCATTCTCAGTGGCCCCTGAAACGAGACTTCCCGGATTCGGGGGCTTCCTTCTGCTGAACAGTTTGCAGAAGGGAAAGAGGAGGGGAGGGGAGGCGGGGGAGGGGAGGGGAGGGGAGGGGAAAGAGGCACCCTCCCCTTACCACAGACACAGATACAGATACACCCACCCCACACAACCACCTTCCAGACACCCTCAGAACGCTGGGGTAGAAGAAGGACGCTCCACTGGAGGTGTTTGCTAACGCCGCAGGGATAATCATTTCACAGTGCACAAGTGTACCAGATCAACACCCAGTACCCCTTACACTTACATGTCACACGTCAGTCACATCTCACAGGAGCTGGGACAGAAGAAGAAAGGCGCTCCACAGTGGGGCAAGGCACAAGGGTCCGTTGCCTGTTTAGGAAAAGTTAGAAATAAGTGATTCATCCCTACCAGAAATAAGAAAAAGAAATAATAATAGCAGTTACTGCTCCTGCAGTTAAACAACATGCCAAGAGCTTCCCAGGTATTATTCCTATTTTTATAGGCTGTCATTTGCATATTTGGACCAAATATTAAGAGGCTCATTGTTAAACAGAATAACAATGACGATGAGAGAGGAGGAGGAGGGGCGGGGGAGGAAGGAGAGGGGAGGAGAGGAACGCCGACATCACGGAAATGCACAACTCACCCTCCCCCAGTCACACTGGCCTTTCCGCTGCCCCTCGAGCACTCCAGGCCCCTGCCTGCCTCGGGGCCTTTGCACGTGCTGCTCCCCCACGTGGGATGCTCTGACTGCAGGGAGCCAGCCAGGAGGCCTGCTCCCTCTCTGCTCACGGAGGGGCCTTCCCGACCCAGCAGCAGCCCCTGCGTCACGCCTGCAGCTCTTGGTCACAGACCTGAGTGCCCCCTGACCCTGCGCAGTTTGTCTGCCACCCTTAGAACGTCAGCCCCGTGATGGCGGGGGCTTTTGTCTGGTGTGCTCAGCGCCGCATCCTCTGCATTCTGAACAACTCCCGGCACACAGTGGGTGTTCAATAAACACATGTGAATAAATAAGTGCACCCAGTGTCTCTCCTCCCAGCAAGACCAGGAAGAAGACTTCCCCGGCCAGCAGCTGGGTCTCACAGGTGCCTGGCACACAGTAGGCATTTGTGGAACACACAGATGGACAGTGGGGGCATCAGCAAATGGGAGGTGCCAACGCCAGGAAGACAGAGAAGGAAAACAAGAATGAGAAGGAAATATTTGCCCAGGTTCCCCAGGTGCCTGGTCAGAGCAGGCCCTGCCCTGGGCACAGCCCGGGTATTAGTTCACTTCCTCCTCACCACAAGCCCATTTTCTAGATGAGGAAACTGAGGCTATGCGAGCAGAAATGCTTTTTCCCAGGTCCCACAGGCAGGAAGGGGCGGAGCTGGCACTGAAAGTCAGGCCCGTCTGCTGCCAAAGCCCAGGCTCCAGGCTGAGTACGTCTGGTCCATTCTTGCTGTCGGCTGCGGCCAAACACCTACTGTGTGCCAGGCGGAGGCTGGGCCAGCTGGTGGGAGGTGAGCCGGGCTGTCAGGCTGTCCACGCTTTTACGAGAGGCTGGGTGTCCGCACGCTGTACATGAAATCTCCTACTCCAGTGCTAGCTGCCCTTCACACTGTGCGGGGTACAGAAAGCACATCTGAGGGCCTCTAGTCTGAGACCCTTGGTCTAGGCTTGGGATTTCGGGAAACATGTACATCATTGGTTGGGGGCAGGCAGGGAAGACTTCCTGGAGGAGGTAGAATGAGGCTGGGCTGGGGCTTGAGGAAGGTGAGGCCAGCCTGAGTGGGGGAGGCCTTGGGAGAGAGAAAGCAGGAGGGTCTTTGGTCTTGCCCCAGGCCACGTGGGGAGTCCGGGCGGGCTCCTGTTGAAGACGCCCCGCTGAGGAAGGCCAGAAGGTCAGGCCAGGCTGAGACCAGGAGCACATGGGGTCCGGGCACCAAGGCTGCCTGTCCCCTCCTTGCGCCCCGGCTTCCTTCCCATCCCTCTTCAGCCTGCTGGGATCCGCGCTGCCTGGGAAACGCTTCCCAGAATACTCTGTGTTTCTGCAGATTCCCGCGGGGCCGGCTGAAGAGAGGCTTGGGAAGGACGGCCCATCGCAGCGGCTGGGTGAACCGGTGCCAGCGATGCCCGGGCTCTGGCACCCACCGGTCACGGGAGAACCTCGAGCAGAGGGTGTCTGAGACCCGAAGCACCATGGCACTGGCCTTGAAGGAAACCACGCCGTGTGTGTTTGGCGTCTTTGAACTCTTCCACGTCCACCACTCAACTGCAAGGCGGCGTTTCGTCGGCTTGTTTTGATTTTAGCTGCGTGTGAATTCTATTTGGTGAGAGACGTGGATGCCTTTTACTGTTTGACGTGACAGCGGAGCCTGGGTTTGAAGCCTACCTCATCACTCACTCGCTGGAAGGCTTTGGGCAAGATACGGATCTTCTCCGTGCCTCCATCTTCCCATCTGTTCAGTGGGGTTGAGGGCAGTAACCAAGGTCTGGGCCTGTCACGCAACTTAAAGGAGACAATGTCGTTAAACACTTAGAAAGTCCTCCGCACAAAATAAACAGTGAGTGGTAGTGATAATGACGGCTATCCACGTGGTGATGTAACGCTGTTTTAAGTCCCATCATAAAATGCAATGGATTCTGGAGACATCAATATGAGCTCATGTTTGGCTAAATATAGATCTAGACGGTTACATATAGACATATTTACAGATACGGGCCTGTACGTGGGTTGTTATACCTACATGCATGCACATGCATGAATATGTCTTCGTTCTGTCCGCTGAGAAGGCCTGAAAGAAAATGCCACCCCACTCGCAATGGGCATGCCTGACACCCAGATCTTGGTTTCTAACACCATTCTCCAATCAAAGGCGCCAGCACTCCGTGGAGAAACAAAGGACTGATTCTCAGACTGGGGCAGGACACAGGCCAGATGAGCCTGAAGCATCTTGTAATGCCAGAAGTAAGGGATGCTGGGGAAAGAAGGAGGAGGGGAAGAAGAAGAGGTGGAGGAGGGGGGAGAGGAGCAGGGGGAGGGGAGAGGGGAAGGAAGGAAGAAAGGAAAGGAGAGGAGAGGAGGGGGAGGGGAGGAGAGGGGGGAGGGGAGGGGAGAAAAAAGCCCTACATTGATGCGGGCACAGCAAGGGACAAGAGAGCCACTGAAAGAACTCCCAAAGCTCAAGGTTGGAACAATTCAAGCAACAAAATTAACTAGTATTGAATTACAACCCCAAGCATAAATAAAATAAATACCCAGGAGTCCCTACTGACACATGTAAAAGCCTGAGTAAATAAGCGGGGGAGAGCAGACAAATTTCCCGTGCAGAAGAATTCCAAGCCATGTACGCAGGGGGCCTGGCTCTCTTCTCCTTCGGGTGGGGCTACACGGAGCGACCCCCTTCCACACAGGACAGGACAGGAAGGGGAAAAGAGTGTAGCTTGACAGTAGAGACGCACGACAAGCAACTACCTGAGCCAGGTGATCGAGGTCAACATCAGATGAGATCGGGGGCGTTCAGGGCGGCATGGCCACAGACAAGGTCAATATTGACGCTGTTAAGTCGTGTCGATAGTACGTGCCATTGGTAGACAATAAAAACGACGTTTGACTTCTGAGAGCTCCCTCCCCCAACCCCAAAGCCCCAGGGTAACCGTGAGAACATCGGACATATTCCCGACAGAGGAGCGGCCTCTGAAACACGTGCCCGCCCGCCTCAGAACTGTCCGAGTCTCCGAAAACTGGGGAGACCAGAGGAAATGTCCCAGCCGAGAGGAGCCTACAGGGACATGACAGCCAAACTCGATGGGGAGTCCCGAGTGGGACCCTGGAACGGGAAGAGGACACCAGGTAAAACCACGGCACACTGGACGCACCGCGGGCTTCAGTTCGTAGCAACGCACCAACCGCGGTGCGCCGGCGGCGACCAGAGGTGTAATAACCACAGGAGAGTCTGGGTGCAAGGTGCTATCTCTTCCACTTGTCTGTGAATCCAAAACTGCTCTAAAAAGCCAGTCTATTTTTTATAACTAGATTCTTTTTCCAATATGCTCTGCCCCCACACTCTTATAGAGCCTGGGATGACCTTTTTTCTGAACCCGGCTGATGTGTCTTTGACGTTAGACTCTGTATTGCCCTGCCACCCGTTCTGTGAGCTCCAGACCTCAGGCTTCCAGAGCCTGGCCCGGTCATCCCCGGGTCGGTGGGAGGTGGCCCGTGTAAAGCCGTTCCTGTGCGAAAACTGGGACTTAAGCCAAAGGACCTCTTCGTCTGACATGGGACTGGTTCTCCGGTGACCTCACCCTACAGACACCTGGACGCCCAGAGCAGGCCGTCTCAGGCGCCATCACTAACGCTGGGTTCCGAGTCTTTCTTCCTTCCCTGTTCTCCAGCCCTATGACCTCAAGGGGCACCCCGGGGTCCGTCTCCAGGCAGGGGTCCGTCCAGCCCTGCAGAGGTGGTCTGTGAGCTCCGCCAGGACTGGAAGCCCCCACAACAGAGAAGTGGCTGGTTCAACACGGCAGTCGGGACTCCGAGGGGCACCCCTGTGGTGGAGCAGGGCGTGGGCCCCGAACCCCTGGACCCCTGCCCCGGCTCTCCACCCGGCCCCAGGGCAGCTGACTCCGTCTGGGAGGAAAGACAAAAGGGGAAACACGTGACAGAACACCCATTTCTCAGAAAGTCTGGGTTGGAAGTCAGGGGGCTTGGGTTCAAGTCCTGAGTCTGCCTGTGACTCACACTGTCACCTTTGGCCACTCACTTCCCCTTGTCTGGACCTCAGGTTCCTCATCTGGGGGTCAGGGGGTTGCACCGGCTGCTCTCCCAACCCTTCCCCAATCCCCACGGTGCTGTCGAAATCGGGGCAGGCGGTGCTGGGCCCCCTCCCCAGCCCACCTCACTCTCCCCACGAGCCCCGAAGTCCAGAGACGAGGCCGCATCCCCGACCCACAAACTCCCCTCTGCGTCTGACACGCTGCCCTTGCATCTAACAGGTTGCAGGGAACCGCTACCTCTGCATTTCTTCATGTAAAAGGGCCTGTGGGGAGGGGTGTGCTGGCGCTCTTCTTTAAGGTATCTGGGTCCCGAGTGCCCAGTGCTGGGCGGGAAGTGAATCACCGTGAGTTTGCACTTTGTCGTACACTGTTGTCTCTCATAAACTCTGGTCCTTGTTTATCATCGTCACCACTGGAATGAAACCCGAATTCCTTGCCCCCGTTTGGAGGCCCTGCAGAACTACACCCCCCACCCCACCCCCACCCCTCTCTGGCTCACTCTGTTCCCCCCGCAGAGGCTGCCCTGACTCCCCGTGAACCCACCCAGGTTGTTTCTACCCCAGGGCCTTTGCCTCTGCCGTTCCCTTCACCTTCCATGCCCCAGCTGCGTCTCAGGAAGGCCCTCTCCAGACGTGCCCCATGTAACGAAGTCCCCGGTCCCTCCCCATCACACTCCCTGCTCATTTCCTTCCGAACCTTTCCTGCGGGCTCAAGCGATGCTGTTTCCTTACTGGCGTGAGGTCCATCTGTCCATAGGCAGGGACTGTGTCTGTTCTGCTCTGTGATGAGAACCCAACATTCTGCCCTGGGCTGGGCACATAGTAGGGTCTCAGGAAAGCCGGGTGAAAGCAGCGGGTGAGTGGAACTGGCATCACAGACGCTTCCAGCGGCGGCCTGGCCTGCAGCTAGCACATCCTGTCTCCAGTGTGAGCAGCTCACCGTGCTACTGTCTCAGGCCTGGGGCCGGCAGGTTTACGGTCCCCATTTTGCCCGTGAGAGGACCAAGATTCCCAGGCCTCAGAGCCTCCGAGGACAGAGCTGGCCTTGAACCCAGGGGGACTCCAGGGTTCGGGCCCCTTGCAGCCTCCGGGTGTCCCTGTGAGAGGGACGTGGGAAGGGGAGCTGAGCCGTGCCTCCCCACCCTGACCCACCCCTTGTCTGAGCCAGAACCTCCTTAGCACCTCCCTGTCCCAGCCGCCTGGTGGAGCCTCTGGGGCCCAGATGGGAGCTGGGTGTGCGGGCAGCCTGGGCTGGTGCCAGTCGGTGCCAGGAACCGGCTTGGGGAGTAGGGAGTCTGGACCAGTCAAGGGGTAGGTGATGGAGGCCACCTGTCCCGGGTGGGTTCCTAATGTTCGCTGGGGCATGTAGGGTGAGAGTGGGTACCGGGTGGTTCTGGGAGGCCAAAGGCTTACATGCCCACTTGCCTTCCCCAGGGGTAGAGCTACCCCCGGGGCCCTGGCCCAGCCCCTTGCGCAGTTTCCTGCTCTCAGCCAGGCACCGGTCGGATCAGTCCGCAGGGCTTCTCCAGGCCCGGAGCTGAGCAACGCCAGGCACAGAGCTCACCTGGGCTCCCAGCACCGGCCCTCGAGGGGCCCCAGGGCGGGCAGGGAGGGGGGCAGGCAAACAACTGCCAAGGGGCGGCTCCTAAGCCCTTCGGGCAGATCTCTCCCTGGGCACTCGGGCTGTGTGTCCTTGGGCGAGTCCCTTAACCCCCCTGGACCTCCACTCTGGCAGGAGGGCGTGCTGCTGCCAACGCCCAGGCAGGCTCCTGTATTCAAGGTCTGCCCCGGGAATAGGGAGGAAAGAGGAGACAGTGCGGGGCGGGGGGGCAAGAGGGAGGACAGTGCCTCCGTGGGTCCGGGAAGCCCCCCAGTGCACCCCCCAGTCTGCCTCCCACCCGTAGAAGAGATGACTGCCCAGCCGGGCAGAGAACAGTGAGCGAGGGTTCAGCTCGGAGAAGCAAAGGGAAGGGCGCTCCGGGCAGGAAGGCACCGCGGAGGAGGCAAGCGGCAGGCCTGCTGCCCGGGGAGCCTCCTTCTCTCTCCCCCTTAGGTCTCAGCTCACATAGCACGTCCTCTGAGGGAGCCCCACCCCCTGCCCTCCAGCAAAGCGGCTTATTTTCCTCCTTGCACTTAACGACAAGCTTCCTCTTCTGTTTATTATTTGTCTCCCTTGCTGAGTTCCCCCAAGGCAGGGACAACGTCTGCCCTGCCCACTGCTCTGTCCCAGACTCCAGCGCAGTACTGGACTGCACACAGTGTGAGCGGCTCACTCCCCTGCCCGTGCCTCAGTTTCCTCATTGGTGAAACAAGCGTCACCCCAGCACCCACCTCGTGGGGCTGTTGTAGGAATGAAATGAGTGGATCTTTGTAGAGCCCTTAGAACAGATCCTGGCCCACAGCGTGGGCTCTGCACGGCGTGTCAGTAAGAAAATACGGTAAACACGCTACGAGAATTAAGGGTGCAAAGATTAGAACATCATAACTTTGTACGTTCCCAGGCTGTATAATCTAGTAGACGGCAGTTTACGTTTATATCTCATTTTCTGTTTCCCTTTTTCCAGAATCTTCCATTGTGACTCATTTCAAACCCATAGACACTCAAAAAAACAGGACACTGAACCCCTCAGCTCACCAGCCCTTGACTTTTTGCTTTGTGTGTTTTCTCTCACGCTGGGTAGAACAAGAAAAAGATGAATGTTTGTATTTTTATCTTTCTTACTGCAAAAATAAAATAGAGTTTTTCAAACTCTTCCGCTGCTGTGGTTGTTTTAAAAATCTCTTGCTCCGTGAATTTATGAATTCTCCGGAACCAATTGTAACTGAGTCGCTTGCTGATCTTGTGGGTCTGTAATTAGTCTGTAACTACTGGCTCACGGGTCCTCAACCTGGAAGCTGGTTCTTGGAGTCGGCACCTGACCGAGGGTCTCTCTCGAGCGCTGACTTGGGACTCCTGATCCCTTGCCCCCGTGGTCCAGTAACTCTACAAAGCCGGTGCCTCTGACCCCTGATTCCCACTTCCCAGAAGCCGGTGTCCGGGCCTGACGGAGGGGAAGGCCCAGCCTGCCCCAGCTCCCGATGGAACACCTGTACCCAAGGATGCCGAGTGACACGGGGCTGAGACCCTGGCTTTGCTGCGCCCAGTGGCCCTGCAGGGCCTCCTCGGGCCAGCTGGGCGAGGGGCAGATGGGCGGCCCCCACCCCCGCCCTGTGCGTGAAGCAATCGTCTGAGTCACCCCCACCTCATGACTTGCCTGTCCGCCACCACCAAGGCCTGTAATTACGGCCGCCGCCTCCTCGGGGGCTGGGTCTTATCGGCCCATCGGAGCAGGCCAAGGAGGGAGATGCCCTGGAGGTCCCCCCCAGACGCGGCCGGCCAGTCCCGGGGCCTGGTGGCACGCGATCCAGGCGTGCCTCTGCCCTCGGTGGCAGCTGCCCCAAGCCCAGCGGTTCGCTTTCAGCTCCCAGGATTCCCACTGTCCATCCCTTCCCTGCATGCTTTCTGCCTTGAATTCCGCCCTTCAAGCCATCTTCCTGCTAACGTGTTAACTGATCACTCACATGACGTTTCAGAGTGAGATTTTCCAAAGGCCGGCGGGGGCACCCAGTCTGTGAGGCATTCCAGGGGTCAAGGAAGACCCGGCAGAGAGTTTGCCGTGGTCGTGGCTGCCGGGCTGGCCTTGTCGTGGGTGCTGGAGGTGGGGAGAAAGGAAGGGTGGCAGTGGGGGGGACAGTCCCTGGGGACTGGTGCTGGACGGGAGGAGAAAGATGATGGGCAGGAGGCAAAGCTACCCTTTACCTCCATGCCTTCCCCCCTTGTTGGCTGCCCCTGCCCCTGGAAGAAGACACTCTGGGTCCCATTCTACAGATGAGGAAGCTGAGGTCCAAAGAGGCTTCACACCAATGCCCGTCCTCTCGGGGGTGCATTGGGGACCGTGCTGATATTGGGGGCGTGGGTGGCAGCCTTTTCTAGGGAATGGGGATCCCTGCACCCCCAGCAGAGTGGGGAGATGCCAACGAAGACAGTCTAGCTGCAATCAGACATCCTGAGTTCAGCCCTGACTTAATCCCTCTGTGCCTCAGTTTCCCCAACCGTCAACTGGAGATAACCATGCCAACCTCATCTGGCTGTTGTGAGAATTAAATCCAGCACATAGTGAGGTGCCTTCTAAAGACACATAGTCAGCTTTTTCCTTCCTCCTCTTGACATCGGCAGACCCCTCCTTCCCTGGGTTGACAGGAAGCAGGGAGGCCAAGATGTGTCACAACTCTGGGAGGCTGGCTCTGCCCCCCTCAAGGCCTCCCCCACCCACCCAGGCCCCTGGGAAGCTCCAGCTGATCCTCAGGCTGCTCCCCACTCCAGGGCAGGGTCCCTAGGATTAGCACCCCGAACCCCACACCTTCGAAGACACACGTGGACACATTTCAAGGCCTGCATAGGGCTGGCCGCTGCTCAATTATTAATAATTTCCTCCCTCCGTCCCTCCCCCAGACCTGCTCAACCAGTCTCCCCACAGGCTGCAGAGCAGGCCTGACATTTGAACCGACTATTTTTCTCTCCCTCCTGGGAGAAGCGAGGAGAGAACACGGGCCCTGTGCCTTGGTGCTGGGGGAGGGGGGCCAGCGCAGACAATCTACAGGTCCCCCCGGATCTTGCGCCCAGCATTGCAGCTCCCCGGGGAGTGGGTTCGTTGCCCCTTTCCTGAGCCCAGGTGAGAGAGAGCTCTAGCCCCCCACTAGGGGATGCACTGGGAAACCCTCCTGAACAGGAGCAGGAGTGTGGGGAGGTTAAGAGTCAAACTCAGGGTCTGTGTTCATGCCCTGGCTCTGCCCTTTCCTTGCTGTGTGGCCTTAGACAAGTCAGTTCACCTCTCTGAACCTCTTTTTTCTCATCTGTAAAATGGGGCAGTTATGTTTCCACCCTGCAGGGCCGGTGGGATGTAAAAGCCCCAGGTCCAGGTCCAGTGCCCAGTAGGACACGTACAGGACAGGTCTCTGGGCCTAGGGTCCACTCACACTCTCTCCAGAGGGCCTGGGCCCAAGTGCCAACCAGAGCTGCACCCGAGGCAGAGCCCTGAGGCCCAGAGACATCAAGACCTCAAGGTCGAGTTCCGTCTCCAACCACATCCAAAACCCACCAGTGGGGACAGGCCAGGGTATGTGCCCCCCTAGTTACTCCCTTGCTCCCTAATTACTGTCCGTGGCTCTTCCCTGATAGTTAGGGAGCACCTACAGCACCCAGCATACCTGGCCAGACCTAGAATTGTTGGGGGGTTTAAACGCAGCAATGACTTGTAAAAATAACTGAGCACAGTACCTGGCACATAGTAGGTGCTCAATAAATCGAAGCTACTAGTTGTTTCTGCATCCACCAAGTAGTGACGGTCTTCATGCTGTTCCCTCCACCAGGTAGGCCCATCTCCAAACTTTTCATATGAACACCTATGCAGCCCTCAAGGCCCCACTTAAATAGTTCCTCCTCTGAGGAGCCATGCATGGCCCCTTCCATACACATGCACACGCACACGCGTGCGCACACACACAGAAATCCTGTCCTCTGGGTTTCCTGGCACCGCACAGGGGCACCTCCTGCCAGAGCCTGGCCACACTGCAAGGTGATAAGCAGGTGCCTGTGGGGTTCACCATTAGATCCCCAGCACCCGGCGCAAGGAGATGTGGGTGGAAGGTGCTCTTTCTCTCTGATGCACGCTCTCTTTTTCTTCTATTTCTCATATGCTTCCAACCAAAAACAGACACCCCCCCCCACCCCCTGCAAACATGACACAGACATGGGAAAAGCATATGACTCCAGTCAAACTTTGAAAATGTCCTCTGGCCACCACAGAGTGAAGGACAGCACAGATCCAAAAAAAAAAAAAAAATCAAATTCAGAATTTAAAAGCCCTTTCAGCCAATGTGTTATAGATTCTTTTTCAGAAATAAAAGGAATGCCATGTGACGAGGTAAGAAGAATGAAGCAGCTCCGTGTGTGCTGACCTGGAACAGTCTCCAAGATGAGTTATCAAGAAAAACAAAAATAAAATGAGGGTCAGGACGGGGAAGGAAGTGTGTTGGCTCTCACCTGTGTGGGAAGGGGGCAGGGAGGAAAGAACAATTTATATATGTATTTGCTCGTATGCACATATATTAGCTCTGGGAGGGAATCCGTTCATGGTGGCTGTTTCTGGGGAAGGGAAGTCTGAGACTGGGGTCGGGGAGAGTGGAGGCCTACTTTGTGCTCCATAGCCTCTTGTATTTTTGGATTTTGTACCATTTGCTCACAACAGCTACTCAAAATATGCAGATGAGTAAAGCTTAGGGGTTTGGAAGCCATGTCCTTCAGCACCAGGCCCCACCTGATGCAGGAACGTTCCTCGGCACCCCCGACAGGCTATCCTTCCTTGAATGCTCCTGATGACAGGGAGCTCAGTAACTCACCAACCAGCTAATCCAGCCTGGAGTAGCTTGGAAGTATGGGTGTGGGCACAGTGAGAGGAGGCACGAAAGTGCTTCTTGGACGGCGAACAGGTGCTTCTCCCTTGTCCCCAGAGTCGGCAGAAATTGGAGTTCCTGACTTGGGACCGGCTCAGAGGACCTGCCTATTCCCAGGCCCAGGTGGAAGGGAGGTAGGGTGGTAGGGCGTGCTCTGCCGTGACTCAGGTCCCACGGGTGCCCGGGGCACAGTCAGCTTCCCAGGACATAAGGCTGTGACTCAGGGCCACACAGCAGGGCCAACCCAGGTGGCAGCTGGCGGGCCACCAGCACACCCGTGCCCTTCCCAGGCTCGAACCCCAGTGGGGCCTCGGTCCCAGGCACATATCGCCTGCCTTGCCGCTGCCCCTTGGCGGGGGGCAGGATGGGGAGATTAAGGCTCTGGCGCCAAGCAGCCTCAGTGCAGAGCCTGCCCTGCTGTTCACTGGCTTGAGCCTCAGTTTCTCCGTCTGTAGAGCAGGCAGCCGCGTGGCCCTGCCTTCTCATAGGGCTGCCCGACCAGACCGAGTGGAGTCCACACTCAGTACCTGTCCGACATGGGGTCTGGTGCTGGAGCCTCTCACGGGCACTTGGGTGTCCCAGCTCACCACGCAGGGCCTGGTCGCCTGGCCTCTGGGGGCCCCTGGCTCCAGAAAGACCTACCCAGAAACCTCTGAACAGGAGTCCCAGGTCCCCCCAGCAGACTGTCAGCTCCACGAGAGGACGGGTTTTTCTGTGTTTTATTAGCTGTGCCCTGTGCCTGGAATGGTGCCCGGCACACTGTGGGGACAGGCTGCACAGGGGGGCGACCCAGGCCATCCCATGGACCCATCACATGGGGCTCCGAAGTTCTCGTGCTTGGTTTACTGCTGGCGTCACATTGAGATTCTTGATTTTGAACAAGGGGACAGCATTTGATTTTGCACCGCGCCCCCAAAATTCTGTAACTGGTGCTGTTGGTCGCTGACACCCAGTATTGTTTTTGAATGAATGAACGAATGAATGAATGAATGCCGCCCTGTGGCATCACCTGTCTCGTGGTGGCATCGCTTGTCTCATTTTACTGTGGGTTTCAAGTCTCCTTTAACGGGTGGAGAAAGTAAGGCTCGTGGAGGTGAAGAGACCCACCCAAAATCACTCAGAATTTCAACCCAGGCCTGCCGGGCCCCGAGCCCTGGCGCCCACGGCCCCCTCGGGTGGAGTCGGGACAGCTTCTGTGCGGCAGGAAAGCCGAGGACCCCAGCACCAAGGGTCGCAGGGCAGCTGGGTCCGACATCAAGCTCTGTCCCCCACACTGGAGCTGTCCTGCTGCCCTTTTCTCAGACAGGGAAACTGAGGCCCAGCTCATGGTAGGAGCCGGCCCAGCACATGGCAGGAGCTGGCCCAGCTTGGTGAGGGTGCCTGCCCAGGAGGCAGCCTGGCTGGGTGCCCGGTCAGGGGGCGGGGGCCTCTGTGAATTGCTCCTCAGTCCCCGCCGACCACAGGCGGGTTGGGTGAAAGGCGGCTGCTCCCCGCCCGCTTCCCCGCCAACGTGGGCCCAAACAATGGGCCTTTGTGCCCGTCGTGGGCGGGTTGTCAAGGTGCGCGGCCCTGGCCCAGAGCCCTGGCCTCAGCCTCCACACGGGCAGGAGGGCCGAGCCAGGGGGTCTGCAGGGGCCAGGAACCCCGCAGACAAGGGACCAAGGCCTCCCTGAGGCCATCGGAGCCAAGGAGACTGGGGCACAGAGAGGGTCCACCAGAGGCCCGGCACCACATGTGTCTCGGGGGCAGGTAGGAGCCTGGGACACAGCCTCCCTCTCACTGTGGCCTCAGGGTCCCCGCCCTGCAGCGAGGGGCTCGGACACCCCTGCTGCTGAAGTCTGCCCTCATGGGGTTGGCAAGGCCAGAATCCTCCTGGTTCTCTCCTCTCATTGCCCCCCACGCCCCCTTGGCACAGGGGCTCAGCCAGAAGCTCCGACCCCCTCCCCGTCTCTGGGAGGCCCCCTGGACTACATGAACCATAACATGGCTAGGAAAATGTCACTCCCTCACAGGGCCCCGCCTGACCCGCTCTGAAACTTTCCTCCTTCAAGATCATGCGCCCAGCAGGAAACCGCCTGGTCAGAAACAGGCGCTGCCATGGACCCCGTTTTATAAGCAAACACTGGGGTTCTGAGAGGGGACAGGGCTCATCCAAGGTCGCCCACCCAGGACACAGCGGAGGCATGTGGTTGGCTCCAAAGGTTTTCAGAGGCCCCCAGGAGGAAGGGCAGGGCCTGCCCCCCACAGCACCCACCTGCTGGTGGGAAAGACAGAGGAGTTGACCCCGCCACCAGTAGTAACCACAGGCGCTGTCCATTACTGAGTGTTGAGTAAGTGCTTTACGTGCAGGCTCTCATTTCAAGGTCGCAGAATCACTGGGCGGCAGGAATTATGGTTACAATGCCCATTTGTACAGATGAGGAAACTGAGGCTCAGACGAGGCAACCTGCCTTAAAGTCAACCAGCTAATAAATAAATGTAAACCCTGGCGAGTGTCCCCTGAATGCCTTGCTTACCCAATGCTCACAACCACCTTGCAAGGCAGGGCGAATGGTCCAAACGACAGATGAGGAAACTGTGAGGACCTCGGCGGCAAAGTCACGTGCTCAAGGTCACACGGCCAGAAAGTGGGCAGAGGGATTCGACCCTGGGCGTCTGGCCCCCAGAGCGTCCCAGGCTTGTTTCCTTCCTCCCCCAGCACAGCCAAGGTCCCTGGGTGCCCCTCAGACCTGTCTGCACCAGCAGCCCCTCGTCTTTGTCTCCCACTCGGATGGAGGTGGCCGGCCAGCCGCCCGCCTCGTGCTCCCTGGCCTCGCCCAGGGCAGAACCAACAACCGTGAAAATCCAGAAGGAAAATCCAGGCAGGAACGAGCCCAACATCTGCACACCGGAGCTCGGAGGAGAGCGCTGTGGCCTGTTCACACCACAGACCCGACATCGAGAATGAACGGCGACACCCAGGCCGCCACGCCGTCTCCAGAACAGAGCTTCCGGGGGGGAGAAAGCGCATTGTAGAAGCAAAGGTGCAAGAGGCGTCGTCTGCACCGTCACACCCACAACCAAAGTGGCGACCCAAACCCCTGCCCCTCCGGGATGCATACGTGTGCGTGTCCAAGCATAAAGAGGTGGTAGAACTCCTTTGGGAAACAGGCCGTAGATACAAAAACTAAATGTGTGCCTATCCCATCAGCTAGCGACTTCACTCTCCACACTAAAAAAGTCCACCCAAACATGCGTAGGAGGGCGTTAGAGCAGCACCACCGAGCATCCTGGGACCTGGACACGACGTGCCTCTCCACAGACGGCAGGGCGGCTGAACACACCGCGGTCCATTGACACAGTGGAGGGCGTCGCGGCCGTGAAAAGGAAGGGACCACCGACGCAACGCACGGAGAGCTCGAGTGGGTGTCATGTTGCGTGAAAGCACCAGACACACAAGAGCACGCGGGATACGGTTCCATGTACGTGAAGGTCAAGAACAGCACGACCCAAGGCTGGCGGTGGGCTCTGACTCGCTCCGGGTGTGGATCCCGTGGGCTTTCAAACTGTATCATTAAGGTTTGTGCCTTTTCCTCCGTACACTTCATACCTCCATCAAACACACAGCAGAAGGACAAAGACGTGCGTGGAAACACAGTCACCGAACCCAGGACTGCGGTAACTTTTCGGAGAGGTACCAGCGGGGAGGGGCATACAGGGGTGTCACCTACGCTGGGGTGTTTTCTTCTTAAGCTGAGGGATGGCTGCATGGAAGGTGACGTTATTATCCTATGAACATCTTTGCGTCTCTAAAATACTTCACGGAAATCCAACCAAACCAGAACCAAAACCCATGCCCGCAGCCTGTCCTGCCCCAGAGCGCGCGTGAGGGCTCCCCGCCGCCTACACGCTCAGGCCCGCCCTCCTTTTGCGTGCCACGCAGCCTCTCCTCCCGGGCCTCAACCCGTCTTTCCAGCCTCCTCACCTCTCCGCACCAGCCGAGCTGGTCTCCTCGCTGTTCCCCAGCACACCCCGAGCATTCCCGTCTCCACGCCTTCCCTCCCACCTGGAATGCCCTCCCCATTCCTGTCTGCTTGCTCTGCGCCGGGCATTCTGCCGGCCGCCGGAGGCTATTAACTCCCGAAATCGGGGACTGAGCCACGGGGAGGTCGGGCCACAGCTTGCAGCCCCGAATACTCCCTATTTATTGTCACCTCCCAAAGCCACGTGAGACAGTCCAAGTGCAGAGTGGTCTTGCTGTGTCCACAGTTTTGAGACAAATCCCCCCCAAACCCCAGCTGTTCCCTCAGCCCCTCCAGCGTAGAGATTTGGGCTCACCACGGATTTCATCTCCACTGGTCACCGAGGATCAGGGCTTTGCTGTCCTCACTCTATACAGGGGAAGCTGAATTCAGAGAGGGCAAGGGGTTCGTTCAAAACACTCGGCAAAGACTGTCTTGCTCTGCGAAAGCTTCTGATCATGAAAGACCCCCCAAGTCTGTCCCCCACCTCGGGGTCCTGGGACTTGCTCTTCCCTCTTCTAGAAAGCCCTTCTCCCGGAAATTCCTTGTCATCATTCTGGCCCCCGAACCCAGGCCACAGCAGCCTCCCCAGAGCCCTAACTCCAACGTAAAGCAGCCCCACCCCTCTCTTCCCGTCCCATAACCCTATTTTCCTCATCAGATAATGTAGCACTATCTGAAATTGTCCTGCGTGTGTATTCATTTACTTCTATACAATCTGGCACGTGCACACCCCCCAGGATATGAGCACCTTGAGGCGGGGCTCCGGTCCACCGTGCTCACTCGTGCCTCCCAGGGTCCGCGGCAGCAGGTGCTCAGGGAGCCGGCTGGAAGAACTCTGACCAGCAGCTGACTGAGCTCTCGACCGTCTCTCTGTATCCACCCAGGCCCAGAGTCCAGAGGGGCAGACAGGGAGGCGAAGATGGGACCCGGCCACAACCCACCACGCCAGCTGAAAGGACCCCACATCCCGCTAAAAACACAAGTGTTCTGCCGTTACTGTTTTGGAGTTTGTGTAAATGATAGGATTTGCCCTTTATGTTACTGTTAATTTTTAGTTTGCGTGTTTCCCAGGTTTCTAGCATTTCCACAGATGCCCCACAGGCTGGAGGTGAAAACAGGGAGAGACCAACATGGAGAGACAGGGAGACAGAGACCAACATGGAGGGACAGCACAGGGAGAAGCGGCTGGACACGGAGAGACAGGCGGGGGGGACAGGGAGAGGCAGAGTCAGTGGGGGCAACTGAGACAGAAAACGAGACCGACAGGCGGCCCGAGAAATCTGACCGCCCCATCTTCTTACACAGTGTGCACCTCGATAACAATAACAGTATTAATTGAGCACTTGCTATGTCCAAATACGTGCTAAACACTTTTCTGCGAATGATCGAATGATCGTGTTTGACTCTCACCACCACCCTATGAGGTTAATAAGTGCTACTCTCGTTCCCCTTATAGAGACGAGGAAGCTGAGGCACAGAGAGGCCCCTTGGTCACCCCCAGTCACACAGCCGGCGCCCCGAGAAGCCAGGTCTGGCCTCGGGTCTGCCCCAGAGCCCCGGCTGGACGGTTCCCCCCAGGAACAGGTCCTGGGGTCTCTGTGTTTGTTTTAGGGCAGTTCCTCTCCCAACTGGCCGAGCCAGCCACATGCAGGCCCTGGTTCCAGAGGGCGGGGACAGAGCCAAGGCGCGACATCTCTCACGGCCCCCCAGGGGCTGACAGCCCCCCCAGGCAGGCCGATGCCGTGGGTCCCGGTCTGTTCTCCAGCAGGGTGGGGCCGGGGGAGTCTGTTACTCGGAGGAGCCTCTCGGTAACCACTCCAACCCGCGTCCGTGCCCACAGGCCCCGAGGCCACGCTGGCCCCTTCGGTTCAGTTTTCTCTTCTCAGCACTTCCTGTTGATCCGCCTCGGATTCCTGGGAATTCCCCGCGCGATGACGGGCCTGCACACAAAGACAGCCACACAAAGATGTCCATTGTGGCACTGTTTATAGGAAAGACAAATTGGAAGCACCTAGGTGCCCACAAACAGGGGACTGTTAAATACACCAGGGTCTGTGCAGCCGTTCAAAAGGATGACAGAGAAAAGCTCCAACGCCCATGGCGTCTGGCCTGGCAGCTCCACTTCTAGAAACACATCCTACGGACTTGCCCGTGGACACGAGGGGTTTTTGCACAAGGCTGTCTGTTGCTGTGCCTAGGGGGCGAAAGCCAGCAAGCGGCCCAGTGTCTGTCAACAAGGAACTGGTCCCTGTCCTCAGAGTCCACACGACTGCAGCAGAAAAGGCAGGCGCTCCTCGTGCACCGGCGTGGGCCATGCCCTCGATCCACCACGACGTGAAGCCAGCGGGGCACGGGAACAGTGCGTATAGTCAGTCTGCCGCTACAGGAAGCCTGTACACTGCTGACAACATCATTAAAATTTTTTAAAAAGTTACACGATGGAGCAGTGGTGCAACGTTGGATACGGGAAAAGGCCTGTGATAAGTCATTGAGGGAAGAAGGGGCTGACTCAGTTTACATAACAGTCCCATACAGGGAGTGGGCAAAAGTAGGGTCATGGGCGGTTTGCAGTAGGAAACACAGAGTTTATTCTTGTAGTATTTATTTATTTATTGTTACATCATTTTCCATACGGACAACTGCAAACCTGCTTCTGTCTGTCCCTGTACACCCACCCATACAGGGAGGTGCAGAGAGAAAGGTCTGGAAAGGCTGGCATCCAATTGTTAGCAATCGGAGGGGCTGCTATTTACGCTCTGTACGCGTTCATTCATGTAATCCTTGCCACAACCAGGGGAGAGTCTTCAGTTATCAGGTGGGGAAACTGAGGCCCAAGGGGCAAAGTCTCCCGCCCTGGGTCTCACAGCCAGAGAGAGGCAGAGCTGGGATTTGAACCACGACCCTAGGGCTATAGAGCCCACTCAAGTCAAACTGGGTGATGTTTACATTTTGTTGTGAATTTTTTAGCATGGTTGGAAATGGAGCAATGCACCCAAGACTGTCTCTGTCTGTCTGTCTGTCTCTCTCTCTCTCTCTCTTTTTCCCCCTTCCCTCCCTCTCCTTTTAAACCAAGCTTGATTTAAACCATCCTTGATTAGAGTGTAAAAAAAAAAAAAAACACCAGCTACCGAGGACACTTTGGAGCAGTCTCAGCCTCCATGCTTTGGACACGGACTGGTCACGGGGCAGCGTGGCGGAGCCAGGGCTGGATTTGGCTGGTGGGATAGCGCATCGCAGCTGCGTCGCAGGGTACCCCCGCTCCCCGGAGATGTGATTCAGGGTGAAGGGTCACGACGTCTGCAACCTGCCGACGGCTCAGTCCAAGTCACGTGGAGAGAGAGACAAAGGAGGCACACAGGGCCAAGTGTCGGCAGTGGGGATCGGGTGAAGGGACAACAGCAGTTCATTGTGCGGTTGCCTATAAGTTTGAAATGTATAAAAAAAAAAAGTCGGGGGAGACCGGTGGGTGTGCGCTGCCAGCGGTGGGGCGAGACTGACTGCAGAGAAGCTCCAGCGAACTTTCTCCGGGGACGGAACTATTCTCTATCTTGATCGCGGTGGGGGTTATGCAACTGTGTGAGGAGTCCAAATGCACAGAAGTGCACACCGAAAAGGGGTGACTGTTACTGTACGTAGATGATCCTTTCCGAAAGGTGACTTTTACAATGAGAACTTGGGGGTGGGGGCAGAGCCAGCAGGGCTCCGTGGGCACGGGGCTGGGAGGCCTCAGTGTGTCCTACCTCGAGCCGGTCTCGCCCCAGCCTGTCCCCACAGTGACCCCAGGGGCTCAGTAGGGCGAGGGGGTGGCCCTCCAGGGCCTGGGACCCATAGCCCAGCCTCGGACAGCACCGGGCACCAGCCAGGAACTTCCTCCCGAGGCCCGCTGGCCTGAGTCCAAGGCCTCGGTTTCCCCGGGGCCAGGAGAGACGTGCCACAGACCTGCCTTGTGCTCCCCGAGGAAGCAGGTCTGGGTGCCCCTCACGAGGCATCCTCAGCCTCAGAAGAAACAGGGGTGCAGCAGGAAGGACCCCCCCCCCACCACGTGCAGCCAGAGCTCCAGGGGCCCAGAGGAGGGGAGTAACCTCCCAAAGTCACACAGCAAGTCCAGTGGCTCTGTCTGCGGTGCATCACCCCTACACTCAGGCTTTGAGCCCGGGACCATCACCTCCAACCACCGCATCTCTCAGGCCAGAAGGCCAAGGCCCAAGTCTCTATCAGAGTTCAGGCTACCGAGGTCTTGGGAACCCCAGACCCTGCCACTGTTGGTTCTCTTTGGTGTGGTTCCCACAGGCGTGGGGGTTGGGGGGAGGGCTGGGAGGCTGGGAAGTGGGCCTGCAGTCCTGACCACCATCCTCCGTCATCCCCCACGCTCCATCCGCTCCCACCCACCACACAGGAGCAGAGGGAGGACAGTGAGGAGGCGGGGGTCCCACGCCTGCCCCCCACCGCCCCGGGGAGCGCCCACATGGCAAAGAGCCATGGACTCTGCCCAGCCCACGAAACTCACCTCACCCAGAACCTGTTTCAACTCCTCCAGCTCTCCTTGGCAGCTGTGGAGGCCTCATTAAGCGATGCCAGCGCCTCCCACACACCACCCAGAGAAGGGGAGGGGGCACACGCCAACAATGGGGCTCTTTGGCGTCCTCCCCCAGAGACCCCCAGGCCCTGACGGGGGCAAAGACGGGGCCGTGTCTGCCCGGGCCTGGGGGGCAGGGGCCCCACTACGAGACGGCCCTGCCACCTTCTCCCCGGCAGGCCCGCATGGGCCCCGCGGAGTGGCTGAACCTCCTTAATTAACCAGGCGTGATTAACAGGCCACCTTGGAAGGCCCCCAGGGCTTCAAGGAAGGCTGGGGGCCAGGAACTGGGCGCAGGGCCCCCCAGCCACGGCAGGCGGGCTCCCAGGCCCCTCCGCACGAGGAGCGGGGAAGGAGCCCCCATCCCACACCAGAGCATCAAGGGCGAAACAGCCCATCCTCCCGGCCTTGGCTGTGTGATGCTGGGAAAGTGGCCTCACCTCTCTGTGCCTTGGTTTCCAGCGGGAGGGCGGGCAGGGTGGTGGCAGGGCTTGATTAATGACTGTTTGTGAAAAGGTCCCAGAGATGCTGCTGATAATAGGCCCAGCTATTATTCTGGGAAGGCAAGGAGGAGTGCCCGAGCCCATAATTACTGGGAGGAGGAAAACAGTAAGAAAGGGGGAGGCCTGGCTCAGCCCTGCCCGCTGCCCCCCACGCCCACCCCCCCACCACAGGGCAGGGCAGGGGTCCCAGGGGAAGCAGGTCTTGGACCCCAGCTGGGCCCTCAGCCTCCTCTCCCTCCTCCCAGCTCCTGAATTCATGAACGGCTTCCACCCACTCCTCCCTTCCTTCATCCATTCCATTATTTTTCACTGAACACTTTCCATGGGCCACGCAGGACCGCAGGCGGCAAAACAGACAAGGTCCCTGCCCACAGGAGCCTGGGCCACGAGCAGAGGCAGGCGATAACAAATAAGAAAAGTCCATCGAGGGAGCAAGAACGTGTATATTTTAAAGGTGACATGATAGGAAACAACTAGGGGAGGCTCGAGCTCAAGGGCTCAGGGAGGGCTTCTCGGAGGAGGTGACGTTGGAGCTGAGAGCTGAGGGACGGGCTGGAGCCGCCGTGGAAAGAGTGTTCCCAGCAGAGGAAGCCACACGTACGAAGGCCTTGGGGTGAGGGACTGGCGCACTGGAGGAGGCCGGAGCAGAGAGCGAGAAGGGGAGAGCTGTGGGAGGTGAGGTCAGAGAGGCGGGCGGAGCGGGGAGCGGATCGGGTAGGGCCTGATGTGGGATAAGCCTGGATGGTTTCCTTGGGGCAGCTGGCAGCCACACCACAGGGGAACTCGGAGAGGGGAGGGACGAGGGAGGGACCTCTCCCCGGCCCACTGAGCAGGTTCATGGCAATCCAAGCTGACGACCCTAACGGTGGCCGCCCTGCCTGTTTGTGGAATCCTTTCCTCCTTGAGGTTCAAACCCTGACCGCCCCCCCGCCCTGCCACCACAACTCCTGGCTGGGTGATCTTGCACCTCCGTTTCCCTTTCTGTGAAATGGCAGAGACGACCAAGGCTTCCTTTGAAAGGGTGAGGGCTCTCCCAGCTCGAATGGCAGTGATGAATGAAAGCCCCATAAATTCGCAGAGCAGGGATTTCCTGAGCACCTACTGTGTGGAGCATAGACCTGCAGCAGTAGCACCGGCCCTGGGAATTTGGAATAGGACACCCAGCTGTTCCTGGGGACTCTGGGGCACCGACGCCCCTGAGGAGCTGTGTGCCTTGGGCAAACGTCTGAGCCTCTCGGGGCCTCGGTCCCCTCATTGATAAAATAGGGTTAATCGTAATACCTGCCTCATGAGATTATTGGGAGGATTAAATTAGTAAAGTGCTCAACAGTAACAAAAAGAAGAAGGAGGAGGAGAAGGAGAAGGAGGAGGAGGAGGAGGAGGAGAAGAAGAAAGAAAAAGAGAAATATGCAAAGAGCTATGGGGCTGGTTGGGCAGAAAGAGAAAGGCCCACACTAAGCCTGGTGGGGGCTTCCCCCTTTCCTAAGACCCCAAAACCACTCCCTGGTCCCCAGGCTGGGATGGGGCTCTGGGGACACGATGCTGGATCCCAGAAGCTTGTGTCAAGAGTGACTGCCTTGCCCTGGCCAGGTAGCTCGGTTGGTTGGAGTGTCGTCCTGATAGGCCAAGGATGCGGGTTTGCTTCAGGGCACAAACAAGAAGCACCCGATGAATGCTCAAATAAACGGAGCAGCAAATCAGTATCTCTCTTCTCCCCTCTTCTCTCTCTCTCTCTCTCTCTCTCTGCCCCTTCCTCTCTCATAACAGACTCACTGTTCCCTCAGCACCCATGCGGGCCCCAAGGGGCGCAGGAAGACGCACTCTCGGCCATGCACACACCCAATGACACCCCCCGACCTCCAACCGGTGACTTTACCCCCCTGAGCCTCAGTTTGCTCACGGTGGAAGTGGTGAAACATCCCCACTCACAAGGGGGGGGAAAGAGTCATCTCCCACTCAGGATGTCGGGGTGGCCCCACACTGGTCATCAGACTGGTGGAGACCCAAAGCTCCCATTATGGTTTCCCACTGACAGTGCACCCACTGTGCGCCAGGCACCAGACTGGGCACCTTACACCTGTGGTCTGATCCCCGCAGCAAGCCAGGGAGGCAAGGCCGGGACCCAGACCCAGGGCCGCCTGACGCTCCATCCCTGCGGGACCACTAGGCCGTGGGCAGGGGCTGCCAGCAGCCCTGGTCGGGCGCCTACTGAGTTCCGGGCACCGTGCTCAGGGCTGACGTGGGCTCATGTGCCTCGTCACGGGGAACCCTGTGAAGTCAAACCCTCTCCGTGTCCGGTGCATGAACGGAGGCTCAGAGCGGTGTGAGGGCTTGCCGGGGGACACAGAGACGTGGAGAGCTGAGGCCCAAGCGTGCCTGCAGCTGCAGTTCCAGCACACTCCACGGCGCCGGGGTGAGAACAAGACAAGAGCTGCCACGCACTGGGCACTAGCCGTGAGCCTGGCCCTGCCCAGACGCCTTATCTGCACCATCTCCCCGAGTCCTCACCACACCTGGGAGGCCGATGCTGTTATTATCTCATTTTCCAAACGAAGAAACTGAGGCTCAGAGGGAGACGGGAACGTGAATGCGTTCACACAGGGGGAAAGGGGCGGAGCTGAGATCCGAAGGGGCGGCTCTGGGACCGCTCCAGCTTCTGCCGCCCCACCCCTTTAGAGCACACCTCCTTAGTACTCGGTGGGGCTTTTCCAAAATTTACTTGGCATGGGCCGTGAGTACCCTCTTCCCTAGGATTTTTTTCCTTTGACATCCACCCCTTCCCGTTCTCCCCACCAGCCAGAGCCCCATGATGACTAATTAAACCCCCAACTGTGACCTCTGTCCCGGGTCCAGGCCTCGAGCCTGGTGACCTCAGCCAGCAGCGGTGAGGGTGGGACGGATGGGGAAGCGGCGGAGACGTTCCGTGGGACGATGGGGTCCTCCCTACCGCCCGCCTGCGCCCTGAGAGGAGCTTTGGCAATCAGAGAAGGGAGTGGGTTTACCAAGAAAAGGAGGAAGAAAACAGAGGCAGAGGGCAAGAGGCTCGTGGCATGGGTGAATCAACAGCCAGTGGGCGGGCGGGGGCCTAGAGAGTGGACTCCACGGAGCCACCGGCCTAGGGGGGAGTCAGCAGCCCAGCAGGAGGGCCAAGGCCGGAGGGCCTCAGCAGAGAGGGGACAGGCACGCTGCTCTGGGCACCTGTGTGCCAGCCGTCATCCACTGGAACCTCCCTGGCGCCCCCGAGCAGCCCCACGAAGGAGGCACCGCATCCCCATTTAACGCAGCAGGACAGTGAAGATCAGAAAGGTAAAGTGACTAGGTCACATACCACCCAGGTGGCGGGGCTGCGAGTCAAACCCGTATCTACTATGGCTCAAAAAGGGGTAAAAGCACCATCTGTAGAGTCAGATCCCCGCCTGAGTGGCCCCACTCGGAACTGCATGGCCTTGGGCACGTCACAGCACCTCTCCGGGCCTCAGTTTCTCCACTGGCACAGCGGACAGAACAGCACGCCAGCCTCGTCGGGTGGCGTGTGTGAGCCAGCACGAAATTCGCCTCATACCAGACAGGGGTGTTGTGGGGCTGGTCGTGGGCCTCCTATTTGACTGCCCCCGTTGCTGGGGAGCTCAGTGCCTTACAGAACAGATTTTCTAGCCATAAAACGTCTCTTTATTTTGAACTAAACAGAACCTACCTTTCCCAACTCCATCCCCGGCTGGCCGTGGAGGCCTCCCTGCCCTCCGCTCCTCCTCAATAAGAGGACCTTACAGAGGAGGCTCAGGCACTCGGCACACACCGGCTGGGCGCCTACTGTGTGCCAAGCCTTGGTCTCGGCACTGGGGACACGGAAGTAAACAAGACCAGCAAAGTCTCTGGTGACACCGGGCAGAAACCCTTAATAAACATAACCCCTAGATAAGCATTATATAGGAAATCTAAACACAAGAAGCATTCATTCAAACAACAGAGAACACTTAGAATTTATCTTTCTGATCGGCTGTTTGTTAAGTGACAGTATGGTATGAACCAGATAACGCTCCTTCTCGGTTCAAAGCCCCTCCACAGCTTCCAGTATCTTCAGGGTCAAGGCTAGACACCTTCGTGCAGCTGCAGGGCCCGGTGTGGCCCAGCCCCAGCCCACCTCCCTGGTCTCACTCCCTTGCCCCCTCTACTCCTGCCACACGGGTCTCCTAGCTGTTCCTTGAACAGGCCAAGCTCTGTCAGTTCTCAGAGCCACCGTGCGTGCTGTTCCCTCCACCTGAAGCTCTTCCCCACAGTCTCCGACCGGCCGATTCCTCCTCAAGAGAGTCGCCATCCTCTACCCCAGGGAGACACATCTGGGCCCTGCCTGGCCTGTCCACGGCCTCCCTTGGCCTCCTTCCCTGGCCCCTGCAAACATCCACGCAAAAGGAAAAGAAAAAAATGGCCAGGAAAAAAACGTGAGTCATTTGTTTACAGACTAATTAATTACTAAGCTCAAAAACTTGATTTCCATTCTTCCTTTTTTTTTTTTCCTTTCTCTGCCCTTTGAGAATGTTTGGAATCCACATTGTTTCCCAATGCAAAAGTATGTCAAGTTTATTTTTAGCAAATGCACATGATGCCTGGGACTGTTATTCACCCCCTTCCCCTCCTCACCTCACGTCAGTGAGGAGCTGCCACAGAGCGTGTGGGCTGCCTAACACTCTTCAGATGTGGCTCCGGGGATGGATCTGCAATACCCCAACTGGGGCGCTGGGGCCGAGGGACCCAAGCCAGGTGCCCTGCCAAGGGACTGGGGATAGAGCTTCCAAGACGCAATTTCTCCGCCCAACCAGAGAAAGCGCTGTGACACAGGGTGGGGGAGGAGCTTCTGCCAAGCTGGCTGAGCAAATGCCTTCTTCCTGGACTAGCACGTCCAGGATATTGGGGTTTGATACCCGGGAATTGGGGTATTTCAGCAACTGGTCCCTCCACTTCCTGTCTTTAGAAGGCGGGGTGAGAGAAGCCTCATTGGTCCACCTTCAGTCCAACCAGGATGGAAAAGTCCTCATGCTCCGTCTCGCGGACACGACTGTGCCTTCTCAGCCCGTTTCCCCACCCTCCACTCCCGCTCCTGCCCTCCCAGCTCCCCCCGGCCACCCCTGCGATCCCACCCCACTCACCCCGCCTGCTGTCGGAGAGCCCAGGTCAGGGAGCAGGCGCAGCCTGGAGGGAATGCTTGCCAGAAACTTCCTTCCAAGACCACCGCCAACAGGCCCTGTCCTGGGGTGGGATCCACCCGCTGTGGGGACTCTGCGTCCGAGTCCCTTCAGGGGATAGGAAAGGATCTGTCCCCAACAGACACTGCTGCCCAGCAGGAAAGGTGACAACACGGCTGTGGGACAGCAGGGTGTCCCCCCCGCTGCCCCAGAAAGCAGGACTTATATCTGTCCTGCTCCCTCCGTGTCCCCAGGGCCTGGCACTCAGTGGGCACTCGGTGAAGACTTGTCCAGTGACAGCGGCCCGAGTGCCAGGCTCCGTTCGTGACATCAGTTAAGTCACTCGGCGTCTCTGAGCCTGGACGTGCCACCCTGCAGACGGGCGACTGCCCTCGGCCCCCGCAGCAGGGGCTGCGGACTCAACCGCCTGCAGCCTGCAGGAGCCGGGCAGGGACAGGAAGGTGAACCGAGTCGGGGGCCACGGTGGCCGTGCCCCGTCTGCGGGGACGGCCACCCCTCGGCCGCAGCGCATGGCACCGGCGAGCCCAGACTTCCCAGATCTTCCCGTTTCGCAAGAGAAGCCAGAAACCTGGATGTTTGTCGTTTTTAGCGTCAGCAGCTCATTTCGACTTGAAGCGAAAGCACCGCACAGGCGGGACCCAATTCCCCTGGAGGCTGACCTGGCGCACGGCCCCCCGGCGGGAGTCCTCGGGGTCAGCGTCTGCGGCTCCCCGGGCCTTCAACAGGCCTGCCCCGCCCAAGCCTGGGACAGGGGGTTGGCATGGAGACGGCAGCACAAGCCTCGCCCGGTGTGGGAGTAGCTATTATCCCGGCTTATGGGAGGGCCGGGCTGGCCCCGCCGGTGCTGGGTGCTGGGGCCGTGGGCATCGCCGGCAGAGCCCTGCCTGCCACTCAATTAAGGCGGCCGATAACGATCTAGGTGGAGCATGGAGATAGGCCGACAGTGAGTTAGCAAACTGTGGCCTGGTGATGGTATCTATTGTAAAGAGCCCAGATATAATATCAGATTAATACACTTTGTGTGCCTATTATAACACTGTCATTACGGGACACGTTATAATTAAGGCCCAAGCGGGCCCCCTTCTCTCCCTGACTCTGCAGGCCCAGGCACAGTGTCTCCTGCCCACTCCCTCCCGGCCATGATGGGCCCTGCCGGTGGGGCACGGGACACGAACCCGATCAGCCGGTCACTGATGCATCCCCCGGGGTGCCGGGCCCCGTGCTGGGCACCAGGGCACAGACTGAGCACCCAGGCCGACCAGGCCCTGTGTTCAGAGAGCTCAGAGCTGGGCATGGCAGGAGGGGCTGGCTGGTGATAAACACGGAAACACACAAAACGAGTCAGGCCCACCGCGCATGCTGGTGGGGCGCTGGGAGAGGGCCTGGGTGGGAGGTGGGTGGTCTGGGGGCCGCTCAACGGGGTGGCCAGGGAAGCCCCCACTGCAGTCTGAAGTAGGGCAAAGTGC
This sequence comes from Phyllostomus discolor, assembly GCF_004126475.2. NCBI lineage: Eukaryota > Metazoa > Chordata > Mammalia > Chiroptera > Phyllostomidae > Phyllostomus > Phyllostomus discolor. The sequence continues at coordinate 97,756,071 of NC_040911.2, read as the reverse complement.
GGGGTGGGCACCATCCTTGAGCCGTCGTCTGGAGAAATGGGGCTCGTGAGGTTGGCTGAGGCACGATTTCGGCCCCTTCTGCCCACCATTCACAGGTTCAGCAAGTCTCCGTGGAGCACCTACTGTGTGCGAGGCCCGGGCCACCTGCCAAGGGAGCGTCACAACCAAAGTGAACAACAGTGCCTGCCCCGAAAAGAGGGATGTTCCAAGAAAGGGGACACCCGACAAACAAATAATAAATAAAGGTATAATATGTTGGCAAGCCGGGAAGAAAGGTGCCGGGGGTGACGGTAGTGGTGACACTTTAGCAGGGGAGCCAGGGCAGGGTTCCCCGAGGCAGTGAGATAAGATTGGAATAAAGTGAGCGATCCAACTGTTGAAAGAGCTGGGGGAAGAGCATTCTAGGCAGAGGCAACAGCAAGTGCAAAGGCCCTGGGGTTGGGTCCTGCCTGGTGTGTTAGAGGAGCAGTGGGAGGCCGGGGTGGCTGGAGCTGAGTGAGCACGAGAGAGAGGGTGGCAGAGCTGCTCGGGGTGGGAAAGGCAACAGGGCCCAATGAGGGGGGACCTGCAGCCCTTGTTGGGACTGGGGCTTGTGGTCTTCCACAGGAACCATGGATGGTTTGAGCAGAGGGATCCCTCTGGCTGCCTGTGGAGCATGGACAGAGAGGAGAGAAGGCGGGGCAGGGAGACCAGAGGCGGATGCTTTGAGTCCAGGTGTGCAAGCGGAGGGGGAACCTGGTTGGATTCTGGACGGATTTTACAGGCGGAGCTGACAGGATTTCCTGACCAACGACTGGACGTGGGGAAAAAGAAGAATCCAGTGGCCTCGAGGTCTAGGCCTGAGCACCTGGAGGGACGGAGCTGCCACTTGCTGAGGGTGACCACAGGGCTCTGGGCAGACCCGTGCCAGGGCTGTCCTCTGACCGCTGCCCGACAGCCCCCCGCTGACCCTCCGCCCCAGCTTCTCTCAGGTCGGGGCCGTGGAGGGAGAGTGAGGAGCCGGCCCCACCCAGGCCTCCGGGCATGAAAGGGGCACCCAGCGCCTGGCCGCAGGATGACACAACACTTAATAATTTCTCCGCTGAGTTTTGCAATGGGCACCCTTTATCGACTGGTGAAGGGAGTGGGATTTTGCAACCTCCGCAACGGGTGAGCAGTGTGCATGCCAGGCCAGGGGCATATCGGTCCAGGCCACGGTCGTCTCCTTGACCCACAGGACTGAGTCCCAAACAGGCCCCCCCGGGGCTGAGCTGCCATGGTGGCACGGAGGGCTGGGAGGGGACACTGGCCTCGGAGCTCCCCGGGTTCAAATCTCCGTTCCTCCACTTGGTGGGTGACCTCGGGCAAGTCGCTCCCCCTCTCAGGAAGACCTTGGCTCTTCCTCTGAACAAAGGGGTGGGGTTAGAATTGTTACCCAGCCTGCTGTTTCAGGTCGATGGAGCACTCGCTGTGGGCCTGGCCCCGTGCGGAGCACCTTCTGCGCATCATCACACGTGACCCTCGTGCCAGCCTTGACACTGTTGTTTTCCTCTTGTACAAACGGGGAAACTGAGGCGGCTCAGGGAGACGTGACTGCCCCGGTCCGCAGCCTCACGGGGGTGGAGCACGGACTCAGCCCCGGGCCTGACAGACCGCAGCCCCGGCTCCGTCGTTAGGAAGTTTCGGGGCTCCCTGAGAGGGCTTCCTCGTTTGTACGTGAAATTGAGAGCCCCTCCCACAGGGCCGGTGGCTGGTGCCCGGGGAGAATTCGGATCAGTGGCTCTCATTCTTCTCCTTCCTGGAACTGTTGTCACCAGCCAGCCTGAGATGCCCACGTCCCTGCCTCCCCGCCCCACCCCACCCAGCCCTGTGGGGCGCAGACAGCACACAGGACTTTGAATCACACAGACCACATCCCTGCTGCCTTCCTGCTGTGACCCTCCGCAGGTCTCCCCCGTCCACTGGGGTGACAGTTCCCATCCCCGCTCCAAGCCATTGACAGGCCAAAGGCAGCTACTGGGCCAGCGGTCATCCCAGTGTGTTGGAGCCCAGGGACAGTCCTGGGGAAGAGGGCCACTGGCCCCGCCTGGCAGAGGAGGACACCAAGGCTCAGGCAGGACACGTGACCAGCCCCCAACATCAAGCCAAAGAGCAGGGGACAGGACACCCCTCCCACTGTGACAGGGCCCCTGCCTTGCTGGCGAAGTCTCTCTCGCTGTCTCCCTCCCTGCCTCTCCCTTTCCCTCTGTCCTGCAAACCCACTCCCAAAGTGTGTCTCTCCTCGCCTGCCTCTCCCCTGCGCCTCGGCCTCTCCCTCCGTGTCTCTCATCGCCCCATCCTGTCTCTCTGCCTCTCCCTCCGTGTCTCCGGCCCAGGTTGCCTCTTCCCTACACTCTCGCCCTCTGGGCCCGCCTACCTCCTCTCCCTTCCTGGCTCTATAAATATTTATGGAGGTGAAGGTGTCTGCCTAATTTACTTGAAACCCTCACCCAGCCCCACCTCCCTCCTCACAGCCACCACCCAAGGGCTCTCCAGGGATGGAAGGCAGGTGGGGGATCCACAGCTTCAGGGACACTCAAAATACCCTCAGTTCAGGGGTCCCCAGCTCGTGGCTGGATCTGGCCCCCTCTAGGTTCCCCCTTACTGGGCAAGGGCAGACTCTGCCCAAGGTGCCCCGGGGGCAAATGCTGATTGGCCCAAGTCAAACACGGTCCTCTCCCTTCCCTGGCAGCGATTGGCGGAGGCCGGACGTGGAATGCGTCTGTGGCCAGTGAGATGGGGAAGTCTGCCAAGGGACTTCTGGGAACAGTTTCTTCATTCTTCAGAGGACACGTGAAGGCCTTTTCCTGCCCTGGCCGAGGCTGTGTGAGGAAGTGACGGCAGGAGCTTTGGCACCTTCGTGGAGTTATGAGGAGCTGGGCTCAAAGGAGATGGCAGAACCACGGGATGGGAAGAACATGGGGTCTTAACGATGCCCAGCCCCCACCCCCTCCACTTCTAACTCACCTGGCCATTATTCATTCAATCGTTCAACAAACATTGACTGAGCACCTACTGTGTGCTAAGCCCTGTGACGGGCACTGGGGGTGGAGCAGGGAACCTTGTCAACATGACCTCTGCCTCACAGTCTGGGGCAGGGGACAGACCTCAACTGAATGATCATCTGAGTGAGTGTAAAATGCAGCCGTGATGAGGGCTGGAAGGAGAGGTCCGTAGAGATCAGACCGGAAGAGGGGATCCAGCAAGGTTTCCCTGGTGACGTGTCTTAAGTCAGGTTGCCCAGAGACAAAGCCCCAGACCAGACGGGAACGCATGTGATTCACTGAGGAATGCTTTCGGGAGAAGAGACAGACGGGAAGCAGGACGGCGCTTGGGAAAGAGCTGTGCTAGGATATGGTCTCAGCTGACGTCTAGCTGCAGCCTGACCCCTCAGGAAGCTCTTGAACATGAACTGGGCTGCAGAGTTGACCCCGCCTTGAACTAAGAGGGTTGAGCTTCATTCCCCTGATTTAATCAGTTATTGGCTATGTCTGCCTCCGATGTTCGGGGTTGAGAGAACCTCCCAGGTGAGGCAGCTCCTGTGCGGTGGGGCAGATCTCCAGAGGGAGATCGGGCTAGCACCCTGTAGCTGCCACCACTGCACGGCAGCTGGGAGACGGGTGCAGGGCCCAGTGTAAGGGAGTCTGGGTGGGTCACCACAGCACCCACGACAGGAGTTGCCCCCGACCTGAGATCTGGGCCCTAAGTAGGTGACAAGGAGAGAGGAAAGCATTCCAGCAGAGGAAGCTGCGTGTGCAAAGGTCCCGAGGCAGTCAGAGTCAGATTCACTGCAAGGAGACCCAGCTGGCTGGGGCAGAGGGAAGGAAAGGGGGGCAGGAGACCACGAGGGAGGGGTCGGCCCCCATGCAGCACTGGCAGGCCCTGATTAGGACGGTCACCTGTATTCTGACGGCAGCGGAAGTCATGGGAGACTGGTGAGCAAAGGAAGGTGGTGATTTGGTTGACATTTTTCAGGCTCCATCGGGCAGCATGTGGAGAATGAACAGAAACTGGGAGCAGGAGACCATTTGGAGGCTATTGTAATCGTCCAGGTGCACTGCCCCAGCCGGAACGGCAGGCGTAGGAAGCACGAAGGAGGGTGAGGCGAGACCTTAGGAGGCAGCACTAACGGTAGTTATGGATCACTTCCCATGATCGGGCCCTGTTCCCAACGCCTCACTGAGAGCACCTCATTCAAGCCCGTGGCTGTCGAGTAGACACTCTTACCCTCCCTGCTTCACAGTGCGGAGACTGAGGCATGGTGTGATCGATGCCCTAGGCATGGCTCACACCCCCACTTGCCAAGACTTCCTGGCCCCCCCTCCGGGGGCCCCCAATCACCTGTCAACCTCAGGCACCCGAGGTGCCTTGGGGCAGGTCAGTCATCCTGGACGCCCCCGACCCCTGGTTGGAGACCCGTGGGAATCCCAGCATGTGTGACCGGTTTCTCCGGCCTTGAGAAGTCAGGGTTGTTACTATGTTTAAGGTGTCCCAGCCACAGACCCCATTTCCGCCCAGTTCCTACTCCTATGGGGCAGGGACTCACCCCGTGAGACCCAGCAACCCAGAGAGAGGCAGGGACTTGCCGAGGCCATCCAGCGTGTCCCTGGTGCAGGTGCCTGTGAGGTGGGGGCTGGGGAGCGCTGTCAGCTGTTATCTGTGGCCAGAGGCTAGTGACCCAGTGAAACACCTGGCTCCTCTGATATGGTGGCCTGTGGTCCTAGCCCCTGTGAGGACGAGGAGATAATCAAGACCAGATGCTGGCCAGTGATTCGTTACAACACCACCACAGCCAGGACCGCCCCGAGGAGTCTCAGAAGAAGATGCAGAAGCAGGATCTTCTGGCGCTGGGACTGGGGAAGGGGTGGGGATGGCGACCCACAGATCAGCCGGGTCCCTTGCCAGGAGGAATCCACACAGCAAAAAAAATGTCCAGGCTGCTTCCTGGAGATCACTGGCTGCTGTTGGAGCACCTGCTGTGTGTCAGGCCCCATGGGACACCGTGGTGACCAAGCAGATCGGTGCCTGCCGCCAGGGAGCTGACCCTTGCAGGAAGGAAGCACATGTCCAATGTGGAATCCCATTAAAAGAACAGAGAGTGCCGAGTGCCGGGAGGCCGGGGTGCAGGGGACTGTACGGGCGTGTACCCAGAGGCGGCTGCGAGCTGAGGCCCGCAGGCTGCACAGAGGAGAGCTCTGAGAGGAGACAGAGGAAGAGCATACGAGGAGGGGATGCAGCGTGTGCAAAGGTCATGGGGTGGCACACGTGTAGAACGTTTGAGGGTCAGAGGGTGGAAAGGGAGGGCCAGAGTGACAGAGGCAGGAGCAAGGACAGATCGGCAGGCATCCCTGCACTGAGGCGAGGAGCTCGGATTTCAGCTCACGGACCATGGCGGGCCACGGAAGGCTCTAGGCAGGGGTTGTGGGGTCGGCACGATCAGACCAGAGTCCAGCAGGTCTGCTACACAGGATGGCCTGTCTGTGGGGGCCTGGGAAACTGTGGTTTCTAAGACCCAAGGAACCAGGCCTCCTGAGTCCCCACCTCCCAACATTCAGGGCTGGAGCAGCCAGCAGGCTGGACCAATCCCAGGTACCCACGGGCCCCGGTTGCCCTCCCTCACCTGGACCTCCTAGGGAACATTCCAGGCCGTGATTATCTCAGTTCTGAGCACTAATTAGCCCGGTTTCTCCTTGGGCCTCCCCAGCTCTGCTCTGAGAGGGGCCCCTGGGGAGGCAGCCTGTAGGTGCAAGGTCCCAGGGGAGAACTGGAGGGGCAAGCAGTGAGGGGCCCCGCGTTGGTTCCTGGGACTGCTCACACCTGCAGCTGCCACCCGGAGGGGTGGAAAACGCCCTTCTGGGGACGCCTCCAGCGCCCTCCGCCCCAGCCCCACAGCCTCCCTCCCCCGGCACCGGCACCTCGGCTTCCTGGCCAGCCCCAGGCACCTGGCCAGAGCAAGCCCAGCCCCCACCTGCCCTGGGAGCGAGCTCTAGGTCTCCTTCCTCCGCGCTCTGATTCTTTGCCTCCCTGGGCCTGAACCTGGCTACCTGTGTGTTTGTGTGTGTCTGTTTCTCCTCTCTCTCTCCCGGCCCCACCCTTCCCTCTCTCTGTCTCCTGTCCCCCAAACCCTCCAGCTCAACGCCCAGTCATTCTCCCCTTCCTCAGGCCTCCAGCCTGAAGTGGGGGGCAGGGGAAGGAGGGGGAACATTCTCCTGGTCCCAGCCCCTCTGGGGCTGGGGGTCGGGGTGAGCATCCCTAACAGCCTCCACTCTGAGGAATGAAGCTGCTGCCTGCACAAGCCGCTCCAACCCTGCGAGTTTCTCCAGCTCAGCCGCGCTCTGAACGGGGCTGCGCCCTGCCCAGGGGCCCACCGCCCCTGGACCCAGCGGGGCTGCTAGCAGGTGAGGCCTGCCCAGGAGCATCCGGAGAAACAGAAGCCAAAGCAGGATCAAGTCGCCTGTGCCCTCCACACGTCCCAGCTGGAAACTTCGTGGCCCCAGTTACACATGGGGAAACGGAGGCACAGGGAGGGCTTAAGGTCACAGGGCTAATTAGCGTCAAAATTCAAACCCAGGACTGCATCACATCAGGAAGTGATGCAGACACGGCCAGGGTCCCCCTCCTGCTCCCGGTTTCCTTCCCCAGAGGCCACCGCAGTCCCCGTTTCCTGCGTGTCCTTGCAGAACCGTCCGCGCATGTGCACATTTTTCTCCTTTCAGGAATGTTTTAACACACGTGATGAAACCCTGGGCGCTATCTTGCACCTGCTTCTTCTACTTAACCATATCCTGGAGATCTCGCCTTGTCAGAACCTTCTTCCTTATTTCTGACACCTGCTGGCCCTCCGGGAGTGGGCGAGCCCAAGGCACTCAACCAACCCCACCGCGGGGCATCCGAGTTGCTCCCACCTTCATGTACGTACACACACAGAGAGGAAAATGTCACAGTGCCCCCAGCCCCCAAGCACCCCAGCTCGTGTGCACCCCTGGCTCCTGACCAGAAGGGCCCAGTTGTCCTGGAAGGGGCAGCGAGTCCCCAGGGCTGAGCTCGGGCCCCTAGGGTGGAGCTTCTTAAAACTGCAGGTTTCTGAGCCTGTTCCAAGGCACCTGAAGGGGAAGCTTGGGCAAAGGAACCCCAAATCTGCACTTTTAGCAAACACCCCAGAGAGGAGGGGCTCGCCGGGGCCATGGCAACGTCATGGACTGTCCAGCCACGTGTTCGACTTGTGTCTCCACCTCGCAGGGCTCCTGGGGGCCACCCTGCCCCCCATCGCAGCAGGGCCCTGTCGTTCCATTCACGTGGTGAGGTTCTGGGAAAACTGGTGGGAGGGGGATGGAAAGGGTTCTGTGCAGTGAGACAGAAGCAGTAATGAAGCTGAAAAACCAACAGACGGGGGAGACAGAGGCAAAGAGGGGATCAGACCAGCCCCAGGCCCCACAGGCCTTGGTGTTAATGTGCAGCAAGGCTGAACTTGGACCCAGGACTCCTAACTCTGGGGCCAGGAGTTTTCTGTTGCATTCCACCCCACCCTGGTCCAGTCTCCTGTCAGCTGGCCGTCACTCGTCCATCCACCCCACACGATAATCGGCCCACCCCCCTTCTCTCCTTCGCCTGCTCACTGCTCAGGGTGGGCAGTGGCTCAGATCGGTCCAATCAGGGTTCCTCTCAGGATTCGCTTGGCAGCCACAAGGAAGCCGACCCCTAGCCATCCGAGTCCATCCACCCACCTGTCCATCCTTCTCTCTGTCCAGAGACACAACCGTTCATCTGGGATTCAGAGCACCTACTGTGTGCCAGAGGCCACCTCAAGGGCTGGGAACACAGCCTCAACACAGCAGACCTGTTCCTATCTCAGCGCCTGTGGGAGAGACCAACCACAGACGGACCATCGCACACAGGGAGACCCCCAAATGCGGGTCCTGGCAGAGAGTGCCACGCACAGGAATGGAGGGGAGCACGCAGGGGTCAGCAGGGGAGGCCTCCCTGGAAGACTGTCTCCTTGGAGAATCAAGCACTGAGCAGGCACCGACCCGGTGAAAAGGGGAGGAGAGGATGTGTCGAGGAGGGAGCAGTACAGGCAAACGGGGGAAGGAGGCACACGAGTGGGAGGGGCGGGGACAGTCACAGAGAAAGGACAGGTGGGAGGCCCACTCTCCTGGGTGGGCCTCCAGGAGAGTCGCTGCGGAGCTGGGAAGCTCCATGGGGACTGGCCCACCTCCTGCCCCCTCCCCGGGAGGACCAGCCGCGGCCTGCCCTCCTGGTCGGAACACCGTCTCCCTGGCGCCGCTCCAGCCCCCAGCTACCTGCCAGCCCCGGCCTGGCTGCCTCCTCCCACTCACCTGCCCATCCTGCTGCACTGCAGGGGGGTCTTCCTGCCCCGCCCCCAGCTCATGGGGGCACCAAACTCTCCATGGGGGGAGGCTGGGGTAGGCGGGTCCCACCAGGAACCCCACTAAAACTTGGCAGGTCAGTCCATCCAGAGCCCCCACACACCCTCTGCAGGGACACAGCGCTGCCTGTTGCGTGCCTAGCGTGGACCGGACCCTGGGCTCAGCCATTTCCACCCGCCCTCTCCTTTTGTTCTGTCCTGCCACCCCATACCCCTGGGGGAGAAGTCCAGCCACACCCCCGTCCGCTGAAAGCCCCGCCCACCCACTACCCCACACACGCCCCCCTCCCGCCCCTGCGGCAGGGGCAGCACGACCCCACCTCGAGGCCTTTGCCCTGGCTGTTCCCTCCGTCCCCAGGGATGCCCTGGCTCTCTCCCTTGCCCCCCTCAGGTCTTTGCTAAGACATCACCTTCTCCCACTGAGCCCTTCCCCGGCCTCCGCGGTTAAATGCGGCACCGCGCAGCACACCGCACACACCGGCGCCCCTTCTCTCCTCCCTCTTCCCGGTCCTTCTCCGCAGCGCTCCACCGCGGCCCGCGGGTCACCCACGAGGGAAAGTCGGCTTCCTGAAGACAGGGTTGGGGCTGCCTTGTTCTCCGCCGTGTGCACTCCGGGGCACAGCCCGCTGCCTGGCGCGTGGTAGGTGCTCAGTGAAGCCCTTCCCGGAGCACACCTGTGAGTGTCTTCTGTCTGCCAGGCGCACGGTCATGGTCACAGACACGGCAGAGGGCAGGGTGAAGATAGCGGGGAGAGCAGAGCACCGAGGCCCTGGGTCCCGGACCTCAAGCAGCCACTGACGCGTAGTGGGGCCCCGGGAAAACACGGGAGGCCTGAGGGGCAGTGCCCTCCCATGGGCCCCTTCCAAGGGCCCCGTGACATCCACGTTACTGTTACTCTTCCCCGGAAAAAGCCGGGCTCGCTTACTGTTGGTGCCGCATCGTCCCCGCTGTCACAGCTTCTGCAGGAAATGCCAACGGACCAACCACCCCAACACACAGAGCTCTCAGCTGCCCGGAGCTGGGTCTCGTTGTCTGTCTGCTCCTTTCGCCTCCACTAGTCCGTGGGCCAGCCACTCCTTTGCTGGGCCCCAAGCACGTGGCTGTGGTGGAGCACCACGGATACTCACCACAGACAGGGACTCGGGAACAAGGGGCGATGGGCCCGGAAATGGGGGGTGGGGGTGAGGCCACAGAAGGACACGTCACAGAGTGGGCGCTGGGCGAGTTGGGGTTGGTGGAGTTGGATCCCCTCCTCCGGCCCCAGGTTATACTTCCATAAAAAGTTTATATTTTAAAAGGTATAACAGGAAAAAAAGAAAGGAAGGAAGGAAAAAGACACATTGGCACACAGGTGAAAGTCACACACACACACACACACACACACACACACACACGGAGGTCTGCAAGGTCACGGCCCAGAATCACAGAGCCGCCCTGGGAGGGCGGGGAGGGGCCGGCCCTGGGTCAAGTCCTCCGAGGTCAGCTTCAGCCTGATCAGAAAGGGTTTCATGGTTTGAGAGGATGGGTGTGTGTATAGCTGGCATCGTTTTACATCAAAATTTAATTGTAAAAAAGGCAAAAAGACAGGCCCACCAGGGAATCAGAGAGCAAGTAGTAGCTATTGAGCACCTACTATGTGCTCCCGTTGGGCCCGCCAAGTCCGTCCTTTCCCAAGTTCCACCTTAGCTCAGCCGCCGACGGAAGCGGGGAACCAGAACACCTAGGTTCCTCTCTCGTCTCCCTGCGGCCTTGCACCACCACGCACTGCTTCCCACCTCCCAGGTGAGGAAACTGAGGTCAGCGAGGTCGGTGATGGGGACACCTACACTCAAAGAATGTTCCTGAACCTCCAAGGAGACAACTCCAGGGAAAGTGCCTCGTGACCTTGCCAGATGCCACAGGCCTGCCCGGGACCGGCTGCCCCTCCTCCTGCAAACGCTTAAGAATTTCGGTGCGAACCAGCAGAGCATTAAACCAGGCTTGGGCCTCGGGAGCACATGCAGCTGCCCAGGAAGCCTGCCCAGTCTCGCCTCCGCTTACCAAGAACTTCTTGAAAACCCAGAGTGGAAAGTTAAGAGTTTTCCCAGTAACCTTCAGACGGTCCGAAAGCTCCTTCCTCTGGAACTTTCCATCCCACGCCAGTGTTAACACGCCGGTGTTCGTAGGGCCTGGGGACACCAGGAGCTCCCCCTGGCCGCACAGGTAGCAACGATAACAACAGCCACAGCTACCATTACTGAGTACTTAGCAAGGGCGGGCATTGTGTCCAGTTCTGTGTGCATTGAACTCCTCGACTCTGCTCAACAATGCTGTTAGGCAGATGTTCTCATGTCTGGAAGTGGAAACTGAGGCACAGAGAGGGGAGCCACTTGCCCCAGGTCGCACAGCCAGTTAGGGGCCCAGCTGGGATTTAGGCAGACAAACCCGCGGGGCTCCAGGGCCCACACGCTGGCCCGGGGAGGAAGGCAAAGGCCAGCTGGAGGCAAGCAAGGTTGGCAGGGCCACCCCGGGCCAGGGAGCAGGGAGCGAGCCCGTGTGCGGGGGCTGCCGGCTGGGCCGCCCTCTGCCCCACTGCCTCCCCTCCCAGTTGGAACCGCCAGCTCTGAGCTGGGCTGGTCTCTGCCAGGCCACGGTTTCGCCATCCCCTGCCAGGCCCCGGGGAGCCCCTGGGAGCTGAACAGGGCCTTCCAGCACAGCGAGTCCAAGCCAGAGTACTGGGTGAGGAGCACGCCCTGGGATCACCCAGACCCACATTCAAATCCTGCCTCCGCCACCCACCAGCTGGGTGGCCTCAGGCAAGGCAGTCCGTCTCTCTGAGCTCCTGGGTCCTCCTCCGTCTTTCCCTCTCGACCTCAGGTGCAAAGGCCTGAGTTGCCCGACTAGATTCATGACGCAGTGTCCTCGTCACCCACGCAGGGCTCCTCTCTGGGCTTACTTATTTCTTCTCTCCAGCCCCACTCCCTGCCCGCCTCATTCTCTCGTGTTTGATGTGGATCTTTAAGCTCATTCTCTTCGACTTTGACTTCGAGCTTAACGTACGCCCAGCAAAGTGCAGAAAGGGAATTCGCCTCCACGAATCTTTGTCTCGGGGAATGTTTACACGTGTGCAAATCCACGTGGCCACCTCCCAGGTCAAGACACAGAACCTTTGCCGCAGCCAGGAGGCTCCCCCAGGCCCCTTCTCGGGCCACAACTCCTCTACCCACGAAGGGAGCCACCACGGTGACTTCCAGACGCGCCTGATCTGTTCCCGAAGTTCGTACCAGGGGCCTCACGCTGGTCTTCTGCATCTGGCTCCCTCCCCCGAGCACGCTGCCGTGAAGGGGCGCCCTGGCATGGATGCATCAGCAGCTGCCTCCGCGTTACTGCCGAACAGTACTCTGCTTCTAGATGGATTGCAGTCTGTGGGTCTCCCTTGCTGAAAGACGTTTGGGTGGTTTCCAGTTCGGCGATGATAAATAAAACTGCTGCAAACGTGCTCCCAGGTCTTTCTTGTGGACGCACATTTTCACTGGTCTTGGGTGCCTTACCAGGGACTCCAGGATATCCTTTGAGCAGACTGTATTCTGTCCGACTTCATCATTTCCCCGCTACTTATAGTCTCTCTCGTATGGGATTATTTGAGGGTCGGTTGTAGACATGTTGTGATTGGATGCCTGACCCCTCCAGCAGGGCCCTCCTGACCCCTGTCATACACACACACACACACACACACACAGAGCACTGTTATCAAAGTCAGGACACTTGTCATCGATAAGCATCGCTATGAAATCCGCACACCATCCTCAACATGCCACGGGGCCCATCAGGGCCTCGCTGATTGTTTTCGGGTCCGGAGTCACACCTCTCTCCTCCCGTCAACTGCATGTAGGGTCTTTCAACAGCTCCTCGGTCTGTCCCTGACACTTCTTTTGAGAGTGACAGCCCTGCTGCTTGGCCACACGTCCCTCATTGGGGATCCGTCTGACGTTTCCCCCCGCCCCCCGAGGCTGGGCTCAGGTCGAGCATCATCTCGGGGCCGTAGCAGGAGCGATGCCGTGCTCTCCTCGTGCGCCCTGTCAGGGGGCACACAATCATGACCGGTCCCAGGGCTGCAAAACGGGGACAATAAACCTCCCGCCTCCCGGAGCTGGTCCAAGGATTAAACGAGGCACAGCCCAGAGCCTGCTGTTGTAATTATTATCTCTCCTGCATTTGGAGGGAGGGCCTGGCACGGAGTGGAGGAACAAACCCAGGGCTGTCCCCACCCACACCTGTCTCCTGGGCCCCAACCCTGGCCCTGCCTCTTAGGACTTGCGCGCAGGATGGAAGGAATGCCCGGGAGCTGGGAGTCTGGTCGGATTGGGCTGGGGAGCCGGTGAGGCCGGGTCACGCTGATCCCCTGACTGAGTGGTGGGCGCCTGCGGCCGTGAGAGGGCAGAGGGGCTTCCCCGGCTCCGCCCGCCAGGCCGTTCGACCCACAGGGCTCAGTCAGGCGGCTGCGCCCTCCACACCAGGGTTTTCAACTGAGGGGACACTTGGCAATGTCTGGGGACACTGGAGTTGCCATAACTGGGGGGAGGGGGATGCCAGTGGCATCTTGTGGGTGGAGGCCAGGACTGCCGCCATGCACAGGACAGTGTGCCTGAGCACAGAATGATCCTGCCCCCAATGCCAACAGTGCTGAGGTCGAGAGGCCCTGGCCCACACTGAACTAAGGACAGTGGGCAACGGGTGAGCCCCTGGCCAACCCACGCTGCCCACTCCCTCCCAGGGCCTGCCTGGCTGGAAGAAACGGACATTCAGGCCCTACAGCAGCGTCTAGGGCCTCAGAAGGGGGTCCCCACTGCACAGACGGGGTTTTACGTGTTGTTTTTCTGAGTCCACGAGGGTTTAAATCAGTGCTGTTGGAGAGGGTGTGTGGACGTCACAGCACCTGAAGAGCTGGCTGGGGCGGTGGGGGGGGGGGTTGCGGTTACAGGGGCGTCAGGAGCCCTGGCCTAGAAATAGAGGGGGCGGGGACCTCAAACCACCCTTGGCAGCCAGAATGCTAGGTGGGGGTGGTTACACCCCAAGAGCTGGTCATTTTTTCTGGGCTCTGATTGTGCAGCACCTGAGGTTCTGGGTGGCTCTACTTGCAGGCAGACAGACAGTTAACCCTGCCATGTAGCAGATTCTCCGTAAACGATATGTTGGAAAAATGAACCGTGGTTAGTAATTGATATTCACTGAGCATTCACTATGTGTCAGACACTGTTCTGAGTGCTAGGCATGTGTCATCTCATTGAATCTCACTACGCCCTATGACATAGGTACTGCCATTGCCATCCCCATTTTGCAGGTGAAAACACTGAGGCACAGAAATGGTAAGTCACTTGCCCAAAGCCACCAGCTGTTCAGAAGAACATGAATGAATGAATGAATGAATGAATGAATATCAGTCCCCACCCAGATTACCACTTTTCCTTCAAGTATCACTGAGTCAGAAGTCTGGTTACCACCCTCCTTGCGACATAACACCTCAGCCCCGGTTCCCCGGCTCCCCGTCCCTCCCCAGCTCTGCCCCTTTCTCTCTCGCTGCCTCGGGGCACTGTGTCCCCAGACCTAAGCTCGAGGTAGACACTTAAGCCATGAAAGCCTGGGGACCCTCCTATAATGGGACCCTTGTGCTTGTCAAGAGCTTGCGGTGCGCCAGGCCCCACACTGCACAACAGTCAGGGGAGAACGCCGAGGCTCCGAAGGGGGGAGCTGCCCATTCCAGGTCCAACACCCACGTGACAAAGCTGGAAGGGGAACTCCCACCCACCTGACTCTCGAGCTGGACAGGGACACAGTGAAGGAGGAGAAAGCATTGAGGAAGAACAGTCCGACACTGGCAGGGGGACCGTGGGGCGTCCACCTTAGTGCCTCTGCCAATCACACACGCACCCCAGAATCCATCTGAGCACCCCGACAACCCTGCTACGGCAGAGGCACCCTCGGTGATTGTCATCACGACCGTGTGTGTGGCTCTGGGGACCTGGAGGCAGCGTCGGCGTCCATCACAAGGGGGAGAGGCCATGGCAATGCCACGAGGAACACTGTGCTTCACGGTAAAAAAATGAACTAGAGGGACACAGAGCAATGCGGAGACGTCTCCAAGGCCCGGTCTTCCGGGAAGGCACGCTGCAAAACGTGACCGATTCGACGTGGTTGTCCCTTACAGCATTGTGAGAGCATGAAAGAAGTTTGGAGACAACCTAAATGTCCATCAAAAGGGGGCTGGTCAAAGAATCATGGTGCGTAACACAATGGAAGACTGAGTGATCATTAAAAAGAATGAAGCAGCTCCATACTACTGACATAAGCAACCTCCAAAATATGTTATCAAGTGAGAAAAGCGAAGTATAGACTGGTGTGGAAAGTGCTTGGATGTGTGACATGTAGAAATATCGTGTGTGTGTGTGTGTGTGTGCAAGCGTGCGAACTGCAGGGTGACCTCCGTGGAAGGGAACTGGGAGTGCGAAGGCAGGAGTGGGGGGCCCACCAAATTTTCACTACAAAACTGCTCATCTGCTTTGGATTTTGAACAATGAGCATCTATTATGTATTCGAGTTAAGTAAAAAAATTTTTTGAAAAAAATTGCACAGAGGTCACGGGGGCGTCGACTGGATGGAGGCCATCCACAGGAAAGGGGGCATGCTGGGGGGCCCGAGGCAGGACCAGAAGGGCCTCCAGTCGGGGAGGGAGCGGGCGAGGGAGCGTGCAGAGACCGGAAGCCGGTTACATGTGGGGGACTCGCCAAACAAGTAAATACATCAACAATAATGGAGGCCAGTTTTCTCACCGTCGGACGAGAGGGCTGCAGATATGGAGAGAGGTGGTTGGGATAACTTGTGTGGTGCTGGCGTGGCACTGGAGGTGTCCGTGTAAACTTCAAGTCCCCTAAACAGACGACAGGCAGACAGACTGTCATCAGGTGCAGAGAGGACACAGGTGCAAGCGAGTACCTACGTGTATGCATGCACCCAGCCCCTGGTTCTGTCCCCTGGGGGGTCTGGGGCCACCCCCCAGCAGCAGTGAGCGCCCTTGGTGCTGACGCCTTGGTTTCTAAATACCACTGTCCACGGAGAGGAGCCAGGGCCCCTTGCAGAGATGGCCGACTCCAGGGCGGGGGCCGGAAAAGCACCCGCCGAGCCTGGAGCACCCGCGCCGGAACGGTAAGGAAGTGCCCGATGGCGGCATGGCAGGAGGGCACAGGAGCCAGCCACAAGGGGCCCTCAGCGGTCACAGGTGGGAAGGGTGAGCAGATACATAATGGACAATAATCACACTCGACTGGAACCCGCTGAATAAAACACAAAACCGTGAGCCCACACTGAGAAAAATGAACGAACCGCTGGAAAGCTGATGAGGAACAGGGTATTTCCATAGTTTCCAAGTACCTCCCCTCCCATACTCATTGCTGCAAAGGGGAAAAGAGGAGCTTGACAGAGGTGAAGGCTGGCAGATACCACTCCAATCGAGTGTCAGCGTGAACATCATTCTCATCGCAAGGAAAACCATTGCAACTGTGTGAGGTCGTGGATGTTGACTAAACTTACTGTGGTCCTCATTTAACAATGTGTGCATAGGCGAATCATTGTGGTGCACGCTTTAAACTTATACAATGTTATATGTCAATTATATCTCAATAAAGCTGGGGGGTGGGAATGGTCATCAAAACAGCAGGACAAAGAGAAGACAGGGGACGAAAAGAGACACAGCAACGAAGTGTGATGTGATTCTGAACAAGATCCTTTTACTGGACATTCTCGGGCAACTGGCAACGGCATGAGATCATGGTAACATATCACGCTCATTTCTGAATTTTGATAGTTACATACTGTGGTTATATGGGAAATGTCTCTCTTTATAGAAACTATATAGCAAAGGATTAGGAGGTGATAAGGCAACAGGTCAGCAATGTAGTCTCAAGTAATTCAAGAAAAAATATTCTTCATCCTGTTTTTGTAACTTTTCTAAAACTTTGAGCTCTATTCGAACGCAAAAAGTGCTACAGACTGGATGCTTGGGTCCACCCAAATCCATGCTTTGAAACAACCCCGTGGGATGGTCTTTGAAGGTGGGTCTTTGGAAGGTCAGGAGGGTGGAGCCCGGGTGGATGGGATTCGTGCCCTTGTACCCGAGAGCCCTCGGAGCCCCGGAGCCCCTCCCACCAGGCCAGCACGGAGTGTCCCTGAACCTGGACGCAGGTCCTCACAAGACAGCAGATGGGCCGGCCGGCAAGTCGATCGTGGACTCCTCAGAACCCAGGACGGTGAGACACAGACTTCTGTTGTTTATATAATCCACCCGGACCACGGTATTGTATTTGAGCAGGCCAAACTGACTAAGACAAATTTTTTTTAAACAGAAAAAACTAAGAAACAGTATAAGGTCTGGGGTTAAATACCATGAACAGGAATTAAAACACACACACACTCATAGCATTTCCTATGAGTCAGCAAGGCGCTCCTGGGTAGATGGCCAACTGAAATATTTATGTGCATATGTTCACCAAAAGACAGGTATTCTAGAAGGTTCATCACAGCCCAGTTCTACAGAGCTAAAGCTGAAAACAACCCGAATGTCCCTCAGCAACAAAATGGGGAAATATACACAGGGTGGGCAAACGTAGGTTTACACTCATTTGTATGGAAAATAATACAATAATTCACACATAATAATACAAGAGTAAATTCTGTGTTTTCACCTACTCACCACCGTAATCCTACCTTTGCCCACCCCTGCACTGCGTCTGTGCAAGCCACGGAATTCTATCTGGCCACAGAAAAGGAACAAATCCTGATCGGTACACTCAGCAGCTCAGATGAATGTTACAGTTACAACAGCGGATAAAAGAAGTCAGATACAAAAGAATACATAGTGTGTGGTTCCACTTATACAAAGTGGAGAAATGGACAAAAGTAACGTTCGCAGTTAGAAATCAGGAGAAGGATCACCCTTGGGTGGGGGTGGTGACTCGAAGGGGCATGCAGGCGTCTGCGCTGCTGGAAGGGCCTGTTTCTTGCTCCGGTTTCGGGTCACAAGTGTGGTTCCTGGCCAGGAAAACTCCCCGGGCTGTGCACCTATGCCGTGCACACTTCCTGTGTGTGTGTGTGTGTGTGTGTGTGTGTGTGTGTGTCACTGAGAGGAAAAGGCACAAAACAACGCAGCGAAGCGCTCAGAGAAGAACAGACATCCACCGCGTTGAAGTGGGGCCGCGAGAAGTGGGTGGGGAGCCAGGACGAAGGCGGAGAATAAAACAACAGGCACCGCAAGCCTTGCAAGGACGGAGGGCAATCGTGCCCTGAGAACGGGCAAGCAGAATCCGCTACATGCCCTGCACCTAAGTTTCAAGAGCAAAGCAATGAAGGGATCCCCATCATTCACACGCCCTTCACCTGAGAGGGTCGGCAAGGCGAACCTGATGCCAGCCACATTTGGCACGAGAGGACAAAGGCCGGGCTTGGGTAGGGTAGCCCAGGTAGACCCACCCTGTCCCTGTCCTCCCTCCTCCACAGCTTGCTGACCCCCCACCACCCACCCATGTCTCTGAAGAGCCGTCCTCCTCCCTAGCCACCTCCGTCCCCCGCAGGGCTCCAGGGCCCAGGCCTGTGAGGCAGGGATCCTGTGACAGCTATAAAAATAAAAGCTCTCCTGCCCAGTTCCCTGGCCTGCAGACTCACCTCGCTCGCAGAGCTCCCGGCTGGGCTGGCCCCAGGCAGGCTGGCAGAGCACTCCGTGGAGCAGGTGGCTGTGGCAGCAGCCTGGGGCACAGGGGTTATTCGGGGTGGTGGGGTATCTGGTCCCAGCACAGCTGCCAACACGCTCTGGGAGCTGCAGTCGGGGCTGGCCCTCTCCGTCCCCGAGCTGGGGGCCTCCTCGGTTGGTCCCATCTGAAGGGTGGGGAGCAGGGTCCCAGCTCACTAGAGTCAGCGGAAGAGATTCCAACCACTCCGGGGCCTGGTTCCTGCCCGGCCCCAGGCACACTGACATTTCAGAGTCTCAGGGGAGACACCTGAGGACAGGCAGAAAATTTTCATGGCACGGTGTCTTCACGCATTACTTCTGCAATTAAAATGGATTCAAAGAAACCCCTCCACCACATCTGAGGCAAATTATCCTTCCCAGGCAAAGAGCGGACCCTTTGTTCTGCACTCACGTGCAGCAGCCTCAGTGGAACACTTTCGGGCGAGGAAGCGCCAGGCATCGTGGAGAAATGCGGGTCACAAAAGAGCTCACACAGATCGATTCTGTGCTGGCACGTGTATCAGAAATAGATTTAGCTGCCGGGAACAGGAAGAGAAAATGGCAGAGGCCTCAATAAGCAGAGATTTCTTTTTCTATCGGGTAAACAAGGTCAGAGCAAGGCAGACAAGGACCTGCACGGCTGGCTCTTCCGCCACCACCAAGAACCCGAGGGCCTTTTATCTTCTGGTGTCACCGGCTTCACCTTGGGGCTTCCTGCTTCAGTGTTTGCCTCATGGTTCAAGATGGCCCTTGGAGCTCCGGCCATCGCATCTCAGTCCCAGGAAGGAAGTAGAAAAAAAGGAATGGGGGGAAAGGAGGTTGCGGAGGAGAGAGGCAGAAGAGATGTCTCTCACAGCTGAGTCAGCCGCTTTGAAAGAGCTCTCCTGGACACCTCACCTACAACTTCTATTTATATCTCTTTGGTCATCCCTAGCTGCAAGAGAAGCAGGGAAATGTAGTCTTCCCCTAGGGTACTTGCTCCAGCAATACAGAGGTCTCATTGCCAGGGAAGAAGAAGGTAGGTATGAATATCAAATAGGCAACGTCAGCTACAGGGAAGGGAGATGCCTGTGAGGCAGGGGATACGCATGGCACACAAATTCAGGAAGTAACAGCTGCCCCGCATACAGAGCGCCCCCTCTACAATCATCCCGTGCGAATTAACCTGCCGCATCTTTCCAAAACTCTGGGAGGAATGTCATTCTCTTCTTGTGACAGATGGGGAAACTGAGGCACGGTGCGAGACAGTCACTTGTCCCAAATCAGAACTAGAAGGCAGGCAGCCAGATGGTAGCGTCTGGGCTCTTGACCCACTGAAGTGGTAACGATGTTACTACTCGGCCAATACCGAGCGCGGGCACGCCGCTAAACCTGCTGCACGGCACGGACTGACGGACTCACCCAGCCCTCACAACCACCGTGGGGGCAGGCACCAGTGCTCCGTTTTACAAAGAAGGACATCGAGGCACGGAGAGGTGGAGCGACTTGCCCAAGACCACACGCCAGGAGTCTACAGGGTTTATTTCTGGGCAGCAGAATCACGGGTGCTCTTCACGTCATGTGTTGAGACTACATTCTCCAACCCTCCCCCAACTGCACCCCCGCAACCCTGTGCTACTTGGGAAATCCGATGAAAACAGCCCCCTGCGTGCCCCCGGCCCCCTAGCGCCCCCGCCCCAGAGACTGCAGAGAGTCCCGGCCCCGCCTGCCTCTCCAGCCTCACCTCTCCCCCTCCCTGTGCCCTCTCCCCTGCAGTTCGGGCTTCCCAGAGAACTCTCCCTCTCTTGGCGCCCAGCCTCTGCCCGCCTCCTGGCAGGCCCTCGCCCTCACTCCTGCTGGCGAACAGCTCCACGTGGCTCCAGGCCCTGGGTCAGAGGCTCCTCACCCACAAGGTCTCCCGGACCCAGGCGGGGGCCTCCCTGTGCCCTTCACCCACAACGCCTGGCCTCCTCCAGAGGCCGCTCGGCCTGCTTTGGCCCACTAACAAACTCGTCCAGCACTCGCTGGGTGTCAGGCCCTGGCATGACCCCTCACAACGACCCCCCTCAGCCTCACCCTGGCCCCCGAGGCCCCCGAGGCCCTTGAGTGAAGGACCCTGCCGCCCCTCCATCCTCTCCTCACTCCACCCCTGGCTGCCTCTGCTCTGGCCACACTGCACTCTGTCCTATCTCAGGGCCTTTGCACCTGCTGCTGCTTGTGCCTGGAATGCTCTCTGAAACGCCCTCTCCGGCCACCCTCTACCACTTCCCCGGGGCCTTCATCATGCTCTACAATTCACATGCCAGTTTCCTGGCTGCCTGTTGTCCATCTTCCCACCGGAAGTCAGCTCCAGGGGCACGAGGACCGCGGAGGTCTGCAGGAGGTCCCCCGTGGTCCCCGCCAAACACACCCGTGGAAGCTGGCACTGCTCTCTGTCCACGGGTGAGGAAGCCCAGGCCCAAACTCGCCAAGCACCTCGCTCAAGGTCACCCAGCAAGTGAAGAGCAAAGCCCCGAGTTCCCCCCTCCAACGTGCCCCTCAAATGGCATCAAAATTGTGGCTGCCCACCTGCTGCCCCGCAATGCTGGGAGTGACTGGCAGGCAGGAAAGCGGCTCAGCCTGAGCCGAGACAGACCTGGGTGCCACTGCCAACCTTCCTGCTTTGTGGCTAGTGGCATTCCTTCTCCAAGCCTCAGGTCCCTGCTCTTTGAAATGGGACTGCTACCTCCTGGCTTCCGGGGACACCCGGGGGCGCTCCAACCCCAACGACCTGTAGCCTCAGAACACCCACCCCCATTCCCCAGCTCACCCTTGCCCCTCTCACTGCCCTGCACAGCCAGCACGAGGTTAAAACCCCCCAGCGAGGGACAGCTGGGCAGCTGGTGGCCAGCCGGGGCCACTGGGACGCCACCACAGGTCACCTAAGGGGTCAGCCAGGGTCAAAAAAAAAAAAAAAGGACTAAAATGGGGGCGAGGGCAGAAACACAGAGCGAAGGAGAGTTTAGGGCGATGGGGGAGGCGGGAGGCCAAGTCCTCCCGGTTTGAATGTGAAGTGTGAATTCAAACTGCACATCAGTCACTCTGCAACTGGTGGGCCAGCGGCCTCGCCTCCCTGAGACCCCACTGCCCCAGCCGGGGAAGGAGAGCGGAGCACAGCCCGCGTCACCGGGCACCGTGAGGACACGGGCACAGGACGCGCATGCGCAGCAGCACCTGGCGAGGGGCGCGCTCTCGGCAGCCCAGGGCCCTTCCCCTTCACGCCTCCCCTCGGTCTGTCAGCACCTGCTCAGGCGCCATCCTAGGAGTGGCCTTCCTGGGCCTCCCCGCCCGTCCCTGTCCCACTTTCCTTCCCTCAGAGCCCTGGACCCCACCTCTCATTAGCTTGTTCCTGTCACCGGATACTTAGTGTCTGTCTCTCCCTACTAATTGTCACCTCCAACTTGCTCATCGCGTGTCCCCAGCACCCAGCAGAGGTCTTGCACACAGCAGGTGCTCCATAAATGCTTGTCAAACAAATAAAGTTAAAAAAAATAACTGGACAAATGTCTCAGAGACGAGGACAAAACAGTCCCAGGGTGGGGGCCAGGGCAGGACTTGGGGAGAGGAAACATTCTTCAGGTGTTCACGTGGAGTCTAAACTCCATCTGAAGTCCACCTTTTCTGTCCTACTCCGACCTCTGCCCTTCTTAGCTGTGCAACCTCGGGCAGGTCACTCCCCCTCTCTGAGCCTGCTCGCTGGGCAGGAAAACGGCAGTGGCGAAGCCGAGGCCTCCGAGAGGCTGATTGAATGGACCTGCACCCGCTGGGCACGGGGCCTGGCAGCCAGCAGGGGCCCCGGCTTTCGTTTCTCACACCTTCTTCTCTCCTTGGAGGGATCCGCAGGCCGCGGGGCAACTGCACAAAGTTATGAGGCGCGAACGTGTCTCGTCAACCGTCCTGTCCTGAGCAAACACGGGGGGCGGGGGGGGGGCGGGGGGTGCTCCCAGCTGGCCTCAGCGGTCAGCCCCGCTCAATGGGTCTGTGGTTAATGCCCACAGCCCTCCCGGGCGGAAGGATCCAGCCGGGCCTTGGAGCAGCGCCCCCGCACTGTAAGCCCTGAACTCGCGCGCCCCGGCCTCCTGGGCGCTCCGCTCCTGCTTCACCGCAGCCTGCCCTTTCTTGTCTCCGGGCTTTTTGAACGAAGTGGTCCCTCCTCCCCGCCAGCCTTTCGCCCTCCCAGCCTAGTTAGTGCGCCGTAGGGTGGGTGCCTGCCAATCTGTGACAGTTCTCGGGTCCTTGGGCACAGCTCTGCCCACCACGCTCCCACGCTGGGCAGCCCGGGCCATCCGCAGAGCCCTGGGCCTGAGCACTCGTGTTCCCAGCCCTCTTCGGGGGCACTTCCAAGGGGCTCGGGTTCCGATCTCCTCTCTGTTGCTTCCGAACTGGGACACCAGGTGCGGGTCACTGGACTGTGGCGCCTGGGGTGCCCGAACTTGGGGCCAGGCAGGGAGCCCTCCAGGTAGGCCTCAGGATGTAGGGCAGGGTGGTGGGTGCTGGGTGCGGGGTGGGGGAGGCTGGGATCACAAGCCAGGTTCTCCATCCTAAGCTTTCTCCAGAGGCCGGCGATGTTGTCACCTGCTCCACGCGTCCCACCTGGAGCACCAGCACCACTTGGGTGGGCCTCAGTTTACTTCTGTAAAACGGGTCTGCCTACTGCCTCCCATGGGGTGCTATGTCGGCCACAGCAGCAGGAG
Source organism: Phyllostomus discolor (assembly GCF_004126475.2). Lineage (NCBI taxonomy): Eukaryota > Metazoa > Chordata > Mammalia > Chiroptera > Phyllostomidae > Phyllostomus > Phyllostomus discolor. Next base: position 97,733,201 of record NC_040911.2, on the reverse strand, counting down.
AGCATGTGAGGAGCCTCACTGCAGGCCGGCTGTGAGACAGAGCCCAGGACAGCAGGACCCGGGCGTCACCATCTGCCCAGGCTGCTCACCCCTTGCCCTCTTCGTTCCTCCTACAAAGTGGGTGAGCAGCGGCCGCCAGCCAATGCTCAGTGACAGGGGGGAGAGCCTGGACTGGAGAGATTCACTCCTGACCTGTGACCCCTCCCCCACCCCCCTCCCTGGGTCCGCAGCCCTGGCCTTTGCACTTCAGCTGGTGAATCGCAGAGGTAGTGAGCAGACGTGTCGTGGTTGGTGCTGGACTGACTGGGAGGCTCCGGGGTCACACGGCAGGCCAGGACAGGGAGAGCTGTTCGGGCCACACGGGGTGGGGGCGGGGGGGCCCAGATCTGAAGTGCAGTTTCCTCTGCCCGGTCCTGTACGTGGTCCTCGTGCCAAGAAGAAGAGGCCAGGGGACACTCGCCTTAGGGGGGCAGAGCTTGCCTTGATCCTCGGCTCCGGGAGGGTGGAGAAAGAGTGTGCCTGTCCCCCACATCCCAGGCTCCCACGGGGAAAGCACCCCCGGGCACCCAAAGGGAAAGGGAGGAGAAAAGCACTCCGCGTTCCCAGCCCACAGAATCAACAGCTGCTCCCAAAATCCCAAGCTGCCCCGGGCCCTGGGCAAAATAATCTATGAACTACCCCCCCATTTCATGTCCCACTGCTGAATTCCTAGGGCAGAGGGACCCCTGAACCAGTCCCTTGCCCACAGGGATCTGATCATCAAAAAAAAAAAACCTGCTCGAAAAGCAGGCCTCACGATAGCACCCACCTCTGCAAAGGTTGTGAAGTTTAAATGAGATGGGGCCAGTCCAGGGCTAACACGGACGCCTGGCCCCTGGCAAGCCTCTGCCACTCTCACACTGCACTGCAGACCCGGTGCCAAATGCCAAGAGCCTCCCAGTGAAAAATAATAACAAGAGCAAAGGCTTATATAACACCTCCTGCGTGCCAGGCACCGCGGGATGCCGTGCATGTATCCACTAACCCTCGTCTACATCCTCAACTCTCAGGAATGCGGGCCAGGGCTGCAACGGGGGTGCGGGCACCGTGGAAAGGGGTGGGAGGCTATCAGGGGGCAGGGATACAGAAGGCTTGCCAGGAGCTGTTTCTGTCCCGGGGAATCAGCAACAGGGGCCCCGAGTTCAAACCCAGGCTCGGCCACCTTGAACATGCAGGTGAGGCTGGGCCTCGGTGTCCACATCTGGGCCAAGAGGGCAAGTGCGGAATCTCTCATCCCCAAGAAAGGGATGAGAAACCCCTTCCCCCACCTCCCTCCCGCCGGCCAGGGACACCCAAACTGGCCAGGAACACCCAAACACAAGCTCTCCCACACACCCAGGCTCCTCTCTCCGGATCTATATAAACACAAAGGGTTTTCTAAACAGCCCAGCCCACCACACTTACCAAAGGAACCTGCCCCAACTTGGGCTCAGCAGCACCCAGACCTGCACCCCCTCCTCCAGCAACCGCAGGCCCTAAACCCCTCCAGGCCTGGCGCTCAGGACCTGCTAGACACCCTGGACCCCATCCCCAGGCCGGGTCCCCAGTCACTCCTCCCGGCACCCCGGGGCCCTGAGTCATCTCGAAAGGGTGACCCAGCACACCTCTGCTCCTCCCCCCACCCAGCCCTGGTCCCCCCACCTCGAGGCCGAGTCCCCAGCGGGGAGTAGCAGAGGAGGAAGAGTAGCTGCAACACCCCCACCCAACAGCCAAAAAAAAAAAAAAATAGCAGCCCCCACGCACAACAACCCCCCCCACACACACACGCACACCAGAAAGCCAAATAAAATCATGGAAACCCAAAATAAAGGAAAAAAAAAATCAAAAGTCAACTACTGCCCCCAAAAGGCTTTTTAACCATTCTCAAAAAAAAAAAGTTTATTAAAAGTGTTCTTAATGCTTGAAACGGAAAAGATTCCCAAATATACAGACGTCTCTTTTCTCATAGAAATAGATTATTTTTTATGATACAAAAAAAAGACAAAAAACACACACACAACAACAACAACAAAAACAGCATCAGCAACACCCTGGTGGAACATCTTGAAGCGATTACTCAGGGCCCGGCTGACAGTTACACGTGGGTTGCGTCAGTCCCGTGTACACGCGCGTTCAGCCATGTTTGAGCCGATTGCATCAACTTCGAAACCGGCCCGCCCGCCGGCGCCTGCAGATGGGGCAGAGGGGGAGCCAGAGAGTTTATCATTCATCTGTACACATAGACATTTCTTCTTTAAATACCACGGGCGGGCGCCCCATCTGCATGTGCGGTTGGTGTAGACAAAAATATAGATATATATATATATATATATAATAAAATATTAAAATTACCAACGAGCTCCCCGCGCTGCCAAGTGCCCCAGTGCCAAAGTTTTGCCGGCGCCACCACGGGCGGGGGCGGGAGCGGGAGCGCGGGCGCTTCCCGGAGTCTCGCGGCCACCCCGCGCCCGGCAGCGCGGAGGCCGACCGACAGGGGGGCGCGCGCGGGGGCCGCGCTAGCAGTGGCCGGAGGGAGCGAGCAAGGGCTCGGGCAGCTGCTTGAACAAGTTCCGCAGGGTGCTGAGCTCGCGAGACAGCTGCTCCACCTTCTTCTGAAGCCGCTCGTTCTCCGCCGTGAGCTCCAGGACCTTGTGCTGCGTCTCCAGGTTGCGCATCTTGGCTTTGTCACGGCTCTTGCGCACCGCGATGTTGTTGCGCTCGCGCCGAATCTTGTACTCGTCGCTGTGCTTGTCCACGGTCTTCTTGGCCTTGCTCTTGACCTGCGAAGGCGTCGGCGCCGTCCCCGGGTAGCAGGCAGTTGGGGGGGCCTTGGCGTCGGCCGGGCTCGGCGTGCCGGGCGGGCTGGAAGACGAGGAGGTGGACAGGCTCCCGCTGCTGCCGCTCGGCACCGCCTGGTAGCCGAGGTACGCTCGCAGCGCGTACGGGAAGCCAGCCGCCATGCCTGCGCCGCCGCCGCCCGGAGCCCCGGCCTCCTCCTTCCGCTTGCAGTCCGCGGGCTCGAAGCCCGGCTCCGCCTTGAGCTCGGCGGGCTGCGGCGGCGGCGGGGGCGGCGGGTGCAGGGGCGCAAAGCAGCTGGGATGCAAAGCGCCCTTGGCAGGCCCCAGGCGCCCCAGGTTCACGTAGCCGTACTCGGCTGCCTTCTTGCAGTTCTTGCCCGCGTAGTCGTCGGAGAAGAGGTCGGAGAGGAAGTCGTGGTGCTGCCCGGAGGAGGCGGGCGCGGGGGCGGGCGCGGGCGGAGCCGCGTCGAAGGTGTCCGTGGCGGTGGCCGTAGCAGGCGCCGGGGCCTGCGGCGCGCCCAGCGGCTCCAGGTACGGACTGAAGTCGATGGCGCGCTCGTGGTCGCCGATGCTACCCAGTTCGCCGGCGGAGGGGCGCGGCAGGGATCTGGCCGCGGGGGGCGCCTTGCCACCGTACGGAGCAGCCAAGCAGTCCGCCTCGTAGTAGAAGTTGGCCACTTCCATGGATTTAAAGGCAGGTGGCGGTGGCAGGGGGAGACATGCTGGGTCCCAGGCCACCAGGCGTTGCATGAACGCGGGTGCCCGGGGAGAGGGCTTGGGGCTGCCCGCTCCGGCCGGCCCGCAGGTGGCGCGGCCTCCTCGCTGCAAACAGTTGCGCTGTGTCGCTTCTTCTGCTGCCGCTGCTGCCGCTGCTGCCGCCGAGGTGGCCGCTACTAGTACGTGGGCTGGCGGCTGGACCCTCGGGTAGGTCCCCTTCCCGGTCCCGTGCGCGGCTCTGACTCGCTGAAGTTTCTCCTGAGCCCGGTTATTTATAAGGCGGCGCATGGCAACGGTGCGTCACGCCTGGGCCCCTCCCGCTGCCTCCGGGACGTGGCCACACCGTGGCTGCCGGAGACCCCCGAGAGGTAAGCTGCCTGACGGAAAGCCAGGAGCGCATCCTCGGGGGTCCCCTGGCCCCCGGGGGCCTGGCCCCGGGGGGCGGCCTGACGCCCCCTGTAGACTCCCACCCAGCTGCCCCGGGATTGGGAGCGAGAAGGGGAGGTGCGACCCCGCCCCCGAACCGCCCCTCTGGGCTAGGAGGATGTACTGAAACGAGGAGGCGAATCCCTGGAGCGGGCAATGCGGTCGCCTTCCCCGAGACGGCGACGGCCCGCCCCCTGCTGGAGGAGGCTGTGGCTTCAGGCTCCGCGGCGCCCAGACCCGACGCCCCGCAGAGAGGATGCTCCCCAGGCGGCATCCTGGAGACGAGCAACCCCGAGTCGAGCTCCGTCTGCGGCAGAAGTGACTGTCTCCACTGCCCTTCCCCGGACGCGCCCGCGCCTCTAAATGTGCCCCAGTCCCCAGCTCTTGGAAGGAGGGAATTCCACCTCTGTGGCGACTCCCCTCTTAAACCCACCTCCAATACGGACGCCCGGGGGTAGGAGGGGGCAGATCAGGGGCGCGCTCCCCTGGGCTCTGTGGGGGTCGGCCCCGCCCCTTCCCTAGCCCTATCCACCACACCTGCCTGCCCCCCCTGAGACCACAGCTGGGTCTTCTCCAGCCCCACCCGACCCTGCCCTGGGCCTCCGGAAAGGGGGCAGGGTGCTTGGTTCTGCTACACTGTGTGACCCTGGGGAGGTCACTCCACTTCTCTGCGTTTCCATGAAGGTGTCCTCACTGTTACGAGTTGTGTTACCGTCTCCCCCACAGACGCCCAAGGCTTACTTTTCAGTCCACTCTGGGAAGCACTTCGGAAAGAAGAGCCCATCCCAGTGGGTGCAAAGAGGTCTGGAGGGGACCTACCACACCCCAAAGTCACGTGGCTGCATGCCCCCCCTTAGTCTGGAAAGAAGAGCCCTTACCTGGGCACCCTAATATCTTGCCAACCCGAGGTCACAAAACCTGTTTCTGAGGCTGGTGGGGAGGGGGTCAGGCCAGGCCCCGTGGCGGCCATGCAGAGAGAGGAGGAACTTCCTCCTGTCTAGCAAGCCTGCAGCATGCCCTGCGGTGGGCCTGGGCCCAGGGCCCCCGTCTTCACCCAGCCCGCGGGAGGCCTTCCCTGCCCCTGGTTCACAGTTGGCAAAACGCTCGGCCGTCCTGGACTCGGAAGGGTGCCTGAGGCCCTCCCTGCTGAGTGCGCTCAAGCAGCCCCTTGCCCCCTCCAGTCCCGTTCCTAGGCCATCTGGGCAGCGCCTCGGGCCCACCCCTCCGTCACTCAGGCCCAGGCAAGAGCTCCCGGCCTGCCTGGAGCTGACCCCCGGCCCACTGACCCCAGCCCTGGCGGCCGAGCAGGCATTGCTCAACCTCTAGCATTATCTGCTGAGCTGGGGTGACCTCTGCCCCGGAGAGCGGGAGAAATGACATCTCCAAGCACCCTTTGGGGGGGTGGAGCGCAGGGAGGGACGGGTTGAAACACTGGCCGGGCCTGCTGGCTTTCCGGGCCTGCCCAGTGCCAGGGAGGGATCCAGAGCCCCAGGGCCACCCAGCCGGGCCTTCCAGGTGCACGTGGGACACTCAGGGCTGAGCTTGAGGCCCACCCAGGAGGCCCTCCCTGCTCCACCTGCGGGTGAACGCCCCCCTCCCCGCCCCACCCCCAGCCCTTATCTCCAGCTACCAGCATCCTGGTTGCCTTGCTGTCTCGTCGACCTCGGTCTCTCCCCAGGCTGCCCACTGCACGAGGGCTGTCCCCCAAATACAGAACGCCTGGACCAGACAAGCCCGAGATTGACCAGTGAGCAAATGCATTTGCTGTCACCCTCTGGACCAAGAGCACTGTTTCCCCAGCTCTGCCCCAGGCTCAGTTCAAAGGCCGCCTCCTCAGAGAAGCCCTCCTGGACCTCCCCATCCAAAGTCCCCCTGCTCTGTTTCCCTCCCCTTGCTCAGTACTGTCAACATCACTGCACAGCTACTCCTCTGGCTCTCTGTCCCTGCTGTCCCCTCCCCAGGTCAGCCCTCCGGGGCTGTGTCGTTCACTGCCGTCCCCTCAGTGCCTACAGCGGTGACCGACACACAGAGGGGGGTCCAGTGGATGAGGGCGGTGAGGCCCCTCCTTAGCTGGGCTGGGTGGCTCTCCCCAACTCCTCAGGGTTCTGGGGAGGTGCAGCAGTACCTGGGGGGGGGGGGCATCTAAAGCTGATTGGAGGGTTTTCTTCGCACCCTCAGGCCAATCTTCCACCCTCTCTGAGCCCCGTTTTAAGCTCTGCATGTGTTCATCCATTTAACCCTCCTGACCACTCACAGGAATCAGGTCTGATTCTTATCTCCACTTTAAAATGAAGAAAACGAGGCCTGGCAGAGCTGAGCGTGTGGCTGCTCAAGGTCACACCGAGGGAGTGGGAAGGGCCAAAGTCTTTGCAGCCTCACCTTCCCCTTCGGGTCTGTAGCAAATCACAACAGGCCTGGCAATGTGAACCCCATTTTCTGGGTGGAAAAGCTGAGGCCCAGAGAAGGTTGAGTAGGGTCGAAACCATTCATCCAGAGGCACCCCAGACCCTGGAGACGGGCCCCCACCAGGTCTTGCCCTCCTGGCCTCTGGGATGGAACTGCACCCCCCAAACACTGAGCTTTTTGCTTTACCCCCTCTCCTGCCCGGGACTCCCCATTCTGGCCTGAAAGGGAAACCAGTGCAGTTGCCACCTCAGTGCCGTCCCAGGTGTCCTGCAGGGAGGCTGCATGCCGCCCAGGTGACGTCAGCCCTTGTTTGTACAAGGCTCATTGCTCAACAGGCCCTGCCTGCTGCCTCGCCATTAGCGCCCAGCCTTTCCAGGGGAGGGGGCCAGTGGGAGCCAGACCCCTGTGACCCAGAGGCCCGGAGCACACCCCGGTGGCCTTGGAGGCAGCGAGGACCTGGGGTCCACGGGGCAGCACCCACAGCACCCTCTCCCAGTTGCGTCCTGCACGGGCGTCTGCAGAGACCGGGACGGGAAAGGGGCTCGCACTGGCAGCCCGCAGCCACACCTGCCCTGCAGACACATTCAGTTCGGCCCCACGGTGTTCCCCTTCACCTGGTTTTGTGTTTTTCAACGCAGGTGTTGCCAACATTGAAAAGTCAGGAGACTTCACGTCAAAATTCAAATGTTCAGCTTCTCCTTTGAAAACCGACGGCCGTGAGCTGGGCCCACGTGGCTGCAGCAGCAGGCGGGCAGGAGACAGGCAGGGGCTGTGGAGGGAGCAGGCCCTTTGGGCCCCGGGCGCACACCCTCCTCCGCCCAGAAACTGCTCTCAGAGCTCCTCCTCCCAGGCTGTGCAGCGGCTGGCTCCTGTCCTGCGCTCTGTCCCGGGAGGAGAAGACCGCGGTGACTTGCCCAGAGAAAATCCCACTGCTGCGGCTCTGACAGACAGGGACGGAGGAGTTTGCAGAGGGGCCTAGAAACCAGCCGGCGGGTCGAAAAATAAGGCAGAAAGGGGACCAATCAGAGACGGCCCGTGGAGATGGTCTCTGGTGGACTTGGCGTGGGGGGTCGACAGGGGTCGGACCTGTGTTCTGCATCTGTAGCCCCCTGGCTGGGGTGCCCTGGTGTCCCCCCCAGACCTCAGCCCACGATCTGTAAAGTAACAGTATCCCCCCCTCTCTCTCGGGAGTTCTGGGGCATGTTCCCCCAGCTGGCACGTGGGGGTGCATCAGACCGCCCCCCAGCCCCACAAAAGGCAAGTCACGAAGACCTCACACAACGGGCAGATGGGAAACAAGCCCACGGAGGGTGAAGTAAGGTCTCCCCCAAGATCGCAGTGAACTGGTAGGAGTGCTGGTCTTAAAAGCCAGAACCCCGATTCCAGTGTCTGAGATTTCCCACACCATGCCTCCTCTTTGAGGCCTCACTCCCCCCCCCCCCCCCCCCCCCCCCCCCCCCCCCCCCCCCCCCGCCCAATGGGACTAAGATGAAACCCCGGGGGACTGCCAGGCCCAACATCCTGGCGTTTAGAATTCGCAGGTCCTGGGAAACCCTCAGGGCTGGCTAGCAAAACTTGCCTGAGCATATGCTGCCACCGTGTGGCTAGTTCCGGGAATGCAGGAGCGATTTAAAGGAATCCTTTTGAAGGAGGAGCTAATCCCAGTCCTTTTGGGTGCTCTGCTTTGGGATCCAGAGGTCAGCGCTGTGGACATGACAGATGCTCACAGGACATGAGCAGGCCACTAGGAGACATAAAAATGTCCAACAGGCGGCCGAAAGGTGCTTACTTCCACTTAGTCATGCAGCAAGTACTTTTTGCCACCTTGTTGACAGAAGCGACTCCTGTTCCCGTGAAGCTGACAACCTCCTTGGGGAAGGCAAACAGTAAATACGGTAAATGGGGAAAGCACACATGGTGTGGAATTCTGGGAAGCATGGAGGGAAAACACAGCAAAGGGGGGTATGAGGGTGCAGGGGGATTTGATTTTAACTCTAGTTCAGTGGGGGTGACGTTTGAGCAAACGAATGTGGGGAGGGCGTGAGCTGTGCAGGTGGCTGTGGGGAGAGTGTGCCAGGCAGCCGGAACAGCCAGTGCAAAGGCCCTGGGGCAGGGACATGCCTGGCCCAGGTAGTTGCTGTGGGTGGAGTCCAGGAAGAGAAGCAGGAAATGATCGCATAGAGACAGCAGGGGGCGCATCACACAGGGCTTTGTGGGCCTTTGTAAAGACGTGGGCTCTCGCTCCGGGTGAGCGGGAGCCACGAGGAGCTCTGAGCAGAGGGCGGACGGGCTCTGCCTTGGGTTGGCACAGAATCCCTCCGGCTGCACGTGGCAGGTGGATTGTACTGGAGGCAAGGGCAGAGTCGGGGAGCCCCAAGGGGAGGTGACTGCCATTGTGGAGGCAGGTGACGGGATGGTGGGCTCCACCAGGGTGGCAGCCACGGAGGCGGGGAGAAGTGGCCAAATCCTGAATCTATTCTGAAAGCAGGGCATTCAGGATTTGCTGATAGGTCCCATATAAAGCAGCCACACAATGGGCCACGCCAGAGCCATTGAAAGGGACAAAGTATGTGACACCAAAATCACTGGCAACCAGAAGAAAAAAAAGTAGATGAATTGGACTACATCAGAATTAAAAACCGCTGTGCAGCATAGCACCAGATCAGCAGCGTGGAAAGGAAGGCAGCCTGCAGAATGGGAGAAAGTATTTGTGATCACGTATCTGATGAGAAGTTAATACCCAAATTGTATTTAAAAAAAACTCCTACAACTGGGCAACAGAAAATCCAACTTAAAATGGGCAAAGGACTTAGGACAGACATTTCTCCAAAGAAGATATATGAATGGAAAAAAAAAAAAACCGAAAAGATGCTCAACATCACTAATCACTAGGAAATGCAGATCAAAGCCGCCATGAGAGACCACCTCTCAGCCTCCAGGGTGGCTGTCATCGGGCAAAGTAGACGCTGAGGACCGGTGGCCCACGGAGAAGTTGGGCCGCTGCGCACTGTGGGTGGGAATGTGACTCGGTGCAGCCACTGCGGGAGACACGACGGCTGTCCGCGTTTCAAAATATTGAAACATTACAGACAGAGCTGCCCTGTGAGCCAGCAGCTCCACTTCTAGACACCCACACAAAAGAAGCGAAAGCAGGACCTCGAACAGATATTTGCACACCTGTGTTCACAGCAGCATTACTCACAACGGCCAGAAGGTGAGAGCGACCCGAGTGTCCACTGATGTATGAAAGATAAACAAGATGTGGACCACGCCTACCGTAAAGTATCATTCAGTCTGGTTTTTTTTTTAAAGATGGGGAAGGGAGGGAAGAAGGGAGGGAGAAAGAGAGGAGAGAGAAACACCTACGAGAGAGAGAAATATCAGTTGGTCACCTCCTGGGGACTGAACCTGCAAACCAGGTGTGTGCCCTAACCGGGAATCAAACCAACGGCCTTTCCTTTGCGGGCTGAGCCACACAGGTCAGGGCTATTATTCAGTGTTTGTTTTGTTTTTAAAAACGATACATGCTGCAGCATGGATGAGCCTTGAAGTCATGGAGTCAGTCAGCCACAAAAGAACCAAGCTGGGCCCTGGCTGGTATAGCTCAGTGGATTGAGCACAGGCTGCAAACCGAAGTGTCACAGGTTCAATTCCCAGCCAGGGTACATGCCTGGGTTGCAGGCCATGGCCCCCAACAACCGCACATTGATGTTTCTCTCTCTCTCTCTCTATCTCCCTCCCCTCTCTCTCTAAAAATAAATAAATAAAAACTTAAAAAAAAAAAAAGAACCAAACTGCAGGGGCCCACTCACATGAGGTGCCAGGAGGAGCCCCACTCACAGAGACAGGAAGTAGGAGGGCAGTCACCAGGGTCTGGGAGGGATGTGCGGGGGCGGGGGGAGATCAGTGCTCAATGGGCACAGAGGGTCGGCTTGGGGAGGTGACCACGTCTTAGAGGCGGGACGGTGGTGGTGGCTGCCCAGCAAGGTGGATGTACCTAAGGCCACTGAACCGTCCACTTAAAAATAGTTCAGATAATAAAATTCATGTTACGCGAGTTTCACCACAAATGTCCAAAAAGACAAGGGAGGTCTTCCCGTGTCGACACGGCCAGACGCCTGTGGCGTTGCGACACGACAGAGGCCGTGGCAGCGCAATGTCCCGATGGCCGCTTTCGTCTCGAAAACCGTCACCATCCGCTGAACGTTTTTAAATGCGAGCCACACACGGTGGTGGTGAAGGCGTGGGGAAGCAGCGGGCACCCTTGCACGCACGCTGGGAGCGGTGGTGCGGAGGGGTACGAGCCTCCGGTCTCAAGGAGCCGGGCCGGAGCCGTCGACACGGGAACCACTGTCGGACCCAGAGTCGCCAGGCGCTCCTGCTGCAGACACACTCCCACCCGCCCCGAGACACAGGTGACAGCGGAAGCTGCTGCTGCCACAGAACACTGTGCAGCTGCTAAAATGACCGAGACAGCGCTGCGGGAGAGGGTCCAGAGCAGCGCTGTCCCACGGAACTTCCTGGGGGCACGGAACTACATCAGGGCAGTCCTGGGCCACGGTGCCTCGTGGGAAGGAGGAGCGTGGTTTTTCATCTTGTTTGATTTTGATTACCTTTAAGTAGCCTGTGGGCAATGACTATGGTACTGAACAGCACACATCCAGACTCGCCTCCAAGATCTATTTTTTTAAAGGTTTTATTTATTTATTTTTAGAGAGAGGGGAAAGGCGGGAGAGAGAGAGGAAGAGAAACATCCATGTGTGGTTGCCTCTCCAATGCCCCTCACTGGGGACCTGGCCCGCAACCCAGGCATGCGCCCTGACTGGGAATTGTGGAACTGGCGACCCTTTGGTTCACAGACCCGCACTCAGTCCACTGAGCTACACCAGCCGGGGCAGATCTATTGTTAAGTGTTTTTTTTTAAAAGTGCTGGACAAGATGCGTGGTGTGCAAACCCCCATATAAGTGAAGGGAGGTTCGGCAAGGTACTCATGGGACCGTTTGAGGATCTCGTCTCCCGCTGGGAGGGCCAGAGAAATAGACAGCAGTGGCAGGACAGGGCCCAGGATGCTCGGAATATTGTGTGATAATGCGCCCCAGAACTTAACGGCTGAAAACAGCCACCATCCTGTGGGTTGGGAATTTGCACAAGGCACAGAAGAACAGCGGAGTCTGTCTCCGCTGGCTGCTGGCTGGAACCCCCAAAGTTACTGCATCCCCAAGTGTGGCGTCTCAGCCAGGGGGGCCCAGCTTCGTCCAAGGGACCTCTCCACAGGTCGCCACTTCGTGTGGCATCCGCACAGGGCTTTCTACGTGGCCCCGGCACGTGGTCCAAGTTGTCACTCCACATGGCCTTTCCACGTGGTCTCCCCAGCATGGTCGCCATGCTTCTCACATGGCGGCCAGCGTGCCCAGAGCACAGAAGTGACAGCTGCTAGGCCAGGGGCGTCCGACCTGTGGCCCATGGGCTGCATGCAGCCCAGGATGGCTGTGAATGGGGCCCGACACAAACGTGTAAATTTACTTAAAAAAAATTTTTTTTTGCTCATCAGTTTTTGTTCGTGTTTGTGTATTTAATGTGTGGCCCAAGACACCTCTTCTTCTTCCGGTGTGGCCCAGAAACGCCCAAAGGTCAGACACCCCTGTGCTAGGCCTTCTTTAAGCTTCGGCCCTGACCTGGCAGCACACCACCGCCTCCGTCACATCCATCCATCAGTTGGCTCAGAAGCAAGGGCAGGGGACTGGCCAGGGACACCCACCAGGCAGCCGGTTCACCAGGAGCCCCTGCGGTGAGTCTGCTGCAGGAGAAGGGCTGGGGGCCCGAGGCAGGAGGAAGACCCACATCTTCTTCTCCCCTGAAAATGTTCGCCGCAGATTCGTAGGACTCTATCCGGTGGAGTTTAGAAAACCAGGCCTTGCATGGTCCTGCCTCCACACCTTCGTTCATGCTGTTCCCTCTGCCTCTAACACCCTTCCCTGTCACTCCAGCTGAGAAACACCCAGAAAAGCTTTCCCTGAATGTCTAAGTCAAGTTACTCCCTGCTTCCTCTGCCCGCTACACTAGGTCCCTCGGGGCCCTTATTCCACCCCTACTAGAGCCGGCTTTGTGTAACCTCCCTCTCCTTGGAGCCCCTGGAGGTCAGCCCAACCTGGATCACCTCTGTACGCGCACACACAATGGACTTAGGCAGGTGCTGAGCAGGTGGTCAGTGATTTGAGGATGCAACCCAGGAAAATAAGCTCTTGCCTGACCCCGCCCAGCTGGGCCCAGTGCGGGCACGTGTGGTTGCATTGCCTAGAATGGCCACCAGGTGGCGGTGGAGCCCAGCTTCCAGCCTCCCCAGCTTGCTACCTGAACTGAGAAAGCACAGGTAGGTAGGTGATGGGCCTGAGAGGTCAGAGACCCCAGGGCAGGGGACTCCAGGCCCAGCTTTGAAGAGAAATTTCCCATCCTCCTTGTTCATTCCTCTCCTTAACTTCAAACCCAGCAAACTGACTTCCGTTACAGGCATGCCGACCACTGATAAAGGCAAGAAGCAGCCTGGATGACGCCACAACCTCGTACCAGGTGAAAGGTACCAGCCACGAAAGGGTTCGTGCTGCATGAGTCCACCTACAGGAAGCGGTGGGACGAGCAGAATTACTCTGTGTCGGAAAACAGCTGGGCTGGGGGTGGGACGGACTGGGCGGGGGCCCGAGGTGCATTGGGGGATTGTGGCTAACATCCTGTGTCACTTTCCTCGGGCTTCCGTAACAGTACCGCAAGCCGGGTGGCTCAAACAACACATATCTACGCTCTCGCAGTTCTGGAGGCCAGGAGTCCGGAACCAGGGCCACGTCCCCTCTGGAGTCTCTCGGGAAGATTCTTCCTTCCCTCTTGCGGATCACTGGTGGCTTCTGGCAGCCCCTGGCGTCTCCCTGGCTTGTAGATACGCCATGGCAGCCTCTGCCTCTACCTCCGCACGGCCCTTCTCCCCACCCGCGGGTCTGTGTTCAGGTCTCCTTCCCTCTCTCTGGTCAAGGCGCCAGTCACTGGAGCTAGGGCCCACCCTAATCCAGTCTGACCTCACCTTCGCTTGGTTACATCCACGAGGCCCTATTTCCAAGTGAGGCTGCGTGCACAAGTGCCCAGGGTTAGGACTGGAATGCATCTTTCTGAGGGACACAGTTCAACCCACTTTGTGGTCAGTGTCTTGGAAAGGGTTTGTATAACACGGGTAGGTGCATTTGTCGAAAATAATGTAAAGGACACCTGAGGTTAGTGCATTTCGCTGAACGTGAGGTTTATGGACAGAGAAATGAGCGTTGACCTCTCAGTGTCTACATAACACGACACGTTCCAATCTGGACCAGGTGCATGGCACGTGCCCGGCAGCCACAGGTGGCTAGTGGCTGCTGTACTGGACCTCTCGGGGCCCGGCACGTGGGCCCCTTCTGAGGGCTGCTTGCGTGTCCCCGTGACACGTCTTCCCCCAGAGTGGGGGACCGGAGAGGGTGAGAAAGAACAGGCCTTTGAGGACCTCCTTTCCTGGCCACCGCATCCAGTCTGCCGCAGTCCATCCATCAGAACCGAATCTCCGAGTCTGGCCCCAGTCAAGAGGGAGTGAATTAGATTCCACCTCTGAAGAAAAGTGTCAAAGTGTCTGTGGACACACCTTAAACCCGTGCTGCTGTGTGCTGGTCTGTCTACACCAGTGTGGACTCTCGGCTTCCTTTTACTCCACAGGCTCTAAGCCCATCGCCACCATCATTGACTGTGGTGCTCAGACTGACCCGGCCTTGGCCAGCATGAGCCCCCTTCCTGCTGACCCCTGTGTCCATCATTTCATGTGACCACAGCTCCACTATCCGTTGAGCATTTCCTTATTTTCGGGGACAAGCTGTTCCCAGGCTCAATTTTTCCCTTCTCTTAGCTCTGCCCAGATTGCTTTTACTGGAGAACGGGGATTTTGAAACCTGCATCTGGGTGCTGTCCAACTTTTTAATTTTTACCAACGAGTCTCCTGGGTGTGAGGCTTTCTCTCTGCTGCCTTTTTCCGTGTGCATGTCCCACTGCTAATGTTTCCGAGCCTCCTTCCCGGGCCCGTGGATTTCCGCTGCTGCACGCTGTTCTCTCGCCCCTGCCGACCCCACCCCATGGGGGCTGTGGTCTCTCTGGGGTTCATCTTTAGAGTCCCCGCGCAGTCTCGGTACCGCTGCTTCAGACCCCGTGGGGCCTGCCCACACTGACATCTGTCTGCTTGTTTTGGCCCTGGTGTTCCTTGGCTGGAATCCCTTCACTGGGGTGTCATCAAAATAAACTTTTTTTAATGGTTTACATACCTTTTCTATATCAGTGCTCTTTTTTTATTATGGTAAAATGTGGGTCACATCAAATGTACCACTTTCACCATTTTTTAAGGTACGGTGTGGTGGCATTAAACACACTCACAGTGCTGTGCGGCCATCGTCACCGGCCACCTCCAGAACTTTCCAGCGCCCCAAGAAAAAACTCTGTGCCCCTGAAACACTGACCCCCATATCTGCCTCCTGCCACGCCCCCCCACCCAGGCCCTGGAAACCCTCACTCTACCTTCCGTCTCTCTGCATCCGACTCCTCGCGCCACACCTCATGGAAGTCAATCACACCTCACGTGTCCTTCCATGGCGGGCTTATTTCATTCACCACAGTGTTCTCAAGGCCCATCCACGTTGTGGCACGTGTCGGCAGTTCTCCTTTTCGGGGCTGAGTAGTATTCCATCGTGTGTGCACAACTCCGACTAACGTCACAGGCTTGCACTTTAAGTCTTAACTCTGCCCAGAGTCCCTCTGTTCGCGGTGTGAGCTGAGGATCCAGTTTATTTGGGGCCGGTTTCCCGGCAGCATCTCCTGAACAATTCCTCCTCCCCGGGGTGGGCTGCCGGGCGGCCTTCATCACGTCTTCTCTCCTCATGGGCCCACGGGCTGCCCTGGCGCCCCCACTCTGCCTCACCACACCAGCACCCCACGTACTGTAGCGGTGTCTACCTTTTAGCTGCTGATGGGGGGGGTCTCCTTTCCCCTGTTCTTTTTTAAGGCTGTGGCTAAGCTGCTTCCCTGCCACCGCTCATAAAATCCTCGGAACAGCACTGAATTGAGGGGTATGACCCTTATGCCCCGCCCCCACAGGGAAGGAAATTGAGGCCGAGCAGGGGGAGTGACCCAAACGGGGCATTTATGGAGCTGACCAGCGGCGGAGAGAGAAGGAAACGCGGCCTGTCCGACTCCAGGGCCGCCTCCTGGTCCCCCGGCCCCCCCTCCCCCCGGCTGCCTCTCCACGTGTCTGCGGGTTGCTGGGGTCTTGTCTGTGGGAAAGAGGCGGGGCAGGAGAGGCCTGCCGCGCAGGGGCACTTGCCGGGTCTCCCCCACCGTCTTTCCTCCTGTCAATCACTGCTTACCCTGGAAACCACTGGGCACTTAAACAGGGAGACTGCCCAACAGGGACGTGGTTACGGGGATGATGGAGGCACCCAGAAGCCAAGCAAGAGACTGCAAAGAAGCTCAGGGGCGGGGCAGCGACAGAAATCCAGTGCCACCTCTAACTAAGCTGGGGGGACTGGGAGCAGAGGTCGTGTCACCGTAGCCGGGGTCACCCAGCCAAGCGAGAAGCACAGTGGACTGTCCCGCGGGAGCTGGAGCCGTGGAGGAGACCCGGTCCCTGCCGGGGGTGCGGTCCAAAACGCAAGCCGAAAGGGAGAACGACTCTGGTCTCCCCCCTCCCCCGCTTCTGGCCTCCCATTGGCCGCTGGGAAGTCAGCTGACCTGGAGCCTGGGAAAAGCAGCCTGCAGGGGTCAGCTCCCGTGTAATTCAGAGCAGATCAGGGAAGGGGCAGGAAATGGGTCTGGGAGCAAAGAGGACCAGTCCCTGCCCAACAAGGCCCCCGCTTCCTGGTCCCGGCTCCCACCAGGAAGCCCCCACTAGGGTTCTAGCTGTCCCAGCACCTGCCCACACACTCCCCTGCAGCCGTTCCTTCTGCTGGAAACTCCAAGAGCGGCCTCCACCCCCCAGGCTGGACCCCAGCTGCTGCACCAGCCACGCCACCGCTTGCAGGAGAGCCACAGCGGCACCCTGTGAAGTCTGCGGGTCGACTGAGCTATGGACCAGCGGGGAGGGCAGAAATCAAATGAGCCGGACCCCAAGTCTGGGCCAATCCCGGGGCACAGCGTGGGCCCCGCGGCAGTCACCTCCGTCATCGCGAGACTACTGACCGACTCGGAGTCTCGCGGAGGACAGATGAGCCAGGCCCAGGCTCAGCTAAGAAGCAGCACGGGGCCGGGCCACGGACTCCAGCCTCCACCAGGGGCCTCTTGTGCGCCTGCTGCGCCCATCGCCCTGCGCCCATCGCCCTGCACTGGCTGCTCGGGCGGCCAGAACAAAGCACGTGCACGGGCTGTGTGGCTTACACCACAGAAACGCACCGCGTTTTCTCGGTTCTGGAGGCTGGAAGTCAGAGAGCGGCGTGTCCACGGGGCTTCCTTCTGAGGCCTCTGTCCTGGGCTGGCAGGTGGCTGCCCTCTCGCCCTGTTCACACGGTCTTCCTCTGGGCACGTCTGTGTCCAAATCCCCGCCTCTTAGACGGTCACGATAAAGACCCTGTATCCAAATACAGCCGCGTTCTGAGGTGCTGGGAGCCGGGGCTTCAACACATGAGTCGTGGGGGGGGCACAGCCAGCCCAGGACACGCCCCATACTCACAGGGCTGGCATCGTCACCCTGTTTTCCCAAGGAGGGAACGAAGGCCCAGGCTCGAGACCTCCCGGAGCGGGGTCTGTTCAGGGAGCAGCTGCTTCTCCACCCACCGGGCCCCAGGAATCTCCTCTTACTCTCCACGACTGCATGGGAGCCTGGGAAATCGACTCCAATCGGCCCTTGAATTCCTTTGCCGGCTGAGACTGTGATCCGCCACTTACTGCACACTTGGGGTTGGGGAGGGGGGAGCCAGATTCTCCCGCTGGCATTGCACATGCGCTCTGCACACACGAGATGCGGCACTGCCGGGCCCCTACCCAGGTCTCCTCGGAGATGCCCTCCCCAAGACACGGTGCCTCCACCCACACAGGTCCCTCTCCTGCTGTACTTTCCTTCCCAGTGTCAACACTACCTGAAGTGTCTTTTTTTTTTTAAATCCTCACCCAAGGACAAATGTTCACTGCTTTTAGAAAGAGAGGAAGGGGGCAGAGAGAGAAAGAAACACACGTTATGGCTTTCCCATACACGCTCCCTACTGGGGTTTGAACCCACAACCCGGGCATGTGCCCTGACCAGGAATCGAACCTGCAACCTTTTCAGTCTATGGGATAATGCTCCAACCAACTGACCCACACCGGCCAGGGCTGAACTTTCCTTATATGCATGTTTGCTTCTTTATTGTCATCCCCCCACCAGACTGCAGGCTGCAGGAAGGCAGGACCCAGGTCCCAGGTGCCCTTCGTACCGAGACGAAATTCCCAATCCATCACCGACATCACTGGTACCCAGTGTTGGTTCAATAAATGATCCCATAACTCATCACTCACGGAGTCCTCACCAGACATCTACGAGATGGGCCCCAGGGCCCTTGTTCTATAGAACAGGACCCTGAGGCTCAGGGCAGGTCCACACTCTGTGTGCGGTCACCCGGCCAGGAAGTGGCGAGGCTGGAACGCAGACCCAGGCCGACCCCCTGGCCTGGGCCTGCCCTCCACGCCCCTCCCTCTTCTGTGGCTTCCCAGACTGTCCTCACAGCTCCCCAGGGCCTCCCTTGTTCTGGAAGTCCCCGCTCCTGGCTGCTGGGCTACAGCGTCCCTTTGTGCCACGAGCGTCAGCAGAGAATCCCTCGTGGCCGCCACCGTCAGCACTTTATGCTCCAAACCACAAATGTGCCGTCGCTTATGTAAATCACCTCCAAGGATATTTCCGAGTGTTTGCTCCACAAGCTACATCGCTGCACCTGTGTTCATGGGCTACGACGAGGTGGCAGTTTCTCTGGGAATGGAGTCCGGGAAGTGGAACTATAAAGGGCATTGCACGTCTTTAAACTCCACGGATCCTGTGAACTCGCTAAGCCCGGATTACCACCGGGGCGAGTGGGGCCCAGACACAGAGCACGTGTCACCCAGGGAAACACAGCAAGCTCACGGAAAGCCCCAGTTTGGAAATGGCTACCTCCGACCATGAATGTTTCTTCTGTGCTTGGACTGTGCCTCCAGCCTCAGCGTGAGTTTGGTCTTTGTACACTTTTATGTGTGTGGGGGCCTGGGTCGGACTGCTGTCTCTGTTATTTAATCACCCATTCAATCAATTAATAAATGCATTGGTGAAATGCAGGCTCAATGCTGTAAGAAAGGCTCAAATAACAAAGGTCTCCTAGACAAGAAAACAGTTCATTTTTCTGTGTCACAACATCTGAATAAAAGCTGTCTGAGTTTGGATGGTGGCTTTATGGCGTCAGGCACCTGGACTCTTTCTATCTTATAGCTCTTCCATCTCCAACCAGCAGTTTCCTGCTCGTGGTCCAAAGTGGCTGCTGGAGCACTGCCATCATATCTACAATCCTGCCAGTGGGAAGCTGAGAAAAGGAAGTAGAAGTTAGCCTCTTTAAGGGCACAAACCAGACTCTTTCCTGCCATTTCCATTTTCATTCACTATTGGCCGGAGTTAGCCATATGCCCTGTACTACTGCAAGGCAGGCTGCGACAGCAAGTCATTCTAACATAGCTATCCTGTTTTCCACTAAAACTCAGGGTTCCATTACTGGTGAATAAGCTGTCCATTCATTTCTCTGCTACTCATACCTTCTCTGACATGTGGGAGGAGGCACAGCACACCAGAAATAGTGTGGACTTTGGAACGTGACCCATCTTAGGGTTGGAAGCCGGCTCTCTCCTTCCCTGAGCCTCAGTCCTCCCCATTCACAGAATGGAGACAGGGGAGCAGGGGTGCTCACCCCACACGGGAGCTGTGAGAGTTACGCCGTAGGCTCAGGGTTGAGCCTCGTGTACAGCTGGCACTGAAGAAATGGCAGCTGCTTTTAAGAGGAGCCCGACCCTGAGCTGCAGGTGACTCAGCAGAGGCCCTGCCCTGTGTTCCAACGGGGAGACATCCCGGGGCAGCCCCCTGCCAATAAAAGCCAGGAAATGTGTCAGCACATAACTTCGATGTGTCCGCCGTGTGTGAGTCAGGAGCCATCATGACCATAACTCATGACCGTAAGTCACGGAGTGGCAGCGGGGCCCCAGACAACTGGCACCCTTTGAATCCCAGCTCCCCAGCCCCACTTTACAGAAGAGCAAGCGGCGCCATGGCAGGAGCCACGAGAACACAGCGTGGCTACACTGTTTTATTGTATCAGTCTCCTCCCAATGGGGCGTGTAGGTTGGTTCCAGTTTAAAACGATCATTAACGGCCTTGGCTGGGCCTCCCCAGGCCTGTAGGAACGGGGCTTCCCAGGGTAGCTGGGAAGAGGCGGAATTGCAGGCGTGAATTAGAAACCCACGGGACGCTCTAAAACACAGCAGGGGGAGGGGGTCTCTCCCCAAATGTCTTACAGATCAGAGCTCCTGAACCCTCAGCGCTATGGAAATTTTGGGTCAGAGAATTCTGTGGGGTGTGGGGGGGCTGTCTGGCGCACAGTAGGGTGAGCAGCAGCATCCTGGCCTCTACCCACAGGATGCCAGCAGCATGTCTCCACCCCGAGAGTGACAACCACAAGTCTCCAGACACTGGCAAGTGTCCCCTGGGGACCCAAGTCATTCCCCGCCTGGGACGACTTCCAAGCACAGATTCTTCCCCGGCAGACTGGTGAATGTCACAGATCCTCTCCTCCTTGGCCAGGAGCATGTTTCATCTCCTTGGAAGAGGTACGATGCCCTTGATGGCCACCAGGTTAAGAATAAGGACTTCATGTCATTATCGAAACAATTAGAGGGATTTGAATGTGGACAATAGAAATGATAGGATAACATTGTATCGACATTGAATGTTCTGATTTTGAAAGCTATCCCGTGGTTGTGTAAGAGAATGTCCTCCTTCGTAGGGGGTGCACACTGACATTTTCCAAGTAAAAGGACATTGTATCTACAACGGACTCTTAAATGGTTCAGAAAAATTGCACGGAGAAAGGATAACCAACCAAGTGCAGCGAAATGCCAGCAATCAGGGAAGCTGTGGGAAGGAGAAATGGAAGTTCACTGTACTATTCTTGCAACTTTTCTGTAAATTTGAAATTACCATAGAGATTATTTTAAAGGTTTTTAAAAACATTGCCTATGTTTTATTCTAGTTTTTATTTATTTGTTTTTAAAGATTTTATTTATTTATTTTTAGAGAGGGAAGGGGGGGGAGATAGAGAGAGAGAGAGAGAAACATCAATGTGCGGTTGCTGGGGGTCATGGCCTTCAACCCAGGCATGTGCCCTGACTGGGAATCGAACCTGCAACACTATTATTCTAGTTTTTAAAACGTGGTTTTAATGGGTTGCTCCCACTAAAGAGAAAAACCACTCGTGACTGTGCCCAGGAGCCAGGCCCCACTCAGGCCGTGGGCCCAGGAGTCTCCCAGGGAAGGGCGCTCAGTGTCAGCGTGGCAGGCGGGAAGACCTTTGGCATTTGCTTAGGGCTGTGAAACGCCTAGAAAGAAATTCCGCCCAATATTCACAGTGGTTAGCAATGCCCCCGACTCTGCCTCCAGTTTTGGCCCCATGTCCACTGCCCCTCACCACCACCGGCCCACACGCCACAGGGCAGTGACCTCACCCCCAGGCCCCAGCGAGGCCCTGATGGGTCTAAGGTACTCCCACCCCCATGCCAGCGACTGGCCCAGGAACGGGGATGGGATGCAAGGGACCGAGAGGGCTCCAGGCTGGTCTTTGGCTCGCTTTGATCAGTAACATGTGAGGAAGTGACTTTTTGTGAGGCCTCGGAGACCAGGATTCCTGGGTGCTGCCCTGAGAACGCCATGTGAGGAAGCCAGTCCTTCTGGAAGGAGAGAGGCCGCGAACAGAATCAAGACACCCCGGCCGACAGCCAGCACCCACCGCTGCATGTACAAATAAGGCCACCCGGGGCCTTCCAGCCTCTAGCTGGACGCTGAATGAAGCTGCGTGAATGAGCCCAGGTGAAACCAGACGAGAAACCACCGGCCGATGCGCAGGGCTGTGAGAAGCAGTAAGCCAACGCTGTTTTGCGCAACTGTGTTTGGGAGGGACGTGAAGACCCGTTGAGGTCACCGAGTGGCCTGGCACGGCAAAGTGCTCGATAAACAGTCATTACTGCTGACCACACACTTCCGCTCTCATCCCCCATGCCGATTGCTCCCCCGTTTCCCCCCAATGAACCAGGTACCCCCCATCGTTCTCCAGCCACCTCTGCACCCCACTTCATTCCCACATCATTTGTCCGTGTCACCTGACATTAGATTACCCTTTTCCCCATTTATCCTCTGCCCCTGTGGCAACTGCAAGGGCAGGGGCCTCATCTGCCTGGTTCGCTGCTGTGCTGCCAGCATTTTGCACGGTTCCCGGCCCACGCAGGTCTCAGTCAGGACTTGGCAATGAAATGAATGGGGTGATCTGCTGTAACTGCAAGTCGTGGAAGGCTCCGCCCCTCAGCACTGTGACCCCCCCCCTCCCCAGGGGTGTCCAGCTCCAGCAGCTTTGCAGCCTGAGTCTCAGAGCTTGGAGGAGCTGGAGAACAAACACCGAAGGAGGAGAAGAGGCAAGCCGCATGGCTCTCCGGGGAGAGCACGGACCAGGAGGCAGGCACAGCGCGTGCAAAGGCCCTGCACTCCGGACAGTAGGAGACACCGGGAGAGGAAACGAGAGAGTCAGCAGGGCCCGATCTGCAGGGCCTTGACCGTCAGGTGAAGGAGCGGGTCTCCTCCCACCACCGTCCCAGTCAAGCGTAACAGCGGGGCAGGTCACAAACATCTCCACAGTGTCTCCTGCCTGCCAGGGACTCCACCTCTCGCTACACTCTCTGGGAACCTCACAGTAAACCTATGAAGCAGAAGGAAGATGGTCCCACACAGGCTCAGAAGCACAGCAGGGAGCCCCCACGCTTCCAAGGCTGGGCTCCTCCCACGGCCCACCTCTTTCTTCCCTTGCCCCCCACACCCACATCTCATCGACCAGCAAATCCTGGCTGCTCCACCTTCAGAACACGTCCAGAGTCCACCCCTCCTCCCACTGCCACACTCTCCCGGTCTGACCCTCCACCCCTCCTACCTGGACTACCGCCGTCGTCTCCTCCCCGGCCTCCTGCCTCAGCGCCGTCCCCGAGTCCACTCCGCACTCACGGCCAGAGGAGCCCTGTTAAAATATGAAGTCAGGGTCACGGTCCAATTCTTCACCACAGGTGCCCCCCAGGACCGTCTGCGGTGGTGAAAATGTTCTCTAGCTGCATCGCCCAGCTCATCGTCCATCCACCAGACACCTGTGGTGAATGAGCACTTGAAATACTGTGCTTAGTAGAGCTGAAGGACTGAATTTTTTTCTCTTTTTTTAAAGATTGTATTTATTTATTTTTAGAGAGGGAAGGGAGGGAGAAAGAGAGAGAGATAGAGAGAAACATCAATGTGTGGTTGCTGGGGGCCATGGCCTGCAACCCAGGCATGTGCCCTGGCTGGGAATCAAACCTGCGATGCTTTGGTTCGCAGCCCGCGCTCAATCCACTGAGCTACGCCAGCCAGGGCAGGACTGAATTTTTAATCCTACTTCAGTAGCTGCACTGGGCGGGCAAGGCTGTGGGAAACGGCCCCTCTTCCACGCAGCTGGTGGGAGCAGAGATGAGCCTATGATTCCGACAGCGACATCTACTCACCTACCTACTGACAGGTGTGTCTATATCCACCCAAATAACAAAGGCATTTAACCTTTGTCACAGCAATTCCACTTCAAGTCACTGGTCTACCGTCACGTGTCAAATGACATCATGCAGAAGGTCGCAACACCCGAAGACAGGGAGCAACCCACGTGTCTGTCAATAAGCAGCCAGTAAGTCAGTTATGGCCCAGGGACACAGTGGCGTCGGAAGGAGCTGTAAACAAGCATGAGGAACCCTGACACCGAAAGCAGGAAGAAAAAAAATAGAAATAAATTGGACTTCGACAAAAGTAAAACTTTTGAGTTATTGAAGGATAAGGTCAAGAAAGTGAAAGTGAAAAGAAAAGGAAAGTGAAGCGACAGCCAACAGAATGAGAGAAAATACTTGCAGCTCATATACTGATAAAGGCCTAGTGTCCAGAATATATACAGAACTCTTACAATTCAACAACAAAAGACAAATACGAACAACTCAATTTTTAAACGGCAGAAGGATACTCCAAGAATATGTATTCATGGCCAATCAGCACATGAAAACATGCTCGACCTCGTTAATCATTAGGAAAATGTAAACCAAAAACCACGGTGAGTTCCCATTGGTTGGGGTGGTGTAACCAAAACACGGAAGCGGACAAATGTGGGTGAGGATGTGGATGGAGCAACGGGATCCCTCATGAACTGCTGGCGGGGATGTGAACCATGGGGCTGCCGTGGGAACAGCGCGGCGGTTCCTCCAAAAACTAAACACAGCCACCGCGTGGTCCGGCAATTCCACTCCCAGGTATATACCCAAGAGTATACGAATTTGCACATGAATGTCCATAGCAGCAGCACTTACAGCAGCCAAAACGTGGAAACAACTCAAGTGTCTATCAACTGACTGTGCACACCAATCGTGGTCTCTCCACACGATGGGATATTATTCAACCATGAAAAGGAAGGAAGCACCGCAACACGGATGAAGCCTGAAGGCATCACGTAACGTAAAAGAAGCCAGACCAGAGCCAGACGAAAGGTAAAGATCCCATTATATTATATGAAATAATATATATATAATTTTGATTTTCAAAGCATGTGAATGTCCTATATGTTAAGAATAAAATTATTTTTCAAATATAAATCATCATGTACTTCCTGGACTCAATACCCCAGAGGAAAGAAACTGCGCGGCTCACTTTAAGTAAAAACTGAAGACTCTCTCCCCTGGCTGGCGTAGCTCAGTGGATTGAGCACGGGCTGGGAACCAAAGTGTCCCAGGTTCGATTCCCAGCCAGGGTACATTTCTGGGTTGCAGGCCAGAACCCCCAGCAACCACACATTGATGTTTCTTTCTCTCTCTCCCCCCCTTCCCTCTCTCAAAAAATAAATAAATAAATAAAATCTTTAAAAAATTTAAAAAACAAACAACAAAAACTGAAGACTCTCTAGGCCCTTTCAAGGCCCTGCCCCATCTGCCCTCCCCCCCCCCCAGAGGACCTTACCCCTCCCACCCACCCCCTTACTTAAATCCTGTCTCACTGGCCTCTTTGCCGTTCCAGCATATTCCTGCCTCAGGAGCATTGTTCTTGCTGCTGCCTTTGCCTGGAATAATTTGTTCCCAATTATTTGCACAACTGGCTCCCTCAGCTCCTTTAGGTCTTGGCCCAAATGTCACTCTCTCGATAAGGCCTTCTTCCTTGGCCCCCGCCTCCCAGGAAACTCGGTCCTGTCCCCTGCTATTTCCCAAGAACAGTGCGTGGGCCAGGTTGGTGCTTAATAAACATGTGTTGAGTGAACGAATTAATAAATGACCTCAGGCGGTCCATTTGGTGCCGGCCCTTGGGAGGGCTCCAGACGCCAGCGCCAGCGGTAACCAGCCACCCCAGGCTGCCTGGAGGTCCGGGGTGCATGCAGAGAACTGTGGGGGGTGTTTCTCTGAAACCTGAGACCCAGCCCCCACCAAGACTAGCAGCCCTTAAGCTCCCGGGTTCAAAATCCAAATGTATCAATAAACGGCAGCAAGGAGAGCCAGTTTCTCCAGAATTCACCGGGACTTGGGCTGCAACCTGTCCCTGCCATCGAAATGAATGTTTCTTCCTTAAAGTCAGGTGGAGAAGGAGGCAGGGAGGGAGCACGGGCCTGGCTGGGGACATGGGCTGCCCACAGCGGGGACCCAGAGGAAACAGACCTGAGGTGACTGGGGTGACTAGGAGCTGAGGAATCCAGGGCTTAGACCTTCAGGGAACCAGGGCAGAATGGAGACTCCAAAAGACACCGGGGGGTGGGGGGGGCGGGGAGCAGGTCTCACCTCCCTCCCCTGCTCCCCTCAGGCACGTCTCAGGTCCTTCCTTGTCCTCTAAGGGTGCCTCCCACTTGGTGACACTGTGTGGACTTCTGAGAACAACTGTGTACTTTGAAGGCAGCCAGACCCTGCCCCTGTCATTTACCTGCCAAGGGAGTACAAGTGCGTGACTGAGCCTTAATTCTCTCAGCAGCCGTTTCCTGGACCTACCGTGCGCCCTCCTCTCATCAAGACTGTGGGGTTCGTTCACTCGGGAACAAAGCAAGTCCTGGCCCTCAGGGGCTGGATTTCTGGTGGGGGAGATGAACTGCAAGTTCATCATCGCCCAGGGCCGGCATTGTGAAGGCAAAGCAGGGTGATGTCACAGTGACCGGAGGAGGGGGCAGCTTTGAGCGACGTGGTCAGAAAGGGCCTCTGGAGAGACAGCATCGCTGGTTGGTACGAGTAAATGAAATGCAGCCGGCTAGCTCCTGGGCGGGCGCCTGACAGATACTCGGTGCTCACCAAATCTTACAGTGACTCCTAGGGTCACTGTCATCAGTTTAGTGTCCTCCCCCTCGGGAGAACCGGAGCTCCCGGGGGTCAGGCGTTTCTCCTCCCCGGGGCACGGCACCAGTTGGCACACGGCAGGTGTACGCACGGTCCTCGGCACCCCTGCACGCGGGAGGGCTGTGTAAGCTGGCCCAGCGGAAACAGGTCCCAACGAGGGAGCCCTGGTGTCCAAGTGCCCACCAAGCGAGGGCTCCCTGGCCCAGCGCCCACGCGTTCCTTGCACACAGTAGGCGCTTGACGGTGCTTGCTGAAGAAATGCCCGTTTCTGGCTCGGCTGCAGAAGACCTCGGCCCATTGCACAGGACGGTAAAACGAGACTGACGTGGGAGGCGCCGCGGCCCGTCTTTCCGTGAGGCGGGCACCGTGCACAGGCGGGGGCGGAGCGAGGCGGGCGGAGACGCGCCAACGCCCCTCGCTTCCGCGCCCAGCTGCGCCCAGCTGCGGCCCTACCCCCGGCGCGCCCGGGTTGGCTGCGGCTCCACGGCCGCTGACTGGTCGGCGCTGCCCCGGCGCGGGCTCTGATTGGCTGTGACGCGCGACCGGGCGAGGTTCCCGGCGGCGCCGCCGCCACCCCCGGCGCAGGGCGGTCATTGGGCGGCGTGATCGCGCCGCGGTCCCGCGGCCCTGCAGCCGCTGCCGCCGCTGCCAGCAGAGCGCACCCGCCGGGCCGGGCCAGTGGCCATGGCGGGCACCGAGGACTGGCCGGGCCAGCAGCCGGAGCTGGACGAGGACGAAGCAACGTATTGCCGGCGCTGGGGCGCGCAGCACGCCGGGGCCCGCGAGCTGGCCGCGCTCTACTCGCCAGGTAGGACCTTCGCCACCCCCACCTTCACCCGGGCCTGCAGTCACCAGCCCGGGCAGCGGACGGCGACCCCGGGTTCCCAGATCGGAACCCCAGACTCAGGTCCCGATGTAGAACTCCAGCCTCGGCTTCTGTTTGCAAATAGTGCCCCCAAGCCTGGGGACCCCATCCCAGCGCCACTCCAAGCCCAAGCCAGATACCCAGCCCCTAGGATTTCTGGATGCCAAGCCTCCCCATATCAAGGAACTGCAGTAGCAGTTCCGGGGACGACAAAAGAGCTCGTGCAGCACTCCCAGATTTGGATCCTAGCCCCGGGGCACCCGCGGTTGCAAAGAGCGCCGTTGGACTTAGGGCCTCCCCCAACCCCAGAGCTGGAGGGAGTTCCTCAGCTACAGGCACCGCCCAGGCCCCCTAAAAGGCACACCCCATCCCAGGTTGCCCAGTTTCGGAATACACGCCCTAGGGCCCTGGGCTAGAAACAGTGACCTCAACCCCTAAATCTAGCACCCAAATTCAGAGGCCTCCAGCTACCCAGAGTCCCAGATGCCCTTCCCCCAAACCCCCATCCTAGTTACAGTTTCAGTGGCTGAAACTACAGACTACTATTCCATCCCTCCCCTCCATCACTCTCCTCACCCCCCGCCCAACAATTCCCTGCAGTGAGGACCCCTCAGCCCCTCACCTAGTGTTCCGGAATTCCCGGTGGGGAGGGCATTGCAAGTTCTCCAGTTTAAATTCCTCCCAACACCAGCCATAACTCTATCCCTTGCCCCTTACCCGTGTGGATATAATAGCCCCTCCTTTGGGACTTAGATATGGATCCCCAATATTCCCCAGACCAGACCACAACTTGGAGACCCTTGCTCCCATTCTGCCCTCAGGCCAAGGCCCCTGGCTTCTTACCACTGTGCCTACCATTTACGCTCCAGCAAATACCAACCCCCAGCACCTGCTCAGACTTCCTCCTGAGCCCCAGGAATCCAGTTGCCTGGCCCCAAGAAGGCCAAGTGGCCCCAGGCCTTAAGGAAGTGCCTTTGAGGACTCCAGAGTCAGGTGACTGGAAGTTGTCAGAGGCTCCTCTGCTGAACATGGTTATCACCCCAAGCTTTGTTTGTCAGACATCCCGATATCTTAACGTTTGCCACTCTGCACAGCCCTAGCCTGGGGTGGGCACGGGCCCACTACCACCTCTGGCTTGACTGGCCTGACTGGGCTACACACCATCTCTGCCAAAATGGGGGCCATTTGCATTCTCATGGCGGATCACCAGAAACCTTTCTGCACCTGCAGTACCATGCTCTGCGTGTGATTTTTTTTCTGACTTGACGTAGGCACCTGGCCCATGCTGTCATGGTTTCTTCAGCCTTTTGCTTTTCCCCAAACACCCAGCCTATGGACTACCCCCTGCACTCCCTAGGGCAGCCTGAGCTCGGCCTCCTGACTCTGCTACCCAGGTGTGCGGCCTGAACCAAGCCATTCTCCTCTCTCTCTCTCTCTCTTTTATTAATTGTTTTAGATTTTATTTATTTTTTAGAGAGAGGGGAAACATTGATTGGTTGCCTCTTTCATGCCCCCAGTTGGGGACCTAGCCCACAATCCTGCCACGTGCCCCGACTGAGAATTAAACCAGCAACCTTTCAGTTTTCAGGCTGGTGCTCAATCCACTGAGCCACACCAGCCAGGGTGCCATTTTCCCTCTCTTAAGCCTCTAAAATGGGTACAAGGTACACCTTATTTGTTCGTTAGTGTCATTAGGAATAGGAAATGAGATCATCCACTTTGACTCTGCCTGGCATACAGTAGGCGCTCCCTGTTGCTAACCCAATAGTCTCACCTTTCCTGGGAATCTCGGAGTAAACTGCCTCACTTCTCTGGTCCTCAGGCTCAGCGCCTGAGAATGGAGGGTAAGGATTCAAAGGCCTCCTCCTTTGGTGCCCAGCCCTGTCCATTCGAGTAAACCCTGCCCGCTTTCCGCCAAATCATGCCTGAGCATTTCGAGCCTCCCATAGGGACCCCATCTCCCCATTGCACCACAATGCTGTCTTTGTCTAGTTCTGGTCTCCCCAAGGGCCCCCCACTCCGAAGAATAGCCATGCTGGGATCTGAGGCTGCAGGCGGCCTCCTGGTCACCCAAGCCTGTAGTCAGGGTGTAACACCTCCCGACATGGAGCAGAGGTGTGCGGAATGGAGGGAGGGAAAGTGGCCACACTAGCTCTTGCAAATGTCATAGGCTTCTTCCCTCTGTCCCTTTCCTATGTGGCCTTGAGGAAATACCTTGACCTCTCTGGGCCTGACCTATAAAATGAGCAACGAGGCTCACTATATATTAAGCAACTTTGTCCTAATCCCTGTCCTAGACCCTGGTGTCAAAGTGGTGAACAAGACGAGAAAGAATGGGGCTGGCATTTCAGTAAGCCCGACACAGAGGTGAAATACCTCTCTTGCCCAGTAGGACAAATATATAGACAGAGAAGGGGGAAATGAAATATGGGGGGTGGTGGCATTTTAGAGGAGACAGTTAAGGCCTCTCTGAGCAGGTGACATTCTAACAGAGACCTGAAGAGAGGGAGGCACGAAGATACTGGAGGAAGGACTAGTCCAGACCAGGGACACAGCAAGTGCAAGGGCCCTGAGGCAGGAGCGAACCTGGAGTGTCCGCAGAACAGCGAGGAAGCTTGCGGGCTGGAGCCGAGTGAGCGAAGGGAGAACAGGAACGGGTCCTGGGTTGCAGGAGTAGATTCTTTTTCTTTTAAGATTTTGTTTATTTATTTTAGAGAGAGGGGAAGGGAGGGAGAAAGAGAAGACGAGAAATACCGGCGTGCAAGGGAAACATTGATCGGTTGCCTCTCGTGTGCCCTTAACCAGGGACCTGCAACCCTGGCATGTGCCCTGACTGGGAATCGAACCAGTGACCTTTTCTTCCGTGGGACAATGCCCAACCCACTGAACCATACCAGTCTGGGGAGGACTAGATTTTTGAAATTCCTGGGGTCAGTGGCGGGTTGGCACTGTGACAATTGGCATCAATAACAAGGCAAAGAAAATTTATTGAGCCCTGTCACACGCTGGGCATTTTCTTCACATGCTCTTACATCATCCTCACTACAAGGTTGTCTGAAGAGCACCTTGGCATTGACTCCATTTATAGGAAAGGAAGCTGAGACCTCCCGCCACCCCCCACCCCCACCCTCACCCTCTGTAGCCTCCTCATGGAGAAGAACGTCTTCTTCCTACACTTGTACCACCTGGTTTGCACTTGGACCTGTCCTCCCCAGAGGGGAAGTTGGCTAGGCCAGGTATTGCATCCACTTGCTTTTCCTCAAGAGCCAGCGCTTCGCAAGTACCCCGCCCACCTTGACGCCATTTCCTGAGGCTTAGCCAAGAGCAGTGACCTGCCCGCGATCACACAACCAGTGAGCGGTGCCAGAGCCAGAACTCCGGTGGTGGGCACTCTAGGTTCCGTGTGCTCAGTCTTCACTGGGGGAGTGAGCCAGCCCAAGGTGGGTGTGCAGGCAGGGGACGGATGTTCCAGGTCAGCGGAGCAGGGAGAGTGGGCCTCGTATCTGCTGGGAGCTGGGAGTCACCTGATTGGTGAGGCCTGGGGTGGAGGGAGCCTCAGCCCAATCCCATGGGCCCCAAGGGTCTGGCTGGGCAAGGACCTGCTGGTGCCAGGAGCCAGAGAGTCCCATTGTCTGCCCCGCTCTGGATTTGGGTTTCACAGCAGCAGCCGCCCTGTGCCAGGTGCCGGGATTTGCAAAGGGCCTGGAAGGCTCAGCAGGCCCCCCCTGGCCTCCTGGGCAAGCCTGCAGGTGAGGTAGGTGTCCGCTGAGGCCTGCCCATGGGTATGCCAGTTCTTCGGGTGCCCTGGGCTCCAGCGGTGGATCCTGAGGGGTCTCTAGAGTCAGCTGTTCACCTGCCCCCTGGCTAACCACAGGTGCCCCCTGCCCTGGAGAACACGGGGGCTCTTAGTACCGGGTTAGCAGAGAGGTAGAGGGGGTCAGGGGCACGGAGCGCAAGTCCTGGCCTGGAGTCCCAGAGCTGAGCCTGGGTTCAGTCCCCGAAATGGGCCTGACTGAAGCCAGAGGTCAGAGGCTGGGGCCCCTTCCCTGGCCAGGCCTGCTCCCTGCCACACTCTGGGACCAGCTTTCTCTCTGCCTCCCTCAGTCTGTTCTTCCATTTCTCTATCTCTCCTGCCCTCCGGCCATGCATGCTGTTTCTCTTTTATTACATCTGCCTCTACCCTCTCCCTCCATCCGCTTTTCTCTTTCTCACCTCTGTCTCTTGTTCCCTGTTCTCTCTCATGTCAGTCTGTCTGTCTCTGTCTGTCCCTCACCTGCTCCTTACCGCCTGTCCACACTTTCCTGAGGCCACGGGTCTCCGAGTGGCCAGAGGCCGTCAGAAGTACAGGGTATTCAGAGCTCGTCTGCCTGAACTGGAAGATTTGGGCCTGGCGCCAAGCCCCTGGCGGCAGCCTGCCCCCAGGAAAGCAGAGAGGGCCGAGGCCTGGCCGCCCCTGCACGCACAGCCCTCCACAACCGCCACACACGGTCCGGCCCCCTCCCCGGGCCACCCGGCAGTCACTGCTGTAAGCAGCCCAGACGGGGGGCCCTGGCCAGGCCTGGGCTGGCTCAGGAGAGCAAGGCCCCAGCTCTCTGCCAGTGGCAGCCCGAGCTCTCGTGTCCCAGCAAAGCCCTTCGCCTCCCCGGGCCCCAGTCTACCAGTCTGTAAAGTGACAGCATTCAGACCACGTGGTCATGCAGGCCCCACCGGGCTGACCGCCCCTGACGTGGTTTAGGTGACTTTCGGCTGACCTTGGACAGGTCACTTCATCTTTCCAGGCCTGGCCTCTTCCTCCGAAGGAAGGGGCAGAGGTCCACGGCGCATGGTGAGGGTCCACCGAGGTTACTCCTGGCATGTAGGAGGGACTTAATGAAAGCCATGCATTACTATAGATATATTTTATGGGTCAAAGTTGAGGCCTTTGGTCTGCAGAAGAATCCAGAGTCCAGGGCCAAAGAGAGTTGAGACGGGAATACCAGGTCTTCTCGGAGAGAGTCCAGCCATCGTTAATATAACAAGAATGGTTTGCGTGACAGTGATGTCACCTGGGAACCAAGGAGAGCGGACTGGAATGCATATGTATGAACAATGACGACTTCACTGTACTAGTCAGTGGGGGCGGTAGGTGCTGTAGAGTGGGCGTGTGTACTGTGTGGCCGTCACCTTCAAAGTGACTGAGTGAGCAGAACAAAGAATGTGCACCAAATTTTGCATTAAGCTTGAACATTCCTCTGCGGAAAATATTTGGATGATTCCGGAGGCCGCAGCTATGGGCAACTGGTGATTGGCAGCTTCATCACAACAATACATCTGGTCATGCATCACATCTCTCACAGTTTTTTGGTGAAACATCAAATCACCCTGGTGACTCAGCCCCACTACAGCCCAGATTTGGCGCCCCGCAACTTCTGGCTTTTCCCAAAACTAAAATCACCTTTGAAAGGGAAGAGATTGCAGACCTTCGATGAGATTCAGGAAAATACAATGGGGCAGCTGATGGCAATTGAGAGAACTGTGTGAGGTCCCTGGGTGGCTGCTTTGAAGGGGACTGAGGCGTCATTGTGCTACATATAATGTTTCTTGTATCTTGTTCGGTCAGTGTCTCTACTTTTCATATTACATGGCTGGACACCTTCTGGGCAGACCTCGTATACTCAGATTTCAGGGACTTTCTCCATTCTCCATGGCATGCCGGGAGAGCTGACCAATCTTTGGAATTAGGACAGCCCCGAACATTCAGGCTATCGTGTCTCCCATTTGTGAGTTCAGGATTTAAAAAAAAAAAAAAAACACAGCTCTTCATTTTTACTCAGTTCCTCATCTGGGAAATGGGGTCACAGAGTTCCTACCTGGAAGGACTGAGAATTGAAGGAGAGACTGTGCCTTGGTCTGAAAAGCTCAGATGACTGCAGGGACCTGGCCAGGACTGCCACCAAAGGGGCCACCCAGAATGAGGCCCCCAGCAGTGGAGGGGACCGAGGAGAACTGGGAGCCCTTGCTCGCACCCTTCTAATGGGAGTGGCTACTGCTGCTCAGGCCCCAGAGTGGCCAGAGTCCTGTGTTCTCAAGGGAAGCAGGAAACAGAATTGTATGTGACTGTGTGTGTGTAGCTATTTTTTTTTTTAAACTGGAGAGCAAACTATGCCAGAGGTTGTGGGTCTGTGGCACCTCCGATGTGGGATAACCCCGGCACCCCAGCTGTGGTAGGCCTCAGTGGGTGTCATCCCTTGTTCCTGGCATTGCGGAATCACCTGTCTCTTACCACCCCCCGCTGGCTCCCCTCCCCAGGCTTCCTGCTTCTGCGCCCCAGGCTGGGCCACAAAGAGGAACCAGGCAGGGAAGGCCCTGCGGAGCCAGATCGCAGTGACCTCAGCTGGGGGCTGCAAGGGTGTGCACAGCCCACAGGAAGCAACCGAGAAGCAGGAAGCGAGGGGTTCTAGGCCCTCTTCTGCGGCTCTGTGACCCCTGCCGGGGTCCTTGCGGCCTCAGTGTCCTCGCGGCCTCAGTGTCCTCATCCGTATGAGAAGGGGCCAAGGGAATGTGACCCTGGGCACGTCCCTTCCCCACTCTGAGTCTCCTCGGACTTTTCTCAGGGCAGCGCCAGGAGAGGGCAGCTGTTCTGAGTCTGGCTCGGGGTGCAGCTTGCTGTTGTGTGACCGGGGAGAGGCCCCTGCTCCCTCTCTGAGCCTCTTTCCCTACCGGGAACAATGACGTGTTTCCTTCTCAAGTGCTTGAGGGGGTGGCGCCCAGAGACAAAGCCTGGCAGTTTATCTCTTAGGATCATCATAGGGAATTTTATTCCACAAGCATTTATTGAGCACCTACTGTGTGCCAGGGACCTGGTGAGCAAACCAGGCACAGTCCTAGGCCTCCTGAATTCACATTTGAGTAGGGGAAGACGAATGTTATACAGACAGTGACAGCCCCACATAATGGACCCCACGTTGGGGGAGCCCGGGGGTCAGAGGAGGAATCGTGGATGGCTTCCTGGAGGCAGAGGTTCCAGGTCGAGATTTGCAAGGGCAGTACCACAGTCAGCCTGGTGCAGAGAGGTGGAGGAAACAGCACATACAAAGCACTAAAGAGAGGACAGAACAGATGCAGGAGGAATCTATCTTTCTTCCATTCTTTTTTTTTTTTTTTTTGGTAGAGGAAACATCTTTACATGCCCTGGCCCCTTTGATGGTTAATCACTCACAGGGGCCTGCCTGGCTTTTGTTTAAGATGCTTCTGTCCCAGAATGTGGCCAAGGCCATAAGGGTGATAGGGAGGGACCAAGGACAGCAGGACAGGTAAGACCTTCTGGCCACAGTGTCCTGGTCTGTAGCTGACTAGCCAGGTGGCCTTGGGTTGCTTCCTTGGGACCGCTCTGACCCTCACATTTCTCATTTGCAAAATAGCATCCCCTCAGCTGGTTCCTGGCACACAGTAACTGCTCAGTAGATATAAATGCTAATGATAAGAAAATTATTGTCATTAAGGGTCTTTCATGCCCTTGGGACCAGCTGCCTGGGAAAACAGTTTTTGTAGGGGCCCTGTCACCCATTCTGTGTCACCCACGTGGGTTTTTCTTTGTTTTTTGCATAAACGGCTGCTGTTTGCACTTACCAATACGTCCTGGATATTCTAATACACGCACACCCTGGCTTTTTGCTAGCTAGGGAGATCCCGTGCACCCCGTTCATTTGGCTGATCCCCCAGGCCATGGACACAAGCTATTTCAGTGGTTTGACACCTCAAACAAAGCTGCGCTGAGTCTCAGCTTGTCCAGGCTCGTGTGCCTATTACAAATACGTGGCAATATTTAAAGAAAAGATTTCACTCCCACCTCCAGATTCTTGGCTGCGTTTGAGAATTAGAAGCTGCCCTGCACGCTCACCTCTCCCCTCCCTCCCCACAGGCAAGCGCTTCCAGGAGTGGTGCTGCGTGGTGCTGTGCTTCAGCCTCGTGGCCTACAACCTGGTCCACCTCCTGCTGCTGGCCCGCTGGGAGCACACGCCCCTCGTGATGCTGGGTGTCGGTGAGTGCCCGTGGCTCTGCCCCCTGCCTCTGTTTCCACGGGGGCCAGGGGCACGCCTAGAGTCTGTGCCCCTCTGCTGGCGACTTGTATGCATGTACACGTGTGTGGGTGTGTGTGCACTAGTGCAGTACATGCTGTGGGAACCCAGCCTCTCATCTCAGTCGGTGGCATCCGTGTCCTTCCTGTCCCTGGGGCCAAAAGCCTGGGGGTCATCCTCAGCAGCCGATGTCCTCGGCTCCACCTTCAAGCTGCATCCAGAACCTGACCGTTACTCTTTCCCTCCACCGCCCCACCCTGGCCGGCCACCGTCCTCGCCCCGCTGGACTCGGGGAGGAGCCTCCTCCCTGGTCTCCCCACTTCCAGCCTCGCCTGCATTCTCCACACACAGCCAGAGGGATCCTGTTAGACCCTCAGTCGGGTCAGGCCACTCCCCCCCGGCCCCGCCCCCACCCTGTACACTTAGAAGGAAACCCCAGCTCCTCAGCAGAGCCCAGCCCCCGCTCCTCCTCGGGCCTCATCTCTGGCTCACCCAGCCCCCGCCACACTGGCCTCCTCCCTGAGCCTGTGCTGGTCCTGCTCCTAACCCAGAGCCTCTGCACGTCCTTTCCCCTGGGCCCGGGGCACTTCCTGTAGGTACCTGCGTGGCTCACGACCTCGTGCGGTTCTCTGGTCAGAGGTCACCTCCCCTGGGAGGTGCCCCGCCCCCCAGTTATCCCTAAAAATGGCAGCCCTGTCATATGCTATCCCCTACCCTATTTTTATGCAATATATTTCTTTATCTGTTTATTACGTTTCCTCTATCAAAGGTCAGCTTCCTAAGAGCAGAGATTTCTGTCTGTTCACTGCTGCGTCCCCAGCCCCAAGCACAAGGCCTGACACACAGTAGGTGCACGAAAACTATGTATTGAGTGAATGAATGAAGGAGCTCACTGCAGCTCATCAGTGCCTTCTGAGCGGTTTCCCCGGTCAGTCCTCCCCGATCCACAGCCTGGGAGGCAGGTGCCACAGTTACCTCGTTACTTTTCAGATGAGGAAACTGAGGCTCGGAGAAGGGCCTGGCTCAGAGTCCCATCTCAAGCCGGAAGCACAATACACTTCTTCATTCACTGTCTCCACTCCTAGCGTTCAGCTCCCACACTCTCATTAAAATCATTCTGGCCGCTTAAGCCAGTGGTGCTCAGGCCAGCTAAGTAAGCTGCCTGGGTCTGGGGTGGGGGTGGGCATGTGCTAGGGGGCCAGCTGGAGGGGAGGGGGCTGAGCCCATCCGGTGCTGGGGAGCCCGGGCCCCCCCCGCAGGAGCCAGACGCGCCCCCTCCGCCCAGGGGTGAGAGGGGCCTGCACTGCCAGCCTCTCATTCAAGGGCAGTAATGCAGACAGTGTGGGCCTACGGCCCCGCCTGGGGTGGTTCACACAGCACACACCTGGGCCCCTGCAGACCCGGGTTCAGTCCCGGCCCCACCTCGTCTTGGCTGTGTGGCCCTGGGCAAGTGTCACTGCATCTCTGAGCCTCATTTTCCACATCTTTTAAGTGGAACGGCTCACGGTACCTGCCTCCTGGGGCTAGTGCGAGGGCAGAGTCCAGGTGTGCGTGGTGCTGAGGGGACCCGTGACCGAGGAGAGGTCGGGAGGGGTCACCGGCCAGCATACCACTCACCGGGGCCGGGGCCTTCTGCCTCGGTGGTCAGTGGATATTCCCTGAGCACCTACTGTGTGCCAGGCCCCAGGCTGGGCACTTTTAACTCTTGGCGGCAACCTAGTGAGAAGGTTCTGACCACTGTCCTCTGAGTGGCCAGGCGACTTGCCCCTTGGCCCACCCCACCCTCTCCCTCCGCCCGAGCAGCAGCAGAGCCTGGGGTCAAATTTTCTTTCAGACCTGCCCGGCTCTCCAAGTTATCGCTGGGAGGAGACAGTAGGCAGCGGGCCCAGCCGGGGCAAAGGACCGGCAGCCCCTGGGCCTAGGCGTGTGCTGTGTGAGCCGGCACAGCGAACATCCCGGGCAGGCCGCCGTCCCTTCCCTGTCCGGGACCAGGCAGCTTCCAGCCCTGGGCGCAGGGGACCTCTGACAGGCCAGCGCCTCTGATGCCAGTTCCCCAATCTCGTACCTTTGCCTCCGGGCTGATAAGAGCAGACAGTCCCCTGATAGCAGTGTTGACACAGTCCCTAATCAGGCTAAGTAGCTGCGCTGATTTGTGTGGTAGCACGCGGGAGGCGAGGGCACGGTGCCAGCCTGTGCGCTGCACCCCCCGCCAGCGTGATCTCCCCAGAGGTCCTGGCGCCTCTGCAAGGCCTGTGAAATCAGGGCAGGCAGAAGCGTGAAGGCGCGCCGTTAATAAATGCAGACAGGTGGCGCAGTGCCACGTGATCAAGATAAGGGCGTAGGCTGGGAGGACGGGAGAGGTCAGGGGAGGTTTCTCTGTACAAGTGGCTGGTGTAGAGGGCAGGGAGGGCGCCTGGCAGACACTTCTGGGAGGGGTAGTCCGGGCAGCAGGAGCAGCACGTGCAAAGGCCCTGAGGCTGGTGTGTGCCCAGGGATTCTGGGAATAGGAAGGAGGCCAGGGTTTTTATTCCAAAGGTCGTGTGGGGCTTGTGAGTTGGCCCTTGAACAGGAGAGTAGGAGTTTTGGTGACCAGTCAGGTGGGGTGTCTCCGTGTGATCTAAGCAGGAAGCCAGGGTTTGGCCCAGGACCCCATGGGCCAGCCCTCAGCAGTGTCCGCTCTGTCTCACGTCTCCACCCCAGGCCGTGGGTTGGGCAGGGACGAAGAAGTCCCCGCTGGGTGACCTGTGAGGAAGTGGGGGCCCCCCCGCCCCACCCAAGCAGCCCAGGGATTGTTTCCGGGTCACCCGGTGAGTCAGGGCAGCCTGGAGTGAGTCATCCCCCATTCCCTACCCCGCCCCAGTGTCCTGCAGACCGGGACGCAGTCCGGCGGAAGCAGTCCCCAGGGTGAGCCATCCGCCAGCCGCCACCGGCTAGGACAAAGAAGCTTCTGTGTGCCCGCCTCTGCCACCGCTGTCCCCATTAAAGCAGCCTCCGGCAGCAGGCCTGGAGTCTAGAAAACAGCCTGGGGCCCGGGGGGGGCGGGGGGGACCCCAGAGCCGTCTCCTCCCCGAAGGAGGGGAGAGCGCATTCTCCCCCAAAGTAGTGCCTGACCTCTGTCCAAGCGAACGCCTCCCCCTGCTCGGCAGCCTGCAAAGGCCGGGTGCTGGCCCTTTAACAGGCGACGAGACCAAGAGGCTCTGAGAGGAGTAGCATTGACACTGCTTGGTACAGCTACCTTTGGGAAGCCCTCGCTGTGTCCCGGGGACCGTGCTCAGCACTTCACCCGCACTAGCCCACCTTATCACTAACTTGCTTTTAGTCAGGTGAAGTGAGTCCTGTTAAAATCCGCACTTCCCAAACGTGAAGGCTCGGCGTCATCCCAAACACCTCACGATGGTCTCTGGCCACGCGTGCTCGGAGCCCTGACCCTCCAGCCACTGCAGGACCCTGGCCAGTCCTTACCCCCTGCGTCTCATTTCCTCCTCCGTCGGGATGCGGTAGGGCCCATCCCAGGAGACACGAAGTGAAGTGATGTGCAGTTTTGCAGATGTTATTTTTGGAAGAGATTTACAGAAAGTGAGCAGAGAGTACAGACGGCTCCCGGGCGCCCCTGCCCCCAGTCTCACCTGTGACAGGCATCCCACGTCCTGCGTCCGTATCGTGCATCGGCTGTGATCAGTGTTCCAGTCTGGATGCGTGTGCCGTGGTTCTACCTGGTGTGCTCTTCCCGTTCCAGGATCCCACTCGGGACTCCCCATCCCGTTTGGCTGTCGTGTCCCTGTAGGCTCCCCATGGCTGGGACCGGTTCTCACGTTTTCCTTGTTTTCGGTGACCTTGACAGTTCTGAGGGGGGCGGGCATTTCGCCGCATGCCCCTGTGCTGGGGTGCAGGGCTCTCCTTACACTGGGGTGCATGTTCTGCAGAGGAAGAGCTCAGCGGGGAAGGGGTCATTTTCATCACATCCTAGCAAGGGTGCGTACTGCCGGTGTGGCCCTCCAGCCCAGGCGGCGTTCGCCAGCTTTCTCCGCGGCAAAGCTCCCCGCCTCCCCCTTCCGTCCTGCACGCTCTGTGGAAGGCACTGAGCGCGCAGCCCTCATGTAAGGTGTGGGGAGCCGTGGCCCCCGACGGTGCACTTTTCAACACCTTCTGCATAGGATCGGACTGGCAGGAAGTGCTCCAGTGTTGACCGATACCACAAACATCGTTTCTTCTAATACAGATGCTCCTTGATTTAGGATGGGGTTTCATCCTGGTGAAGTATTGGAAGCCAAAAATGCATTTAGTACGCCTAACCTGCTGAGCCCCATAGCTCAGCCTGGCCATCCTGAAACGAACTCCGAACAGTTACATTAGCCCATAGCTGGGCGATGCCAGCGCACAAAGCTCATTTTATAATACACGGTGAAATGCCACGCGTAATTTATTATGTGTATTGCTCTCGTGCCATCATAAAGTTGAAAAGTCATAGGTTGAACCATTGTAAGTCGGGGACCATCTGCATTACTTCTGTGGCTATTTCTGTCTCCTGTGAGGATTAAATGCTTAGGGTGGTTAGGGAGATAAGATGTGTAACCGGTTTAGGACTGGCCTCCCTGCAGTGCAGGGATTAAAAGAGATAAAGCATTTAAGGTGCTGACTCAGGGCCTGGTACCTGAAGTGCCCAATAAATGTCAAGGGGAAAAACTAATTCGCCCTGGCTGGTGAGGCTCAGCGGACGGAGCGCCGGCCTGCGAACCAAGACATCACCTGTTCCAGTCCCAGTCGGGGCAGGTGCCTGGGCTGCGGGCCAGGCCCCCAGTGGGGGCGTGTGAGAGGCAGCCAGTCCGTGTGTCTCTCACACATCAGTGTGTCTTTCCCTCTCTTTCTCTCTCCCATCCCCTCTCTCCAAAAATAAATGAATAAAATCTTAAAACTAAACTAAATAGATAGATAGCTGACATCTTGACCCAAAGGAGACGAGGGCGTCTGCCCGGACACGGGCGGGTACACGAGCGCTTTCCCGGAAGGAAGGCGAGTCAGCACAGCCCCACCCTAACGCCACCCACGTGTCGGGCGGCGGAACGGATGAACACGCTGTGGCACCTCCAGACCTCGGGGTGCAGCTCGGCCATAACGACGGTGAAGCTGCTGCTATGTCAGCTACACGGGTGACCCCAGAAGCACTGTGCCAATGACAGAAGCTAGGCCCAGGAGAGCACATTCCATATTTACGTGACATCCTAGAACAGGCAGAACCAGTCTAGGATAAGAGGCAGATCAGCGGTTGTGTGGAACGGGGGTGAGAGAGAGGGACATTAAGGGGCACCAGGTCACCCCCGGGGGGCCGCCTTTGCGTGTGGGCAGCATGTAGTGGCACTGCCAGAGCAGCTGGGATGGAGCCCCAGAGGCCCCTCGGTGACGGGGGAGGCTCCACCCCGGCCGCTCTGCAAGGGAAGATGCTGAGGCCCAAAGGGTCACAGAGCCACGGGGGAGCAAGAGAGGAGGCCCCCCGATCCTTGATCTGGATTCACCCTAAATCTTGGCCACCTCTCCTCTTGTCCCCTGACCCCCAGGAGACACAAGGTGGGGTGTGCAGAGCCCCCTGCACTGGGCCATGGGAGCTCTGCCAATGCCCCTGGACCGACTGAGGTGCAGTCTAGGGGCATGAAGGGTGCTGGTGTTAGAGGCAGGCAGGCCCGCCTTCTCCCATCCCACGGCTGCCACTGCCACACCATGGAACAGTGGGGGGGGGGGGGTTGTCAACTTCTCAGAGCCCCTTTCCTCACCCAAGAAGTGGGGATAAGAAATGGCACCATCTCAGGCAGTGACAGGTGCTGTGAGAGAAATTCAGCACAGAGATGTGACCAGGAGCACCTGACTGAGGGGGGAGGCTGGCTTTCCCCAGGGGGTTGGGTGATGTTGGCCCCGAACTAGAAGGCTGAGGAGGGGCCAGCCACTCGGAGAGCCTCAGGGAGGGATGGGGTGCCAGCGGAGGGCGGGGGGGGGGGGGGCAGAGCAAGTGCAGCAGCCCTGGCTCCCGCCTGCCTGGCCTCCCGCACCCTCTTAGCCTGAGTCCACCCGCCCAGCGACATTGCTGGGGAGGAGGACTGCCCGGCCCTGGGTGGGGCCCTGGGTACACAGGCCCAGAGGGCCCCACTTGGGCAGTGTCGCCCTACGGCTTGTCCTTCGGCTTCCGCGTTCCAGGAGGTGGTGCTTGTCCTCACCTGCCCACCTGTCCTTGGCCCCAAGAACTTGCAGGTGCCTGCGCAGAGCCGCATCTCCCCCGCCCCCACCGTCTGTTCCATGTTTGGCGCCCATGGGGCGGAGGCGCCAGGGCTTCCGGGAAGTCCTCATTCGTGGCTGCCCCTGCACTTGGACTCGAGCTTCAGAGCTGCCTGTCTGCAGCGACCTGCACGCCCTCTCTGGCCCCTCGCTCGTGACCCCCATTCCCCAGGGAGGCCCCTGGGGGCTCTGCTGCAGCCTTCGAGGTGCCCCAGGGCCCTGGTCAGCCCTGGTGCCTCCGTCACCGAGGGGCTGAGGGCCCTAGCAGAACTCAGGGAACCTAGCAGTGGCCTAGCTGGGCCTGGAACCACACGTTCACACAGAGAAACTGAGTCTGGGAAGGAGCCTGCCTGAAGTTGCATGGCCCAATGGGCTACACTTACAGTCACTGAAACCTGCATTTGTTCCCTGACACGTTTCACAGCTTTTCCCGCCTCGTGTCTCTCTGCCCAGGGACAGGGAGCTCATGTCTGGTGCGCCTCTGGCTCCAGAGCCATGGTGCACGGTGCAGGCTCCGAGCCGCAGACGGCCAGGCCGTTTGCAGACTGAATGACGGGGTTACAGTTACAGTGAGTACTAAGGACTCACTGTGCACCGAGCACTGTGCTTTGTGTTTACATCGATCGTTCGCTGGGTATTTACCGAGCCCCTGAAGTCCAAGGTGACGGGAGACAGGAGATGGGGATGCCGGAAGGTGACAGTGGTCCAGTTTTAGAGCAGGTGTGCCTGGAGGACTTTGAGTAAAGACCTGAAGGAAGCGAAGGAGTGAGCTGTGTCACCTCTGGGGCAAGAATGTTCCAGGCAGAGGGAAAAGCAAATGCGAAGGCCCAGAGACGCGCAAGGGAACGCACCCTTCAGTAGGCTGAGATGCGGCGAGAGGCCAGCGTGGTGGGCGGTGGCCCAAGGGGTATTACTTTGGAAGGTGGTCGCCTCTCTGCCTCAGTTTCCCCGTGTGTATGAGGTGATGGTGCCCCTCCTGCTGTGCTACACTTGGACCCCGAGGCAGGTCTGCTTGCCACCTGTGCCACCTTGGTCTAGTTACTGCTCTTCTGCAAACCTGTGTCCTTCTCTGTAAAGTGAGAATAAAAAGGGACCAACTTCAAACAGGTTATGAGAATTTATTGAACTCAAGCATGTAAAGCACCTGCGTCTGACACTGAACATGCTCAATAAATGGTAGCTGCTATATTTTTTAACTATCATCATTCCCATCTATCTGGAGGAATCTTGGGCACAGAGAGGTTGAGTAACATGCCCAGCATCACACAGCTAGTCAATGACGGCTGGAATTTAAGTCCAGATCTAACAGCTCTTAACCTCTGTGTCATACTGAACCCTCAAGCGAGTGGTGTTGGGGTCTCTAAAGGGACCCCACTCCAGTTCTGAACCAGTTGGGAACAAAGACAAGGAAAAGGCTGCTAGGTGCCAAATAATCACATTTCTTGTTGATCAGAGCTAGGTAGGACTGGGGAGCGTGGTGTGTGTCTGCAGCTAAGGAACTTTCTCGACACCAGACCCCAGAAGGGCAATGCCGCCTAGTCACTGGCAACGCTACAGCAGAGTGGGCTTCTCTACAAAGGACTTCTGGGGGCCAGAGCTGGGGACAGTCAGTCCCGAACAGGCAGCTGTGGAGCTGATCTGAGCATGCCCAGTGTACTCTCCCCAGTC
This sequence comes from Phyllostomus discolor, assembly GCF_004126475.2. Taxonomy (NCBI): domain Eukaryota; kingdom Metazoa; phylum Chordata; class Mammalia; order Chiroptera; family Phyllostomidae; genus Phyllostomus; species Phyllostomus discolor. The sequence goes on along the minus strand of NC_040911.2, from coordinate 97,690,337 downwards.
CCTGCGTCTCCCCTGGGGCAGAACAAGTGAAGGGACAGATCCAGACTGAGGCCAGCAGTGTTATGCCCGAGGTTCCATTCACAGAAAAGAAAGTGTCCCAAGTAGAGGAGGGGCAGCCTTTCCCCTGACAGATGAGTGAATGAGCAAGCAAGCCACCGAGTGAGTGAATGTGCGACTCCCTGGCTTGGGGCGGGCGGGCGGGTAGGGAGATGCCCCTCGTGTGTCCCCGCCCACCACTCACCCTGTTCCTGTGCACAGTTGCAGGGGCTCTCATCGCTGACTTCCTGTCTGGCCTGGTGCACTGGGGAGCCGACACGTGGGGTTCCGTGGAGCTGCCCATCGTGGGGAAGGTGTGTGCGTATCTGGACCCAGCCCAGTCTGTGTCCTCTGGCAGGGGGTCGGGCTCTCTGCTGTCTGAGCCTCTGTTTCCCCGTCTGGAAGGTGGAAACCACCCTCCCCGCCTGCCCTGTATGCCCCTCCTCCAGGACTAGAACGGGACTCCCCTGGGATTTTCTGGAGATCTTTGATGTGTGCCCGCCTCACCAGAACCCTTTGACTTTAGGGCCACTTCTTGTTCTCCTTTGCCTGCCCTGCTGTGGCTCACTTGTTTGTTTTTGTCGAACTTGATGTTGTACCAGTCAGACCTTTATGGTTGTAAGTTATAGAAAGTCCAGTACAAACTGGCTGATGACAAGCTAAGGGACTGATTCATGTACTGCGAATTTCAGGAGCAGAGCCTGGAAGTTAAGGCATGGCTGGGTCCTGCAGGACAGACAGACTATCCATATTCTTCTCAGTCTCTCTCAGTGTCTGTCTCTGCCTTCCCCTCTGTTGGCTTCACTCTCACTTAGGTTTTCCCCCTGGTAAGGCTGTCTGCTAGCTTCCAGCTTCCAAGAATTTCATCCTCCCAGCTCGGCAGCCACCCCCAGGGGGAGGAGCACTTCCGTTCCCAGAGTTACAGCCAAAATCCTAAGGCTCACTCCCATTGGCCCAGCATGGGTCACATGGCCATCCCTCAGCCAGTCACTGGCCAGAGGGAAGGAATGCTCTGATTGGCCAAGCTGGGGTCACATGCTCACTCTTAACCAGGGAATGGTGGGGGTAGCCCCATCAGAATAATTCTACTAAGAAAAGAGGAGGAGGAGGAGGAGGAGGGGATTACCAGAAGGAAGGACTTAGATGCTGGGAAGAAGCCAAGGGCCCTGCCGGTCACTGTGAGGGCCTCCTCAGCTGTCTCCGGGTGGGAAAGAAGGGCAGAGATCGTCTCCAGGACTCCTCACAGCCCAGGTGGGGAGACTGAGGCCCAGAGGGGGTCAGGGCCAGCCCGAGGTCCCCGCCGGGTCCTTTTGGCCTGTCTTCCGCTGGAGCTGCTAGACCTAGACCCGAAGGCTGGGTGGGGTCTGTACCCGTGGCGTGATGGAATGTCCCCGCATCTCAAAGTCCAGGAGGTGAGCTGGGATGAAGTGTGTGCAGGCTGCTGTGGGGAGGGGCCGGCCACCGTGGGCCGAGTGGTCCCATGTGCCGGCCATGTGCCCTCTCACCCCACCCCCCGTCCTATGCAGGCTTTCATCCGACCGTTCCGGGAGCACCACATCGACCCGACGGCCATCACGCGTCACGACTTCATCGAGACCAATGGGGACAACTGCCTGGTGACACTGCTGCCACTGCTGCACATGGCCTACACGTTCCGCACCCAGAGCCCCGGTGAGCGTGCCCGCTGGGGCCGGGCCCCCGTGAGCCCCCTGGGGCTCCTGCGTGTGCTTCGCCCCTCACAAGGTCATGAAAATGTTTTTGGCAACCTTCGTGTAGAATTGGGGTATTTGACATACAGCTCTGTGTTCCCAGCTTCTCTCACACAATTCAACCTGGTCGCCCCAGGTGCTTGCTCACACTGGGCTTCTCCGCTGGGCTGGAGCGGAGCTGCGGCTGCCGCCTCAGACAGGGAGAGTCCACGCTCCCCGGTTCACCGCGGTCCCGCACTCCCGGCTGTCCCGCACGCAGCCCCCCTCGCTCATTTGTATATCACCTGCCCGGCCCTGCGAGCTCCTGGTTTCGCTGCACTGGCTTCATGCACTGCCTATCAGCTGCAAACTCAGACAGCCCCGGGTTCAGATCTCTGTCCTACCTATTTTAGAGCAGGATCGTGTCCCAAAGCAAGTCCCTTCGCCTCACTGCGCCTTGTCTGTCAGGTGGGGGAATGAGCCCTTCCCCTTTCCGGTCCTGTTCTGACGACTCGACACCTCGTTGATGCTCAGAGCAGCCTCCCGTGGGTGGATGTGAGGGGTGCCTGTGCTGTAGTGGGAGCCATGGTGCCCCACCCACATCCTCTTCCCAAGAAGGGAGCCCTCCCCTGGCCACTGGGAGTGGTGGCCCCCGGCTGCCGCTTCTGAGAACTGCTAGGGCAGGTCCCATCTCTCCCCTGGAGATAAGCCCGAAGCCAGTCACAGGAAACACCTACAAAAGACCAGCCCCCTCCTGTCTGAGTGGGACCGGCTCCGTGGAGCCATTAACGCTCTGGAGATCCATGCCCGCCTCCCGCCAGCAGCGGGCGAAGGCAAGACTCCCCCCTACCCCATCTTTGCTTAGTGCTGCCCCTGTCCTGCCTCCCTCACTCTCACAGATCTCCCAGAAGAGGATTCCCCTCACTCCCCCGATAAATCACATGCACCCGAGTCCTTGTCTCAGGGTGCTTCTAGGGACCTAGACGAAGACTTACGCCCACTTCATTGACGAGGGAGCTAGGGCGTCAAGAGGCAGTTGCTGACCCAGACTCCTACAGCCAGGAAACGTCACAGCAGGGATCTGAACCCAGCGCTGCGACTCCAGAGCCCACGTCCTTAACTAGTACTTGGGCTTACTGAGCAGGAGTGTCTGCCCATGAGCAGAGGGGAGTCTGAGCTTGCCCGAGGCCACGTGGGAGGCTGGCACCCGGGTGTTAGCCTGGGATGGGAGCTGCCCCGGGCAGGTGGTAAAGGCCAGGCTGGGGGTCAGTCCCCACCTCGTGTGACAATTGTGTGGGTCCTGTGGGCACCCACCCTCTCCCTGCCCTGCAGAAGCCCTGGAGCAGCTGTACCCCTGGGAGTGCTTCATCTTCTGCCTGATCATCTTCTGCACCTTCACTAACCAGATCCACAAGTGGTCGCACACGTACTTCGGGCTGCCACGCTGGGTCACCCTCCTGCAGGACTGGCATGTCATCCTGCCACGTAAGCACCACCGCATCCACCACGTCTCTCCCCACGAGACCTACTTCTGCATCACCACAGGTGCGGCTGTAGGGCGGCCTGGAGTAGGCCACCCCCACCCCTCAGGGTCACTCCATCCTCCGGGTCAGAAGGGCACAGGTCACAGTGGGAGGTCATATAGATAGCCCTTACTCTGGGGGAACGTTCTCTCAGAACACATTAATTGAGGACCTGCTATGTGCCGGGCGCTCTTCTAGGTGCTAAGGACACAGCTGTAAACAAGACAGAAACCACCCCCCCACCCTCATGGAGTTATAATTCCAAGCACTCATCTACCTAGGGAATATTTATTAAGCACCTACTATGTGCCGGGCACTGCTCTGGACGTAGGACACAGCACTGAACAAAACAGTAAAAGTCCTGCCTTCCTGGCATTTACATTCTAACGGGGTATTCCAGACAATAAGTACTGCATCTGACGGCGCTAACTGCTGTGGAGGAAAGTAAAGCAGGGGGTGGGAGAAGGAAACGGGGAGCTTCGCCTGTTGAACAGGGTGGTCCAGGGAAGGTCTCACTGAGCAGGTGGCATCTGAGCTGAGGGAGAAAGTCCCAGATCTGAAAGCACTGTGGGCAGCGGGAGCAGCTGGTGGGTGCGGAGGCCCTGAGGCGGGGGCACGCGCATTTGTTTGCAGGGCAGCGAGGAGGCCGGTGTGGCTGGAGGGGAGGGCTCGAGGGCAGAGCGATGAGAAAGGTAACAAAGTCCGGGTCTGAGAAACCCTGAGGGGGGAGAATGAAGCAGGGTGGAGGGCAGAGAGTGGCTGTCCCTAGATGGGGGTCAGAAGCTGGAGTACGTGTAGGAGGGACCTTGCAGACACGTGGGGAAGGACCAGGCCAAGCAGGGAGACACCAATTACAGACGTCCTGAGGCAGAGAGATGCCCAGAGTCTGACTGAGGAACAGCAAGGAGGCACGCACACGTGCCATTGGTACTGGGCCAGTGCCGGAGAAGTCAGGTGCGCAGGTTTGCCAGGACCAGCTGGGTGTCTTTCAAGGTTAAGTACATAAACTGCTGTCAAGTCAGGCCAACTCAGGTTCACCTGCCTCCTTCCTCCACGTGTGCCTGTGGAAGACTCCGGCCTCCCCGGGCAGCGTGTTTCTCGTCCACAAAATGGGGCTGCAGCCACTTCCTGCACATCCACCTTTGTTTGCAGGGCTAGGCTGCGGATGGCACAGGGCAGGTGCAAAGTGCTTAGCACGTAGTAGGTACTCCATAAGCTACTGGGTTTTTGTTTAGGGGGGACTGTTTTGTTTTTCTGCAGGCAGAACTGAGAGCCACAAAAAAATATTTTTTTGCATATTTTTTGCATATCCTAAAGTCATGGTCTTTGAGAGCGGGTGCGGGGGCTAGAATTTAGGCTGGGCAGGCATTCAGCTAACTGCTCGGCCACGCCTGGGGCCCGTCTCGGATTGGCCACCCACCACCTGGGAAACTCCCCTCTGGGTCTCAGTCTTCTCCTGTGGAAGAGGGGGCTGGTGCCAGTGTCTGCCTGGTTTGGATGGGAGACTACTACAGATGTGAAATAAGATTGTGAGCAGTGTATGTTGAGCACCTACTATGTGCTAGGCACCATTCGAGGCACTTGGGCATCAACAGTGAAAGAACATGAGGTTCTGCTGTTCAGAGCTGACATTCTAGTTGGGGGTTGGGGGAAAAAAACAAAAAACAGGAAAGTGCTGACTTAATGACAATAGTTACATTATCATAATGGCTATAAAGAAATAAAAGATGGGGCTGTGACAGGCATGGAGTGGAGTATAGTTTAAGTGATGGTCAGGGAAGGCTTCCTGGGAGAGGTGGCATTTGAACCAAGTGATAGGAAACAGCCACCATACCTAGCACACAGTGAGTGCTCAGTAAGAAAGTGAACGAGAGAGGGTATGAAGGCTTGTCTGAGCAACCCGAGCCCACTGGTGGGTGGCCCCCCTCCCAGATTCTTCGATCACTCCTTGCCCCCTCCCCTCTGCTCACCCGCCCCCTGTAGTTTCTGCCCCGGGCAGGATCGGCTCTCTCCCTGTGTCCCCTCAAGCACTGCTCTCCCATTCACCCCCGGCGCCCTGTTTCCACTGCAGGCTGGCTCAACTACCCTCTGGAGAAGGTGGGCTTCTGGCGCCGCCTGGAGGACCTCATCCAGGGCCTGACGGGTGAGAAGCCTCGGGCAGATGACATGAAATGGGCCCAGAAGATCAAATAACTCCTCCAGCCTGCTGCCTTGTTGCCAACCTTCCCCGGCCTCCCCAAACCGAAGCCATCTGCCAAACTCCAGCCTTCCTCGCGCTGGCCCCTCCAGGTGGAGAGGATGCCTCCTGGGCTGGGCCCGGGCACCCCCGGCCCACCCTTTGTGACACAGAATACTTGAGCCACTGATTTTTAATTTCCTTTTTTTTTTCTTCCGTTTTCTTTCCTCGCCCCCTCCCTAGCTACCTGAGCTGCTCTGTCTGCCAAGCCTGACTCTGCAGAAAAAGGAGCCCCTTGGGTGGAGGGGACGCTCGCCCCCACTCCCTACACTGCAGCCTCCCCCAGCCCCACTGGGCAGCCAGTCCCCCTGGGTGGCCCTTCAGCACGGCTGGCGTTGGGGTGACTGAGTTGTCTTAAGTGTCCCTCTCTGTCTGCCCGCAGTGGTCTGGGAGCCCCCAGGCACACCCAAGTGTCCCTGGAGCACTGCCCCGCCATAGCTCTGCACACTGACCCCAAAGGCCTTGGTGGACAGCCCTGACCCGGCCTGTCCATTCACAGATGGCAAAGTGCAGCAAGGGTCTGCAGGCAGGCGGCCAGCAGAGGCCAGAATCCCCTCCCCACGTCTGGACCCTCCCCTCCCCTCCCCCATCAGCCCACGTGGTTCCAGCCAGAGCGGATGTTTCTAAGCGAATGAAGGATGACTTCACAGGGCGCGGCCGGCAGTGGGTCTCAGTCACTTGTAAGGGGACACAGTGCTCGCGCAGCCGGGGTCTGTCAGGGAAGGAAGAGTGGGGCTTTTCTCGTTTTGGTTTGTTTTTTTTTTTTAAAGGTGCTTGCTTGTTTAATGTAAATAATAGAAAGCCTTAATATCTTTTCTGTAACACGGAGTAATATTTTAATGTCATGTTTTGGATGTACATAATATATTTATAACAAAGCAGCAAGAGTCTACTTAACCTCGGCAGCCTCGTGTTTCCTGGTTGACTGGGGAAGGCGGGGGAAGGAGTCTGGAGGGTGAGGCGCCACCCTAGCCACCCTAGCCCGTTCCCAGCTTCCCCAGCAACCCCGGGCTCAGGACGGAGGCCTTGCCACCTGAGACAGTTAATGAATGGTGACACCTGCTCCAATCACTTGGAGGGGACTCGTGATTTGCTTAAGGAATGATCCTTTTGCAAGAGATCACGATGACAGAGTAACGAAGGCTGATCCCTGTTAGTGAATTCCTTCAGCAAATGTTCTTTGGCAACTAGTGTGTACCAGGCTCTGGCCTGGACCCTGGGGCACAGCAGTGCACAGGCCAAACAAGGACCGCCCTAGTGGAGACGACCCCCTGGGGAACTGGACAATAAACACAAATAAATGCACACGGGCATTCAGATGTTGGTTTGTCGAGAAAATCAAGCAGCACGGAGCCACCCTGGAAAAGCAGAGTGGGCTGTTTGGCAGCGTGGCCTGGGAGGGCCTGAGGGGGTGACGTTTGAGCTCAGACCTGGAGGTGGGGATGCAGCCAGCTGGGGTGAGCACTGGGGAAAGAGGACTCCTGAGGGACAGCAAGTGCAAAGGACCTGAGGCAGGAACAAGCTTGGGGTTTTTAAGTGACAGTGTGATTGGACTGAAGTGAGCAAGGGGGGGAGAGGGGGTTGGAAAAGTGGACACTCGTTACACAGAACCTCACAGGCTGAGGCGCGTGGGGAGACACTGGACATTTCGGACAAATGAGTGTCTTGTCCATTTATTCACTGAACAAGGACTCACAAGGCACCTCCTTCGTGCGACACACTGGGAATCAGTGGTGAACACTATAGGCATCACCATCAGAATCTAGTCTGGGCTGGAGAGTGTCTACGTTATTAGAAGAAAAGGCCTGTTGAGGACACAGAAATGACAAAAAAGAGCAGTCACAGATGCACTTTTTAAAAAAGGTGACCCATAACTTCATTTTCCTTAAAGTTTGTCCACCACTAGACTGGATTTGTGACTGAAGGGACCACAAAGGGGTATTAGAATTCATCGACTCATAAGTTATAGAAAACTATAGCAAGCAAAAATAATTCTGTAAGTTCATATAACTGAAAATTTCAGAGGTGGTTTTGACTTCAGGTTCATCAGGACTCAGGAGCCTACGTGACTTATCAGAACTTGGTCTCTGACACTAGCTCTTGTTTTTCTCCGAGTTGACATTGGACCAGCTCGGCAGTCTCAGTGGGACAGTCTCCCTTCCCAGTAGTTACAGCAAAAGCCCTAGGGCAGCCTCTCATTGGCCTGGATCGGATCATGTGCCTACCCCTGAGCCAATCACTGTGGCGGGGGTGGTAGACTGGTGGAGAAGTGTTGTGATTGGCCAGGGCTGAAACACTTCCACCTGGAGTTGCAGAGACCAACACTTCCCAAGCTGCAGAATGTGAGGAGAGAAGGATCATTCCCGAAAGAAAAACCAAGGTGTTATCAAGGGAAGTCTGTAGTGGAAGCAGAAGATGTCCGAACCTTTTGGACGGGCCAGATAGGCAGCCTTGGAGCTGCAGGCCTCGGTTTCCCATTCCCAGGCCTGCTAGGAAGATAGATTTGCTAGGTCCCAGCAACCTGTGTTAGTTCCCCTGAGCCAGCAAACAACAACAAAACCACAGCCTCGCTCCGGAGAGCTGAAGCGCCTTGCCCACAGCTAGTGAGGCAGAGCCAGGCCTCGCATACACATTCTCCCTGCTCTCGGATCCCAGGGGCTGGGAAACACTTCCAGAACCAGAAGGAGGTGTGCTGTGCATCAGGTCCGAGAGTGCGAGGGCCATTGGTGAGACGGGGTGTTGCAAATGAGTGCCTATGAGGGCAGCAGGGGGCGGGGGCAGGGGGGGGTGGTGAGCTGGTATCTCCTGAGCACCTACCATGCGCCAGACTGTGAAGATCTCTCTGCACTGGGACCCATCAGGCAGTCCCTGCGCTCTGAGAGGGAATACACTTAGCCCGGTTTCCGAACGGGGAAACTGAGGCACAGAGGTCCTGTACCATGCCCAAGGTCACAAAGTGGGTAGGTGGCAGGGCTGGAATCTGAGCCTTGATCTGCCCCAGAGCCATGGTGCTCTAACGCCCGCCTGCAGCCCCAGTGGAGGGGCCGGGGCGAGGGAGGTGGCCAGTGAGACATGTCCCCTGTGAGCAAACAGCAACCCAGCAGGGTGAGAAACAGCAGCTGACACTGATGGCCCGGAGACAGGCCCAACGGCGGGCTGCTACTCACATCAGCTGATTAACGAGAAGCTGGAAATCCAGATTTGTAAATGCTGGTTCCATACCAGCATTTTTTAAACATACCTTATGCGAATAAACATACCTTGGGCGAACAAAACAGGTACGTGTGGGCGGACTTCTGCCTTGGACTTTCCAGCTGGTGCGGGGACGGCCGGTTTTCCGTGGATTTGTGCTGCCACCTGGTGGTGGAGTGGAGCATGTGGCAGCGCAGGGCAAACAGGGATTTCTAGCTCAAGGGAATGGCCTGCATCGTCCTCTCTGCTCACTTCTTAGAGGGGTCTGGCCCGGGCACCTGCCCCCAACTTCACCCACCCCCACTTTTGATAAACCTAAAATTTCAGGTTCCCCTCTTAAACATTATATTGTAATAGTAATGCGTGTATAAGGCAAAGAATTAGAATCAAATGATACAAAAAGGTCTAGAGCAGAGAGGTCAGCTGACTGCGGCCAGAAGGCCAAATTGGCCCAACCTGTTTTTCTTTGGTCCATGAGCCATTTTTTTTAAGTTGGGGGAAAAAAAGGATCTCCCAATTCATGAAACTTCAATTTCGGTCCAGATTGCAACCTTGGACTGGCACACAGCTGCACCCATGCACTTGCATTTGATCTGGCTGCTCGTTCAGTACAGCAGTTCAGACCAAATGGCCCACAAAGCCTGAAATATTTACCATCTGGCTCTTCACAGAAGAACGTAACCAACTCCTGGGCTGGATCGAAGAATAAACTGCTCCCCACTCGTGTTCCCTGAAGCCCCCCGTTCTCCAGAGGCCATCATTTCGACAAGACCCTTGCAAGGCCAGGCCTAGAGGCGTGTCCGTGCCCCCTTCTCTCAAAGCAGGGAGACCATTAGAGACACACGGTCCTGTCCTGCACGGTGCCTTTTTTCACTCGGAGTTTTGGAGGCCAAGTTGTATCAGTGCTTCCTTACCCCGTGCAGCATTCCGACTTCAGGACGGACCTGCCTCTTTAAACTCACCTCGTTGGATGTCCGGTTGTTTTCGGTCTCGGGCCATACGAACTGTCCCTGCCGTGGGCATCATCGGAGAACCGATGTCCTTGCCCGTGAGGGCCTGCAGACCGGAGGGGTCTCCCCTGCAGAATGGCTGGGTCGAGGGCGAGTGTTAGGTTTCGGGAGCTCGTGCCGCGCTCGCTGCCTTCCACCGGGCCGCGCCCACGTAAGCTCGCGCAGCTGTGAAGGGCGCCAGGTCCCTCGCACCCTTGCCAGCACGGCGTGTTATCGAGTCTTTTGTTCTCTGCCAATCTGATAGGGGGTTTTAATTTGCATTTCTCTTACTGTATTTCATTGAATCTAAGATGTCCTTGATTATAAAGATGCATCCTGATTTCACGGATGTTTGAATGTAAAAATTTGCCCTTTAGAATAGAATCACTGAAATACAATATGTTAAATGAGACGGGGTTTCTTATCTATAATTTCCTTACTCTGTACACGTCCTCTTTCCATTTTTCTTGGGAAGCAGGACAGTAGTGGTTAAAAGTTTGGGGTCAAATCCCAGCTCTGCCACTTACAAAGCTTGTGACTTTGGGCAAGTCACCTCACCTTCCTGTCTCAGTTTCCTGTTCTGTAAGATGGGATAATAATGGTACCTACGTCATAGGGTAGTTGTGAAGATTAAATCAATCAATACAAGCAGAACACTACGTTTCTGGAGCACACTAAATGCTCCATAACTGCTACGATCATCATCTTTCTTTGGGGTCGTTTATCTTTTTTTCTTAATGAGTTGCAAGGGCTCTTTATAAATCTATGAACCTAGTCCTTCCCCTCCCCCACTCCAGATCTCTGGTCTCTGATTCCTTTTCCCCTCACCACAAAAGTAACAGCTGACACAAAAACTCTGACATTACAGAAATAAAGCGTATGGGAGGAAGCCAATGGAAGCAGCCCAGATGCCCGGCAACAGAGGAGTGAGTGAATGAGTCGTACCACGACTCCCTACCCGCCTACTCCAATCCCTTCCTGGTTGTGTATTTTAGCAACTACATAAAACATTAAATAAAGTATCTCAATGCCATACTTCAGACACACCCCCGGGGGACATAACTCCACGTGTGTGCCATGAGATACCACTAGCAAACGTGTCGCACACCCCACCAACCACAGACACCTCCCCAGGTGTTCCACCCTCTGTCTCCTGGGCGCCCATGCCACCTCCTGCCAGCAGTTCATCGGCTGTGCTTTCTGCAGTTTGTGTTACCAAAGCTACAGCATGAGGTTGGGGTTTTCTTAACCGTAAACTGGAAATACAAACAAAATTACGTAATGTTAGCCATGACCTTGCTACCGTTCCAAGTGTGGTCTGCAGGTCAGCGTCAGCAGCCCCGGGAGCTTGTTAGATCAGCATTTTAGGAAGATTCCTGGTGATTTCTGTGCACATTAGAGCTTGACAAGTATGCATTGCTCTAAAAAATAATACCATACATTTTGTGAAGCATACTGCAGTTTTTATATTTTGAATATGCTTCTTCAAACTATCCGTGCCTTGCATATCCCAGAGGTTCCAACACTGCCCTCCAGTTTTCCCACCTCGCTGAGAACAGTGTTTGGGGGTGAACGCTGTGGAACAGTCTATACCCGAGGGTCTCTTGACTGGAGCACTGAGCCGGCTCCCTGTAACCGCTAGGCAGACTTTGGGCTATACACAACAAAAACTGACCTTTCACAGCAACCTGCCCTGACTGGGTAGCTCAGTTGGTTAGAGTGTCATCCGACACGCCAAGGTTAAGGGTTGGATGCCCAGTCAGGGCACGTACAAGAAGTGCATACATAAGTGGAACAACAAATCGATGTTTCTCTCTCTCTACAATTGATAAATTTAAAAAAAAGAGCAACTTAAGCAATGAGGCCCTTATTACCTAATGTCTTAAGAAGCCTATAGGTTGGCAGCCCCGGGGTTCATTCCGCAGCTCAGGCACCTCTTCCAGGTTCTTGCTCTTGTTGTCTTTCTGTGCTGTCACCTTCGGTCTGTCAGCTTTTTGGCCTTAGGGTCATGCCTCACGGTTTCATCATGATTGCAACAGCTCTAACCATCACAACCTCATTATAGCAGAGATTTTCAACCAGTGTGTTGCAAGAGGCACACTGGTGTGCCACAAGAACTTTTAAAGCATGCAATACCTGACACTTTGGTCAGGAGCACTAACCTCTTTTCCTGTCTGGTGTAAAGGAATCAAAATTATACCTTTTTTTCTCTTTTGTCAGATAAACAAAAAACATATATACTTTTTGGTGCACCACAGAATTTTAGTAATTAGTTTATGTGTGCCATGAGAAAATCGCTGTGTCATAGGAAGAAAGGGGACAAAAAAGGCTAATATCGGGGGAGGAAAACGTTCCAAAAATGTCCCCTCCCCAGTTCATTGGCCAGAAATAACTAGGTCACAGGCACACCACGGGATCAACCCATGGCAAAAGGAAATGGCGGGGCCCAGCTCTGGCTTGGATTCACACCTGGCCACTGGACCTTCTGGCCTCCTAAACAGAATTGGGCTACTGTGAGCATGAAGGGACATGGTGACCAGACAGACAATCAGCCGTGCCCAACACGCCTCTGTCAACTCCCCACCTCCCGTCTTGCTGCCACCCAACTCGGTCTCCCGGAGGCAGCCAGGCAGCACTTGGTGAAAACACAAAGCTGCCCACGTTTTACTTAAAACCTCCCCAAGCTCCAGCTCCCTCACCACAGAGGCAGGTATCCCAGGACTCAGAGAACTGAATTCTAAACCTGATTTTACTCCTTCCTTGTTGTGTGGCTCAGGGAAAGCCATGGAACTCCTCAGAGCCTCAGTTTCTACGAACCTGACAAATGGAAATGGTAGTAGCTACTTTTCAAGGGGCAATACGGATTAAACAATATAATGGCAGCTAATACTTACATAGCATTCACTCTGTGCCAAGCCCTTTTCTAATTCATTAGTTCTATTAACCATTTTAACTTTCCCAACAATCCGATAAAACCGGACTCTCTAATCCTTATCAACTGAAGTTACCAGCTCAGACCTGAGCGCTGGATCAGGCACGCTAGAGGAATCTTGCAATGGGGACTGGCTGTGACCTCAGGGGAGGGGGCGGAGCCTCTCCGAGACGCGTGAGCGAGGGGCGACTACAACTCCCAGAAGGCTCCGCGACACCGCAGGACTACCATAACCAGCATGCCCCGGGCCATTCTGCTTAATCTATTCTCTCCTGCGAGTTTCTTTGCATGGGAATATACTTTATTGTCGATTTGCTTGCCAGAAATTCCCTACGAGAACCACGGCATCTATGCAAGTAAACATTTATGAGCACCGTGGATCAGAGGCTTGTGTTTTAATCCTCACTTCTCCATCTGCTAGCTCAAAGACTCCGTTTCTTCCTCTCTAAAATGGGGATATTCCTAGGAGTTGCCACCTTGAGTTGTGAGGATTAAAAACTGGATATATCTTGGTAAATATCAGTTCTTCTAGTGTCCCCTCTTCCCAATGTGCCAAGTGTTTTAGCAAAGCATCTTTATCTCCACAGCCACCCTCTGGGGTTGATTTGCTCATCCTTTTCAAAAGAAAAAACTAACGCCAGGAGAGGTTCAAGTCTCCCGTCTGAAGTCACGCAGCAAAGTGAACGGTAAAGGGGGACTCGAACCCAGAAAATTACACACCAGAGCAGGGTTCACCTTAGAAGCCTAAGTGCTTTCCCACTTACTCCCTGATGCTATATAGTGACCCAAAGGCCAGGGCAAATGTTTTCTGTTCTCTTCAAGGTAAACTTGAATCATGTGGTACATGGAATAATGTCAAGGTAATTGTGTGTGGCCAGTGATGGGAAGGAGATGCACAACTGAGAATCTATCATGGCTGAATTTGACCTCGGTTGTCAAAACCACGGGATGATGCTGGCCGTGAGGACTGGAGAGTAGGAACAGCACAGTCCAAGGCCCTGAGGAGAGAAGAGAACGTGTCCCAGAGGCCTTGAGATGGGCCAGTGTAACTGGGGATACAGTGAGGCTCAAGGCGCAGGCCATGCGGTGGGGGCGGGGAGAAGGGAAGCACCCAGGGTGCAGATTTCAGGGAGGCACTCACAGGGTTGCGCACGTGCAGCGCCGGGGCTTCAGGGCGAAAACCTTCTTAAATTTGGTGCCTTAGACACCTCCCTGGCCCAGAGTGCAGGGTTGTGGATAGGGCAGCCATCCATCCTGGTTGGCCCTGGAGAGTCCTGGTTTCTCCTTGTCCCTATAAGATTATACTAGGCCCACTGTCATTCTAATGATTGTCCTTGTTGCATGATAATTCTGTGATCACTTAATTTGTAGAGTCTGTATTTTCATCCTGCGGGAACAGGGAATTTCTGGAAGTTTTAGCAGAAGGGCTTTTGAGCAGACTCTGCCACCATGTCGAGGACAGACCATGGAAGCCGGAATAAAAGCTGCCGGGGTCATCTGAGTGGAAGACAAGGGCGGCCTACCCCAAGCAGGAAGAGGGGATGGAGTTGAGAAAGGCTCAGGAAGCAATGCTGTCGGAACAAGGTGATGATGAATTGGATGTGCTGCGTACAAGGGGCTTCTGGCTTCCTGGTTCCTCTCCACTGAAGGTTCTGGTCCTTCGTCTGCCAGTGTGTAGCTGGGTGACCTTGAAGCAGTCCCTTCCCTTCTCACGGCCTGTTTCCACAACCATATAAGGGCTTCTCAGACCATTTACAGTAAAGGAGGAAATATGCTCTCAGGGCCTGTGATCAAACCGTGTCCACTCTGCCTCCTCATCCCTCAGACCTCCTTCTCATCATTCGGGGCTCCCCTGAAATGTGAACACACCTCGGGAGTCTCTCTGAGCACCCCCTGCCACCCCTTCCCTGGTTTACTCTCTATCCTATCCTAATTATGTATTTTTCCTCTTTGTTTCCTTGCTCTGTCTCCAACTAGAACACGAGCCAGTGAAGAATGGAAATTTGCTTCTTCAGGGCTATACATCCATCCCCAGCACCTAGCACAGTGCCTGGCACGTAGTAGACGCTTGTTTAATTATTTGTTTGGATGAACAAGTGAATTGATGAGTGGATGAATGAATGGTTTCCCTGCCACCTTAATGCCCTCAAACCAATTATCTGCGCCGCTGACAAGCCTCCACTGGCCCGGAAGTATCAACTCAGGAAGCAAGAACATCTGGCCTGGGTTCAAATTCTGACTCATTTACTTAACAGCTGAGTTTAAATAAATCGTTTAACCCCTTTCAGCTTCATTTTCCACATTAACCCCGACCTGGTAGAGATGTAGCGAGGATCCAACCAGATAGGAAAATGCCCGAAGCGAAATAGACGCTTTTTTACAGCTTCCTTCCCTTCTACTTCTTTTACAGCTGCGCCCCCCCAAGACGGATCACCCCTGCCCTCTCCCCAAGCACCTCAATACCTCCTTCGCACCCGAGCTCGGAAGGACATGCAGGATGCTGAGCCCTCGCGCACACAAATATTTGCTCACTGTAAATAGGCAGGGGGAAAAAAAAAAACTCTCCCCCGCGTCGGGTCGCGTGGTCTGCGGAGCGGGCGTCAGCGGCGGCGTCTGCGCGTTCGCGCACGCCTGCGCAGAAGGGCCCGGGATCGGGTGGGGGGTGAAGAAGGGGCCGGCCTTCGAGCGACAGCGACGCAAGATGGCAGCCACCACGGGCTCGGGTGAGCGGGGGTGCCGGGGCCGGCGGGCTGAGGGAAGGCGGGCCCCGACCGGGGATCGGGGACTCGCAGAGGCCCTTGCAGCGTGAGCGGGGCCTTGGCGCTGCCTCTGTCCGCCCGGCTCTGCGGCGGCGACCCGGCCGGCCTGAAGTGGGGAGGAGGAGCAGGCTGCGGCCGGAAGCACGGGCGGGGGCCTGAGGGGCCTGTGGGCGGCGCGGCGAGGCCCAGAAGCTCCCTTGGGCGGCGTGAGGGCCCCGCTGAGAAGAAGGGACGGGCCCCGCGGCGCTGCTGAGTGGCCTAAACGGGACAGTGGCGAGCCTAGAGGCACGCTCGAGGAGATCGGGGCCGGCGGCTCTTTGGGGAGGACGAAGGGTTCCCCACAGGAGGAGGAGGCGCCCCAAAGCTGATGGAAGTCCTCTCCTGGGTGCTGTGGGTGCGGGGGAAGGGGGAGCCTGGAGATGTCCGTCTGGCAGGGACTTCGAGAAGGCCGTCGGGATGGGTGGGAGGAGGCACCGAGACCCGGAGGGAAGACCGAGAGGATCCCTCCCCCCTTGGCTGCGCGGACGCTTCCAGCGCTGGTTCTGGGGACGGGGTTAAGCCGAGGGGACGTCCGTTTTAATCTGGAAAGGGGATCCTTAGGAAGTCTCCATTATAATCAGAAAAGAATGGGGAGCCTTGGGCTGGCTGCTCCTGGGGCGGGGGGGTCCAGGGCGTCTCCCCATGATCGGTGAGCGGGGGGCAGAGGGTGCTGGCCGGTGCGGCCGGTCGTGAAGGGAGTGACCCTGTCGTCCGCAGCCCCCGTTTGAGGACACAGATGCTAGGAGGCAGGCTCCGGTGGGGCGGGAGCGGGGAACCTGCGATATTGGGTGAAAGGCAGGTGAGCTGGCAGCCGCGAGGGTTTCAGAGATGTGTCTGCCAGAGGGGGACGATCTCCTCCTTCGTCGGGTGAGGGGAGCTTGCCCCGGAAGGGTCTGTTTTAGGGAGACCCCTCCGGCCACTGGAAATACGCATGCGGGGTCCGAGGGCCCAGCGCGATGGGACTTCCTGCGCGGCTGCTTAGGGAAGGGAGGCGGGCGAGCAAGACCCCGCTTCTCCGGGATGGGCAGCGGGACTGAGGGATCCCCTTGGGGAGGGGGAGTCCGCCCGGTCCCTGGTAGGCCAAGAGAAGCAGCGCTTATGTTGAGACTGGGTTCCCTGCTCTGCACCCCTAAGAGGGCCCGGGGATTGGCTCCCCCCTCCCCCAAAGGCCCGTTTCAGACTTAGCATCCCACCGTTGGACCTGGGGTGGTTAACACCCCGAGGAGGCGGGGCACGGGGGGAGGGTTGGCTGGCCGAGGTCCCCAGAGGAGCTGATTCCGGAAGTGCGGGGTTTGGGGGCGCGGGTGTCCCTCTTTTGTTGAGAAGGCTGTGCCCTGGAGTGCCTGCCGGTGCTGGTGGCCGAGGACGCCTCCCAGGTGGGGGCGAGCTCGCAGGGAGGAAGTGACCAGGGCCACTAGCCTGGGTCCTGAAAGCCTCGGCATTCACGGCCGCAGCAGCAGCAGCAGCAGCAGCAGCAGCAGCACTGTTAGGGCTGCCCTGAAAGGAGCGGCTGAGTGGAGGCCGTCTGTCCAGGCTGGTGTTCTCCGGGATCCCAGGCAGCCGTCCTTGTCTGGCTGTGGGTGGGAATAGGAGGCAGTGGATGGGGGTGGGGGTGGGGGGGTCTGACCAGCCTGACCTCCCTCGGGTTGCCTTTTACGCTAGAGCAGGGGGTCTTCCGGGAGGGCAGAGGAGACCACAGGTTCTCCCCAGACTGCAGTTTCAGTGGAAACAGTGCTGAGTCGATTCGTTACCGGGACAGCGCAGGCACTGTCAGAAGAGAGAGGCTGAGGCAGGCCAGGCTGCTGTGGGAGACTTCTCCCCAGAGTGACCCCCCCTGCCAGGCTGCTCTGAACTGGGAAAGGGAGGTGCGATGTGCCCGTGGCCGCCAGCGTTCTGGCGGCATCACATCCCAGCCCTGTTGCCAGTCACTTAACACTGGCCACCTGTAGTCCAGAGTGCCAGCGACCTGATCCGAAGCCCCTGAGGCCCTGCCCGTTGGAGAGCGCTTCAGAAGAGCAGTGGTGACCCTCCGAAGCGGCGTCAGCTGCTCTCTGGCGCAGTCAGCGGAACGCTTCTGCACAGTTTAGGGAGCGGGGGCAGGCTCCCAGGGGCCTTAAAGTGGTCTCCCCACACTCCTCTGCCGGTGCTTTCCGCAGACACTGATAGAGGGGCTGCTGCGCCTCACTGTCAACAGCGGGCAAGGCCGGCATGGCCCCTGTCCTAGCGGAGCTCCTCCCCTCGTCAGGGAGAAGAGAAGGCCGTGGAGGAGCAAATAACAGAGACAGTGTCAGACGGCAGTAAATGCTGGGAAGGAGACCCTGCCGTGTGGGAAAGGGTGTCTGGAGAGGGGGTCAGGGAAGACTTCGGAGAGGGGCGTCTGAACTGAGACACATGATGGGAGGAGCCACTGGCAGGAAGGGCGTCGCAGGCAGGAGACGGGGAGACAGTGAGTGCAAAGGCGCTGTGGCAGGACCAAGCTGGGCACGTTGAAAGAAGAAAATAAAGGCCTTAGTGTGCAAGAGAGGCGTGCTACAGATGATGAGCTGGAGAGACATGGCTTTGGATTTTGTTCAGTGTGAAGGGAAACCATTGAACTAATGTGTGGTATGAAGTACAGATACTCAGTAAATATTTGTTGAATGAATAAGAGTCTGAGAAAGAGGGGATGACAAGACCCGACCTGCGCCCCCAGGCAGTGAAAGCAGCACAGAGCGCTAAGAGGGGAGGCTGAGAGACCTTAATTGGGCTGAACTACAGTGAGTGTACCGACCTCTTTGCTTTCTAACCCTGGGAAGTCTTTCAGGTGTGGTCAGGGGACCTGAGGCCTTCCTTAGTCGAGTTGAGAACAGGCCCCTCGATTGATCCGCCCCTGGTGGCCAGGAAGCAGCTGTGGAGCCTCTGAGTTCCTGTAAGGGCTGAACTTAGTTTTTCTGGTCACTGCTTTCACTCTTGGCTGCAGCACCTTCACGCCTCCCTTGCTTCTGCAGGATGTGATTTCTGCATGTATCCTAGAGGGGGGATTGTGAAATGTCCACTAGAATCCCTCCCTGTGCCCGTGCTGTGGCAGGTGACCTCCTCCTGCCTTGTCCAGGCTTGCAGGACCTCATACACTGGCTCCTGGCTGCCAGGTCCTTCTCACCCAGCATCCCACGGGCTTCCCTGACAGGTAACCGGAAACTGTGTGCCGGAAGAGTAAGCCCCAGCTGGGCATGGCTTTAAATTTGCATGCATTGGCGTGGCCTCATGCACACACGCAACCTACAGAGATCTAACCGTGTGGGCAGTGGAGGTCCCATTCCATCCAAGGGTGTTTCCCAGAGAGAGGCGGAGATGATGGGAACCTGTAGGCTCTTTGTTGATCTTGCCCCGAAGTGTCTCACTGTGCGCGCATCTTGTCGTGCCTGTTGTAGCCTAGTGCCTTTCGTACACCGTGGGCCTGGCTTCAAGAAAACTACTCCATCCAGTGCTCAGCTGAACAGACAGGCATCTGCGCCAGGGGTGGGGGAGCGCTTTGCCGGGTGGTACACCCTGTTGCTCCTCTCGGGGACTGCCAAGGTTGATTTTGAGGATGACAATTTTCCCCTTCACAGTGACTTTGAAACCACCCCTTCCCACCAACCACATTCTCTTTCTTCCCTCTTCTCTTTCACGTGAATGTCGCTTACAGTAATTTGATGAAAGTGGAATACAAAATGTATTCCTGGCCCCTTGGTATTCCATTCTGGGTAATATGAGGTCCACTTCTAAGGAAGCTGTTCCTTAGACCTTACACTCAGTAACTCGTGCTTGTTGGGCTTGGGGACCCCCACCCCATATCATGTACAACGTGCGTGCAAGCCCTTCAGACTTCTTTCTAAGCTGCGCTCCTCAGGCTCGCGGCGGGCTGGATCTGTGTTACGTACGTCATCTCGTTTCTCAGAGCGGCCCCGTGAAGCAGGTGACCGTTGTGAGTGTGAGGAAACGGAGGCGCAGAGCCAGGGCCTCGCAGAGCCAGGGTACAGAACCAGGACGGTTCTGTTCCAGGACCTGTGCCCTTGGCTGCGTTGTTGTCGCTCTTCCAGCCCCGTCGCCTGTTCTGCAGCTCGGCATCCCGAGTTCCTGCCACCCTCGGCAGGTCCGTCGACGTTTCTGCCTCAGCTGATTCTTTCTTTCATGGGCGGGTAGTGGTGACTGTCAACTAGGATTCCTTCCTTGCCCTTGCATTCTTCCCATCGCAACCCAGTAGGTGTGGCCGCACGGCCGGTGCCAGGTCCTCCTGTTCCCCGTCCCCATTGTCATCCCGCCCAGCCAGAACCATCTCTCTCTCGCCTAGAGGACTGCAAAAGCCTCCTGCTTCCAGTCTTGCCCTTTTTCAATGGATTGGGCGTAGAGTTAACTCTGTCCTCTCCTTCACTTACTGTTCCTACACACTTCCCTCGTCCTGTTCTTCGTCTCCACCCTGTCAGAGGAAATCTGATCTTTGGCCGTGGTGTCCCTCACAGCCAAAAAAAAAAAAAAATCACAGGGTCTTGCATTTTTGTCATCAGGTGTTTGTTGTCACATTATCTGGGTTGTAAAGAATGATTGCCACCATTTCTTCTTCCCCTTAGATCAGTGGTTCTCAAATGAGTGTGCATCCGAATCACCTGGAGAGTTCATCCGCTCGCTGGGCCCCACCCTTGGAGTTTCAGATCCCTAGTTCTGTGGTGTAGCGCAGTGGCCTGGTGTGTGGCCTGAGAATTTGCATTTCTAGCAAGCTCCCAAGTGATTTGTAGGTGCAGGCCTGGGGACCGTACTGGAGAACCATTGCAGTAGAAGAGAGAAATGTGCTCATGGCAGGCACTAACCAGGCAGCCAGACTGCACTTGCCAGTTGCTCAGAAATAAAAGTTAACTTCCCCTAACTTTATATCCGCTTTTCAGGAACAATGAATCCAGATGCATCACCTTCTAGGCCTCCGTATTTTCCAGCCAGACTCCTAACTCAATGCACTGTCTTCCCTGAATAGGTAACCAAACCAGTTTCAGTTAGCAGCTTGCTTTTCAGGAGAAACCTTTGAGGCTCTGCCACTTTTAAATCAATACCTAGGCCAGGCCAGGGTTGTGGGAGCGGGGTGTGGGGGAATGGGTGAAGAGGTGAGGGGATTAAGAAGTACAGATAGGTAGTTACAGGATAGCCATGGGGATGTCAAGGACAGTATAGGAAATGGAGTAGCCAGAGAAACCACACAAGACCCATGGACAGGAGCAGTGGTGTGAGCGGGGCTGGATGAGGGGAAGCAAAGGGGGAAAAGTTGGGACAACTATAATAGCACAGTCAATAAAGTGTAGTTTTTTTAAAAAGATGGGCATGCTGTAATAGCTGCTGCTTTGTAGTCATGATTTCCCCAAAAGATGCTTCAAAATCCTTTTTGTACCAGAAATATTTTAATATGTTGCTGTGTTTCAGATTACTGCGTTAAATGTTATACTATAAATAAACACATTCTTTTAAAAAATGCTGTACTATGACATGGTGTAAAACCCTATCAAATATTCGTGCTTTTTCAACCCAAGTGTCGTACGCGTATTCTTTGTAATGTCCTGCAGCTGCTGGCTTTTCCGTTTCCGTCAGCCAGGAGAGTAACTGGCTGACTTTTGATGCTGACACAGATCCAGGGAGAATCCTTCTGGAAAGAAGAATTCTCAAGTAACAGGAACAAATGTTTTCTTTTTTAAAAAATCATGGATTTTCTGTGGTATTTTAGCACCTTGGTGAAGTTATCTTCACATTTTCATGGTTAACTTTTTAGTGGTTGAAGTCTATTAGCGGCAGTCACCTTGACCTCCTCTGTGCCGTCACTTGCCGCTGTTTCTCCGGCTGCCTTTTAGGAGTCAGGGTCACAGGTTAACGTCAGGGATCTGAACATTTAGGTTGATTCGGCGGATTAAAGTGCTGTAGGAAGAAAAATATGTTAGAGTGTATTTGATCTGCTGTGTTCCTGGGGTTTGGCATACATGGATTTAATTAATTTACTATATTCAGTGAAGTCTTTTGTTAAAATTAATATACCATAGTTTTGAGCTTCTACTCTACATTTGGGATGGGATGAGATCCTCACCTGTGCCTTAATACGCTCACAGGACCTTGGTCTCCGGGATCTCCGAACTCCACCAGTATTTGCACTCATGTCCTTGGGGTGCCCGTGATGTCCTAGGACTAGGATGTGGTCAGGCCACTTGGAGTACATGCTCTTGCTTTGTAGAAAATATTGGTGCATCAACTCTGTGTTCAGTTTCTAAATGGTTTGGAATACCAGGAGCATGCTTTCATATGTATTTTATGAAACAAAGTTCATTTTACAGTGAAGAATCCTTGGTTTTATGGTTTGAATGAAAACCCACTTTTCCCTCATTAAAAAGTAAGTTTCCCCCAAAATCTCGATTATACTTCATTAAAAAATAAAACTAAAAAAGATGAAAAGAAAGCTAGTTACCAGTAACAGTCACCTCAAGCCCGAGAACCGTCTCAGTGCCCAGGGTGCCGTGCGCAAGATGCTGTTTGCCCAGGAAGCATTTGTCGAGCACCTTTCCGCGCCAGACAGCCTGCCAGATTCGGGGGGGCGGGGGTGGGGGGGCAGGACCGGGTGAGTCACAGCTGTACTTGAGAAGCGCAAAGCATGAGTCAGACAACACAAGAGGAAGAAAATAAAATTAAAGAAAAAAAGGACAGTGCAGACACTGTGTGGGGGTAAAGGTGTGTGGGGGGAGGGGGGCCCTGAGAGGACCTCTGCAGGCTGGCTTCTAGTTTAAGATTCGTGTTTCTGCTTGAGATCATTATATTCCAGTGTTAATATGTGGTGTTTCTCAGGCTCTTTAAAATTCAGCTGAGCCTGTTTGATGGTGTTTATAATGTTAGACTTCTGTTAATAGTACTATGAGTGTCCCTGCTGTGTTTTCAGAAATAAACCAGAGTTAGAATTTTGTGACATCGAGCACCATTCTGAAATAATGTGCCTGGCTTAGCGCCGAGTCCCTCACTCACTCATTCAGCAAGCGTGGGAAGTGCACGCTCCGGGCAGAGCACTCATCAAGGTACTGAAGTCAGCAGTGCACAAAACCGATGAAGTTTTACCCTCGTGAAGTTTATGTTCAGATTCAACAGACAAATTAATTTCAAGTGGTAGTGAGCGCTGTGAGACGGAAAGCAAAACAGGGAACGGAAAGTTACACCTTCATGAGGATTAAGGGAGCCAGCCAGCTAGTTAGAGCTCTGGACGGAGTAATCTAGGGTGAGGGGACAGGAAGTGCATAGGTGGGAAGGCAGTTGGCTCATTCAGAAACTTAAAGGAGGACGGGGTGGCCGGGGAAGGGTGCAGGAAGTGGGAGTTGGAGAAGCAGGTGCATCGCTGTAGGGGAGGTTGGGAGTTTGGGTGTGTACTGCTTGCAAGGGGGGTGCCGTGGGGAGGGCTTTGAGTAGGGGAGAGGTGGATCTAACTTACCTCTAAAAGGCTCACTGTGGAGAAGGTAGGCCAGGTAGACATAACAGGTATGCTGAGGCGGTGTGGACTGCAGTGGTCACAGTGCAGGTGGGGAAAATGGTCATATCTGGGGTGTATTTGGAAATGGGTTGGCTATGGGATATAAGGGAAAGATTTCTTGTTATGACTGCAAGATCTTCGGCTAGAGCGATCTGGTACGATACACTGAGATTGAAGAGCGGGTAGGTTTTAGTTTTTGAGTAGTATGAGGGTTTTTGGAAGTTTCTAAGTTGGAGAGACCTGTTAGGCATCTAAATGGAGATGCCTAGAAGGCAGTTGTTTGAAAATGTAAATGAGAGCGTCATCAGCTTCCCTGAGCTGAGTAGAAGCACGTGGGTGATAGAGTAGGCAGAGGAGCCCGGTCTGTGGGCTGTGCCCGGAGGAGGCCCGCAGCTGGTGCTGGGAGGTTAGGGAGGTGGAAAGAACCTGGAGCTGAGGAAGAGTTAGAGGAAGGAGCGATCAGGTGCTGCTGAGAGCTCCGGGAGCTCGGAGTGGGGACTGAGGGTTGGTGCCCCTGACGAGAGCAGTTCTGGTGAGTGACTAGGCAGAAAAGCCCGATCGAAGTAGGTGCAGGTAGCATGAGGAATTGCAGGCAAGGAGTCTAGTCAGCCCTTACGAGGCTTTTTGCTAAAAAGGAACAAAGAAATAAGATGGTAGCTAGAAGGGCGTAGAGGGTCAAGTGAGGGATTTTTTAAATCTTATGATGGATACTACAGTGCTGACTGGGGTTCCCTTCATTCCCTCATCCCGCCACCCACAGGGAGGGGCAGGAAGTTCTGAGAGCCTCAGGGTGGCTGGGGCTCTAAGTCACTTGCACGGGCTCACAGCTAGATTGCTAGAAAGTTGTGGAGCAGGGTCGTGAGCCAGTGCTTTCAGTCCTCTGCTGAGAAATTAAAGAATTTTCTCTGAAGTATACTACACTCTGATTCTTATTGGTGAAAAATAACTTAGCCGTTACCCCGACCAACCTTTTTGAAATGGAGTGGTAGATCAGGTATCTTATTGTGGTCATAAAAAGTATTTAAAGATCACCCTGGCCAGTGTGGCTCAGTTCGTTGGAACATGATCCTGTTAACCAAAAGGCTGCAGGTTCAGCTCCCTCTCAGGGCCCATGCCCAGGTTGCAGTTTGGTCCCAATCCAGGTGCCTGGCTCCCCAGTCCCGGCACGCCCGGGAGGCAGGCAGTCGGTGTTTCCTCTTGCATCGATGTTTCCTCTAAAAATCAGTGAAAAAGTGTCCTCGGGTGAGGGTTTAAAAAAAGTATCTAAAGATCATTTATGTGAGTATACACTTACATGGAAGCCTGGGTTGACTTTGTATAGTCTTCGTATCAAAGATTCCTGTCTCTTCTGAAATAGAGTTTGTATGCTTTTTTATCCTTTGCTTGTTTTGTGTTTATTTTTTTTAATTTTCAACAAATATTTATCTGAAGCCTATGCGACATAGTAAAAATGGCATCTACCACCACAGTCATTTTAAATCCCTGCCGTAAATCTCTTAATATTCCTTCTGTTTTCTGCCTATCTAGGCCAAACAAAGAAGTTTGTTAACTTATGCTATCAACAATATTTGCTCTAAGCAAATGTCTCTGGTTTTGGAGACGGTTGGTATTGCAGTAGCACTTTCCTAATACGGCCTCCAGGCCTCCCAGCCCATGGTGAATGGTCCCCAGCAGTTCGGCTGTACCCCACATTTTACTCAGAGCCTTTGCAGCCCTGCACCGATCACCCTCAGGATGAAGTCCATCCTGACTAGTAATGGGGCCCCACCTCTTCAGCTTTCATCAAATTCAGAGGGGTCTGTGAGCCCCCCAGAGGTTGAGCAATATGGTCCTGTGATAGATTATGTTTGGCATATATTTTAATGATCCTTTTTTATTGAACTTGGTATGTGTACATCTCGTTTCCACAGTGAGACTTCACACTCTGCTGGGGAGGCCCCGTTTCTGTTTCTTTCACGGCACCTCTGAGGTCTGGCACGGTGTCGGGTCATTACCGCACGGGAAGAAGGCATGTGTGTGTGTGTGCAGCAGGGAAGGACTTCGCTGTGGAAGCTGTCGTGCTTTGCTGCTGTTCGTTTGACCTAACGAGTTAAAAAACACAGTCACTTAGGGAATAGCATTCAGTGAGATTCCCACTCTCTGAGAATCCGCGGTCCTTACTGCCGCCTGGGGTCACACAGCGGAGCCCGGAGCAGGCGAGGGAGCACGGCTGACGGGTGTCTGGGGAAGAGAGTTCCAGCCAGAGGGGACAGCGAGCGCCAGGGCCCGGAAGCAGGACCTGGCCTGCGGTGTGGTTGACGTGGGTCCTGAGAGTGTTGTTAATGTTTTGTTCGCTATGCAAATAACAAGAAGTAGAAGAAATCAGGAAAATACAGAAAAGGGAAACAATCACCCATGATCTTTGTACCCAGAGATACCCACTCTTGCCACCTTGGTCTCTGTCCTTTCCAACTTGAACTTAAGATGTCACTCGGCATCTCGGTTAGCTGACTGGGGCTGCCGTGACAGAATGGCAGGCGGGCGGCTCAGATGGCGCGTTGACTTGCTCAGAGTTCCCGCGCCTCGAAGTCAGAGCCTCCCGAGTGCAGGCGGCTGCCTGCCCGCTGTCCTCACACGGTCGTTCCTCCTGCTGTCTCTTGTGCGTCTCAGTTTCCTCTTTTTTAATTTAGTTTTATTATTCGTTGTATTGAATTTATTGGAATATTAATAATTTAGTTAATGAGCTCACATAGGTTTCAGTTGACAGTTCAACAGCACGACGTCTGTCTGTTGTATTGTGTGTTCACCATCCCACGTCAGGTCACCATGTATCCCCCCTTCACCTTCTTCTCCTCCCCCAGGCCCCCTGCCCTCCGGCGGTCACCCCATGCTGCTTGCTGTTGTCGGTGTCCCTGGGTCTGTCTTTCTTTCATTTCTTCCTTTTCTTTCTTTCCTTCCTCAGTCCCTTCACCCTTCTCCCCGGTGAAGGGATTGAGCCCCCACCCAGTCCCTACCCCCTCCCCTCTGACAGCCGTCAGTCTGCTTGTTCTGTGTATCCTGGAATCTGCCCAGTTCCGCTTTTCCTAAGGACATCAGTCAGCTCAGGTAAGCGCCACCCGGGTGGTCTCGCTTGAACTCACCACCTCCTGGAAGGCAGTGTTTCCAAGTGCAGTCCCATTCTGCGGGCGGCGCGGGGGTCGGGGCTTCAACAGGAATGAGGGGGAGCACAGTGCAGCCGCTGCACCACCGGTGACAGGTGCCTCGGGTGCTCACCGGTCTTCTGTCCGTGTGATTCTGTGCTCCTGGAGCATTCGTTTTTGTTAGTTCCGGTTTTTAAATGAACTGATAGTGATACACGGTGATTTTTTCCCTAAACCAAATTAGTTAGGATTATTAAAGATTTAGATTTACCACTTTCTGAACCAAAGATGTTGTATTCTCTGGCTTTTTGCTTGTAATGTCATCAGCATCCTTTAGTTGCGTGTTTGTTGGAGGACATTTAATTCAGAATGGCTAAAGAATCCAGTTGGTTGTTCTATGGATAGAAATGCCAGTGTTTCCCAGACAAGCCATTCAAGTATGATTTCAGGTTTTTGCTATTTGATATTTTGCTGTTTGATTTTTTTCAATCAACTGACTCTCTTGCTTAACATTTATTTTACTTTATTTATGCCCTCCCCGGAGGACATGCTTCTTGGTTTTAGAGAGGGGGAGAGAAACATCAGTCAGCTGCTGCCTCTTGTATGCAGCCCAGCCAGGGACTGAGCCCACATCCCAGGCATGTGCCCTGATCGGGAGTCGAAGCCATGGTCTGGTTTGCAGGACGACGCTCCAGCCAACTGAGCCACACCAGCCAGGGCCTACGTTTCTTTTAAAAAGGGGAGTTTTACCACCAGCATGAATGGGATGTTAGTATATATTACTTGCCCTAAATAAGTTATTCTTTTTTAAGATTTTATTTATTTTCAGAGAGGGAAGGGAGAGAGAGAGAGAGAGAAAGAGAGAGAGAGAGAGAGAGAGAGAGAGAGAGGGGGGGGGGGGAAACATCAATGTGCGGTTGCTGGGGGCCGTGGCCTGCAACCCAGGCATATGCCCTGACTGGGAATCGAACCTGCAACACTTTGGTTCGCAGCCCGTGCTCAATCCACTGAGCTACACCAGCCAGGTAAATAAGTTATTCTTAAAAGTAAACACATAACTGTAAAAGCAAGCGTTCACTCCTGTGCCCCCTACCGTCCTCCAGTGCGTTGCTCAGGCCGAAAGCCTGGGAGCCGTGGTGACGCCTGTTTCCCTCGTGCATCACAGGCCGTCTGACCGCCGATCTTACCGGCTCGGACCTCAGGACACCTGGGGTTCCTCGTGCTGCTTCTCACTGCCTTCCCTGCCGTCACCGGGTCCCAGCCGGTGTTACCTTTCTCGGGGTTCCGACAAGAGCCTCCTGGCCGTTTCTGCCCTCGCTCCCCTCACCGTGTCCTTCGCACGGTCGTCAGAGGGACCTGTCAGAAACAAGTCAGGTCCTGGTACTCCTCTGTTTGGAACCCCAGTGGCTTTTGTGTGTCACTCAGTGACAGCTGGAGTCCCTGATTTCCTGCTGCAGCGCAGTTGGCATCTTTGCCCGTCTTGGGCGCTGTGGGCAAGGTCCTGCTGCAGGCGGGGCTCTTGCACTTGCTGTTCCGCTGCCTGGAACACTCCCCTGCGGCCAGCCGTAAGCCAGGCTCCCGGTCTTCGGGTCGTCCGTCGTGACACCCGGTTGTAACATGACTTTTTGATCACCCTACTTAAAGTTGTAACTCCCCCGTCATTACTTTCTGCTTCAGAACACCACCTGGATGTGTCTTTTGTGTCAGTTCTTTTGGTCAAGTACGTGTGTCCCACTAGCGTGTAAGCTCCAGGGGGGCACGGCATTTCTGTGCCGTTCCCTGCGTCTTCCCCAGTGCCTAGAAAAGTGCCTGATGTGTGCAGTAGATGCTCAGGCAGGTGTTCAAATTGAATCAGTAGTAGCGTGCACCCACACTTTGGGAAATACTGAGACATACTGGGAGTGCCTTCCACGGTCTTGAGTCCCTCCAGGGGGTCTTTGTTCACAGTCACACGTGAAGGGCTACTTGCCCTCGAGATTCTAGCCCACGGGGGGCTCGGCACTTAAGGCAGAGAAAGCTGGCGGCATGCCTGGGTCCTGGGGGTTAGCCGGAGGAAACAGGCTGAATGCCGGGGTGGCGGGGTGCTCGGGCGGCAGCACTGACTGGAGGAGCAACCCCAGGAGACTTTCCCCATGCCCTCCCACAGTCCGGTCCCCTCTCGGCCCTGGCACCGAGGCTCTGCTCTGGAAGACCCCCGGGAACGGCCCCAGCCTCGGCCTGAACTCGGGAGGAGTGGCTGGAACCTGTGGGATGTGGCTGGGTGCTTGCCTTCGTGAGCTGCTCATCAGGCTCTGGGATTTGGGGGAAAGAAGTAAATCAGAGAACTGGCTACCTTCTTTTAGGTTTCTCTTCTCACAGAGAAACTGTGCCTGAAGTAACCTAAAATGTTACCCTCGGTGCCTTCGGTTGACCCTTAGTTGATCAAGAGGACGTCGTTGTTACTTGGTATAGCCAGGGCGACTCTTCCTCCCCAGGTGGTTTGAGTCACTCCGGCAGATGAGCACACTCGTCCCCTCAAAAGTGTGTGTTAGGAACAAAACAGATTGTTCCTTTTCTTCCAAGGCACTTTCGTTAGCCCTCGATGTTGATGGTTTTCATCTCAAATTAGTGGACCCAAATTAATCAATATTCCACGTGTAAACCTTTACCAAGTTTGTCAAAGCTGTGGGGGTGGAGTGGGGTATCTCTCTAGGTTTGGGCACCCCGCCCTGCTCCGGTCACCCCTTCACCTGTAACAGCACCCCATGCTCCTGGCTGGTTGTGCTGGTTGATTACCAGTAGCTTCGGAGAGCAGCAAGTCCAAAGAACGGCGACTCACGGCTATTACGTGCATGTTAGCATCTTCATTCCCACGTGGTTGTAATGAGCTAGTAGCTCTAGGTTTACAAGTTCCCCTGGAGTTGCTAGTATCTTGAATTTCTTTCCATTTATTTTAGGAGTAAAAGTCCCTCGCAATTTTCGACTGTTGGAAGAACTCGAAGAAGGCCAGAAAGGAGTAGGAGATGGCACAGTTAGCTGGGGTCTAGAAGATGACGAAGACATGACACTTACCAGATGGACAGGGATGATAATTGGGCCTCCAAGAGTAAGCGTCGAGCTACGGCTATAAATGTCAATGTCTTAAATTCACTGTGCCTCCTTTTAAAAATAGTAGCCTTATGACGGAAAGAGCTCACCAATGGTATATTTTCTGAAATGTGGCTATTCTTTTTTGACCAGTTTCAGTTTATATATTTGAACCTCCTCTGATGCAGTTTAATCCCTCTAAATGGTAAGCAAAAACCTGTTTAGACTCATAGTGTGAATTTACATGACAATGTAGATTGCAGTGAGGGTTGAGGTAATGGTACCCTCAGATGTAGTTTAGAGCAAACTCTTGGGCTTATCAAATAACAAGGCTCCAGATACAGCCAACGTTCCCGAACACAGTGTTGAAATAAACCTTGGAAAGCCTTCACGGTTGTGGTTTTCATTCGTTGTTCCCAGGTCTGCCATGCATCTGTATCCTGAGTTTTTGGGCCCTTGGACGAAGGGTCACTACTTCCTGCCTGGTCCTCTCTGGTCTGCCCCAGGCTCCCTTAGGCCCAGAGGCCATTGCAAAAAAGAAGACAGTGGAAGGCACCTCTCTTTTAGAGCTTTGTGTGTGATACGTGAGAGCTCCAGTCTTCATAATGCCAGCTGACCTTTTTTAATGGCACCATAGTAACCCCCCCCCCCACCCCGAGAAATGTCATTTAATTCTCAGGAGAACCTCTGGCCAGGTTATTTATCAGCTGCGTTCCACTGAACTGATAAGGAGACAGGCTCAGGGAGGCAGAATTACTTGCCACGTGGCTCGTAATTCCCAAACCAGGTCTTGCCCCAGAGGCTATGCTCTTAACCACTCTGCCACGTTGTGTCTCTCCTGTTTGTTTTGAGTTTTCCTCTGTCCCCGGCATAGAGTTGCCCGGTGTGAAGAAGTGATGTGAGGTGGGAGTGAAGAAATAGATCCCCACACTGTGACACTCTTCGGACACACAGTAGGAGATTTGGCTTCAGTGCAGCGGGGCCTCTCCCGTGTCGGCTTGTGCTTCAGGACGACGGTGTTCATTCTTTGCTCTCCACGCAAGGCCCTGCACCCGCTGGGGGGGGCAGAGAGTCCCGGCCAGAGCCCAGAAGTGTCGGCACACAGAGCGTTGGGACAGTCTGACATTGACCTTGTACGGTCGTGAACGCTCAGCAGGTGGCTGGCACTGCCGTGTGGAGTTAGTTCCTGACTCAATTTTTAACATTATAGTGGTGTTCAGGGTGTTTTTTTTTAAATACTCAATTTGCTTTTACTCATTTCTTGATCTTTTTTAAACCTATGAAAACCAGGATTTTCTGGATTTGTTAAATACTGGGGAAACGCGATCTAGAAAGCTCGTTCCTCCATGGAGACCATTGTGCTTGCTGTCCCTGAAAGTCTGCTGTATGACGATGCTTCCTTCACTCCTCTGCTTCTCCTTCTAAGAGTGGTTTAGAATTCTGGAGGATGAGAACTAGTGTCCCCTGCTCCTCACTCTGCAGAGCTCCTGGAAGTGACTAAGAGTGAATGGGCCGGGTGTGCAGTAGGTGTGTTCATCAACGGGCCGGTGTTCAGGTTCTAACAGCTTGACGGTGAGCCAGTGCACAGAGCGTGCACGCACTCAGTACCACTGAACTACCGTGTCTCCCCGGGTGTAGTGCCCGCCCACGTGTGATGCACACCCATGTTTTTGGCCCAAACTTTCATGGGAAAAAATCCTCTAATTTTTTAATTCAGTATTTTATTTATTTGCATTCAGATATTTGATTTTTGTATTATAAAGGAATTTTAGCATCTTTTTGAATATATGGTACAAGAAATCTTATGTAGCAAATAATTATAAAACACAGGAACAGACACAAGGTATTTCGGGTACTACCCATGTATAATGCACACCCTTGTTTTTCCCTCAAAAATTTGGGCAACAAAAGTGCATATTACACACGGCAAAATACGGGTGTGCACTTGAACAAATAAGTAAACAGGTGAAATAAACCACTAAGGTCTGTTGAAAAGATTCCATTCTACCAAAAACACGTTCGGTCACCCTGAGTTTTGGTTTCTCTCCTTCCCAAAGTGGCTGACGTTTCATGAGTAACCTCAGTGAGCCAGGTGCTCCCCATACAGCCTTTCAAAACAACAGCAGCTTTATTGAGATGTAATTCGCAGGCTGTAGAGTTCGCTTGCCATAGCATACACTTTTCAAATGTACAGTTCAGTGGTTGTTATACTCAGAACTGTGCGCCTGTCGCTGATGTCGAGACATTTTCATTATCCCAGAAGGAAGAACCCCAGCCCACTGGCAGTCACGCCCATTCTGTGCCCCCTCCACCCTTGACGGTCACTGATTTCATTTATCTCTGTGAACTTGCCTGTTCTGGGCATTTCGTGTAAATGGAACCATGTAACATGTGGTCTTTTGTGACTGTCTTTTACTCGGTATAATATTGTCAAGGTTCGCCCATTTAATAGCACTTACATTTTTATGACCGAATAATATTCCGTTATATAGTATACCATATTTTGTTTATCCATTAATTAGTTGATGGACATTAGGATTTTTTCCACGTTTCGACTATTGTGAAAGATGCTGCAAACATTCGTGTACAGATTCTTATGTGGACATACGTCTTCGACTCTCTCGGTGTCCAGGCCGAGGGCGGGCGTGCTGGCCCCTTGGGTAGCTCTGTGTTGAGCTACCCAGCCGAGGGCGGGCATGTTAATGAACTGCCCGAGCTGCTTTCCAAAGTGGCCGCACCACGCTACACTCCCACCAGCAACGCAGCAGGGTTTCAGTTTCTCTGCGCCCTCGCCTGCCCTTGCTGTCGTCCCTCTTGTCACCCCTGTAGTTTAGATCGCCCCCGCTCCCCAAGGCTAAAAGCAAACTGGTAACAGGAACTTTCTGCTTCTAGGTGCCTCCTGTGGCCAGTCTGTTTAAGGCTGGCTTACAAGGTGTATGTGTATATACGCCGTCACTGAAGCGTCCCTGTAGAGCACTCGAGCACCTCGTCTCCCTCTTGTGTTCCTGTCGCTGTGCGATCCCAGGGAAAACCCATCAGCATGGGAGAGGTGTATCTACCAGATGATCCTGAAACCCCACTAGGAATTTACTCAGCTTTTCTTGAATGTATTCCCCAGAAGCAAGATTATTTTTATGCAGCGTTTTCAATAGTAGCAAAATACTGGAAACCGCCTCCGGGTCTTTCAAGTTGACGATACTATATACTGTTTAGCTACTCAAATGAAGAAATAAATTTATGTGTGCTGAAGATGGGGTGAGCTCCATGGTATTTCAGGGAAAAGAGTGAGGTGCAAAGCTGTATACAGAGTTTGCTACCACATGTGACAGGGCACTGCAGGAGGAAAGGAAGAGGTCACACGTGCGTGATGCACGTGCTCTTGTGTGCTTGGGGTACTTTTGGAAGAAGAGAACAGACATTGATGATGGTGGCTGCCTTCTTCAAAAGAGATCTGGCTGGATGGCTGGGGCCAGGATGGTCATGGGACTTACTTTTTACCATATGTTTCTTTTCTCTTTTTTTAGATTTTATTTATTTACTTTTAGAGAGAGGGGAAGAGAGAGAGAGAGAGAGGGAGAGAAACATCAATCAATTGCCCCCTGCATGTGCCCCAACCAAGGACCAAACCCACAACCCAGGCGTGTGCCCCAACCCGGAATCCAACCGGTGACCCTTTGTTTCGCAGGACAACGCCCAACCAGCTGAGACACACCGGTCTGGGCTTCCATGTACCTTTTCGTACTCTTTGAGTATGCTTTAATTATGTATGTATGCTAGCTATTTGAATGCTTTTTTTTTCTTTTTTTAAGGGGAAAGCAAGTTCTCCAAATTCAAACCCACCCAAGTGCCCCTTGCAAAATGCGGGCACATGTTCAGCTGTCCACAGCGTTAGATGTGGGGTAGTTCTCCTTGGACCACAGAGTATTTCTGTTCTAACCTGTGGGCTCTGGACCTGCTGTGCTGGGTGACACCGACAGAAACGGGAAGCGAGTGGAAAGGAGTGAGCGCCTTTCTTCTTTATTAGTATCATGTGGTTGGCTTGACAGTTCAGCCTTCAGCTTGTAGACTGTTGCTGTGGCCCTAGGGTTGAACTAGGGAAGTGAGTAGTTGCTGTGGCCTCTTGGTGGGTCCCCTGGCTCCCTCAGAAGGATGCCCTGCCTTGTGGAGAGAGGGGGAGTTTCTGTGTGGAGCAAGCGGTGTCTAGGGAGCATGTGTGGGGGCTGGCGAGTGAGCTCCAAGCCTGGCTTTCCCTGCTCTGCGGTGGGTCCTGGGGCTGGTGCTCAGCAAACTACATTTTCCTTCGTCAGCTGGCTTCCTGTTAGGGTCACCACTCAGGACACAGGGGGGGCCCAGAAGGTGGGAGAGGGGACTTGCTCCTCCTGGTTTGCCAGTTGCTCTGTCTATGCCACTCTGGTGGCACAGCCCTCCATTCTGGCAGAAACTACGGGCTCCAGCCTCCAGCTTTTGGGGACACTCCCAGCACCGACCGCACAGCACCCCCTCCTCAGAGGTCATCGATCAGCTCCCGAGACCTCTCCTCTGAGCCTTCAGTCTGTCTGGCTGCAGCCTCTTCCCGTTGTTCCCCCAGCCTTTGGGGTTACCACCTGCTCCCTGCTGTTGTTATCCATGTTCTAGCTCAGGCCCCCTTAATCAGTCAGTGACACAGGTGTAACCCATTCCCTGTACTAACTCCTCTGTTACGGCACCTAGTGCGGTGCCCGTCCCCAGCTTAGCCCCTGCTCCGTGTTCCCACTTTCTTCCCCAGATTCACTGCAAGCAGCGGTTTGGTGTGGCTCCTTTTGCACCTGCCTCTGATCGACCTGCCCGTTTACACCTGAGTCAGCACGCTCTTCTCGGGCCCCACGCAGCTGCACTCTCAGAGGGCCCGCCCTTCCCTCTAACACGGCGTGCGCCCACGAGAAACACCGTTTTTCTGTAACTGCATAAAGTTCAGACTGAGGAGCAGTTGACATTCAGTTGACCTAATGTCACCATTTTATTATATATTAATTTAAATTTTGACATTTTCTTTGCGTAAATTTCTTTTTTCTTATACATTTTTCAAATAAATTTTAATTTATAATAGTTTTACAGAAAAGTTACAAAGATAATACTGAAAGTTCCCATTCCCCCCTGCACCCTGCCTGTTTCCTTTATTGTTAATATTTTATATTAATGTAGTACATTTGTAAAAACTACTGAACAAATATCGATACATTATTCTTAACTAAAGGCCATCATTTATCCAGGTGTTCTTAGTTTTTACTTACGTCTGTTTTCCGTTTCAGAACCCTACACAAGATACTACATCATATTTTGTTGTCATACCGTAGATTCCTTGAGGCTGTGACACTTTCGGGTTTTTCTTGTCTTTGTTGCCCTTGACAGTTTTGAGGAGTACTGGTCAGGTGTTTTGTGGAATGTCTCTCCTTTGGAATTTGCCTGATGTTTTTCCTCCTGATTAATATGTATGGGATTATCTCGTGTGTGTATAATTTTCAGGCCCAGGAAAAGCTTGTGATCGCAGGCTCTGGAGCTGTTCTGTCACGTGGAGGAGCACCCTGCGTGCGCAGGGGTGTCCCGGGGCCGGAGGCAGGCCTCTGTCCGTGTCTGGATCGTACGTGTGTTGCAGCTTGCTGGCTGCGCCACCAGCAGTATCGTGGTAGTGCGTGCGTCCGTCCCCACCTTTGGAAAGGCCACAGGGTGTCCGACGGTGTGAATGTGCCGTGTTTGCGGAGTCAGTCCCTTGCAGGCAGACATTTCGATCGTTGAGGTATTTTCCCGGAGGCTGACGGTGCTCTGTGTTTTGTGTGCAGGGAGGAGTCCGCCCGCGGGGCGCTCCTAGCAGGCGCCCTGCTGGCTGAGCAGGCCTGCCCGCCTTCTGGTCGGCACTGCCGGACTGTCCCGTGCAGCTCAGGCCCCGACAGCACTGGGAAGAGGTTTATTTCGTGATCAAATAATGAATCTGGAGAACTGCGTTCTTTACAGAGACAGAATGTTCTAGCAATTCTCCATCAGGCACATTTCCTTTCTGCCACAAAACCTTTTCACCAGGTCCCTAGAGCACTCAAACAGAGAGGAAAACCAGAGCCCTGTTTTCTAGAAAAACCTTACTTCGGGCTTTTCAGGGACCCCTCAGGGGTCTCTGTGCATGTGACCGGAGGCATTTTTCACTCTGTTTTAATGACGTTTCCAGCAGAACATGAGCGGTCAGAATTCACTGTGTATTTTTTTCTAAGAAGTGAGTCATAGCATGGATGTATTTAAAAATTAGATTTCGTAGCATCAAAGTGATGGTAAGGTCTGATCTGTGTAGCAGTCAGCATTCTGCTAGTGAGCTGCCCGCCTTCTCACCGCTTTTATGCTGCTGTTAATAGATGTCAGTGCAATTTTAGCCACATTGGTAAGCTGCCTAACAGACCAGCAGAGGGTACCTGCAAAATGTGGTATCGAAACATTTTAAAGGACTTTGTGATTTTGGCAGTTACCACAGGCTCATCCCCCAGGGACTTTTTTACGGAAGAAATTGTCTTTGAATTGTATGTCGGACAAAGCCATGGAGTGCACACACAGCTGGGGCCCACGCACTCGATGGGTGCCTTGTGTGGTTGCTGGTGGAGACCGCACCGGGTCCTGAGGACAGACCTTCTCTGTTGTCCGTCAGTCGGTCCGTAAAGAGAGCACGTCTCCCTTTGCCTCCCACTTGTTTCGTTTACTGAGTAATTTTCTTTCCTCTGAGGAAATTCCTTAGTGGCAACAAGCTGTTCATTTTAAATTAACATGGAGGGCAACATTCATTCATTCAACAAACATTGAGTACCAGTTCTGTTGAGGCCCCTTCCCTCCTTGCTCTGTGTTTGGCGGGGGGGAGGTCCCACACCACCAAACTGGGTGTCAGTCTCAGGTGGCGGGGCGAAGGACACTTGGGAGCTGCATGAGGGACTGGCGGAGGGGCCCCAAGGGAAGGCAACCTGGCAAGTAAGCAGACCAGAGCACGGGGGGGGGGGGGGGGGGGGGGGGCGGAAGAACAAAAGGAGAGGAAGGCAGGGGTGCGCGGGGTCGGATCGGGAAACTTGGGCTTCCTTCTCGGGTCACTGGGAAGCCTTTGGAGGGACGGTTTCCAGGCTGAAAAGGCCAGCCGGGCCGCTGTGTGGAGAACGGAGTGTAGGGAGCCAGAGAGAAGGCAGACTTGGGAGGTTCAGATGAGGGTCCCCAGTGGAGGAAAGGGGGTGGGTGCGGGGTCTCTCTTGGGGGTAGAAGCCGAGACTGGTGATCAGAAGGTAGGGGGTGCAGGAAGAGGGGGTCGTGGCTGGCTGCTAGGTTTCTGCTTTAACTACCTGCGGACGGTGGGGCAGGTGGAGGGCAGGTGGAAATCCAGATACAAGCTTCGGTTTTGTCGTAGTCGGAAGCCTCTGTTAAGTGGACGTGAAGGGTTTCTGTGGACATATTATGAATGTCTTCTGAATCTCAACATACGTTCCAGTTTTATTATTTGGGACAGGTCACTGTTTAGACAGGGTTTTCAGGGGTTTAAGTCACATCCTCTGTCGTTTATTTCCCCGAAGACCGCCAGATGTCGCTGTTTTCTAAGGAGCACTCACGGGTGCCGCAGGCACTGAGGAAGGGGCCCAGGTGCCAGAGACGGGAGCCACAGGGGTGGCCCCTGCCTTCGAGGACGAGGGCGGCCGTCTGATGGGGAGGCATTGCCACAGTGCGGTCCTCAGACACAAGTGATAACGCGGCGTGATAACAGGACAGCCGTGGACTGGCCTCCTGCCCTGCGCAGTGCTGGGACCGGGAGGTGCTGTCTGCATGGGGCTTTGAAGGCGCTGTGGTAGGCAGTTCAGGTGGGGGCAGGGCGCTGTGGGCAGAAGGAACGGCCTGGCAGTGGCGGCACGTTTTGCTGCTCATCAGGCAGTGAGAAGTTCACTAACGTGGGAGATTGGACTTGCCCAGTGTTTCCCAAAAAGGGCATGGCTGGTGTTTGAAGAAGGAAAATATTTCATGTAGGCCCAATGGCCTTGGTGCTCTCCCCACCCCACACACACTGAATGTCAGTCCCTCGGGTCGTCATAAAGACGGCGGGCTGGGGTGGGGGGTGGCACCTGCTGGCTGAGGTCCCTTGCACAGGGCACAGCCCCGGAGTGGTGAAGGGGGAAGCAGCTCTCGTATCTACACCCCAGCCCCACCTTCTGCTTAAGTTTGAAATTCTCTGAAGAGCTGCCTGTTCTG
Organism: Phyllostomus discolor; assembly: GCF_004126475.2. NCBI lineage: Eukaryota > Metazoa > Chordata > Mammalia > Chiroptera > Phyllostomidae > Phyllostomus > Phyllostomus discolor. Next base: position 97,653,028 of record NC_040911.2, on the reverse strand, counting down.
TGCTTTGGACACAGTGACATTGAATACACTGGCTGAGGACCCTGGTGTGCATGGACCTTTCGTGTGGCTCCCTGAGTGGAGAATGCCTCTTGCACACCGCCTCAGAATCCAGGGCGGCTCTGCAAAGTCGGGAAATTAACGTAAAAACAAGTCCTGATTGGACTTAATAGTATTGACCAAAAACTTCCACGATGCTAACTTTTTTGCCTTTTCTATTCTCCCAAGGCCAGAATTCACAGACACTAGTGTAGGGACCGATGCCCACTGGCTTATCGAATGTGACGGGTGGATCCGTGCGGTGGGCACAGCGGCACCGGTTCAGCGGTCGGGGGTGGCGGGGACTTCGGGAGGTCTGCCTGAAATGTTGAGTCTCTGTAATTGCCTGACATCTCTGTACCCTTCTCTTCCAGACAATTTACGAAAACCGAATATACAGCCTTAAAATAGAATGTGGACCTAAATACCCAGAAGCACCCCCCTTTGTAAGATTTGTAACAAAAATTAATATGAATGGAGTTAATAGTTCTAATGGAGTGGTAAGTTGTTTTTTCTGCCCTGCCTGTTCCTCGAGGTTGAAAAATGCTCTGTGCTTTACCCTCAGGGTCACTTTGGCCTGATCCCACGTGTCCCTCAGATGATAAATTAAAACGTGCTGCGGTATGGACACGTGCGGATTTGGGGTGGGGGTCTGTCTCCCAGTTGTATCTGACCATCCCCCACACAGCACCTGCTCGGGGCCAGCACTGTGCTGGCCACTGGGGGATGGGCACTCCCTCCGCCCTCTGATACCTCCCAAGGCAGAGACGAGGATCCTGAGGCGGGGGGGGGGGGGGGTGATCTTGCCCCCCAGGGTCACACTTCTACCTCGTGGGCCTGATTTGTGGGCCACTGGTGTATCATATATATATTTAATCTAATGGCCTGGCTTTTTTAAAACTTCTTTTCACTATCGTAAATGGAAACTAGTCTCACTTGTCATAAGGCAGTAATGGCAACAAGAAATACGACAAAACCAAAGAAGAGTTAACAGATTCTTCCTCCTCCCGTTGCCCACCAAAGGCACGGAGTCTGTGAGACCCGCTGTCTGTTCAGAGGGGAGGTCAGTAGGTGTTCAAGGGCGTGGCTCACGTGGCATCATGTGAGCCAAGCCTGTATTTTGAGGCACTCCAAAGATGTGGGGGGAAGGGGGGAATTGGAAAGAATTCTGTTACTGTATGTTCAGAGTTTAATATTGTATCTGAGTTCCACCTACAGTCTAGAAGTCAACCCACATTTTTGAGAAATGTCTTTTAGGGCATCTGTGTCAACTGGGGAAGGATGACTCTGAGGCAGGCCCCTGTCACTAGAGCTTGGGTCCAGGCCACCCAGTGTTTGGTCCTCCAACCACCCTGCACAGCTGTGCCATCTACCGCCTGGGTGGGGGGCCGAGAAAGGACAGGCCCTGAGCAGGGCGGCAGCGGCGGCCAGCCCGCGGGCAGGTCACTGATTTAGAGCTGGGTGTGCGGAGTCTTGCCGAGAATCAGGGCCATTTCTCCAGAGGTGGCTTTACTTGCCCACAATTCCTTCTTCCAAGCAGTGAGGGTCTGGGTCACAGAAAGAGCAAAACAGACTAGACTGGCGGGAGGTGTCTTGCAGGTACTCTGCGTGTCAGATGGCCCTGTGCGACCAGCGTGTCCAGCTTGAACAGTGCATTCTGCTCGAGTCTGCGCTGCGGCGCGACTCCGGCGTTCGGCACTCTTTCATCGGGAGCCTGGCGGTGATCTGTTCCTGTTTGCCTTTTTCTAGGTGGACCCGAGAGCCATATCCGTGCTAGCGAAGTGGCAGAACTCATATAGCATCAAAGTCGTCCTGCAGGAGCTGCGGCGCCTGATGATGTCGAAAGAAAACATGAAACTGCCCCAGCCGCCCGAAGGACAGTGTTACAGCAATTAATCAGAAGAGAAGCCGCAGGCCCGCCCTTCCCCTATTCGATTTAAGCAGTCTTCATTTTCCACAGTAGTAAATTTTCTAGATACGTCTTGTAGACCTCAAAGTACTGGAAAGGAAGCTCCCATTCAAAGGCAATTTATCATAAGATACTGTAAATGATACTAATTTTGTCCATTTGAAATATATAAGTTGTGCTATAACAAATCATCCTGTCCAGTGTAACCACTGTCCACATAGCCGAACTTCTGGGATCAAGAAAGTGTATTTAAATCAGCCCCCACCGTAATCGGCGGGCGCACCTGACGCAACTGTGAAAAGACACACCACACAATCACCTTGCTGCTGAGTACATGGCCTGGGGTCTCTGCCTCCTCCCGGCCCCCCCCCCCCCCCCCCCCCCGCCGCCCTCCCCTTCCCGGCAACAGCCCTCCAGCTCGGGGCGGCTCCTTAGAGTAGATGTGAAGGTTTCAGGTCACAGCCTGTGGGACTACTGCTGGGTGTGTGGGGGTGCTTCGTCTGCACCCCTGGTTTCTTTTTTAAGTCTTAAACGATGTCCCCCTTCCAAGCCATCGTCCCTCCCCACTCTCTACCACCACCCTTGGCCGAAGCATAGATTGTAACCCCCCTCTGCTCTCCTCTGAAATTGGCCTTTGGCGAGGAATTCAGGGCTTTCCCCGTATCTTCTTCCCCCTACCCCCACCTTTATATCGAGGGGTGCTGCTTTCTCCTTACTCCTCCTCAAGTCCCTTTCTAAATGGCTCCACCCAACACTATCCGTGACACTCCCTTGCTTTGGCCGGAAGCCATCAGGTGAGGCTGGGAAGAGCCTCTGGCCCGCCTTGCTGAGTTCCGGAACCGCGTGGGTTACTCCACCAGCCTGGGAGATGACCGTCGGGTCCTCCGCCTGCCCCTCTGCTGCCCCCATCCGCTGGCGCGTTTTCTTTTAGCTCAGGAAGGCCACAGAAGACACTCGTAAGCACACATGATCCCTCCGGATGAATTTCTTTCTGTCCCTACAATTGCTTTTGCTTTTACAAATTGAAGTTTTAAACAGGGCTTTCACTTGGTCATCGTTGCCATCCATTCGGGTCTAGTTTGGAATCTGACAACTGGAACAAAAAGAACCTTGAATTCGGTGCATACTTTGGTTTTGGTGCTGTAGCTTCTCGCGGTCCTCAGCAGGGATTAAGAAAGAACTCGGTGTGCACCGCAGAACCCCAAAATTGGCGGGCTCGATTTCCTGGCTAAACGCTCCGATTCTCCACTTTTCTGTTCAGGACCACTAAGCGCTGACATGTGGGTGCATACGAAATAAAAACAACTCATTGTGTTTTGAAGGGGTTTTTTTGGTGGTTGGTTTTTTTTTTTTTTTTTTTGGTGGTTTTTTTTTTGTTGTTGTTGGTTTTTTTTTTTTTTTTGTAATTTAGTGTTTGTGTAAAACCACCTTTCAAAGCAGCAACTATCCACTCTGAAAAGCACCTGATGTTTCCATTCATCTTTTTCTGGGGAAAACCTTAGTTGTGAGGATTTAACATCCTGTAAGTAAAGTTTAACATAACAGTATTCCATAAGCAGCCTTTTTATTGTCAGACCATTGCCTGGTTTTAATATAATAAAAAAAAAAGTGTGCGTTAATATTTAAGCCGCTGTGCTCTCCTTCCTTCTGGCACGTAACAGGGACAGAATTGGACGTTTCGGACGCTCTGGGCTTGCCGCGGGTGCTCCAGGGCCGGCTCAGCAGACGTGCGCCAGGCTTTGGAAGCCGAAGGGCAAAATGGAAGACAGCCTGTAGATATTTATGATATCTACAGAGAAAACAAGTTTCCACAATTTTTCATTGATGAAATTCAAAATACAGTGATGGAGCATGACTTCTGTAATGTCTCGGGCCTACTGATGAGAAGAGGGGAATTCTTTTCTTAGGGGAGAAGGTTCTGCTTCGTCGGGGTACAGAGTAGCCCCTGCTAGCGAATCCGTTGCACGTGTTCGTGTGTGAAACTCGTTCTCCGTTTGAGGGGTCGCCCGGAGGCAGGCGGTGGGCCGGGCTTGTCCCACAGATGGTGGTCTGCCAGCCCTGTCCTGAGAGACTAGTAAACGAACGGAGGGGTGGCGTGCTTTGGTTTAGGGTGCTGTGTGTGACTCAGTCGGTCTCTAGAAGCTGTTTATTGGCTGGCTTTAGTCTATTGGAGGGGGTGAGGTGGGTTTCACACGTATTTCTGCTCTATGAAAAGAGGCTTTGGACCTGCCGAAGGACAATTTGTCTGCCGTTCACTGTGAGGGGTGGACCATCTGTGGCTGTTTTCACCCAGGATTTGAACTTCCTGCTGTGGACCCAACCGCCAGCAGGCAGGCCTCGGTGTCCTGTGCCAGGAGCCGGGCCATTCCCTGGTGGCCGTTGGGTCCGGCTGGGTGTCTGGAAGGAAGGAGCCGCGTTGTTGCTCGCAGGCCGCCCTCCAGAAAGCGCGGCCTGGGTTTCTGCCCGCGGGCGCGCGCTGAGCCCTCCGGAGTGAATTGCCGTCTTTCAGCCTCCCTGCAGGGGCCCTGGGCCAGGGACATTTGTGGGTTCTTCACCCTCAGTGGACTCTGCGAAGGGAGAATGGACAGAGAGGTTCTAACATCACTTCAAAATGCTGGAAAACCCCAAAGCAAGTTCAGGGCTCTGTCGTTGCTGGTGGGTTTACAGGCGGTCAAGTTCACAGCTGGCGTTTAGGCTTAACCTTGGGGTGGAGAAGAAGCGGGTGGCCTCCGCGGATCGCACTCCAGTCCCGCCTCCGGCTGGTCTGCTCCTGAGAGAAGATCCTGCCGCCATTGCTGCTCCTCGTGGAGCCAGCGGGTGTGTGGGAGCTCCGCCCAGGGACACGCGGGGGGCGCTCGGGGCACGGCGGCACCACGTGCGGCGGCACCACGCACGGCGCGGGCGGAAGGTGCGGTGGGAAACATCCGCGTCTCCCCGAGTGCACTGTGCCCACCGTGAGAGGCGCCCTCCGTACCACCGAGCGACAGTGTGCCAGTTATCCGTGCCAGACGCGATTTTAAGGAACATCCCACCCAGTTCAGGATTAAGATGGGAAAGTGTCCATTTTTAGAGCTGGCGAGAGGCAGGTGTATTTGCCAGTGGTGACAGGGACGGAGACGGCGGCCGCCCTGGTGGGGAGGCACAGAGACCGCATCACAGTCCCTGTTCAGAGGAATCTGCCCCTCACACCCCGATGGGCGAATCAGAGCTGCACCCCGTCTCCTTGTTCCTACACGGAGAACCCACGAACCTAGAAAATACTGCGAACAGCAGAAAGGGGATCGAATGAGAGTTCCCCCCAGCTTCTGGCCCCACCCTCTCCAGGTGGGGGGGCAGGCGCGACTGCCCTTTCCTCCCACCCACTTTTTTTTTTTTTAACCTAATTGGGAGTGTGGCTTCCACTTTGCTCTTCTCTGGGTGCTTTTCTCCCTCACAGGCCCTCCCAGGGTCCCCACAGAGCAGCACCCAGGGAACTGCCCTGTGCTGCAGCGCACCCAGTCACTGGGCGTGCCATCACCCAGGGGAGCAGGCCCTGACTGATGGGCACCCAGGTGGTTTTGCTCACCAGCCTCTAGGACGTGGGTGGGTGTGTGTGCACATGCACCCAAGGGACAAAGTCCTGGAAGTGGACTTCCCCATCCGGGGACAGGAGCATTTTCAATTCTGTCATTTTCAAGTTGCTACAAAGAAGCATCCGCTTGCCCTCCCACCCACACGGTAGGACAGGCTGCTTCCCTCCCTCTGTCTGCGATCACGATTCTTCTCTGCCGGCCATCTCGCAGCTGTGCACGCCGCTTCCTCGTCTTCGTGTGCACGTCTTAGGTGCGAGGCCGGGCATCCTTTCCCACGTTGGAAACCATGTTTTTCCTCTTTGCTGGGACCCTCGGGGCCTGGGCGGTGATGAGGGGAGGGCCTGCTGGCTGGGAGGCCTCCTGCGGCCCCAGCCACGGCTCAGTAGATGAGGGGCGGACAGCAGGGCAGTCGGCTGGCTGGTGGGGGATAAACAGGTGGACTGGCCACGCAGGGTGGCGGTTCCGGGGAAAGTCTGGGCATGGGTGGTTGGACGGAAGGACAGACACACACGAGGGAGGGAATGGGGTGAGACCTTCAATCATCTCTCTGCCTCCCTGCACCCCAGCTCGGGGACCAGGGTCGTGCAGGCCAACCCCACCCAGCGCATCCCGCAGGTCCTTAGCCCGTCCGTGCTTTCCGGTATCCACTCCACAGGGTTGTTTCAAGGATAATGTGAGGTTTTACGTGACTGGGATCCTCACAGCCCTCGGGACATACCGTCAGTAAACATTAGTTAGCTATTGTTACTATCCCATTCCCGGAAGAGCAGAGGGAAACTCCCCAGGCCTCCCGGCGCTGGCGCTCCGGGTAGTGGCTCGGGCCTGCGCGCCCGCCGCGGGCCGTAAGAGGGCGCTAGCGCGCCGCGGACCCGCCCGGCTCAGCCCAGGCCCACGTCGGCGCTCAGTCCCGCTTGCAGGGCTGGGCGTGGAGCAGGCGACAGATGTGGCCTCCAGGCTGGAAGGCACCATCTCTGCGCGGGGCTGTCTCTCTTCTGCCTGTGTGCGTTTGGCGCACAGAAACCCGCAGAGGAACCGAGGAGGAGGGTGCATAACCCCACCCCAGCGCCATAGCTGGAGCAGCTCTCCCCCTACCTCGTGCACCCGCACCGCCGGCGCATTTTCCACTGAGGTCGAGCTGAGGCCCAGGAAGGGCGTGGCTAAGGCCCCGCAGCCCAGGTGCGCTGGGCTCCCTCTGGGTGCCGGGGTGGAAAACTCAAAGCCTCAGCCGGGAAGGCCAAAATCCCTCGATTTTTTGAGAGAAGGCCGACATCAGAAGTTAGTAAAAATCTCCCATGTTTACAGTGGCCATGGAGTCAAGTCTTTTTAAAATTCTTCCATCACCAGTTGCCACCCGTGAGCGGTAGCTCCCTTGGAGAAAGGCATTTGGAGACAAAACCATCTCCCTCCTTTTTTCACCTGCCCACCCAGTCCCCCTCCTTCAGGCCCCGCCCTGCAGCTGTCACAGGGAGTTTTCACTCGTTGGTCTGCCATTCACTCTTCAACGAGCATTTATGGAGTGCTGTGTGCTGACCCCCGTGCTGGGAGCAAAACAACACAACACAAAACAACACAAAACGAAAGCCCTACCTTGCTGGAGCTGATCTGTGAGCAGAGAAGATGGACAATAGACGAAACTAGCCAACAAAGTGACACGTGTAGCCTGTAGCACATACCCAAGGAATGGAACGAGAGGGCAGCCAGCACCGGGCAGGGAGGGCCTCCCTGAGGAGGTGACTTCAAGTGTGCAGAAGCCCTGCTGTGCCCAGGGCCTGGCACCGTAGACAGTTCCAGGCTCAGGGAACTGCAAGAGCAAAGGCTCTGGGGTGCAGGCCACACAGTCACATTAAAAGCCCATGGCAGGTGCAGCCCTGGCTGGCATAGCTCAGTGGATTGAGCTCGGGCAGCGAACCAAAGTGTCGCAGGTTCGATTCCCAGTCAGGGCACATGCCTGGGTTGCAGGCCATGACCCCCAGCAACCACACATTGATCGATCTCTCTCTCTCTCTCTCTCAAAATAAATAAATAAAATCTTAAAAAAAAAAAAAGCCCACGGCGCCTGTTGCTTAGTAGGCACTCTGGGAACAGGTGGACAATGAACACGGATGTGCTGTGCCAGGCTGGGGTGGGGAAGCCAATACCTGATGAACGAATGGATGGATGAGTGAGTGAGTCCAGGATTTGCCAGAGTCCAGCTGTTGCTGCCCTGGTTTCATCAACTTGATCCCAGGCCTCTCCCGCACGTGTTCCGGGTCATCCACACGGCCAGCTGGGAATAGCTTTCCCGTCCCACCTCTCGCTGCTGGAAGGGCCCTTCGCAGCCCCACACATCCCTCCCAGGCTGGCCTGAGCCCCCTTGTCCATGGCCTGGCAACTGGGTCACAGTCCAAGTGGCTCGTGCAGGGGCGCGGGGTGGGCAGGGGGAGCCGAGCTGATAGCAGATTTCCCCGGGCCAGGCTGGGCAGGAGGTCCCAGCATGCCAGGCTTTCCCTCAGAGGCGGGCAGTGATCTGGGGGCTACAGAAGCCCCCACTCCACCCTTGCCCCGGGCTGGAGCCCAGTCCGGAGGAAATGAGATCGTCCCTGAAACGTGGCCCAGTTGGCACAGCCAGTCCCGAGTGACACAGAGAGAGGACACGCCTCAGGACCATCATGAAAGGGCCGTCAGTTCTTTTAGGCTCTACCTATGGCTCGTTGCACCAGCAGCCCCCGCTGTTGACCCCGTGGCCCCCACCAGGGTCTGGCTCTGGGAACGGACACCGTGTGGCAAGAGGTGGCAGCTCAGCCAGCTCCAGCGTCCCTGGGCAGCACCCCAGCCCAGAGCAGTGGCCTCCCCTTCCCAGGAGATGTGACCTGGCTGCCAGGCCCCAGCCATTCACGGTTTGGGAGTACCTGGTGGGTGCTGAACCTCAGGTGTCGCCACCACCTGCCCAGGCCGGCCCTGCCCCTCCCCCATTTCACACCCACCCCCACCCCCACCCCCACCCCCCTCCCACCCCTCTGTGTTGGCCCCAGCACCAAAGCCGTGGAATGTGATTATTTTTCTTCCCAGATAATTCAGGCCAGAAGACTGGGCCAGCCACTTCCGGCCTCGCTGTCCTCACTGCCTTCCTGACCCTTGGCTCCACAAACTTGACACTGTGGTCAGAGGCCCAGAGCCAGACCCAGAAACCCCCTTGCCCTGGCCCCTGCTCAGCACCCAGCTCTGGAATCTGTAAACATTCGGGACCCTCCGCCGCCCGTTCCCACAAACCCCAACTGAGAACACACTGACTCAGCCAGGGCACCCAGTGAGCACCACAGTCCACAGTTTACGGGGCGACTCCAAATCCTAGGGCTCTCCAGAGCTCCCCGTTGACCCAGGGACACGCAGCAGCATCCACACTTCCAGCCTCATTCCTTCAACACACATTTGATGGGTGTCCTTGGGGAGAATTCTAGTGATAGCACCAGTGGCTGAACCCCAGCCACATCCAGGGGGCTGGGCCACCGTGTCACAGAAAGTCACTCTGGGCACCTTCTCTACAACCCTTGGAGGGAGAAACTTCTTAACCCCCCTGTGGCAGAGGAGGAAACTGAGGCACAGGGAGGTTAGGCAACTTGCCCAGTGTCACACAGCGAGGAAGTGGCAGAGCCGGGATCGGAACCCTTGCTGCAGGACCCGAGTCCCCACCCTCCAACCATGGGGTCCCTGCCTCTTTGCTCACTGCCTCAGACACCGAGGAAAGGGGTTTGCAGACCCAGCTGCCTTCTCTCACACTTCTCTCACCCTCGCTGGGATTCAGATCACTGCTAAAGTGACAGCTGCCCCCGCGCCCAGCTGTACCTTTCTGCCTGGGCCACAGGCACCCTGCTTTACGGTGGGTCCCAAAGAGGATCCAAGACCCCTGGGAAGTCCATGCCCCCTCCTGCCCTGAGCAACTTCAAAACCCTCCGTGTCCTGAGCCCTGCTTGGGTCCCAGGCATTTTCTGGGCATGAAATCTAAGCCTGGGTCCCTCTGAAGGTGCTGAGCTCCTTGGGGGGGGGGGGGGGTGGCCTTATGGGGCACCTGGACAGGCCACGGGACAGGAGCAGGGCTTTGAAAGGATAGGCCAGGGAAGTCTAATTCCCCCTTCAGGATCCAGGGCTGTGTCCCAGGAGATTGGGACCGGGGCCCACTGGTCTCAGTGGCCACCTGTGGGCCGGGGGCCCCGCCAGCCCAGGCCAGCTTCATCGGGTCCCCTGACAACGGCTTCCTCGGAGCCGGGTGACTGTCTTCCAATTACAGGCAGAGAGACTGAGGCTCGGAGAAGAGCAGCCGCTCACCCGCCACTCAGCACAGAACCGAGTTACAGGCTCTTCCCCCTGCACCCCGACGCCTCCCTGTCCCCAGAGGCCACAGCAAGAGCGACTGAGGACCATCTGGTGGCCGAGGAGCATCCAGGCCACAGGGACAAGCACCAGCAGCAGTGTATTTGGAAGGCATCACCGTCAGTGGGTGTCGGGCCCTCAGAACCCTGACCCGGGTGTCCCAGCTGGGCGTGGACCTGGGTGTCTGGGGACAGAGGTGACAACTACAGAACCTGACTTCCCTGTCACCTCAGCCGGATGGCCTCAACCGCTCCTCACCCCCACCGCGTCCCTGGCTGGACCGCCCCCCTGTCCTAAGGGATGGGCGCTGTCCCCCCACCACCCACGCCCCAGCCCGGACGGCCGCCGAAGCTGAGCTGCTGCCGGTTCACCCCTCCGCCCCCGCGTTTGCCCGCAGGAGCAAACTCCGTGTGTGTGAGCTTCCTGCGGCTGCTGTCACAGACTGCCACCAACCTGGCGGCTTAAAAACAAGACAAACGTCTTCTCCCACAGTTCTGGAGAATCCCGAAATGCAGGCGTCCGCAGGGCCGGCGCCCTCGGAGGGCTCCAGGTGAGAGCCAGTGATCCTTGGCGCCCCCTGGCTTGCAGGCACCTCCCAGCCTCTGCCTCCATCCGCTCTCAGCCTCCCTCTGTGTGTCCCCGGGCCCTCTCCTTATAAGGGCAGCGGTCACCCCAATCCAGCATGATCTCATCTGAACATCCTTAACCGGTGACATCTGCAGATCCCCTATTTCCAAACACGGTCACGGTCCGAGCTTCCGGGGAGACATGAACTGTGGGGGAGGGGGGTACTTGCCACTCACTACAAACACCTACTATGTGCTCCAGGCCCCCGAGGACACAACCATGGACAAGACAGGGCGGGCTCCGCCCTCGTGGAGCTTGAGCTCAGGGGCGGGCTGGGGAGAGACAGAAAAACAGGTCACCACAGAAATGACCGCGCAGTGAGAGCCACCGAGAAACCTCGGACAAGGAGACACACGCAGCAAGAGGCCTGGCCTCCAGCTGTGCTAAGCACCAGACCGCCAGCGCCCCGACTGACCGGCTGGCCGCACCCCCCCCCCGGGTCTGTGTGGTGGCTGACTCGGGGCTGTCCTCCCCCTCCACTGGCCCTGCCCCGTGAGTCCTGGGGCCTCAGCTCAGCACTCGCCTCCTCCTGGAAGCCCCCCCCCACCCCGCAAGGCTGAAGGAGCTCCCGCTGGGTCCCCAGGGTCCCCGAGCATCCTCCCAGCGTCGGCAGGTGGCGGGACTGTGTTTTTTCATCCTTGGGGATTCTTCACGTCTAATTATTTACACAAAGCAAGCTTTCTGCAGAAAGAAATGTTTTAATTAAAAGCATCGACAGAAAAGTGCAGGGACGCTCTCCTCTCCCTAAATCCCCCGTCTGGAAGCCCTCTCTCTCTCCCTCTCTCTCTCTCTCTCTCTCTCTCTCTCTCTCGGCACGGAGACGCCCTCAGCAGAGTGGCTGGTACGCAGTCAGCGCCCCGCCGCTGTTGGGGCACGTGGTGGCCGTTGAAAGGCCCTGCGGCAGGGGGACGTGACTGAGTCACCAGCCTGACCCCCAGCAGCTCGCTGAGGCGCAGTCTCTGTGCTGCCCGGCCCTGCGGGGGGCAGACAGGCAGTGCTCCGTAAGTGCTGGCCGTGGCTGGGGAGTGGCCCGCGGCAGCCCTCCGTCTGTGCCGCTGCCCCGGGGGAGGGAAGCCCGTGTGCCACCAGGGTGGGACCAGGGTGGGACCAGGATGCAGCGGGTGCAGGCGGCTGGTGAGACGGCCACTGGGTCCTCTGTCCCCAGCTGTAGCCTAGACACCAGGATCTTGGGGCGAAGGGAGAGGGGTCCACTAGTCAATCTGTTGGCATTTAGTGAGTACCTGCTGCGTGCTGGAGGCTGTGTAGCCTGCCCAGCAGTGAATGAGCCCAGCCCTGTTCCTCCGTCGAGGAGCTTAAGACATCTGACCCGACGAGAGCCAGGGGCAAAGGCGGCAGAAGCACTCAGTGAATGGCCGGTATTAAATAGGGAAGTCAGGGAGGCCTCCCCGGGGGAGGTGACACTCGACAGGGTCAGGAGGGGAGGGAGGGAGCGTTGGATGTCTGGGAAAGAGAGTCTGGGAAAAGCAGAGGGAAGGCCTGAGACAGGAGGAAGAGGGAGGCACTGGTGTGGCTGTAGCTGAGAGGGGGGGGGGTCAGGGAGGGGAGGCCGTGCACACCTGCTTGGGGCCCTGTGGTCCAGGAAGGGCTCTGGATGACGCGGGAGCCATGGAAGGTCTGAGCACAGGACCTCTGTGAGGTGACTTGGGTCGAAAGCAAGCTTCCCAGCCCTGGCACTAAGGACAGTGGGGCAGGATCCTTCTCTGTCCCGGGGAAGTTCCTGTGCACTGGAAGACACTTAGCAGCACCCCTGGCCTCTGCCCGCCAGGTGCCGTAGCACAGCCCTCCGCCCACTGCAAACCCTAAAATGTCCCCAGACATGGCCACATGGCCCCCATGGGTGGGGTGCAACATCGCCCTGTGAGCCAGTAAGGAGAAACTGTCAGGGAGCAGCCTGGGAGCAGGGGGACCCATGAGGAGGGGGCCGCGATGATCCCCCCAGATCGGGAGGGAACGTGGGCAGAAACGTGAACGTCCACCGAAGCGAGCCCGGAGCATGCGGCAGGGTCGCTGCCCACGGTGGGACACCGAGCAGCCGTGAAAACAATGCGGCTGCACCGACAACAGCCAGGTGCCGAACAGTCCGTGCTTCGATACTATGTGCAAAACGAAAACAAAATAGGAAAGAAAATAGCGGGGTTTATTTGTGGCCCCTCAGACAGTCCCTGGAAAGTTTCGGAAGACAATCTTCACAGGGGCCAACAAAGAAAACACGAAGAATAACATCGCCACCGCCCCCACTCGAGAAAGAAAACATCAGGGGCAGAAGGGGGCCTCCGCGAGCCCTGCTGGCCAACTTCCCGCCCCGCTGTTCGGAGCCTGCAATTTACCCTTCCCGTGAGCGCTCTCACTCGGGCTGCTCACGTAGCATCCCTGGAATTTTATTGAGTTTTGCACTTTTTTTTTCCTGTGTGGATTACCTTTCCTCCTCAGGGATGTGAAAGGCAAATTAAAAAGACGTTTTCTTGCATTGCCACCCCTCCAGATTGCTCCTGGAGCCTCGGCTTCCTGGGGAAGGGGGCTGCGCCCCCGGCCTGGACGCCCAGAGGACCCCAGGGAAGCAGAGGAGAGGGAGCTGGGGAGCAGACCAAGACCTGGGCACAAAGGCCCGAGTGCAGCTCGCTGGCTTCTGCAAGCCCGGGGCTTGGAGCCAGCAAGCTGGAGCCAGGCGGCCTCCCGGGCCTCCTCACAGCCGCTTTTGATAAAGCCCCTCTGTGCGCAGGGTGGGGGGGCCCGGCCGGCTGGAGCCAGCTCACATCTGGAGGCCAGCACAGGCCCGGGGCAGCCGTCGCGGCTGACAGCGGCGCCACCCCGAGCCACACGCCCGGCCCTGGGTAAACACGCCTGCGCCCACCCAGCGGCTCACCTTTCGCCCACAAGGCTGCCTTTCTTCTCGGACCCCAGCCGCGGCCACCGTGAACATTCCTCCTGGCACAGGGCAGAGCGGGCGCTGACCTCAAGGCTGGGCCTAAAGCTGAATCCAGGCAGGCGCTGGGCCTTGTAGAGGGGGCTGTGGGAAAGCGCCTACTGTGTGCCAGGCGCTGAACTCTTTGCAGGCTCCCTGCTGCCCTGGGAGTGGGTGCAGGTGGTTAAAGGTGTGTGGCCTGGAGCTAGAAGACCTGGGTTCAAATTCCAGTTGCAGCTGTGTGGCCTTGAGCAAGGCACTCAACCTCTCGGAGCCTCAGTTTCCTCATCTATCAAGTGGGGATAATAACAGCCCCTCCCCCAGCAGGTTAAGTAAATATTAAGAAAGTTACCATAAGGTCATTGTTCAGAGGCGTCCCCGGCCCCTAAGTTCTCCATATCATGACTACCCAGTCACTCGTCCAACGAAGCAGTCCTGAAGGCGTGCTGTGCGGGGCGAGGGGGTTGAGGTGGTGAAAATCGGGGCTCAGCCCCTGAGGATCTGCGTCCTTGCTCAGCTGGGCGGAAAGAGATGACCAGCAGGGGAACCCCTGAGAGCAGAGGGCCCCCACCTTGCCCTGCAGCCTGCTCCCCTGGAACAAGGCTGCTGCCCACTCACGCAGGGACATCCAGGGCCGGCCTGGGTGGGAGCGAGGGGGCCGGCCAGGGGCTCCGCACTCCTTTCCCTGGGAATCACAACCGGGACCAGACTGGGTGCAGCAAACCTGGGCCCTTGTGCCCCGTGACACCATGTGGGCCCTCGGGTTGGTAGGTGGGGCCAGAGACGCAGGCAGGTCTCCTACCTTCGGACCAGGCGCTGTGTGACCAGGAGACCCAACCAACGCTGCCTTTTCCTGGCGCCCTGCTGCTTCCCCGACACCCTGTTTCCTCATTGGCAGGGGCAGGTGGTGGGAACAATGGCCCAGGTGCCGCCTGACCCTCCGCTTCCTCATCTGCAGGAAGGGCAACAGCCTGGGGACCAGTCGTGCCACCGGTGTTGCGGAGACTCTGTGAGAGAGGCCATGGGAAGGGCTCAGTGCCTGACACAGAGGGCGAGGTCCGAGTGGCAGTCAGGGCGGCTTCCTGGAGGAAGCCGTGGCGCTCCAACCGGGGGAAGTAGCAGGAAGAGGGGGAACGGAGCCCCTGCAGCACAGGGAGCCGCATCGCTGACTCTTCCAGGAGGCTGACGAGGCCTGCGCTCGGCCATTCCCATTTCACAGATGAAGAAACTGAGGCCCGGGGAATGAAAATCATTTATTCCCGCAGAGGGTAGAAGCCAGAGGCAGATCGTGAACCCAGGAAGCAATCACGCCTCCCTCGCTCCCTTCCTTGGGTCTTCACTGTGTGCTGGATTCACAGAGACGACGCCCAGTGTCAGCCCTCAGGAGCCCACTTCTCGTGTCTCTGTCGTTAATCTTGAACCACCCCTTGCCCCTTCTCAGCCTCAGTTTCTCTCCTCTGAGCAATGGGCTCAACCGCTACAACCCCTTCTGGCTCAGTGTCCCTGACTCGGGGCAGCACGGAAGAGCGGCAGCAGGGGCCTCCCTGCCCCAGTGAGGCAGGACGGGGGTCCTCCACCTGCTGCCACCCCCCCTCCAGTCCCCCGTGAACCTGCTCGCCAGGCTGGAGCCGGCCGCCATCTGGAGCGACGGGCTGTTTATGGAGCCAGGCGGCGGCGGCCCTGGCCCTGACCTGGCCAATCTGGAAACGATTAGCGGCCCAGGCTGGGGAGCATTTGGAGTTCTCATCAGTTGGTCGGGACACCGCCCCCCCCCCCGCCCCCACACCCTCCCCCACACCCCCCACACCCCAGCCACCCGGAGCCGAGGCTGCTCTGGGGGTCTCCAAGGAGCCCCCTTTCTTGCAGGGCACTCCAGCTCGGACCTGCTCCAAGGCCTAGAGCTCTGCAAAGCAGCAGCGGCGAGACGGGGCCACACACAGGCCAGGATGCGGGGGTGGGGGGCGGAGATCTGGGGCCTTCCCAAAGGAAACTGCTTGCAAAGCTGCTTGCTGGAGGGGTTGGTTTTGAATCTACGTACAAGAGCACGGGGAAACGCGTCCCCAGCACGATCCTTGGACAGCGAAGGTGTCAGGGGCACAGAGTGAGAAGTTGGTGTCCTTCGCCCGCCCCACGCACGCCCCCGCTCCCCCCACCCGAGGAAGACCAGGGTCTTGGATCCCGCGAGATGGTGTGAGCATCTACACAACAGCATCTAGATGTTCTTGCCATTTTCCACAGGTGGCGGCCACTTCACATTCTGTCCTGCCCCTTCCTTTTTCGTCCCTCAGGGAACCTACACTTCCGTCACTATCACCACCAATAATCGTCATGTCAGTAAGAGAGACGGCACAGCAACGGGCTCTCTAGGTCCCACCCTGTGCTGGGCACAGTTCCCAGTGCTTAGCACGGATTAATTTATTAATCATGGGGTGATGTGATCCCATTAGGAGGTTCTGTTATTCTCGTCCTCCCCGCTTTATACATGGGGAAACCGAGGCAAGGAGTGGCAAGGCACCTGGCCTGTGCCACACAGCGCTGACTGGCAGGGCCAGGACTCAGGCCCAAGCTGTCGGGTGCTCAGGTCTGTGCTCCGAACCTCTGCACCTCCTGCCTCTCCCAGAAGGTTCCAGAAGGTTCTGCTGTATGGATGCATCCCCGTGGATTTGACGAGCCCTCAGAGATGCACCATTGGGCTGTTCCTGTCTTGTGCTGGTGCTGACTGTGGGGTGAGCACCCTGGCAGGACTCACGCCGCGTGGCCTTGGGGGAAGGGCCTGTCCATTCCCAGGAGGGCCTGGCCAGTCACACACGGGACCGGCTATCCGAGGGCCCAGGGCCACTGCCTAACTTCCTCTGTGGCAGAGGTGCCACTGACGCCCGACCCAGTCTCCTGGGAAGAGGGAGGAAGCGCCCCGCCAGCCACATCCTGGGCCTGTTTCCCGGGAAACGCAGGCCCGGCCTGGCCAGTCTGAGCTCCTCATCTGCACTCCGCCTGCCTGCTGGTGTCCCGCGCTGGGGAGACGGGACTCCAGTCCCCCCTCGGGTCTTCCCACCTCCAGCCCCACCCCTGCAGTTCGGGCTCCACGCCGCAGCCAGAGCAAACCTTGTAAAATCTAAATCCAGCCAGGCCTCTCCCAGCTCAGCCCCATCCTCACCCTCAGGGCCGGGTCCTACCCACCCCCTCTATCCAGGACAAGCCGTAGGCAAGTCCCCAAACCGCCATGCCCACCTCGGCCCCAGGCCTTTGCACGGGCCGGTCCCTCCATCAGGAGCCTCCTCCCCAGCCCTCACTGTCCACCTTCTCCTGCTCCTTCCCGCCTGAGCTCACAGCCTTCCCCAAAGCCGCCGGCTGAGGCAGGTGGCTCCCTGGTCCCCCCTGCCCGGGCCCCGGGGAGTCTTAGCTCAGGTCACTCTCGTCAGATGTCTGTCTCCCCCGATAGCAGGTCAACTCCAGGGGGATAGAGATTTTTGCCCGGTTTATTCATTCTGGGCTCCCTACAGCACAGAGCAGTCTGGAGCACAGGAGGAGCTCGAGAAATTCCCTTCAACGCACGCATGCAGGAATGAATGCGTGAACGTGTGAATGAACGAATGAATGAATGAGTCAGTGGGGAGCCCAGAGCCGTGGACATAATGGCGGTCCTGAGGCCTGCGGGGGCGGGGGCGGGGAAGGAGGGGGTACAGCCGAGAGAGGAGGACACAAAGAAGAGTTTCTAAGGCACCCCATGTGTGGCAGGCCTGTCTCGTTCCTGTGGATGGCCAGGCCCACCGGACAGATGAGAAGCGGGAGCCCCCTTCCTTTACCCCACACGCCCATCCCCCAAGTCTCTGCACCCTGGGCCGGGAGCCGGAGTGACAGCAGAGAGTAAGCAGGGCCGGAGCCTGGTTCTTCGGAGCTGAGGGGGGCAGCCAGCCCAACCGGAAGTGCAGTGGGGTGAACCAGAGTCGGTGCCTCAGCTCCCCAGTGACGCCACGCTCCCAGCCAGCGGCTGTGGCGAGTCCTGGCTCCCCCACGACCGCTGGTTGGAAAGGTTGTGTTCTTGCCACAAGCGATGCCGGTCCGAGCCCTGTTCTGGGGGTTCAGTGGCCACGATGAGCTCGCTGTGCACCCGGCCCTCATCTAAGCCCTTTACACAAATGAGCTCATGTAACTCCAACCAGTGCTGTGGGGGGAGAGGGGGCTTTATCGTCTCCATCTTACAGATGAGGAAACCGAGGCCCAGAGAAGGTGAGTGACTTGCCCGGGGACGCGCACAGGCAGAGGCAGAGGCAGGAAAGTGACATGAGATTACACAGGGTGAAGTCACTGCTGGAGGGGGGGCGGGGGAGGCGCGGGGAGGCCTGCCACGCTCCGTTTCTCGCTGCTGGTGGGAACACGGGCTCTCGGGCACCGTTTCTCAACTCCTTTTGCAAGTCCGAAATAGTCCGTCCCAGCCCAGAAGCCACGGAGGCACATTACGTGGGGTGACTAACTGTTGACACGGGTCAGGCCTTTGACCCAGCTCTGTCTGACTTGGGGGCTCTCCAGCGCACCCCCCACCCCCCAGTCTCCCGGCCCTCCTGATTCTCAGTGACGTAGCTGTGGCGGAGTTTGGCAACCCCGCCGCCCACAGTTGCGACAGCACCTGCCTCTGCCAGCTGGGCTTGCGGAGGGGAAAGCCTGGGGGCCTGCCCCTGCCTCTGCCGGGCAGGAGGGGCTGACCCCTCCTCCAAGGTGCCCAGATGCCCTCTCTCCAGCCCCTCCATCCGTACCTTCCCTGAGTTCAATACCACTGTCCTCTCCAGAGCTGGCCGACGGTTGGCACTCAATAAGTGTTTGCTGAATGAACCAGTGAAAAACTGCATACACGAATTGCAATCCCTCTGCCCCTTTCTTCTTTCCTTCCTTCTTCGCAGAGATAGTTACTAAGCACCTACTATGTGCCAGCCACTGTCCTAGGCGACAGAGACACAGTGGTGAACGCACCACGATTTCTGTCCTGACATTCAGAGAGGACTCGGGTCCACAAAGCTGTCATCCCACCAGCAAAGTGCAAAGGTGCTGCAGCCGAAAGGGCCAGGAGAGCCATTCGGGGTGAGCGCACCTGCAGTGGAGGCTGACCTCCGGGGAGGTGGGGGCTCCTGCACACACGGCCCGGGCACCTCCCCCGTGCCGGGCCAGGCGGCACACCTGTGCCGTGCCTCCCGGGAAACGGGCGGAGCCACGCGAGTGAGAAGGCACATTAGGAAAGAGGAAACCGTTGGTCAGCAAGCGGGAGCGTCAGGGCCTGACCTCGCCCTCCGGCCCGGAAGCACCCCTGAGGAAGTGACGCCCGTGCAGTGCCCGGAACACGGCGCTGAACCCGAGTGGCCGGGGAAGAAAATTCCGGGCAGGGGCACCCGCCGGGGCGAAGGCAGGAAGGTGACTACATCCCTCGGAAGCTGCAGGCTCTGCACGGGATGCCCCATCTCTGGCCTCAGTTTCTCTTTTGTGAAAAGGAGGCTGTGCCCCAGCGAGGCAGGGATGCTGGAAGGTTGTCTGGGAGGCTTTTAGGGGCTGGGCAAGGCCCTCAGTGTAAATCCTGCAGGTGGCTTTGCCCAGCACAGCCCTTGCACAGCAGGTGCCCAGGGATGTCATGAGCCAGCGCCCTCAGTTTCCTCATCTGTGTGATGGGAGAATACGCGTGTGGCCATGAAAAAGGAATGAAACACTCCTCACACTTTCATGCTGTCTCCTCTCCCCACCCCCTGGTGGTGGCTCCGGCCTCTCTGAGCTCCCGAGTCCTCAAAACTGACCCTCCCGGAGGGCTGGGCCGGGGGAGATGAGAGGGTGGACCGAGCGCTTCCCCAGCCCCAGACTTTGAGGCGGGATCCTGAGATGCCCACAAGGAAATGACAAACAGCCTCACTGACAATGGAAGGAAACTGAGGCACAGCAACGATAATAACACACACCAAAGGCTCACGGAGCTCGCACTCCAGGCCAGGCGCCGCACCGAGCCCCCGCGCCAGGGCCTTGCACGTAAGCCTTTCATCAGTCGTCGCGGTGGGAAGCCGACGCTCCGGCCCCCATTGTGTCCGCAAGGAAGTGAGGGCTCAGAACGGTAAGTCAGGGCCACGCCAGCCGCTCGTGGGGGAGCCGGGGTGGGAACACAGGTCCGGCTCCAGAACCAGAAGCTGAAACCTGACACTCCGTGGTGGGGGGAGGTGTCGGGGGGGGGGGGTGCAGAGGATGATGAAGGACCCTGGGAGAGACAGGAGACAAGCCCTCATCTGGGGACCAACTTCTGGGGAATAAATAATTGCAAGAGTGAGGGGTCAGGGGTCAGCCTCGTGTTCTTCCTATCTTGGAAGGCCCAGGACAGCTTGGGCAAGTGCCATCCCAGCAACCCGGAATTACCTCTGCTTCATTCATTCATTCATTCATTCAACGGATCCGTCAGTCAGCCAACAAGAGACAACACAGGGTGATTCGTAACCAGACGTGTCCCCACAAACAATAAATGTGAATGGGTTAAACGGGTCTGTTAGAAAACAAAGACTCCTACTAGATCAAACTTCATTCATTCGTGGGACAAATATTTATTAAATGCCTAAAGTATTCCAAGTCCTGTTTTAGAGTCTAATGATAGAATCTAAAAATAAACATTTCTGGTGAAGAAGGGAAAATAAGGGGGGAAGGTGATACGGGCAGAGAGGCCCTCGGGTGCAGGTGCGGTGAGGCTGGTCCGGCTGGAGAACGGCAGGGGTGCGAGAGCGTGGTGGGGTGACGTGGGAAATGCCAGGCACCAGGGGCGTACATGGGGCTCGGGCTGAGGCCGGCACGCCAGCCCCAAGGGGGGTGACGATGCAGGAGACCCGGGGCCTGTGGGTCAGCGACTGCTCCTCACCCTCCTGCCCCCACACCCCATGGAGCCGGGATGGGGAGCACCGCCTCCCCCCGACTCTGGGAAGAAGGCCTGCTGGGCGCCAGGCTCCACCAGCGGTGGTTTGCGTGTTTGATGGGCTCACGAAGCCCCAACGCCGGTTTAGTGTCCTCGGCACCTTGCAGAAGAGAAGACTGAGCCTCAGAGGAGTAGGTGGCCTGCCTGAGGCCAACCAAGGGTGCGGGGCGGGGTGGCACAGCTGGGGTTTGAACTCAGGGTCCCTGGCACTGCAATGGGCCTCCCTGGCGCTGCATAGCTGTGTCCTAGGAAGTGGCAGTGGATGGAGCTCAGCTGGCCTCGTTCTGACCTCTAGGCCTCAGCGCTGTCCGGTCTGAGCCGCTGTAAGACAGCTCAGGGGCAGAACCTTGATGACTCAGGCGCTCCCCCGGGGCAGTGAGGTTCCCTAAGTTCGGAGCAGGCGGTTCTCATCTCGCAGTGACTCCACCGGACAGAGGAGGAAACTGAGGCTCAGAGGGGGAAGTGATTGTGCAACGCCGTGGCCTCGGGCTCTCCTGAGGACCCGGGACTTGGGCTGAGTCTGCTCATTGGATGGTAAGAGTGGAGACTCGGGAGTGGGGGTAAGGGGACAGGGGCAAGGACACACGGACTGCGGGCCTGGAATCCAGGACACGGCCTCCTCCCAGGCTTCTGCCCCTCACTGCGTCCTGGGGAAAGGTGGGGGCCTGGCCCCTGGGCACAGGAAGGGGCCACAAGAAGTGTCCCCATATCTCCCTGCTCAGGTCATGTCCTGGGTCCTGCCCGAACAAACAGGAAATGCCAGGCGGTCCCCTCACCCCCCACACCAGGGCGTGGGAAGGCTCCCCCTGGATTCCAGTGATTCCAGCACTAGCCCAGCCTCCGGCGGGGATCTGGGCCCTTGCAGGCCTACGTGACCTCGGGCAAGGCCCTTCCCTTCCTGGGACTTCAGACTACCCTCCTGCAGCCATTGGCTCCGGGGCAGACGGAACTCTGCCACCTCCTGGCTGTGTGACATCAGGCAAGTGTCTGTTCCTCTCTGAAGCCCAGGTGCCTCTTCCGTAAAACGGGGGACAGTGCACAGGGCATGTGCTCCACTCACTGAGCCATTCGCAATCAGCCCAAGAAAGAATGTGATGGGGAGGGTTGGCCTTTGGGAAGACGTCCTGGCTGCCTTGGACTCAGGACCAGTCTGGGCACCTCAGTTTCCCCATCTGTACAAGGGGCAGAGCCGCGGCACAGGCTGAATTGCAGGCGCTGAGTGGCAGGAGGAGAACCAGGGGCAGGTG